>NW_027492086.1:0-733222 GCF_021521415.1 Bidens hawaiensis | reverse complement strand
ACTCTTTTTATGGGTTTTGGGTTGTACCAACTTTGTATACCCGTGTGCCTCATAGTCCAACCGTCACCTTTTTAGCTTAAAACGCACCGAAGAGGTTATAACTTACCAAGTTTATGTTTTTCTTACATTTTACAGCCCGATCTATCGTTCTATCAGTTTGCATGTCGAAACCGACCTAAAACTTAACCTTTTTAACCAAAACCCACATTTGGTTCTCCGGTTCGGTTCATATCTGAAACAACTCGAGGATCTGGACGTGATTCTTGGTGTTTGATGGCATTCACACACGAGGTTCTTTCTTCTTTTAGCTCGGGATTGGTTTCAGGTGTTAGAGAGAAAGTGTGTGTTTTAGTGTGTGTTGTGGTGGAAAGAAATAGTGAAAGGAATTGGAGATGGCTTTATATATGAGGCTTTGGGCCCCACCATCCACTTCCATACCAACCCAATCCTTATCCAAATACAAACACGCACACAATTAAACTAACGACACAATGTTAATAATAAAACTTTCCGTTATTTATTCACAGAAATGCGGATGTTAAAAGTCTATCCTCCTTAAAAGAGATTTCATCCCCGAAACCTAACTGTTACAACTAAAAAAATATGGGTAAAACTTGCGCATCTCTTCTTCAACTTCCCAAGTGGCATCTGATCCCTTACGGTGCTTCCATATCACTTTCGCTAGGGGAATAACCTTGCGTCGAAGCTTCTTTTCCTTACGGCCAGCTATCTCAATAGGCTGCTCGACATAGTTTAGCTGTTCGTCCACCTTAATGTCCCGCAGTGGCACATGGGATGTGTCGTCAGCTAGACATTTTCTCAAGTGAGAAACATGAAAGGTATAGTGAATTCCTTCCAGTTCATCGGGAAGATCAAGCTTGTAACCCTCTTCACCCACACGGGACACGATCTTGAATGGTCCTATGTACCTTGGACTCAACTTCCCCCTCTTTCTAAAACGTATAATTCCTTTCCAAGGCGAGACTTTAAGCATCACATGGTCTCCAACATTAAACTCAATCGGCCGTTTCCGCTTATCCGCATATGATTTCTGACGATCTTGAGCAGCTTTCATCCTGGCCTTTATCTGATCAAACCTTGAAGAGGTTTCTTGCACCATTTCTAAACTTCCAATTTCTTTCTGACCAATTTCTCCCCAACACACGGGAGTTCTGCATCGTCTTCCATACAACATCTCGAACGGTGGCATACCAATACTCGAATGGTAGCTGTTGTTGTACGAGAATTCTGCCAAGTGCAAATGATCATCCCAGCTTCCTTCGAAGTCTAGCACACAAGCACGTAGCATATCCTCAAGGGTTTGGACAGTCCTCTCGGACCATCCATCTGTTTGAGGATGATACGTTGTGCTGATGTTTAGTCTTGTTCCCATGGCTTCATGGAACTTCTTCCAGAATCTTGAAGTAAAGCGGGTATCTCTATCGGACACGATCGACAACGACACTCCATGTTTCGTTACAACTTCCTTCACAAACATATTTTATAACGTTTCTGACGAGATAGCCTCTCGTATAGGCAGAAAGTGAGCACTTTTCGTCAAACGGTCCTTCATAAAAAACGCATCAAAAAATGGATTTCATGAAATTTCGCATGGCCATTTCGCTTGGAATTTCACATGGAATTTCGCAAGAGAATTTCGCATGAGAATTTCTCATGGAATTTCGCATGGAATTTCGCATGAGAATTTCACATGAGAATTTCGCTTCGCATGCGATTTCACTTTGTATGCGATTTCGCTTCGCATGCTGATTTCGCTTCGCATGCGATTTCGCTTCGCATGGCGTGCGATGCGAAATTCTTGGATTTCGCATGGCATGCGATGCGAAGCCCTTTTTTCATACGAAAAACCCCTTTTTACTTTGTTTTACCATTTTAAGGCCCTTTTCCTCCGAGGTTCTTCCTTAGGACCCGATTCTACTCTTTTTACGGGTTTTGGGTTGTACCAACTTTGTATACCCTTGTTTCTCATAGTCCAACCGTCACATTTTTAGCTTAAAACGCACCCAAGAGGTTATAACTTACCAAGTTTATGTTTTTCTTACATTTTACAGCCCGATCTACCGTTCTATCAGTTTGCATATCAAAACCGACCTAAAACTTAACCTTTTTAACCAAAACCCGCCTTCGGTTCTCCGGTTCGGTTCATATCTGAAACAAATCGAGGATCTAGACGTGATTCTTGGTGTTTGATGGCATTCACACACGAGGTTCTTTCTTCTTTTAGCTCGGGATTGGTTTCAGGTGTTAGAGAGAAAGTGTGTGTTTTAGTGTGTGTTGTGGTGGAAAGAAATGGTGAAAGGAATTGGAGATGGCTTTATATATGAGGCTTTGGGCCCCACCATCCACTTCCATACCAACCCAATCCTTATCCAAATACAAACACGCACACAATTAAACTAACGACACACCGTTAATAATAAAACTTTCCGTTATTTATTCACAGAAATGCGGATGTTACACATTAGTTGTGAGAGTGAGGCGGGTTCCTTGGAGAAACCCATCCCGTTGGAGTTGAAGGTACTCTCGTCAAACTTGGAGTATGCATATCTTGATGAGGGCTCGAACTTTCCCGTTATTGTGTCATCCAAGTTAACAGAAAAAGAGAAGTCAAAGTTGACAGACGTGTTGAAGCTACATAAGGGGGTGATTGCATGGAGACTTTCCGATATTCAAGTTAGTTATTAGCCCCGATTATTACACGCACCGGATTTTAATGGAGGATGAGTACAAACCGGTGATGCAACCACAAAGGCGTCTTAATCCGAATATGCAAGAAGTTGTGAAGAAGGAGGTATTGAAGTTAATGGATGCCGGGATGATTTACCCGATTTGTGATTCTCCATGGGTGAGCCCGACCTAAGTTGTTTCGAAGAAGGGAGGTATGACTGTTCTGATGAATGAGAAGAATGAGCTTATCCCTTCGCGTACATTTACCGGTTGGCGTGTGTGTATTGATTATCGGCGATTGAATGATGCCACCCGGAAGCACCACTTCCTGTTGCCGTTTATTGATCAGATGTTGGAGCGTTTGGCAGGTCAGCAGTTTTATTTTTTTCTTGACGGTTTTTTGGGATATTTTCAAATCCCCATTGCACCGGAAGACCAAGAGAAGACGACTTTTACATGTCCATATGGCACGTTTGTGCACCATCGCATGCCGTTTGGACTATGTAACGCTACGGCTACCTTTCAGCTTTGTATGGTGGCTATCTTTTAGGATACGATTGAGACGTCCATGGAGGTGTTTATGGACGATTTTTCGGTTTACGGTAATTCTTTCTATCATTATTTGGCTAATCTTGAGAAGATGTTGAAGAGGTGTATTGAGATGAAGTTAATGCTAAATTGGTAAAAATGCCATTTTATGGTGACTGAAGGGATTGTGTTGGGTCATAAGATCTCGAGAGATGGTATCGAGGTGGATCGTGCGAAGATTGATACTATAAGTAGACTTCCTCCGCCGACGAATGTGAAAGCGATTAGGAGTTTCTTAGGTCATGCGGGATTCTATCAGCGATTTATCAAAGATTTTTTAAAAAATTACCCGCCCGATGATCTGACTCCTCGAGAAAGATGTTCCTTTTATTTTTGATGATGAGTGTGTGAAGGCGTTCACATTTTTGAAAGAGAAGCTCGTAAGCGCTCCCATTCTTTGTTCTCCCGATTGAAGCTTGCCGTTTGAGCTCATGTGTGATGCTAGCGATTATGCGGTTGGAGTGGTTTTGGGGAAAAGGCGAGATAAACATTTCACCCTATCTATTATGCTAGCAAGATGTTGAACGATGCTTAAGAGAACTACACTACCACCAAGAAGGAACTTCTAGCTGTTGTGTTTGCATTTGATAAGTTCCGCTCGTATCTCGTACTTTCAAAGACCACCATTTTTACCGATCATGCGGCCTTGCGCTTCCTCTTCCAGATGAAAGACACGAAGCCTCGTCTTATACGGTGGATTCTTCTACTTTTCGAGTTTGACATCGAGATCAAAGATAAGAATGGTGCGGAAAACATAGCAGTCGATCATCTATCCCGTTTAGAGGACCTGAGAAGAGAAGATTTGCGTGAGGAGGAGATTGGAGATAGATTCCCTCATGAGTCGATCGATTTTGTTGCAAATGAGAAGCAAGGTATGCCATGGTTCACTGATTTTGCTAATTATTTAGCGAAGAATATTGTATTGGAGGGTATGACTACGCAACAAAAGAGGAAGTTCTTTCGGGATGTTAATAGGTATGTGTGGGATGACCCATTTTTGTTTAAGATTGGTGGTGATCGGATTTTGATAAGATGTGTGACGAAAGAAGAAGGTTGGGATATTCTAAAGCATGTTTATGAAGGATTAACTGGAGGTCATCATGGTGCGCATGCTATAGCACAGAAGGTGTTTGATAGTGGATTCTATTGGCCGACGGTTGTTAAAGATGCTGAAGAGTTTGTGAAGCTTTGTGATGCGTGCCAAAGAACAGGTAATATTTCTTCCAAGAATAAAATGCCTCAAAACCCTATACAAATTCTTGAAAACTTTGATGTTTGGGGCATCGACTTCATGGGACCGTTTCCCACGTAGAACGGTAATAAGTATATTTTAGTAGCGATTAATTATGTGTCGAAGTGGGTGGAAGCCTAAGCGTGGGCTACAAATGATGAACGAGTTGTTGTGAGGTTCCTCAAGAAGTTGTTTACTCGTTTCGGTACTCCGAGAGCTATTATTAGTGATTGGGGCACCCATTTTTGTAATACCGTCATGGAGAAAGAGTTGGCTCGTTATGGGGTTATCGTACCTCTACTGCCTATCACCCTCAAACGAATGGTCAAGTCGAGAATGCAAATCGAGGGGTGAAGAGGATTTTGGAGAAGACGGTTGAGGTTAGTCGGAAAAAATGGTCGAAGAAGTTAGATGATGCGTTGTGGGCATTCCGGACCGCGTACAAGACTCCGTTGGGCACTACACTGTTTATGATTGTTTATGGTAAGTCTTATCATCTTCCGGTGGAGTTGGAGACTCGTGCTTATTGGGTATTGAAGACGGTGAATGTTGATCTTACCGCGGCCACGAGAAAAATGTACTTTCAGATTCATGAGTTGGAGGAGCTTCGGGATGCAGCATATTCTCGATCATTGAACGTCAAAGAATAGACAAAAGCTCTACATGATCGACGTTTGAAAGGAGGAAAAGAGTTCAAGAAAGGCGATAAGGTATTATTATTTAACTCTCATTTGAAGTTGTTTGCGGGAAAGTTGAGATCGAAGTGGACGGGACCGTACTTGGTGAAAGAAGTTTTCTCGTATGGAGTGGTAGAGATGGAGAATCCGGATAATGGAACATCTTGGAATGTGAACCGTCATCGGTTAAAGCACAATCTTGGAGGACTGGAGGAATCAATCGAGATGGAGGAAACCCCTCTCTATTCGTCGCACTGAATTATCACAAATGGTTCTTGAGTGAAGACTCAAGTGTAGATTTTGTATATTCTTTCTTATTTTTATTTCTATTCTATTTTTATTTTTCCTTGAGTCACTAACGTAGGTTTTTGTAGTTTTTATTTATTTTTAAGTTTTGAAAGTTTTGAAGGAAGATAGTGTGAATATCCCCTTGAAGTACAACGCAAAATTCAAGTGTGAGGATGGAGCAGCAGGAGTCGTATACTTTTATAATTATTTATTTGCTGCTTTTATTCATTTCTATTGGTTGGGTTGGTTGGTCTAGTACATACTTTGAATGATTAATATCTAAGTTGATAAGATGAATTTTAAGATATTGTTTGTATTGTTGCCGCTTCCGTTCGTGTACGACAGAAAGGAGATACAGGTTGTTGAGCATGTTCGGAGATGGAGGGCATTTATGGAAGAACACTTTAGCGTCATACTTCATGCGCATACTACCAGCTAAGTCTTTTCCTTTTTACTTTGTTTTTATGTTTTTAGTTTTAAAAATTTTGCTTTTTTTATTCTTATTTATTTTTGTATTTTTTAGGTTTTGTTTTAAAAATTTTTGATTCGTGTTTCCGTTCCTGCATTGAGGACAATGCAAATTTTAAGTGTGGGGATGGGAATACATATGTTTTTTCATTTTAGTTTTTTTTCGTTTAAGTTTTTAATTATATAAAAAAATTTTGAAAAATGTCCTTTGATTTTGTTTCTTTTTGCGTTTAAATGGGAGATGAGGATACATATCGGGAGTCGGTTTTTCAAACTATTAATAATACGATATAATTAAAGAACATACACTTAACTTGGGATGTGTCGATAGGCTCAACTTTGAGAATGAAAGGGCAGTTTGATAGTTGGTTTTAAACGATAAAATATGATTTTTAGTGGGACACATGTTGAGTTTGTATAAAATACGGGATGAAAGGTCTGCCATACTCAAGCCTCATTGTTAGTTCGATTGTAGAAAATTATGAATCTTTAAAGAAATTTGAATACGCTATCATACGATACTTGGGTAGGTTTAAACGTTAAAGTATGTCGTGTAGCTGGTGATATAAACTTAAAAATTGCACTTCTAGTTTTAGTGGTTAACACTTCATAGGCGTATGGTTTTATAGCCTAAAATCCTGTATTGATGGGATGCCTCGGGTTTGGAGACCACGGGTCGTTTTACGGTTGTTCATCTGGGTATCTTCGGATATTTAAATAAATAAAAGCTTTTAAGCCAAAACCCGCAGTTTACTAGAATCATTACACTCACGTACATCAACTACAGTGAAGTAAAATCTTGATGATCTAGTGATCATCCTGCTGTTAGTCATACGTGGTCCTCTTACTTGCGTCCCATACCATTAAGAACAGGATCAACTAGAGACACAACATATGTAAACCGACAGATGGAAACTTGTAAAATCACGGGTGGTAATGGGTCCGAGGTATTGCTTGATAACGGGGGTATGTCATGTAGTGGGAAACACTAGCTAGTTAGTTGAATAATTGAACCTTAATCGTAACTAATGGTTGCTTGGTAGACTTTGATGTTTAAATTTAGGTGGATAAACAATATCCTTGATCGTCTTAGCTGTTCATGATAAATGTGCAACAATGTTTTAATCTGCTACTTATGAGGTTTAAGTCAAGTTGGGGTAGTTTAATCCGGTAAAATCTAAAATAAAACGGGTCTTGACTGTGGGTTCCACTAGATTGTATACAAAATAATAATCATAGTTGGATCTTACTTGTCCCGGTAAAGAAAAAGGCATGGGATTAAGTGGACAACAATATCGGTGATCGCAGTTTCTACGTTGTTCTAAAATTTTAAGATAACCTATATGTTTGTAACACTGTATTTCTCCGATTCTAATCCCATTGTAATGAGACTTTTTCAGGGACGAAAAAAGAATAAGTGTGGGGATATTTGAAAGTTCCAGCCGATAGGGAGGCCCAGGCCCGCCGCGCGGTGCTATGTGCATGCTTCCAAAATTTTCTTGCCGACTTTTGTATTTTTGGCAGCCTGTTTCCTATTTAAAGACCCCTAAACTAACCCTTAAACATACCTGCAAGTTCTAGCCGATTTTGGGGAGTTCTAGGGCTTCAGAGATTGGCTTTTGGCATCTTTGGAGTCGAAAAATCATCCGGTGGTGCGCACATTAGTTGAAGACGAAGAACAAGGGTTTTATCTTTTGTTTCTTTTGTTTTCGTTTAATTACCGCCATGAATTCTTATTTGTTTGTACTGTTTAAACCTAAGATGTTAGGCTAAATTGCATGAACTATCTAGGCTTATGATGAACCTACTTTGATGTTTTGATTTGACTTTGGGATTATTTATCGTTATGGTTTTTATGATTTAGTCAAAGATTTATTTATATTTGATTGATGCGTATGAATGCTTAGGATTGTTTGATGAGTTTTGTTCCATAGTATTCCTTGATTATTGTTTGTCATATAATAGGATTGCTATTGTGTCAATTACTTTGTGTTTTTGATTATTTTATGATTGATGTCATGATAAGGTCATAGGAATAATATTGTCAAATAAACCTAAAATTGCTGCTAACCTAAAATTTATAAAGTACTAGGTTATTTATAAGTCTTTACTATTTAATCTTGCTAGATTTAGTTCTTTGTAAGGAGCCCGTCTAGGGTTGATTATTTATTATTGTTTATCAAATCAATTAAATATAGTAAATTGCCTTTGATTTCCGCGCCGTAAGGTAGGATTTTGTATAAAGGAACTAAATTATAATTAATTAGGTGACCGTAAGGGAACTTGATTTTCAATACTGGTGTGCGTTAAAACTTGTTAGAAATCCATAGGTGTCTCTTGAGAAGGGTCAGGGTCCTGTTTGGGTTTTTTAAGTGTCTATTTTACGATTCCAGTTCATAACTAAATATTTTCCCGAGTTAATTCATTACTGAAATTTAGGGGATTCTAGCCTAGGTAGTTTTCTTATCATCATCTTATGTTAATTAACAAACTTTTTCTTTCGTTAAAATTACTTGTTTTCTTAATTAGTTTTTAATTATAGTATTAAATTAGTATTTTAAATAAAACCCCTCAAACAAATATAATTAATAAGTCGTGTTTTGTAGTCGAGTCTAATTAGCAAATAAACGTAATTTAAAGAGTCGCGTGGGTTAGATATCCGGACTTACTTAGCTTTACTAGAGTCGATCGGTTCACTTGCCAGTTAGTAGTTTAGTCGAGTTTTAAAGAGTCTAGAGTATCACTTAGTGTTTATTTTTAGTTAATTTAGTTAATAAATATTAAACTACTTCAAGCACATCAGGTAGGGTCGATTGGGGTTACCCTAATACGAGCAGTCTGTCGGACTCGTGCAGTGGCTGAAGTAGTCGGGGACAAGTGGATAGGTGGAGTTGTCGATCTGACTATTCTAGTGGGTGAACGATACTGACTAGTAACTTCGTTTTGGCCTCAGTGTGGTGATATGGGTGGGTAACTATCGCATCTGTAGCCAGGCAGGTCAGGCTCGTTGTTGGGTAGCTCTTTACAAATCACTTCCTCCTCAACCTCTTCCTCATCCTCCTCCGGATCTTCTTCCTGATCCTCATTCGGGTCCTCCTCTGGGTCCTCCTCCTTGATAGATATTATCGGTCCTTCTTCTGGTACGTAGTCGTTGCTTCTTGCCATATCCTGTACAATGGTTAATTATAATAATCATATTTATTGCTAGTGCTAACTAGTACAGGGAAGGTTAATTAGTTAGACCAAACTTTAATATTAGATTTTACCATTATCGGTAGTACAGTACGTACACGTATTCGTACACCTTATTTCAGATAAGCACGTATGGGTGTTATATATATATATATATATATATATATATATATATATATATATATATATATATATATATATATATATATGCATACTCAGTATTACCTTTTGTACACATATGTTGCCATTTTTACCAATCCACACGTTCCGCGATTTCTCCTCGAATTCCCTCGTACAAGCAAGTCTGTTATTATGTTCAGGACCACAATAACTCACTTGCCCTACAAGTTCATCCCGGCATCCATCAGTATATAATATTAAATTATTATTTAATTATTTTCCCAGAAATAATCGAGCCTACGGTTATATTTTAGGTACCCTAAGGGATAACTAATCCTTTATAATCAATATATCTGATACCAACTTATGTCACATCCCGACTAGCACAATGCGGAAGCGTAAAACGGGAATGCAACAGACATCTTTGGTATCAACCACATTATTTATAAAGAAACATTACAAACTAATTTACAATATATTACATTACATTGTTCTGTCATTGTTTTACAGTCCAGGCGATACAAACAAAACTAGTTCTTTGAATTATTAGATCTTACTATTAACACCCTTGTTTCTATTCACATAGCATCAACCACACCTTGGACATGTAGCTTATCACCAAGTTATTCTAACTTTGGTATACCTAAAAAGCAGTTTAAAACAAGTCAACTACAAGAGTTGGTGAGTTTCAAGAAAACAGTTATGTGTAATCACATGTCAACACTTGTATGTGTAAGTATAAGTATGTATGTAAGTGATGTAATTATGCTAAGCTACAGTGAAGTCTTGATTGTTAGTTTGCGCTGCGTGCATCCATTTCCCACACCTAATCAACCATTGTGGCCCCCTTTCCACCCACAATATGCCCCAATTAGTTATGTCTAACACTACATAGCGTGTTTGTATAGTTATGGTCATGTGCAAATGGGGTAAAGTCTCATTAACCTTACCGGCTCCATTATGTGTGTTAAACCAATAGTATTATTCACAAGCTACCGGCTCGAATTTAATCACTGTGTTAGTGGTGACTTTCGTGTGTTAGCACTTATATAATTCACATCATTACAAGTTTCAGATATGTATATGTAATCAAACATGCTTTTCACCCCAAAAGTTCGTAAAACTGTTTAAAGAGAGGGGTCATGAAACTCACTGTTTACTCAGTATTCAATAGCACATCAGTTCGAGGTTTGTTTGACTTGTAATCACTGGTCCCTATAATCAATATTATAATAATATTAATATTTTAATATTATTATAATCTAAATACTAAATTGAGCTGTATATCTAATCTGGGTATAGCTGTTACGCCCAGAAAGTGTTAACATACTTAGGTTGTGATGTTGTTCAATGTCTAATACTTAAACCTGAACTTCGCTCAGTTTCCCCGTTTACCCAGCTAGGCCAGTTGTTCGTTTATGCGATCAAAAAACTGTTATGGGGATGTAAGCTTGGGTAAATGTGTTGGTCGATAAAATGATTAAGTTATAAAGAAAGATCACATATTGGGGTTCTGGATTCGCCACGTGGCTCGTTTCCGTTTATTCAGTTTAATTAGAAGAAAAATGGTCATAATTTATCCAGATTGTCTGGGTTTCTCATAAAAAGTTCGTTTTACCTAACTAATCCAAAAATATAATTTCTAATCACTCTTGATGTTCTGATATTCTAACAGGTTCGTTAATCACGAACTCATCGGTTTATATCAGAATTGAATTTGTTTAATCTTTAAATTAGCACAATTAATTATCCGTTAATCCTTAAATTATGAAAATTTAGTCATTTATCAATTAAAATAAGTAGATTTCTATAAAAAAATATTTCTGGAATTATTTACTGATTGATTAATTTATAAAAATTCATTTTATCTGATATATTTAGCCCAAAAATCATCCGTTTATACCAAACGATCTCCAAAAATTCCACCAAAATTTCCGAGTGATCAGAATATGTCCCAAAACAACCTGGAAAAATCCCAAACTCTAACAATCATGCCAAATATCATTTCCGAGCCAAAAACGACTATGAAAAAACGCAAATGCACAAAACATACTTAGGGTTTTCCAAATGACCCCAAATTTCATATGTGATCATAATATACCAAATCTGAGTTCCCCACAAAATTTCATAATTTTGCAAGCATTTTAACTATTTTTCCCAAATAAATACCCCATTCCGGTAATAAATTCGCCAAATATTCTCGGATGGTCGAAAAATCACCAAATATGAATTGGAACTCAATGATATGGTCCCTGATGTCCCTGAAACATTTAATAACCTAAAAATATTGACATCATAATCGAATCCTAAACAGTCCGTAATCAAGTGATTCGGTATTACCTTAGCGGTTTTGGTTCGTTTTCGCCCTTCTAATCAAGTTTTCGGGTTCTTGTCTTTCTATGAAAGCTAGATACAGGTCCTATATCACAAATCAAGAAATTTTCATCAACATGGCAGCCCCTTAACTTAGGGTTTCGGCTAGGGTATTAAACTGAACTTTTGAACCGTAAAACCGCTATTTAAACCCTATAATCCGTGTTTATGGCCAAAAAAGAGTATGATTATGATTCCTAACCATGTGTATGAAACATGTTTTGGGACCATTTTTAGAATTTTACATGGTTAGGAATGATTTTTTATCAATTATACTACGTTAATATGATATTAAACCTAATTAAAATGAGTTAAAAATGATGAAATTAATTAAATTACCTAGATTTCTTGAGTTTGAGCTGAAGATCAGAGAGATTTCCAGAGAAATATGTTTCTTTTTGATTTAAAAATACCTAAATATTATTTATATATTAAAAAGGAAACTTTGGGGGGAACCCCTTGCGTACGCAAGTAAAAAAAAAAGGGGCCCTTGGGCCGCTTTTGTTCTCCATGCCTTGTTTTGAATGCCCAGAAGTGAAAAGCAAAGTCCAAATTTATTTCGGGTTCGGTTTTTGCCACGAAAAACATATCGGGTACGACAAAAAGCACGAAAAAGAGTGTGTTTTTTTTGGCTATTTTGTGTAAATTTATAAAAACATAGTATACGTTTGTAAAATTCGAAAATATTTTCATTGATCGCTTAAAACATTTCAATTAAGTTTTTGGTAAGAATTTTTTGGCTTAACGGATAATACAATGCTTGGTTTGTAACTATCTTTCTCGTTTAAATCTATAGGGGGTAGTTAAACGAGCATGTTTTCGTTTAACTTGTTTTCTACCGAACTAAGGCCATATTATTAATATATTAGCTTATATTAATCGTATATCACTTATAGATGGCCCCCCCCCAGGATATCTGGGTCATAACCAAACCCGATCGGTTAATTGTTCGATCGTTACGTAATGAGCGTTTATTTGCTTAATCAGTGGATACGTACTGAGATGTACCTGGTTTTGGCTCAAATGTCACAAATGACAAGTCCACTTATATATATAATGTACTAGCGACACATCCACCATGACCTTGTCATATTATGTATCATTTGTACCGTTGTCCTATAGTCCCTCGGTTCTAAGTTGTTCGCACACTAACGTACCAACCATGACTTCCATTCGAGGGTCTCGGTAATTATGCGTGCACTCATAATTACTTAGTTCGTCGCATGGTCCGCATGTTTCGTTCCGTTGGGTGGGTTAAAAATCATACATACACATTTAAGAAAAAACTTTTTTTTTTTTGAAAATCAAGATAAAATTCAGAATAAAGGAGAAACAAAAGTTAACGACCATAGAACAATAAAAATAACCCTTGAAGTCAAATATCAAGATAACTAGTGCAACATAAAAACGATTAAACAAGCTTAAATATCAAAATTCTTAGAGTTATGGAATATCGATATAGAACGTTTGAAAGACGTAACAAGTTGTTGTGTATTAAAACCGAAAAATAAAAGCGCTTTTTATAGTAAATGAACATAATTAACACAATAGTTAAGTCGAATATGCGAAACACTGGGGGTTATGAGGGGCTAAAAATTGTGTAAACATATGCTAACCACAAGAAACTCACAAAATTAGAGAAATAATGACGCAAAGCTGTTAGTTGTGATATTCCCAAGGAAGTTTAGCCGATATAGGGAGGGTGTAAGTCTGTGACGTTCATATTCAGATAGTGATAAATCGTAAATGAGGATATAAAATTAATAAAATAAAATACATGCATAGGGCTCCTATTAGATAGCTATGCCTTAACAAAGTACACAGCCCCGGTTCAAAAGTGACCGGTCATAGGCAGCCCAAATTTTGGTTCCTATTAGATAAATAGGTGCATAGCCATGCACATGGTCCCGGTTTCCACTAACGATTACGTTTGGGCTCACCTATCATAGGCCGTTAAATTGAGTTGATCATAAGCAAAAATTACAATTCTAAAGATAAATATAAGCAATGCGTGTCGTGCTTTGTGAAGAGGGTAAGTGAAGATGGATATATCAAATGTAAAAATGATTTCATTAATAATATTGAAAATTTGAGTACAAGGAGACATTATTCAAAAGAGAAGTAGAAAAACAGAAGTAATAAATGCGAATGGATAAAAAATGTTGCTTGAAGCATTTGTCTTCTTGTGGTAGGTAGGTCTTTGGGAAAAAGGACTAGTGTGAAGTGGTGCCATGATTCCTAAGTTGCAATTCATTGGCGTTGATGTAGTACACACGTCCTTACGTGCCCTGGTTGGCTTGATTCGTTTGGGTTTGCTCGGCTTGGTTTGGTTGAGGCTGAAAAGCTTGGATGGGTTGGGCTTGCATTAGTAGGGCTTGGTCGGCTTGTGGTTGGAAAGCTTGGGCTTGATATATTTGGAGTTGGTTAGTTGGGCTTAGGTAGGTTTGTATATGACAAACGAGTTTTGGGCATTTGTTGCAAAGATGGTTTGGGCTACCGCAATGATAGCAGGCTCGTATACTGGGTGCATAAGGTGGGACATATGATTGGCGATATGCTTGAATAACGGGTTGGGGAATGGAGGAGTTGATTTGCGCTCGCATAGGCTCTCAACAATATTGGGTAAGGTGGCTGAATCGGTGGAAATTGGTGCACATTCGTCAAGTGGATTGGGTCGGATGGTGACGTTGGCAAGTGTTGCAATATGGGTGGGATGGTGTATGGTTTCTTGGTTGGAGGGGCTTGTTGGGCTTGTGATTGGGCTAAGACATTGTTTTGTGAGTTGGGCTTTCATTTGTTATTGTGGCAATGAGATGAGTTATTGTTGTGGTTGTGTTTAGAGGATTCGGGCTTTGAGGGTTCGGGCTTGGATTCTTTAGCGGGCTCGGATGTGGGCTTGTCATTGGGCTTTTTGGATTTCTTCAACGTTAAGGTCCCGGCCTTAATGTGGTTTTCATTGAGGGTACCGGCTAGGGTAATGGCATCTGAAGATCCTTCGGGTCACGACTAAGGACAGAATCTTGGATTTGCATCCGCAAACCCGAGATGTACTTATCGATGACACGCTCGAGAGGTGTGACCATATGTGGAATGAGGAGGCTAAGTTTGTGGAAATGGTCGTTATAAGACACATTGTCACCACCTTCTTGTTTTAAATTCCAAAACTCTTCTTCCAACTTTTGGAACCCATATTTCGGACAAAATTTCTTGAGCATGAGTTTCTTAAGGTCGTTCCATGGCAAGGCCATGGCGACCTCAGCCCCAAGGGTCTTTTTTTTTCTTTTTTTTTGTTATTCCACCAAGTAAGGGCACTCAATTTGAAAACGCTTGAGGCTTAAGTGGTCTTTTGGTCTTTCGGGAATGCATAGTGGAGGAACACGCTTTCCATGTTCTCGAACCATTGAAGAAGGGTGGTAGCACCCTCAGTCCCAAACTAATCGGTCGGGTTAGCGTTGGTGAATTGCATGAAAGAGCAAACATTAGGGTTCACGGGAACATTAGCGGCATTCATGGTTTGAATTTGGGAGGTGAGTATAGGGAGGGCTTCCACGATTCCCTTCGTAATGCGAGACGACATGCTACGGCCAGAGTTGCCGACGCGGCGTGTTCGGTTGATGAGGCAGGAAGACATGCTGCGGGGAAAATTGTGTAAAATTTATGAGACTTGGGTAAATATTGTAAATGTATGAGTTTGTGTAAATTGATACTTGTGAATTCTATTTAACAATTTGAGGTTGGGTTTGTGGTTGAGGTTAAAAATGATGTCATTTATGAGACTTGATTTTATAAGTGTTGACGTTATGAGGAATAAAAAAATAAATAAATAATTATAACATAACTTAAAATTGAAATATATGGTTTCATTTGTTGGTTAGGATTTCATGAACTACCATGGTTCCTTCCAACGAAATGAAATTATCGAAAACCAAATAAAAGTTGTTGAAATATTCATATGTTAATTTCACAAAATAGATTAAAATTGAGTTGTGAGGGGTGTTGAGGTAGATGGTTGAAGTAATTTTGGAACCACCCCGTATTTATATACTTGACCCATCCATTCAACTAAAACACAATACGGAAAACCGAGTTTAGCCACGTATCACTGTGAATTCGGTTATAAATTAAGGATGTGATCGTCACATGACCACGATTGATACAATGAGGGTAGTAGATTCGTGAACGTTTGGTGTGATACGCTTTGGCTTAACAAGTTTCACACTCACGCCTAACCCTCCAGGAAGGCAACCAGGTCTCGCGGCTGATCGAGATTTGTGCGCATTGCACTTCCTTAGGCTTGCAAGCCTTGGTGTCAAGGGATCGGTGTACAGGTGTGTCCCCCTTACAGTTACTGTGTATCCATTACGCGAATCATCCTCAAAGATTGGGGAAGTAAAAGGTGGGATTTCTTAAGGAAATTCCCGATTAAAAATCGTTCTAAAGCTTTGAAAATAATTTTAAGAGTGAGGCATAGCCTCGGAATAAGTGTGTGCTTTTGTGTACAGTTTCATATGATAATCAATTTAAATAACTCAAGTTATGTACAAAAATTTAAACAAGTAGGGTGCACGTATAGGAACACGTATAGGGACCCTAAGCATGCTACTAGGCTGTTACGTCTAACCACCTATCTTAGAGCCTTCGTCTCTGATGCCAATCTGTCACACCCCAATCTATGGCGGAACATGCCGGGGCGCGACATAATTTGTATCATAGCTCAAAGACACTAATAATAATAATAATAATAATAATAATAATAATAATAATAATAATAATAATAATAATAATAATAATAATAATAAGTGTCAATATCATTTATTCGCAACAATCGTACACAAATAATTCAAATGAAAAAAGAATTTAATACAACATTTAAACTTTATAATCTTTAACCTAAAGTCCAAATCTATATCTTCACTTCAAATAACTTCTTATAACAACCTGCATTATGCGTTAAAATAATTTGTCAACAACACATGTTGAGCGAGTAACCACGGCTTAGTGTAAATATAAAATAATAATAATAATAATGAGAAATAAACAATTCCTTGCGTATGTGAATAGCACCAATTAATTTAACAAGTATAAGTGTCTTTTCGATCATGCCACTAGAATACGGACATGTCTACTTGGGCGAATTCGCAACCAATAACAACATAAAATAAATGTGTCTTTTGGAACATGCCACTAGATTCGGACATGCCTACTAAGACGGCGTATGATCATACTATAAGGATATGGATGAGGATAAGATACCAACCAAATATAAAGCAGTAAACACATAATTCATGTAGCAATCAACAATAAATTGAGCAATACCACAACCACGCAAATATTGGAATTGGTTTGAGTAAAATAGTATAATAATAATAATAATAATAATTTCTAATGCGCATAATGCCCCCAAAACAAAATAGAGAAAAAAAGGATGTGATTACTCACCTTAGAGGTAAGGTAAACGGTAACAGTTAAGGAAAAACAATTTAGTTGGGTCCACGAGAAGCCTTGATGTGTGTCTAATAACTCTATAATAATGACCCTCACAACTAAGCTTTAATACTAAAACGAAAATCCTAAAACCACACACAACCGGCAAGTGTACCGATCGCAAGTAGTATAGACCTAGGAAGTCCGAGTATCGAACACGTGGACACGTAAGACGCTAACGATTACTAACCCTAGACAAGACCTACCTTAGAATAATATTTAATAGATTTTTGATTTCTTTTAACTAAACTGAACTAACTGGACTAACTAACAAAACTTACCAAAAATAGAAAACTTAACGGAATACTAACTGTGTTAACTTAGGATGGAGAAAAACGTCTACCTAGGTCTGAATCAAATTGTAGGCCTAACGAGCTAATGGATTGGATGACTTCAAGAAACCGGTCTCTAAAGATGACACGACTAAGGATTGCTCGGGCTCACTGGATTACCTCTCGGTCTCACTCAATAAACCCTAACTACTCAAAATCGGCTAAAACGACCAAACCGGGAAATAATTGCTAACGAGTTCTAATACTAGATCACCTCTCGGTCTCACCAACACTCGGCCCTAATGGCAATGAATACTACACAACCAAGGATAGAGGAACAATTCAACTTAAACAAAAATAGATCAACTAGTCACTCAAAACACCTAAGCCTGACAAGAAACGAACTCGCTCTCGCGCCATCCTTATTCTAGCATGTAAAGGCAATGAGATGACCCTAACTTCCTATCACCTCTCGGTCTCAAAGAAGGTGTCTAACCGCTGTACTTTAATAAAATAATCATGCAACAAAACCCTACGGTTGTTCCTACCGCAAACAAACCCTAAACACCAAGTCTAGAATCAAACAATGCACCGATCAATCAATACAAAACTAATCAATCAACACACGGGGTTTATGCAATAAATTGATATAATTTCCAGCCACTAAACACAACCTATTTCATTGTAAGGCCCCGTCACCGGTAACCCTACTTTCGTGTTGGATTTACTCATAAACACAGTTCTAAATATCAGAGTTAATTAAAACTTTACGCGGAATATAAAACTTTCATAAAACATTACATATCAATTCATAATCATGTCTTAAAACGTTCCACTTGTCTTTCAAAATCAAAACATAACTTATAAAACATATCAGATCTTCAGATGCCAGGCTTTAGTCTTCTGCCATGTGTCCTCCACTCAAGTCAGCTGTCTCAACCTACTCACCTGCGTGCATACTAAAAGTCAGCTACGCTGAGTGAGTTCTAGTTAATCATACAATACCATACAATACCTTATTACATACATACGTACTTAACCTCATAACTTTCTTTCATACACACATGAGTACTCATGCCTTCATTCTTACTTACATACTTTCTTTCTTACTTACATACTTTCTTTACATTCATAATCATACGTTTTAAAGAGCCTTTCGCTCTATAACCTCACAGATATTATAAGGGTCTGGTCCCTAACATCACAGATATTATAAGGGTCTGGTCCCTAACATCACAGATATTATGAGGGTCTGGTCCCTAACATCACAGATATTATTAGGGTCTGGTCCCTAACATCACAGATATTATTAGGGTCTGGTCCCTAACATCACAGATATTATTAGGGTCTGGTCCCTTGTTTTCGAATATTAGTAGGGTTCGATTCCCTCTTCGTTACCATACAACCATACATCATACCTCGAGTATTATTTGGGCTCGGTACCCTTTTCGTAACCATACAACCATACAACCGTCATTTCCTTCTTTTATTAACTTTATTACGTTCATACACATAAACATACATATCATACTTGCCATATTTATAACGTTACAACCTGACAGTACGTGCAATATCCGAAGATCGTTCACGTACCATCAAGCAATCGTTCATACATATCATACTTACCATATTTATAACGTTACAACCTGACAGTACGTGCAATATCCGAAGATCGTTCACGTACCATCAAGCAATCATTCATACATATCATACTTACCATATTTATAACGTTACAACCTGACAGTACGTGCAATATCCGAAGATCGTTCACGTACCATCAAGCAATCATTCATACATATCACATATATCACATATGGCATACACTTATCACTTAGGATAAATGTATTAACAACACATCAAGTATGCACACAGCCCCGAAAACATAACAAGGAATGGGGCTAGAAACTCACCTGGATCCTGTTACGCTCGCCGTTGATCGTAATTCCTTTCTTTAACTGGGCTCGGCTAACTGTATAATATTTACACATATCAATTAACTACTACTTCTCGTTTTGTATTTCTATCTATATATGACCCACAACGAACGGGGGTCCGGGGGCAGCGCCCCTGGCAGCGGGGTTCTAGGGGCGGCAGCCCCTAGCGGGGTCCAAGGGGCAGAGCCCCTGGCTGGGGTTAAGCTGCCAGGTCAGCTTGGAAAAATTTTATTTTCGATAACTGCCTTAACACATTTTCCATTAGGTTTTTAATTTATTTTCTAAGCGAACTTCACTTTAGGCGAAGTTAAACCTTAGGCGAACTTGGCTTCAGGCGAAGTTAAACCTTAGGCGAACTTGGCTTCAGGCGAAGTTAAACCTTAGGCGAACTTGGCTTTTAGGCGAAGTTAAACCTCAGGCGAACTTGGCTTTTAGGCGAAGTTAAACCTTAGGCGAACTTGGCTTTTAGGCGAAGTTAAACCTCAGGCGAACTTGGCTTTTAGGCGAAGTTAAACCTCAGGCGAACTTGGCTTTTAGGCGAAGTTAAACCTTAGGCGAAGTTACCATTTCAGCGAAGTTGCCATCAGGCGAACTTGGCTTCAGGCGAACTTATCATCAGGCGAACTTGGCTTGCAGGCGAAGTTCATCAGGCGAACTTAGCTTGCAGGCGAAGTTCATCGCTTGAAGGCGAAGTTGCCCAGATGAAGGCGAAGTTGTCGCGCTGCAGATCTGTTTGCCCATAACTCCTTCGTTTCTTAGCCAAATAACTCGATTTTGGTACCCACGGAATCGTATGATCGGCGCCTACAAATCCCAACCATCAAATCGGCCTAAAATCGACGTTTTAGGGGTCCGATTTGGGCAGTTGTGTTTCGGGTCCGATTAACCCGTCAAATCCTAACCATTTTCAGTAATATTAGCTTTGCGGGATTAGTTCTTACCTTTCCAACTCAGATCTACCAGCAAAATCTCGGGTCTCGACTTCGGATCTCGGTCGGTTATGTGTGTGTTTTTGAGTGTGTAAAAGAGAAAGATGGAAATAAAATGATATCTTGGGCTTGGGATGGGTATTTATATCTCTCAAGCCCACGGACCCAAGGCCCATTCTCATTTAACCCATCTTACGTAATCTAAGCCCATGACCCGTTCCTTACTCGACATTAAATAACTAAAACGTGAAATCACTAAACATAACTTTCTTTTATTTAACATTATAAAAATTTTAGGATGTTACATTCATGTCTAAATCAAACTTTACAATAGCAATTAAGGTCTATTAATCAAACAATCCATAAAACCTATCAAACACTAACAATTTTCATCTTTCCTAGGTATAACTAACAAGATTAGCCTCTCATAATTTTTGGACAGCAGCAAACACTCAATGAAATCACCATAAAACTCATCTCAAATATCAATTCAAACATTCAATGGTCAACAAATATCATAAACAAGTCAATATCTCAAGTAATTGCAAAACTACTAATCAATTAAACAAGTATATTAAAGTGTATGATCAATGAAAAATAGGTAAGGATATGGATGATTCCGGGGCTGCTCTTGGCTGTAACTACTGCTGTATAACATTCCCGAGGCTTGGTTCTTGTGTCTTCTTCCTTCCCTAGCTGCCACAAGCTCCAACCCTAAGCCGAAAAAAAAATTTTCTTCTTCCTTCTCCCTGCTGCTGCTATGATCGCCAGGTTGCTGTCCCTCTAGGGGTTTTTTTTTAATTTTATGATATAATATGAGGCTTGGGCTTTTTCATATCATAGACGGGCCGGGCTTTGAGTTTTACTTGAAAACATAAGCGTAAAAGGCTCGTAAACTGCTCCAAAAGTCCGGTTTTTTCTTCCTTTCCACCCTTTTGCCTATAAGATAAATAAAAATATGTAAAAGCTATCTAAAACGAGTTAAAACACATAAAATGTAATACAAAAACGTAGATAAAAGGTGCGGAAAATACGAGTGTTTTACAACACATCAAATATCCCCACACTTAAGACTTTTTCGTCCCTGAAAAAGAATACTACATAGGATCATATCCGAGTTCAACCGACAACTCTTGGTTTTATTTATTTATTATTATTATTAATATAATTTTTCTTCTTTTTAAAGTATTAGAACAAGTGACCTGTTACCCAAATATCTCTTTCAACTTTCACCTAATAAGCTAGATCAGGTCGATTGCCGGTATTGCTGTCCACTTTAAACCCATGCCCCTAATACTTATCGAGGCAAATAAGGCGTGACAATTCTATTAATTTGTATGACTAAGTGGAACCCACACCTAAAAGCCCTGCTGTCACTTCACCAATTCCATTATGGTTTTACCGGGCTGAGCCACCCCAACTTGACTTAAACCTTTTGCCACATGATTAACATTTCGACTCATATACAAACTATAAACACTAGCTCTATTTCAAGTGCATGCAATTACAAATGCATTCTCTTTTATTTTTTATTTTTCTGCCTTTTGGCTTTTTGCAATTTTTTTTTTCACACTCATATTACATGGCTTTGCAAGAACAGAAACAAATACAAAAGATAAAACAACTAATATATACAGACGATCATGTGACTCGAGGCTTGAGTATGACCCGGCTTTTCATTCCAGTCCTGTCACAAGCTTAGTTAAATAAACAAAACCCCTAAGATGTTTCCCACTATAGTCTGGCCATTTAAGAGATTCAATTAGGTCAACAACCAAACCGGCCTTTCATTCTTAAAGGCAGAGCCTACCGGCACACGATTACTGAGTCTAAACCATTCGGTTACCATACATTACGTGCGGGTCTAATGGGCACTGTTCTTATTTATTATATATATATATTGAAAACACCAAGAAGTTATAAAGTAACCACTACTCGGTAATAATATCATCTCCTGTTTAACGTAGAGAAAACAAATTCAAGGGACTATTTTTTTCAAAATTTTTCAAAATTTTTATTTTAATTTTTTTTTTAATTTTTCAAAAATTTTCCTACAACTAAGTAAAATAAACCCCATCCCCACACTTAGAACGAAATCGTCCTCGATGAGTATAAGGAAAAGAATAAAAAATAAAACAGAAAATAAAAATAAAGTATATAAGACTAAAACAAATAACGGGTTACTCCCCTGGTTTGTGTGTAGAATCTTCAACAGCTGAGTAGTATCCAAACGACCGTATAGCATTTCATTCGCGGCCGCAACCTCGGGGGAACCTATTCCAAGACGCCATCGTAGCTTCCATGCGCATAATATAACCTGCAAAACTCAAAATCGCTCGCATGTAGCGGCGTACAATACGGAAAACAAAAACATAAAGAAATAAACATTTTTTATAGGATACTCCTTAAATCGACCGACTCGAATGGAGATTGAGTACGAGCGGTTTCATCTTGGAACAACCTGAAATAGAAAAAACAAAGAAAACAGATAGCATCACACAAATACATAAATACAAACTCAACAACTCGGGCAGTCTCCCGAGTGTGCATCCATCGTGTCTAAGTCTCGGAGAGCGCGTCAAGGTAGAATACCTCGACCATCTGGTCAGTCACCGGCTCGCCAATGTAGTGCTTCAGTCTATGACCGTTCACTTTAAACTTCCCACCTTTATCCTCTATCTCAACAGTGCCATACGAAAAGACCTCAGTGACCGTGAACGGTCCCGACCATCGGGATCTCAACTTTCCCGGGAATAACCTCAACCGGGAATTATACAATAAAACCAAATCCCCACACTTGAACTGCTTGTTACCCTTCAACTTCCTATCGTGCAGTTCCTTCGTCCGCTCCTTATACCTGAAAGACTAGGCGTAAGCGTGATCTCTCAGCTCCTCTAACTCGTGCAACTGGTGGAAACGAGTGCTCTCTGCGGCAGACATATCAAAGTTGACCCTCTGTAGGGCCCAACAAGCACGGTGCTCTAACTCAACAGGCAGGTGGCAGGCCTTCCCATAAATCATCCGAAACGGCGTGGAACCGGTCGGAGTTTTGTAGGCTGTACGGAAGGCCCACAACGCGTCATCCAGCTTGTCGGACCAATCCCGACGATTCGAACCAACAGTTTTCTCAAGAATACGTTTGATCCCCCGATTACTCACTTCTACCTGCCCACTAGTCTATGGGTGGTAGGCGGTCGCAAGCCGATGGGTGACCCCATAGCGTCGCAACGCCTTCTCCATCTGCACATTGCAGAAATGAGTTCCTCCATCACTGATCAACGCCTTCGGGACACCAAAACGAGCAAAAAGGCTCTTGAGAAAACGGAGTACAACTCGGGCATCATTAGTGGGTAAGGCCTTGGCCTCAACCCACTTCCAGACATAATCAACCGCCATGAGTATATACTTGTTCCCATGCGAAGGTGGGAACGGTCCCATGAAATCAATGCCCCACACATCGAAAACCTCACAAACCTGAATAGCATTCTGGGGCATTTCATTTCGCGAAAAGATGTTGCCGACCCGCTGGCAACGATCACAACTCCTCACAAATGCGTGCGCATCCTTAAAAATCGAAGGCCAATAAAAACCACAATCAAACACCTTCTTCGCCGTAAAACTCGCACCGTGGTGACCTCCTGTCGGTCCAACATGGCAATGGCTCAGAATCTGCCATCCCTCCTTAACGTCAACACACCTCCTGATCAACTGGTCAGCACCAATATGAAAGAGATACGGGTCGTCCCACAGGTAAAACTTAACATTAGCAAAGAATTTCTTGTTTTGCCGGTAAGACATCTTCGGGTAGAACCCGTCCGCAAGATAATTCGCGAAGTCACCGAACCATGGAAAACCCTCATCCTAAGCCGAAACAAATATAAGACTCTCTGTCGGAAAGTGGTCATTAATCATGACCCCCGACTCTCCAAACTCAGCTCCCTAAAGACGCGAAAGATGATCGGCCGCCACATTCTCGGCCCCCTTTTTATCACGGATTTCAATATAAAACTCTTGAAGCAGAAGGATCCAACGGATAAGACGTGGCTTAGCATCCTGTTTGCTAAAGAGATAACGAATGGCAGAATGATCCGTGTACACAATCGTCTTGGACAGAACAAGATAGGACTTGAATTTATCAAATGCAAACACCACAGCTAAAAGCTCTTTCTCGGTGGTGGTGTAACTCTCCTGTGCACCATTCAGGGTCCGGCTCGCATAGTAAATCGGATGGAAGTGTTTATCCTCCCGCTGTCCAAGAACCGCTCCGACTGCGAAGTCGCTCGCATCACACATCAACTCAAAAGGAAGCGACCAGTCGGGAGCAATCACGATCGGGGCATTAACGAGTTTGTCTTTTAAAAGATCAAACGCCTCGATACACTGCTCAGAAAACACAAACAGGGCATCCTTCTCCAAGAGTTTGGTCATGGATCTCGCAATCTTAGAAAAATATTTAATGAACCGGCGATAGAACCCAGCATGACCCAGAAAACTCCGGATGGATCTCACGGAAGTGGCGGGGGAAGATTAGAGATGGTATCGACCTTTGCTCGGTCGACCTCTATCCCTGCACTCGAAATACGATGCCCCAAAACGATGCCCTCGCGTACCATGAAGTGACACTTCTCCCAGTTAAGAAATAGGTTGGTGTCAACGCATCGGGCCAACATCCTCTCAAGGTTGGAGAGACACCGATCGAAAGAGCTCCCAAATACAGAAAAATCGTCCATGAACACCTCCATGGAGTCCTCGATCATGTCATGAAATAAAGCCACCATGCACCTCTGAAATGTGGTTGGAGCGTTACACAGTCCGAACGGCATACGTCGATAGGCAAACGTACCGTATGGGCAGGTAAACGTGGTTTTCTCCTGGTCATCGAGAGCAATAGGAATCTGAAAGTACTCGGAGAAACCATCTAAGAAGCAGTAGTACTGCTGACCTGCCAAACGCTCCAGCATCTGATCAATGAAAGGAAGAGGAAAGTGGTCTTTCCTCGTGGCATCATTCAGTCTGCAGTAATCGATGCAGACTCTCCAACCGGTCACAGTCCTAGTGGGAATGAGCTCGTTCCTCTCATTGGTGACGACAGTCATGCCACCCTTTTTGGGAACCACTTGGACTGGACTAACCCACGAACTATCAGAAATGGGGAAAATGATCCCCGCATCAAGGAGTTTGATGATCTCCTTATTCACGACCTCCTGCATCTTCGGATTAAGCCGCCGCTGCGGCTGAACGACAGTCCTATAATTATCCTCCATGAGGATTTTATGAGTGCAAAACGAAGGGTTGATACCCTTGATGTCGATAATCTTCCATGCAATGGCCTCCTCGTGCTCTCGAAGCACCCTCAACAGTCTCTCTCTCTCGACCTCCGTCAAATCAGATGCGACAATAACCGGCAACTTCCTCTCCTCGTCCAAAAACGCGTACTCCAGATGGGCAGGTAAATCCTTAAGCTCTAAGGAAGGAGGGGGGCTCTCGACAGAAGGTCGGTCCATCGGGTCGTCACGTACGATCCCAGCAGACACTTCAGACTCAGGGTGATGTGACTCGGCGTCATCTTCCGTTGACTGATCGGTCATGGCAACCATCTTAATCTCCGAAATGTCCCTATCGAGAATCTGAGTGTCGAAGGCAGATCCTCCACAGATCTCGCTGAAAAACTCCCCAACATGCTCCATGATGGTATCTATAAAGTACAGGGAGTCATCAGCAGACTTGGGGTGTTTCAGTGACTGTCAAACGTCAAATGTGACGTTCTCATCCCCAACTCTCAAAATCAACTTACGCTCGCAGACGTCGATCAACGCCTGTGCAGTGGCAAGGAATGGTCGGCCAAGAATAAGCGGTACACTATCATCATCGTTCATGTCCAGAATGACAAAATCCACTAGGAAGATGAACTTGTCGACACGAACTAGCATGTTCTCGACCACCCCTCGAGGGTATTTCACAGAACGGTCAGCAAGCTGGATACTCATCCTGGTAGGCCTCGGTTCGCCTAAACCCAGCTTGCGATACACGGAATACGGCATGAGATTAATACTGGCACCGAGATCGGCCAGCGCATGAATAACCGTATCATCACTCAAGATGCAGAGAATCGTGAAAATCCCTGGATCGGCCATCTTTTCTGGTAATTTCCTCTGTAAGACAGCAGAACAGCTAGCACTCAATGGGATGGAAGCGACCTCAGCAAGCTTCTCCTTATTCGAAAGGATATCCTTGAGGAACTTCGCGTGTTTAGGCATCTGAGTTAGTGCCTCAAGGAATGGAATGTTAAGGTGAAACTGCTTCAAAAGATCAAGAAATTTGGAATTCTGCTCCTCATCTCTATCTCTACGGAGTCTCCCGGGGTATGGTACTCTGGGCTTGTAGACTCTCGGCGGCTCGCTCGCTAGCTGCTGTCTCTCGGCTTGTGCTAAACTCCCTGGGCTGCTCCTCTGATGCACCTGGGCCGGTGGAGACTCCATCTGAATCTCCTCATCCACCTGCTCCTCTACAACTACTGCAAGCTCCTCGATGACTCCTCTCTGGTGAATCCCGGGCTCCTCTCGTGCCCCTACACCGCTCCTCGTTGTCACAGCTTTAGCGAATCCCTTCGGGTTCTGCTCGGTGTTACTCGGTAGTGAACCCTGCGGCCTCTCGTTCAATCGGCTGGCTATCTCCCCCATCTGCCGCTCGAGACTCTGAATCGACGCTCCTTGATTCCTCATGAACTGCTCGTGCTCTCGAAGCTTTTCCTGCGTCTCCTTGTGTCGGGAATCCTCACGCGTCTGCGACAACATCTGTGTCTGTTGCGCCATCATCTCCACCAAAGTGGGCTTCTTCCCCCCACTGCTCGCTCCCTCACCGGCATCCTGAAATAAACTCTGGCGTTTCTGAAACCCGGGCTGGTTGCCGCTCCTCCAGTTGGAGTTCTGATTGCCTCTCCATCCCGAATTATAAGAATTGAAAGAATTTGGATTTCGGTTTGGATTTCCTATGAAGTCTACGGCCTCCTCATGCGAACTGACTGGGCACTGAACGGTATCATGCCCCCCTCTGCAGATCTCACACAACTTGCTCTTCGTCTGCATATCCTTCACCATCTTCGCCAACGCCTCTACCTGTGCCGTCAGTGCGGTGGTCGTGTCCACCGAATGCATGCCTCGTGAGATGGAATCGATGGTCTTACCTCCTCTGGAGGGTGGTCTCTGGTATCCACTCATAGCTAGCCCATTGAATAAAGCAATACACTCATCAGGGTCCTTAGTCGTCAACAGATTTCCTCCCGCCGCCATGTCGAGCATACTCTGCGTCGCGTACGTCACTCCATTATAAAATTTTTTGACAACCGCCCAATATTGCAAGCCGTGGTTCGAGCACAACGTTAATAGATTCTTTAATCGCTTCCAGTTCTCGTAAAAACTCTCGGTGTCCTCCATCTGAAAAGAATGTATCTGGTTACGCAAACGAGCGGCCTTAGCCGGAGGATCGTATTTTTCAAGAAATTGGGTCTGCATGGCAGCCCAAGTAGCTATAGAGCCCTGTGGGAGGGACTCGAGCCACATACTCACTTGATCAGCGAGAGAAAACGGAAAGACGCGGAGCTTAACGGCGTCTTCGGAAACGCCCTAAACACCAAGTCTAGAATCAAACAATGCACCGATCAATCAATACAAAACTAATCAATCAACACACGGGGTTTATGCAATAAATTGATATAATTTCCAGCCACTAAACACAACCTATTTCATGTCTAAATCAAACTTTACAATAGCAATTAAGGTCTATTAATCAAACAATCCATAAAACCTATCAAACACTAACAATTTTCATTTTTCCTAGGTAGAACTAACAAGATTAGCCTCTCATAATTTTTGGACTGCAGCAAACACTCAATGAAATCACCATAAAACTCATCTCAAATATCAATTCAAACATTCAATGGTCAACAAATATCGTAAACAAGTCAATATCTCAAGTAATTGCAAAACTACTAATCAATTAAACAAGTATATTAAAGTGTATGATCAATGAAAAATAGGTAAGGATATGGATGATTCCGGGCTGCTCTTGGCTGTAACTACTGTTGTATAACCTTCCCGAGGCTTGGTTCTTGTGTCTTCTTTCTTCCCTAGCCGCCACAAGCTCCAACCCTAAGCCGAAAAAAAAAAATTTCTTCTTCTCCCTGCTGCTGCTGCGATCGCCAGGTTGCTGTCCCTCTAGGGTATTTTTTTTATTTTATGATATAATATGAGGCTTGGGCTTTTTCATATCATAGACGGGCCGGGCTTTGAGTTTTACTTGAAAACATAAGCGTAAAAGGCTCGTAAACTGCTCCAAAAGTCCGGTTTTTTTCTTCCTTTCCACCCTTTTGCCTACAAAATAAATAAAAATATGTAAAAGCTATCTAAAAGGAGTTAAAACACATAAAATGTAATACAAAAACGTAGATAAAAGGTGCGGAAAATACGAGTGTTTTACAACACATCAAGTCTTGACGATATGCCCTAATTTTAAAGGCATAACTAGAATAAATATTCTAATGATACAAACGAATAAAACATGATATAACGGGTTAATAACAGATTTTGGATTGATAACTATATTGTATATAATAAATTTTATAAAAGTTGAGTTAAGACGTAATCAATTTTAATATTATTATATGTTGCATGTCGGTTTAAAATAATCGATAGACGGTTTAATGTATACCTTTACACATTAAATAAAATATCTCATTTTTAAAAGCTTGGCGATGATTTATTTAAACGAGTACGAAAAATTTAGATTATTTATTTACTTGCTAAGATATATATATATATATATATATATATATATATATATATAGAGAGAGAGAGAGAGAGAGAGAGAGAGAAAGAGAAAATGGTTCAAATAAGAATAAGAAGTTTCCTAAGAATGGTAAGAACCAATAATTTTTTGGCATGTAGCATTACAAATTATGGTGAAAGAATAATTCTAGGAAACTATGTCGGTTATAAAGGTGAAAGAGTAATTCTAAGAAACTATGTCGGGTTTTGGTAATTTTAAATCTCAACCATTAATTAGCATGATCCAATGGCTATGATTTATTCCTAGTATTCTTAGAAAACTACTTCTTTTTATTATAACCCTCCCTATATATATATACACACACACACACACATAGGGAGAGGATCAAGAGAAAACTCATCTTTAGAGAGAAAACTTAAAAATTTCTAAAGAATTATTTTTAATTAAAAATAAAAGAATATTTTCAAATTTCTGTTTTTCCCATTATTCTTATATTTTCTTACCCTTTGCTCGAAAAATTAATTAAAAAAAACCCGCTGTAATGCACATACGTATTACTGGGCCATACCATTGTATTACACATGTGTATTACCATGTATTTTTAAGTTTGATAGTGTTTAATTGCATATATTCAATATTTATGTATTGCATATGTCTAGTAGTGTTGTATTATATGGAAAAATAATAATAATAAAATAAAAGTCGATGTAGTGCACAATAGCCTTAATTTTGTATTACACATACGTACTAATGTGTATTCGATGTGCGTATTAGTCTTATATTGCATATATACAATAGTGTGTATCAAATATGTGCAATAGTGTTGTATTCTATGCAATACAAACACTTTTGCATATATGAAATGCACACTACGCATGTACACTACATCGACGAGGGTTTTTTTTTCTTTTTTGAACCAATAACAGCATATAAGAATAATGAAAAATAATACTTCAAAAAAAAATAAAAAAAAAAAGTTAAAACTAGTTTTTAAGGGGTTTTTAGAAGTTTTTAAGTTTTCTATTTAAAAGGAGTTTTCACTAGATACCACCAATATATATATATGATGTTGGAAATTTTGCGAAGATCGGTTTAAGTAAAAACTATTTTTAGTTTCTTTATTTATTCATAAAAATATATTATATTAGGCTAAATAGGAAAATAATATAGATTTATAAAGATAAATTATATATATATATATGCACACACACATACATACGTATACATACATAGCAAGATTAAGCGATAATTTATTTTTGGAAATATAAATGGCGTTCGGTTCGTTAAACGAATGAATATAATATTAGTTTTTATTATAGACTTAGCTAAATATTAATATTTAAGTAAAGTAAAAGAAAATAAAAAAATAAAAATTAAAAATAAAAACGGTCCAGGGGAGGCTTGAACCTGCGGCCCTGGACAGGTCACTGTCTTAACACGCATGCATTGGCCAGCTGAACCGACTATTATTTTGTTTAAAGTATGAAAAAACTGAAACTGTTTAAACACAAACCCAAATCAATTCCAACCCTTATAAACCCTAAACGGAGAAACCCAAAATTGGGGATCGTTTTCCCTCAATCAATTGAAATTGACAGAGGGCTTTTAATCCCTGCAAAAATCCGAACTAAACCCACATTTCAATTACCTCAAATGATGATGTACTGAACGAGATTGATAGGGCTAGGGTTACGGCTAGAACTTGAGTGCAAAAACGATCTAAAACAGTTTGTATGATGAAATTAGTTTAGGTTTTAGGCTCGGAATACTATAAGGAGTATGAGGGACGATTGAATTGAGTTATTATCATGTATTTATACGGTTTTGAGATCAAGAGGGCCGCGGGTTTGATTAGCTTGATTTTAGTTGTTTTTTAGCTCTCTAAAACACGATTAACACAGTGATTAAATGCGGGTTTGACCAATTTACGAGTAAATGATATCAATTCCGTGATGTTCGGCTTGATTAACGGATTCAAGATCAAAGGGGGCCGGGGTGGGGGTGAAGGTGACGGAAGAGAGGGAATAAGGGAATGGCATTTGTGTTTTTTTAAGACTAAAGGGTGTACATACCATTTTGCTTTCCAATTTATAATGTCATGTCAGCGCCACATCATACCCTACTCCATCCCACTATCTTTTACAATACTATGGAAATAGTCACCAATTTACCATTCACCACTTTCTTTTTTTCAAATAAAATAATAATATTTATATAGCTAAAATTAAAACCGTGTTGATAAAAAGCGGAATGACCAAGCTCGACTCGTCACATATGAATTATAATATTAAGTGTAAAAAGACTTTTTTGTTTCAAAAATAACAACATTAGTTTTTAATTTATTAGTATAACTAAATAATACATAAAATAATTCCGGATTTTAATAATATAAATACTAACAAGCTCTCCAAATTTTACCAAACATCTATCAAACACCTCAAAAATCACCATCTTCTCCAAACACCCTTATCTTATCCATTCTCTCTCTCTCTCTCACACACACAGTTTTATTTCAAAACAAAGGAAAAATAATAAAACAAAAGCTTTAAATGGGAGAGTGAGCGGCAATATTATCGGTAAAATTTTCACAGCAAATTTACCGCTGGGCGGCACCAACACGCCTGGGGCGGTGTTCACCGCCGGCGCCACTTGCCAGGTCAGATGTTGGGCGGCAAATCGAAGCCCACACCCTTTAGCCTAAGGGGGTGTTTAGGATTGCTTATTTTCAACAACTTATTAACTTTTTAAAAAGTAATAAGGTGTTAGAGATTGCTTTTAATATGAGAGGAAAAGTTCCATAAGTTACACTTTTGTAACTTATTAACTTAATGAAAAGTTATAAGGAGGTAAAATAAGGAATCCCAAACACCCCCTAAGTGTTATACTCTTTTCTTTATTTAACAAAATTATGTTTTTAATTTAAATATTTTATTAATTTAATATAAACTTAAAGAAATAAATGTTGAGTGGGTAAATCACTCTTTTTAAATTGGGTAGTTTTGGTTTTTTAGACGATATTATCCTATTAGTTAGTTGAGTGGGTACTCTGGTACTCCCTAATGGGATGCGCTTACCATTTTGACGCCAAAATTTAACGAGCTTGCTTTTGGTTTAACGTCCAAAATTGTGATGACTTGACTTCGGCGATGTGGGGTTTTACGCCAACAATGCACTAAGTAATGGTTACATCTACACTAGCAGTACTTTTTTTATTTATTAGAAAGTTGAATTATCATTTGCATCTTAGTAAACTCAAAGACAAATACAGGCCAACAAATTTTATTTGAATTGACGCAGCTAACCTAGAAATTATGATGATGGTATAAACGTTTATTTATTAGTTAACAAGAGACTAGAGATGTGGCCGGTGTAATATCGGTATTGAAAATATCGGTACCAATTTTTCGGTATAGTACCTATCTAGTATCGAATTTGTAAAATAAGTAGCTTCAAATGGACTTTGGATGCTCAACTCATACAAGTCTTTATTTATTCAAACAAAACTCGAAGTCTCTTTGAATCTCGACCGTTTGATTAAGGATCACCTTAGAAAACGTCAACATCGATTATGGTTGTTCATGAGTAGTCGAGTAAAGTGAGGGTCAAGTTATAATTTGAATTGTTTACAAGCTGATCTAAACAGGGACACTTTGTTTACAACCAAGTCGATTTGGATCTAGTAACTTTCAAGGTATTTTTCTTTTAACAACCCTAACTTAATATGATTATTAACGGGAAAACCGATTTCAATAATTGGTTCTTTGTGATAACACATCCCACAATATCATAAACATAAATACAGTTTTTAATTACATATAAATCTATATAAAAGAAGCGCGACCATTATTTCACCATTAAACACACTGTAATGCCGAATCTACAAATAATTAATAAAGATTAACATATTTCAACACAATGCACATAATATATCAGAAGTCGAATAACAGATTATCAAATCAGGATAACAATGAGTAAAACCACTACGTAAAACATCAAATTCTAGGTCTAACTTAAATGAATTGAGTAGAATTGAGCCGAACCATGTTTAAACTCGGACTCACATACATTATAAACAAGGCAAGCGACTCATTTACACCAAAATCGATCTCGAAAGAGTTCAACAAACTTCAAGTTTTGAGTTATTTAAACGGTCCCAATCTTTTGACAGACTAACTCACACACACCGAATGTAGCAATAATAATCATTAATCTACAATGAAAGAGCACATTTTGAAGCACCTTAAAAGATGTTAACTATAAACCCTCTGATTCTTTTTAACGGAGCTGCTAATAAGGCACCCATTCAATTTATGAGACGCCCTTTACATTACTCGTATAGCATATACAAGTTGTATAGGTTTTTCGTACACTAACATCATAACAACTTTTCAGAAACACGCGATTGACCATAATCGTATATGAGTCGTATATCTCTATACGACTTAAAGTTTATACAAGTAGTATACAGTTGTTCGTTTCTGTCGTTGGAACCCTAGTCGTTGTTTAAGTGGTTTGTTGCTCGTTGGATTTGCCTCAAATCGCCAACCTTCACCATCACGAAGTTGGCACGACCCTCTTCTTCTACCGTCGTTGACTCCGAGGTGATTCTAGGGTTCATGCAGCATCAATAATTGGGGTTTTTATTAGAAAAATTTTCCTAAATATTTGATCAAAATGTTGAGTTTTTATTTTGCCAAAAAAAACCAAAAACATTTTTCAAGGACTGGCGACTAACGACATTAGAATTTTGTTAGTCGCAGATTGTTGGGAGCAAATATGTTAAAAGATGGGGCTGTTAGCAGCCAACTCATTAGTTGAGGTTGTTATTTGCCAATGGTCAATAATTGGGATAATTAAATCCAATTTTCCTTTTTTTGTTTTTTTTGGCTTTTCCAATGTTACTTCTAGAGCTAGTTTGGGAGTGGGAAATACTTGCTTTCTTTGTTAAGCATGAGAAAAATCTAATGGATTAAAAAAAAAGTCGTTTCATAAGTGGAGTTTAACATTGGGAAGTGTTTTTTGAAAATTTATGTCATGCTACTCGCATGGCTTAATCTCTACGAAAAATTCAAGTTTTAACTCGTTGCTCAAAACTACTCATCCACTTTGAAGTCATGTACTCGTATGAGGCATAGTCGTATAGTTCATTATATGAGTCGTATAAGTCGTCTCATGTAACGTGGTCAAGAGCAATATGACAAAAGGCTGTCATCTATACGAGTAATATGAATCTATACGAATCATATAAGAGGCGTTAGGTATTTATGGATATCCAATGCTTTTTTAAAGCGAAAACAATTCCTAAAATAGGTATTTATGAAAACAAATTTCGAGTTTTAGGTATCATTTTCAAATAATCCAGAAATAGATATTATAAACCAGCGTGACGAGTAAATTATGCTAACGAGTAGTTTGCAGAGCCAATTAAAACATGTCATGTGGCCATAAAGCGTGACGAGCACGTTCACTAATCATTTAGTCGCCACAACTAAAGAAGTTGTATGCCTCGTAATCAACGCCCACGAGTACTGCATAAATCGTTTAGTCACGACGAATAGATTACAACTTTTCGAGACACGAGTAGTTTACTAAACTAACCATGAAGAGTTGTTTTGTTTATTAAATACATCGAACCAGTTAGTTTTACAAGAAACTAACTGGACCGGTTAGTTTGATAGCTCAATTAATCATTACGAGTAGATCTTGGTCAACGACTAGTTCTTCAAGTAAATATTTCCTATATGAGTAGTTTATTGCCAGTTAACTCGTTACGACTAGTTTGACCTTACAATCTACTTGTGGCTTCTCATTTTAACGATAATCCTATTTTTGAAAGTCTATAAAAATGATAGAAATTTTCTATTTTTAAATGTGTAACTTAATGCTTAAGTAACAAGAAGGAAGATTATCTTAAAAGGTATAATTTAATATTGAAGTACGACAGAGAAAATGGTGCAGGAGTGGAGAGAAGTACGACGGAAAAATAATAGGACCGGGCAAGCTTCAGCTAGGCGAGAGACCTCATTCTATGTTTCGAATTTGCCGGATGGGGTCACAAGCTCTGAATTGTGTTGTGGGAGGTGTTTAAGGACTTCGGAGTGATAAAAGTGGAGGTTGAAGTTGAGAATATGGAGAGCTTTTCAATGACAAGGGGGTGTGTTTAGGCACTGGTGGTGAGAACAAATGTCTGAGCTCCGAAGAAGTGACGGTGGAAGCGGGCAAAACTGCAAGTGTAGGAATCATTATTGGTGTTGATCTCGAACATCACATGGATGTGGTGAAGAATATGATTGTGGAGGATGGGGGTCATGTAGTTTGCCAATGAATATTATGTCCGTTAATGCTAGGGGTCTAAACGAATCCACAAAACAAATATGGATTCGGGGATTAAAGAGGTGTCATGGTGTTTATTTCATTGCAATACAAGAAACTAAATTAAGTGCAGGTTCCTATTTTCAAACTAATCAGGTTTGGGGTAGGTTGGTTTTTGAGTTTGCTAAAGTAGAGGCAGTGGGCAGTTCAGGCGGGCTTATATGTGTTTGGGACCCTACCTTTTTTGCTAGATGTGGGGTTGTTAAGCATCGGCGTTTCTTGGCTATTGAGGGTGTTATCAAAGCTACAGGGGTCGTTCTTAATATTGTCAATGTGCATGCTCCGAATGACCCGGCTGAGCGTCGACATATGTGGAGGGAATTAATTCAAGTCAAGAGATCTTGTAGTGGGTTGTGTACGTTTATTGGTGACTTTAATGAGGTTCAATTTCCCTCTGAAAGATTAAATTCTGTTTTCGTTGCCTCTCATGCAGAGGCATTTAATCAGTTTATCAATGAGGCAAAACTGTGTGAGTACCAAATGGGTGGAGGGTCCTATACTTATGTCTCGGACAGAGCTGATAAATTTAGTAAATTTGATAGAGCTTTGGTGTGTAAAGGGTTTATGGATTTGTAGCCAGCAGTGTCACTGAATGTTTTTCCCAAAGGTTGCTCCGACCATAAACCACTTCTTCTCGGTATGATTTCGGTGGACTATAGGCATATACCATTTAGCTTTTTTAACAGTTGGCTAGACATCCCAGGTTTTGTGGATTATGTGGAATCTAAGTGTGGGAAGTTCCGTTTTAATGGCCCAGCTGATTTGGCTCTTGTCATAAAACTTAGATGGTTGAAAAATTGTATTAAACGGTGGTTGAAGGATTGGAAAATGGAGACTCAAGGGGAGTATGAGGCGATTAAAAGGAAGGAGCTTGAACTGGAAACCTTGGCAGAACAGAGAAATCTTTTTCAACATGAAATAGAAGAAAGGGAGTCTTGTTTAGTGGCGGTTGAAGCGGTGGAAAATGAAAGACAAAAGGATATTCGTCAGAAAGCAAGAGTTAGATGGGTAGTTGACGGTGACGATAATACGGCTTATTTTCATAGTATGTTAAATTATAATTTATCGTCTAATCGTATGCATGGGCTAATGGTGAACGGGGTGTGGGTGTCAAATCCGACGATTGTTACGGGGACAGTTTTTGATTTTTTCGCAGCCAGGTTTAGTGAGCCGTTGGATCATAGGCCGACCTTAATATGCACGAATATTAATCGTTTATCGGACGACGAGGCGGTAAGTTTGATTAGACCATTCAGTTTAATAGAAATAAAGGAGGCGGTGTGGGACTGTGAGGGGGATAGGTCACCCGGACCGGATGGGTTCAATTTCAACTTCATAAAGAGGTGTTGGGGATGTGTCCAATCCGATTTCTTGAAGATATTTGATGAATTTTTTCGTACTGGTAACTTGACTTTTGGTGTTCTTACCTCTTTTGTTGCCTTGATTCCTAAGACTAAAGATACAACAAGTTTGGGAGACTTTAGACCGATTAGTTTAATCGGTTGTATAAATAAAGTTATTTCTAAAGTGTTAGTGAATCGACTGAAGATGATTATTGGGAAGTTAGTTTCAGTTGAACAATCTGCGTTTCTTGCTAATAGAAGCATTTTAGATGGGCCTCTTATTGTAAATGAGGTGGTCGCGTGGTTCAAAAAGGCTAAAAAGCGTCGGATGATTTTTAAAGTTGACATTGAGAAAGCTTACGATTCTCTAAATTGGAATTTTCTTGACTCAATGTTGGGGCAAATGAACTTTCCTAGTAAATGGAGGGGTTGGATGTCGGCAATTGTGAGCGGGGGGAGGGCTTTGGTCCTAGTTAATGGGTCTCCTACCCCGGAGTTTCCATGTTATCGTGGTCTGCGTCAAGGAGATCCGTTATCTCCATTCCTATTTATATTGGCAATGGAGACTTTAACTGGTATAATGAAACGAGCAAGCACCGTGGGGATTTTTAAAGGGTTAAAGTGTGAAGGCAGTGGGCCAACTATTACACATTTACTATATGCCGATGACGTGGTCTTTTTAGGTGAATGGGATAAGGATAACATGCTGAACTTACGAAGAATTTTGAGGTGTTTTTATATGATTTCTGGGCTAAAAATCAATTTGAATAAAAGTCGGGTGTATGGGATTTGGGTGAAAGAACATGAGCGGTTGGAGATGGCTAGTGGTTTGAATTGCAAGACAGAGTCTTTACCATTTAAGTATCTTGGGTTACAAGTAGGAGGGAATATGAATTTGGTGGCTTCGTGGGACCCGATTGTGGAGATATTTCGAAAAAGGTTGTCAAATTGGAAGGCGAAAAAAATGTCTATAGGTGGGAGAGTCCACGGCTATAAAGGCTATACTTAATTCTCTTCCAACGTATTATTTTTCATTGTATAAGGCCTCGATGGGGTGGTGGAAAAATTGGATAGAATTAGACGCATATTTTTTTGGGGAGGGTCCGAGGATGAAGTAAAGATAAATTGGGTTCTAAGGTCAAAAGTTACAGCTCCGGTTAAAAGTGGGGGTCTTGGCATAGGGTCGCTTCGCGACTCTAATTTCTCGTTACTTGCAAAATGGTGGTGGAGGTTTGGAAACGAGAAAAATGGCTTGTGGAGAAAAATCATTTGGGCATTTCACCATTTGGAGAGGTCATGGTCTTGTATTCCAGCGAGTATGGTGCTTCCAGGTCCTTGGAAACATATTGTTAACATCTCAAAAGGGTTGAAAGAACTTGGGTTAGATCTTGAGAACGGTTTTCGGCGAGAAGTAAAGGAGGGGAATAACACTTTATTTTGGATTGACCACTGGTGTGGGGATTCATCTTTCCATGTTCGGTTTCCGTTGTTATTTCAACTCGAGACCCAAAAATGGTGTAGTGTGTCGGATAGGTTGATAATGCATGACGGTGAGATATGTGGACAGTGGGTTTGGTTTAGAGTCCCAACTTGCCAGGTGGAAATTGAGGAATTGAGAGGCTTGTTATTGGCATGTCAACCTGTTCGACTTGTTTCGGGTGTTGACCGGTTCGTACGGAGTTTTGATGAAGAAAAATTTTTTTCTGTGAAAAGTTTTAAAGCAAAGATGGAGGCGATAGTAGGTAGCGACATTGGCTATCTAATCGAGTGGAATAACTTTGTTCCAAAAAAAGTTGGGATTTTAGCTTGGAGGGCGGAAATAGAAAGGATACCGGTTTTGATGGCTTTGACTAAGAGAAATGTCAATTTGGAGTCCATTTGGTGCCCGGTATGTGGTGATGCGGAGGAAACGGCGGAACACCTTTTAGGGTCATGTAGATTTGCCCAGGCCCTTTGGAATGGAATAGCTAATTGGTGTAAGGTGCCGGTGATATATGCTTTTTCCACTCGTGATGTGTTAGAATTATATAAATATTGTCACTTCTCTAAACAGAAAGCGAAGATTTTTCAGGCGGTTTGTCTAACGACAGTATGGTGTATTTGGAAGGCTAGAAATGCAGCGGTGTTCGAGCGGAAACCAGTGAACCGATGCAATCTTATTGGAGAAATAAGAGTGAGGAGTTTCCTTTGGGTTCGTAATAGGTCGAAGAATACACGTATTTCATGGGAGAAGTGGCGGAGATTTGATATTGAAAATATATAATCTTTTTATTGGTGGCATGGGCTTCCTTTATTTGTAACTTTGGTGGTGTAACTAGGCGAGATAGCTTCTTGTTATTTCGTCATAAATTTTTTCGTTTTATTATTGATTGATCGTTCAAAAAAAAACAAGAAAGAGGTGGAGGTGCCTTTTTTCTAATTATTGATGTGACATCTCTATGCTTTGAATAGTTGATTTGATACGTTGACCAGTGTAAATATGGGATTCTTATCGGATTTTCTAGGGACACCGCCCAATTGCTAAAACACCAGCTTATACGCCTTGTATAGGTCTATACGCGGCGTATAGGCCGGTGTTCCTAGAAAATCCAACCAATTTTGTCTTATTATGTTTTTTTTTTATTTTTTTCTTTGTTATTTTGTTGTTGTTATTATTATTATTATTATATATTAATTAATTATTTATTTATTATTTAATATCCTTTCGGTGAAAAACAGTTAACACATATATATACCAAAAATCATTGTTAAATCTGTACAAATAAAAGAAAATACGACAACTAAAACATAAAATCTACGTGAAGTCCCCCATGTCCACGCCCATGTCATCGTCGTGGCCCACGAGCCCCCCGAACGCGTCGCTAACGTTGGCGTCGTCCTCTCCCCTGCGCCTCGGCCCCGAACCGTCCGGGGCATCCACGTCGTCGCCCCGTCCGCATCTCACGCCAGACGTGCTCACCTCGTGGTCAAAACTGGGGGGTGGTGGCGGTGGCACGGTGTACTGCTGTCCAGACAGCTCCGTTACCCGACTGGCAACAAGCCAGTCGATCTGGCGCGACATCTGGCTCATCCGCCAGTCCGTCTGGCGCGACATCCGCCTCATCTCCAACTCTAGGGCCTCCAACCAAGCGTCGGTGGCGGGACCCAGACGCACCGCGCGATATGTGCGTGGAACGTGTTGCGTCGGCCCCTAACAACAAAACCACAGAAATACGTTTAATACGAAGTCGAATTAAAAGAAACGATAAACGATAATATATTAAAACGTACCTGAGATGCGCCCGGATCCTCACGTCCGGCACCACCGTCTTCCGAATCCCTCCCGGCCCTCTCCCCCGCGTCGACAGGCTCATAGACAAACTCCACCTCCGGTGCCGCGATCGGGGGAGGCTCGACTAAAGGCACCGGGACGTAAGGAGCACGTGCCCCCGCCCCGGCCACCAGTCGGTCCTGCGAGCCATGGGGCCGGGGAACAAACGCACAATGTGCATGCCGCCGCAACGTTGGCAGTCCAGCAGGCAGTGAGGGGTCGGAGTGATACGCAGGCCGTCCACCAGGTCTCCATGGCCCAGAGATATCGCAAGCTGGTGACGTACCCGCCACCCATCAAGGACCCTCGTCCCTACCTGAACTGGTAGGCGACAAAATAGTCTGCAAACCCCCTAGCGAGATTGCAGTGCCTGTGAGTCAGCAGACACCTCAAAAAACAGGTCGCGTAGGCTGCAGTGATCCGCGCTCTGATTGCGACCCGCAATGGACATCGCAATCAGCCTGTGAAGGTACCCGTGTAATATAAGATAATATAATTTATTAACAATAATAATAATAATAATTATATTATATTATATTATATTATATTATATTATATTATATTATATTATATTATATTATATTATATTATATTATATTATATTATATTATATTATATTATATTATATTATATTATATTATATTATATTATATTATATTAAACAATAGAATACATTTTAAGAACGTACCTATGCAGCGGGTCCCTAATAGACGAGACCTTGGAACTGGTGCCCAAGGTCTTATCCCCGAAGTCGTGATCGCTGATGGCCCGCCACCATACCCGCAGCTCATCCTCCGGCATCTTGTGGATGCTTTCCGTGTATATCGGGCTGCGTACCTCCTGTGCGGTGTATAAGCCCTGAGCAATCGCGAACTCCTCCATCGAGAGATGGACGTCATGCCTGAATATGCGGAAGTCAACCTCCGACTGTGTCGTATCGGCGCCTGCCACCCTCATCTCAATCTCTGGCGTACCAGGCGCACGGGGCCTGCAATAATATAATATAATATAATATAATATAATATAATATAATATAATATAATATAATATAATATAATATAATATGTTAAAAACATAACAATGTGGAGTAAACTTACGTAAAGCGTATCGTGGAGTAAACCTCCAGTGTCAGCTCCCGGTGAGCTGATAGTGGCATACTGAAGCATCGGCTCCAGGGCGTATCCTGTCCAATGTACTCAGCCGCCCGCTGGTGCGCGTCACAGGACTCCAAAACCGACCAGGAAATAATCGTGCTGGGAAACGGGTGCATCTGGCGTAGGCGAATGTATCGTGTGTGGGCGTCCAAACCCTCAGCGAACTGCACATGAGGGTAGGTGAGCAACACGTTGTTGTCCTCGGGGAGTCCGCGGCCCCGCCCATCGCCCTGCCCGAGCTGCTAGAGCTCGTGCTCAATCTCGTCGTCCACAAACTATAATAATAAAAAATAATAACAATAATTATTAAAACAATAACAATTACAATAATAACAATAAATACTAATAAATATTAATAATAATATTTATAATAATATTTACAACAAATACTAATAATAATTATAATAAAAATATTAATAATAACAATAAATACTAATAATAAATATTATTAATAATATTTATAACAAATAATAATAATAATTATAATAAAAATATTAATAATAACAATAAATACTAATAATAAATATTATTAATAATATACTAATTTCTTCTGTTTGCATTATAAAAGTATTATTTATAAAATTAAAATCTAAGTATATTAAGTTATTAAAATCGTATTCATGTATATTAAATTCATCGGCTAGAGCCCCCGCGAAAGAAATTTGCGTGGCTCTGATACCAATTTCAGAGGTACCAGCGGAAAAATATGAACGATTTAAGATTATTAGTTCAAGTAAGTTATTATCCATGAAATTTAAGATTATATCTAAGTTTAAGAAACTTATGAATTTTATAAACCACATATTATAACAAATATTTAATAAGTATGCAAAATTTAAACACATAGGGATTATTTTTAAGTGTAATTTAAAATTATTAAGGCAAGTATTTATATCTCTGTTTCAAATTAATTATGAGAATTTTCCTTATAAGACCCAAGAGATTCAAATATTTAAAAGTATTTTAAAATTAAAAAGAACAAGGGTCCAACATGCTTCCGTACCTTTTTCCCGTTTTGACCAAGATATCGCCGGGTTACACCAGGAGTCTTTTTACTAGGTTATTCCAGACCAAACCTAAGTAGCCTTAGGTAACTCCTCTCTGGCTCCTTCAGCAATATTCAGCTCAACCAGGTTTCGTTTCCTACTTCCGGTGTATGGTAAAAAGGAACAGTTCGTAGTTGGAGATTTCCTCTTTTTAAAAGAGAAATACTTCTAAATAGGAAGAACACTCAAAGGTATTATAAGGAAAGTGAAAGTTTTTATTTCATGATGGGTATTTTACAATGAAGATGTGAAAGAAAGTACATAAGTAAATACAAACACTCTTTTTTTTTAATACATGAAAGCTTAAACACTTTTTTGAAATTTTGTTCCAGGCCCGATGATCTTCTTCTTCCTTCTTTTTCTTCTTATATAGGCCCCTTATCCCTTTAGATAGACTTCACCACTTTGTCATCTATATCTTGTTTCCATGTGATATTCTTTTTCTTGAAATTCTCCATTGTCAGATCATTGAATTTGTTGTTGAGATTCCTCATGGAAACTTGAACTTTGGCTTTTCTTTTCTCTTGCATCCATGTTCCCTATGGGAACTCTAACATTTGGATTTATATGATCCATGCATTCCAACTTTTGTATGTATCTCATGAGAGTTTATCCATTATTTATTAAATCATTAATTTATGAAATCTTATTTTTATAAGATTAATTAAAATCTTAATCTTCAGATGATGTTTGACTCTCTTTAGGAGAATCAATAATCATATTGTCCTTTTTCTTAGAACAAGCTGGACAAACATTGTGTTGATGTTTTCTGGTTAAGTACAGTTTATATTGAGCTTGAGGACTTGATGCTATAACACCAGTATCCAAAAATCTGATTTTATCCTCTATATATTTTTTAGCTGCTGGAGGAGTTCTCCTTGCTGGAGCTATCATAACAGAGGAATGCATCTTACTTCCTCCATAAGTTCTAAATTATCTTTTAAAAATATTTTCTAAAGTACAAAGAACTATCTTCATACCAAGTGCTCTTCTGTTATGAATATCATTTTCATTAAACTTTGAAAAGTTTTTAATCTTTCTGTCTCTATATTGTAAGAAAGAGATGCATGAACCTTTTTTATTATAATCAGATGATATGCAGGGTAATTATTGTTTTTATAAAAATCAGGCCCTGCAGAAAATAGTTTTAACACCATAACATCACTTGGAGTAATAGTAGAGTTATATGGATAACTGTCCCTTACTCCGTCCCTAACCCATTTTGGTAAAAAGGAAATTTCTGGGAAATTTGGTGATGTAAGATATATTGAATTTATTGATCCAAAATCATACCAGTATCTTATTTCTTCAGGGGAATTACCTTGTAAGTAATTAATTCTGGGGTAAACCCCAGTACAATCAACATATCTTATATCTGTATTTTTAAGGTTATATAAATCTCTCATTTTAAACCACTGTTGCTCAACAAGATCTTGTTGAGTTGGTATCCTTTGGAAAGTATTATCAAAATTTGAAGTCTGTCCAGAATGTGGTTTAAAATTAAAATGTTTTTCTTTAGGTTCATCTTGATCAGAAGTAAGATCTATTGTTTGAACTCCCTTTGAAGATGACGGGATATCTCTTTTTTCTATTTTCACCTCCTTATATATAGGAGATAAATCCACTCTTTCTTTTATTTGGTGCTTTACCAAAGATTTCAATATCATGCTATCATATTCATAAAAGACTATTTTTGAGTCTATAAGAAGACAATTTCTTGTGATCAAATCTTTTAGGTCTGAGACCTGTTCAGGGAGAGTGCTAAAATAACTTAGCATCTCTTTCATATCTTTCATTATATCTTTTATAGACACCACCTGCCTATCCATGTCTTCAATATGCTTATCCATTTTTTGGGCTATCTCATGATCTTCCATCTCTGGTTAAAAAATCTGCTAATACATTTTTATCAGATTTAATTATTTCTATATTAAAATTATATTCGGATAGTAAAGTTTGCCATCTAATTAACCTTTTATACTCAGGTTTAGAGGGCAAATTGTTTTTTATAAAAGCTTTTACTTGTGTATTATCAGTTCTTAGTAAAAATCTAACTGGTAATAGAAAATAATAAAGCTTTTGACAACTTTTTACAACTGCTAATAGCGCTTTTTCGTTAATATGATATCTTGTTTCAGTGTCACTAAAAGTGCCTGAACAGTATCTACAAATGCTTTCACCAACTTTTTTATTTTCGGAGTCATAGTCTATTTTTTTAAGTATCCCACTCCAATAATATTCTGAAGCATCTGTTTCTAATATCAAATCATCGTTTTCTTTAGGTAATTGTAATTTTGGTAAGTTCCTACAATATTCTTTTATATTTTTCACTTGGTCTTCTAAGCTTTTATCAAAACTAAATATCTTATCTTTCTTTAATAGGTTTTGAAAAGGCTTTCTTATATCTGCGAGATTTTTAATAAAATCTGAAGCATAATTCAATATACAAAGAAAACTTTGTACTTGCTTTTTATCTATTAATTTATTAGGAAAGGATATAATTTTTTCAAGAATATGGCTCCGGAGTTCTATTCCTTTACCATCTATTTTCATTCCTAAAAAATCAATATTATCTTTTAGTAAGCTAGTTTTTCGTTCAGATAGGGCTAAACCATGTTTTATAAGTATATCAAGATGTTTTAAATGATTATTGATATTATCAGATAATATTAAAATGTCATCAATATAAACAAAAATAAAATCGTAATTTTTGAATATAGTATCCATTTTTCTTTGAAAAATCTGTGGTGCATTTTTTAATCCAAAAGGCATCACAAGCCATTCATACTGACCTTGAGGGGTGGAGAATGCGGTATAACTAATACTATCAGGATGCGTTTTTATTTGCCAAAATCCACTTTTACAATCAAACTTAGAAAATATCTTTTTATTTCTAGTCCAGTTTTTTAAACTTTCTTTATGAGGTAAGAAATATCCATCAAAAACAGTATTATCATTTAATTTTTTATAGTTTATTACCATTCTAGGTTTTCCCCTTATTATTTCTGCATGTTTTCTTACCAGGAATGCAGGAGAACTATGTGGGCTGTGGCTAGCTCTAATTAATCTCAAATCTAAAAGTTCTTTTAATTGGGTGCTAAATTCTTTTTGGTCTTCTGGATTATATCTCATGGGCTTTATTCTTATTTCCTTATCTTTATCTTTCATTTCTAATTTTGTTGTTATATGATTTTTATTCCAAAATTGTAATGGATTATCTGTATAACATTGTTTAAGCTTATGCTTTATATTTTCAATATGGATATCTAAATTTCTTAGATTTACTTGATAGTCTAATGGTTTTTCTGGGTAACATTGTAAAATCAGGATTCCTTTTTCAAGTTTTGGGTTTGGTTTGTAGCCTATATCACCACGCTTGCTGACGCGTTTTGTAAAATTAATTGGAAATTTTCTTCCGTATGCATTTTTATTCTTTTAACAACTATTAAGTGGTGGCATGGTGTTTTTAATATTATTTGATATGCTATTATATCAAAAGTTATCTTATTAAATCTTTCTAAAAAATCACTTCCTAATAATACGTCTGATCCTGAATCATAAAAGTAGAATGAAGGACATTTAACTAGATATGATCCTAACAATATTATTGGATTTCTTATTCCTCTTCTTAAAGAGACTATATCCTTAGAAAAACTAATACCATTACAAGGTGTTAAATCCTCATGGTATTCTTCTGGAAAGTATTCTGGTTTACAAATACTTAATCCTGAACCACTATCTATGTAAGCTGCAAAATACTCTGCTTTATAATCTTTATAAGTGATTCCTATTGGAATATTAATACTTCTAGGGCTTGTCATTTTGGTATATATATTAGTTTATCATATCGTGTTATTTTTAACCCGTAGGAGGTTATCTGATATGGTTTAACATTTTCTAAAAATGTCAATCCTAACATAATTTCTAATGTGTCGTTTTCATCCTCATTACTTATTAGTAATCTTAATGGAATTTTTTCATCTCCAAATTTTATCATAGTTTCCACAGCTTTATTAATCTCATGTAGTTCACCATTAAAATTAGTATACTGGTGAGGTTCGTCTAATGGATATTTTTGTAAATTCTTACAAAGTTTGAAATTTATATAGTTTCCATTTGCACCTGTATCCATTAAAATGTTTATATGAGAATATTTATTTCCATTAAAGTATTCTCCTTGTATTTTGTAATTTTTTATAGTATCTTCTTTTGCTTTAATTATGTCAGAGAATCTATTAGAATTTGTATCTCTTATTAAAGGGTGACTAATTACACTTTTATTAGAAAATGATAATCTAGAAGAAACATTATTAGATAATAATAACGGCTTATCTTGTAAATCAAGACTTAATGGTCTTGAATCTATTTCTTCTATTTTAGGTAAGGTAGGCGTTTGTATCTGACACACATCATTAAATAAAAAAGGAAAATCTATTGTGTCTTTTATACTAAAACAATCGAAATGATGAGTATTCGATATTGCATAAGAGATAGCATATGTAATAGAATATGGCCTGTTTTGTTGTTTAAAGAAATCTTTTCTTTTAAAATCTTGTAATAAACTTAACGTTTTATCAAAATCCTTGTCTTGAATATGATAGGAAATTCTTGGATAAATATTAAATTTAAGTTTTCCATATTGTAAATTTCCTCTTAATATTCCAAGACACGCTTCTTCTCTATTTTGGATCCTATTGTCCATGATTGCTAATTCAATAGGAGTATCTATACCTTCTTTGAATGTAGATTTTATTATTATTTGGATGGCTCCAACGTGAACCCATCCTAAAGTATTTCTTATTTCTGGTCTTACCTTTTGTATTTTTTCTTGAATATCCTTTTTAGATAATAAAGGTATCATAACTTTATTGGATGTTATATTAATATCTAAAGCCCTTTCTTGAATGTTTAATCCATAATATAAATGATGATCTCTAGGTCTTATTCCTAATCTTTGTAAAGTATTCAATTTAAATCCTGAATAGTTTGATAACGAAAAATTTACATGTTGTATTTGCTTAAGCTTTTTCTTATCTATTAAAATTTCTTGTTTATATTCTCCTAATTGTTCATTTTGACAATCGATTATGTTATTATTTATTTTACTACTAGAGGTTGTATCCAATCTATTCATCTTCAGATGACGTATATTCTATTTCAGTTAAAATAAATATACTTTCATCAGAGTCTATTTCTTGAAAATCATTTATTGGTATAAAATCTCCTTCTTCGATCATTTTTCCTATATCCTCGTCTATTTCAAATATTTTAAGATTCTTTTTAAACTTTTTTGGACATTCATTTGCATAATGACCTTTTTCATGACAGAAATAACATTTACATTCCTTAGGACCTCGTTTTCTTTTATAAGTAGGCTTAAACGTCTTCTTATATCCCTTTCTCTTATAGTATTTTGTTTTACGCTTTTTAAAATACCTTTTTCTAAAATGAGTTCTTTTCTTATATTTTCTTTTTATCTTTCCATAATAATATGAACTATCACATCCAATCATTAAAGGCATTTTTGGACTACTACAACGTAAAGATATTTTTCTTTTTAATCCCTTGCTTAATTTAGCTAATATAGCATCTCCGCACCATTCACTTAATTTATCTCTAACATGAGTTATTCTTTTTCCTAACGTATCAGCTGTTCCTGGATTATAAGTTTTTATTAATCTTTGTCCCCAAGGGTCTGGTATTTTTGAAAAAATTATGCTAAATAACTATTCATATCCGGTACTTGATTATATATATGGTAATAATAATCTTGAAATACACAAATATATCTATCTATTTCACATATGTCACATAATTGTAATCTTATTAAGGCTGTTGAGTATTTTTCGATAGTTGCTGGGTCTTTTATAATATTTTCTTCTCCACAAAATTCTAACCTAAAGGCTTCCACTGCTCTTGTTATTATGTTTGCTATTATTTCATCTTGTTCAAATATTGTTCTCTTTATATCTAAAGGTAAATTTTGCCAATATCTTAAAGCACTATTTATTAAAGTTCTTTCTAAGAATCCTTGAAGTGTTTCAATATCTATTCTATTAACAGAAACTGCTATTCTTAAAGCTTTTTCCCATTTATCTATTGCTTCTTCCGTATTTTTTATACAATCTACGTCTAAATATATTCCAAAGGGATTAATCGGTTCATTTTTCATATTCTGGTATGGTTTATAATTATCTTCATTTTTTATTGTTGATTTTACAGCAGCATATCCTTGTGCTGACCTACGGGTTTCATCTCTTATTGGAATTTTAGGATTTGTACTTGAGCTTGTTTGTTTAGTATCATTAATATTAAAGTTTTCCTCATTAGCCTTTATATTTATAAAATTATCATTTAATTCCATATCCCCTATCTTTGTTATTAAATTTTCTATTTCAGGAGATACGTAAACTTCGCTTTCAGAGTCTTCTGAGCTCATTTCTAACTTCTTTTATATTCTTTAGGAATTTTCATATTTTGTAAAAGTTGAACTAAAGGTTCCTGAAATCTATTTGGGTTATTTTGTTTTTTCTATTTGGGAACACTGCTTCTAATAAATCTATAATCGTATCTAATTTAAAAATTATTTTATCTCCATAAAATATAATTGTTTTTTGTAATTCTATCATATCTCTATCTATTTTTAAAGCGTTTTCTGTTTCTTTTAGTTTATTAAAACTATTATTTTCCATTACGGTGAAGGGTATTGCCAATCAGTATCATCATAATAGTATTCGGAATTAGTGAATTCATATCCACTAAAATTAAGGTCTTCATCTGAAATATAATCTTCATCAAAATCATAATCTGAATTAAAAGTTTGACTAATTTCTTCTGTTTGCATTATAAAAGTATTATTTATAAAATTAAAATCTAAGTATATTAAGTTATTAAAATCGTATTCATGTATATTAAATTCATCGGCTAGAGCCCCCGCGAAAGAAATTTGCGTGGCTCTGATACCAATTTCAGAGGTACCAGCGGAAAAATATGAACGATTTAAGATTATTAGTTCAAGTAAGTTATTCGGAATTAGTGAATTCATATCCACTAAAATTAAAGTCTTCATCTGAAATATAATCTTCATCAAAATCATAATCTGAATTAAAAGTTTGACTAATTTCTTCTGTTTGCATTATAAAAGTATTATTTATAAAATTAAAATCTAAGTATATTAAGTTATTAAAATCGTATTCATGTATATTAAATTCATCGGCTAGAGCCCCCGCGAAAGAAATTTGCGTGGCTCTGATACCAATTTCAGAGGTACCAGCGGAAAAATATGAACGATTTAAGATTATTAGTTCAAGTAAGTTATTCGGAATTAGTGAATTCATATCCACTAAAATTAAAGTCTTCATCTGAAATATAATCTTCATCAAAATCATAATCTGAATTAAAAGTTTGACTAATTTCTTCTGTTTGCATTATAAAAGTATTATTTATAAAATTAAAATCTAAGTATATTAAGTTATTAAAATCGTATTCATGTATATTAATACGATTTTAATAACTTAATATACTTAGATTTTAATTTTATAAATAATACTTTTATAATGCAAACAGAAGAAATTAGTCAAACTTTTAATTCAGATTATGATTTTAATGAAGATTATATTTCAGATGAAGACTTTAATTTTAGTGAATTCATATCCACTAAAATTAAAGTCTTCATCTGAAATATAATCTTCATCAAAATCATCTGAAATACGATTTTAATAACTTAATATACTTAGATTTTAATTTTATAAATAATACTTTTATAATGCAAACAGAAGAAATTTAATATACATGAATACGATTTTAATAACTTAATATACTTAGATTTTAATTTTATAAATAATACTTTTATAATGCAAACAGAAGAAATTAGTCAAACTTTTAATTCAGATTATGATTTTGATGAAGATTATATTTCAGATGAAGACTTTAATTTTAGTGGATATGAATTCACTAATTCCGAATACTATTATGATGATACTGATTGGCAATACAACAAATAATATTAATAATTATAATAATAATTATTATAAAAAAATATTAATAATAATAATAAATACTAAAAATAAATATTAATAATAATATTTATAATAATATTAATATTAATAATATTATTATTATTATTAATAAAAATAAACAGAAAAAAAAATTATATCAGACGTGGCGTATAGGCCTATACGCCGCGTCTGACACTCGAGGTAAACCGACGGCCGGACTCCGGCCAATAGTTTTATCCATCCAAACAACATAATCAACATCATCACATCATCAACAACACATCTTAATCATCATGTTAACCTAATCATCATCACTAATATAATATCAAAAAATTACCTCCATATCGTGTCGGTGTCGGTGTCAGGTGAAATCTTGTTGGCTCGCTTGGTATTCCGGTCGCCGTTCGATATAGGCTCGTGTGTGGATGCTCGGTTGTTCGTGCGGGAGTTTTGAAATTTGAAAGTGTTGCGACTGAGCAAGCGTCTGCTGATAATAAGGGGTCCTAGACGCCACGTATAGGCCTATACGTGGCGTCTTAGGCCTAAGTCTGGTAGCTGAGCAGACGTCTGCTGATATAAGGGGTCCTAGACGCCACGTATAGTCCTATACGTGACGTCTTAGGCCTATTATTTTTATTTAATTATCATTATTTATTAGTATTTATTATTTATTAGTTATTAATAATAACATTAATTTGTTATTTAGTTATTATTATTATTATTATTTTATATTATTTAGTTATTAATGTTAATATTAGTTTGTTATTTAATTATTGTTATTTATTATTATTTAAATTATTGTTATTTATTATTTATTATTTAATATTTATTATTATTATAGAGTATTTTGTCCATTGATACTATACGTGGCGTCTTAGCCCTATATTTTTTAGTTAATTATTATTATTTATTAGTATTTATTATTTATTAGTTATTAATATTAATATTAATTTGTTATTTAGTTATTATTATTTATTATTATTATTATTGTTACTATTATTATTATTATTTTTATTATTTTTTTATATTATTTAGTTATTAATATTAATATTAGTTTGTTAATTAATTATTGTTATTTATTATTATTAAAATTATTGTTATTTATTATTTATTATTTGATATTTATTATTATTATTATTATAGACTTTTTGTCCATTGATACAATGTCTTCTATAAGCTGTCTAGATCTACGTTTGAGGATTCCCTTCGCCAACCCTGGCGTATGTCTTCGTACTCCTTCAAACGTTGTCCGAACCGTGTTTTCCATTCGAGCGCCGCCGGTACGGCGCTTCTTTCCCAATTAGGGTTTGGCCTAGGCATTGGGAAATCCCCTACCAGGTTTATATAAATCCAGTGATCACCTCCCCAGTTAGCGATGCCTATAACCTGTGGATCCGGAACCAAGTCAGGACCGATTCTCAATGGGAAGTAAGATTTGGTCTGATTGCCAACTAGGTTGACTAACACACACGCGTATGTCTGAGCAGCCATGTGCCCGTGACCGGGTAAGCTGAACCAACGACTCGGCGGCTCCGGTTTGACCGTGTTGTAGTACGGAATGCTGGAATGAACCCAGCCGTACAATCTGTCATCCTCTTTGTTGAACATCGCCCTCCACCACCATTCGTTCGTTTCCAGCTTGTTCTGCATCGCCCGCCTAATATCAGGCCAAACTTTCTCATGTATCCCCAAACCCACTGCAATTGATCGAAAACCGCAGTTACCGTCTGGGCGTACATTTTTGATGTCTGCGACGAACGGCTAGGCACAGCTAGGAATGACGCTCCTAAACGTTTCTATCGCCGGTACTTGCGTAGGCGAAACCATCAAAGGAAACCCGAGGTGAGCTCCCGTAGGTCGTCCACGAGGAGTTTTAAATCGCGACGCTGACTGGGACAACGAACGAGTCAGTGAGGATGGGGTGGGGTTTTCTTGGCTGGGCCCCTGTGACGAGGATGGGTTGTAGGAGCTGTGTCTGGGGAGATCTGGAGCGGGGGTGTATGCGGTGTGCCTCGGGGAATCTGGTTTTTTGGGACGCCCCCGAGGATCCTCTCTTTTTTTCTGGCTTCTTCTTTTTAGATCTCCCTGGAATAGCAGACAAGAGCCTGGCGAAAAAACTTTTCTTTTGATTAGGATCATCTATGGACGATAGCGTATATGTGATGTCCCGTAGACCTGCTGCGTAGTCTGGCTATTCGTTCGGCGGACAGGCTGGATCAAAATTAAGCCTCCTCCAAAACGGGTCAACATCCTCTATTGGTATACACGTGTCGTTAACTATGTATCCCTCAATCCGACAGGCACATGGCAGCCCCGAAGACGAATACAAATGGTGGTCGCATGAAGCGCCGCCGTCACGTATCTTGTGTATCAACCCATACTCGTTCACAAGTAGACCCAGAGCGTAAATCGACACCCTGTTTATTAGCTTCTTCAACCAGACGTGCTGTCGATGTCCTTCCATGACCTTCGAATGAGAGGCTTCAAAAGATTTACCGATTTCTTTCATCTGCGAGTTGACAATTTTAAGGATTTGCCTGGCAATTGTGTCTAGTGAGTTGTTGCTTCCATTGAGGTACCTTTTCAGATTTGCGTGCTGGCTCTCAACTCGGTTCTTCGTAGTTTCGGCGTTCTTCGATCCAGCAGGCTACAAACTTGTGTTTGTATGGATCCAGCCAGCTCTTGCGAATGTATTGCCAGACCTCTGAAAAATAAAAGGAAACGTTATTAACACGTATGTTTAGGCTATTAAAAACTGTCAGGTGATACAAATGACTCACCGGCTCTATCGTCCCGTATCAAATGACGCTCCATGTTGAGGCGACGATGGTCGTCCTCCTGAATCGTCGGGGATTGATACAGGACCTTCCACCAGTACGCAAAGTCCGTCCCCATTTCCATGCTATATAGGCCCTTAAATTTTCTCCTTATATTCTCGGATATGTGTCACCTGCATAAATTTTAGGTGGCATTAGGGAAGACCGCGTCGCATGCGTTCATGAGGGCCTGGTCCGCATCAGTCAGGATCACGCGTGGCTCCATGCAATCGTAGAGCATTTGTTTAAGTTTCTCCAGAGCCCAGCCGAAGTTCCTCTGCCGTTCCCTGATCACAAACGCGGGATAAACTGAACCAACGGCCAGTCGTACATGTTGGTGTTGTATGTCATGTCAACCATCAGCACCTCGGGGAACACACGCCACATCTTATGCGACTTTCTATGACAGAAGAAAATTTCCTCCGTCCTGTCGTCGGTATCACTCTCCCGGGTATAGAACGTGAAACCGTTGCCTACGAGAAAGTTTTCCAGCGCCTGCATTGGATGAAATAAAACTTTGCTAAATATTACAAGCACGACAAGTACACATTAAAACTACAAATGATTTGAACTACCTTCATAGGGGTGTCGCCTAGTAGCCCATCCCTCCTAATCTTGGTTGTGTGGTTGTATATATCTTTTAATACAGGTTGCACACCGGGAAACTTTTCGCGGAGGGCTGCTTCGATTTCTTGTGGCTTCACGCCGGCCCTGTGTAAACTCTCAACCATATCCAGCTGGTCGGTGTTCATTTTTCTAAAAGACGCATACCCTTCCTCGAAATCAACGGGATCGTGGTTGTGAGTCTCGTTTACCACTTGAACCCTCCAACATGCACCCCTCGAGTCGTACCTACCCAGGATCTTAAACGGACAGCATTTTTTGATGCTGCCGGTACGTCTCACCGTCGCCTTTATTTTGGGTTCGCCTCCACGATTGCATGCAAGGTCCACGGCGTTTTTCCTTGACCGCTGGACCACAACAACAAACCCATGCTCTCGTCCTCTAACTTTTACCCATTTCTCCAGCTCCTTGCGGCTCTCAAAAATCTGAAACAGTTTTACGCTAATTCTTAAGCCGTTTATTAAATAACATATAAACAAATAATATTAACTTAAACAAAACACACGGTGTCTTACATCATCTGTTTTATACGAAACCTTCACCTCGCGTATGTAGTCGTCATCGTACCCATCTTCGTTATTTGGGTTTGGCCCGGCATAATCATTTCGTCGTGGTGCGATGAAGACTCGGTTCCATAAAACGGATCATTTGCTACCGGTGGCTGGTATGATGACATAGCCTAACCTCCGTAATCCGACCAGGCGACAGATGACGGGTACGAAAGCTGTCTACCGTAATCCGACACGAAGCACTCCTAACATACATAAATTAGAAATTCAAACAACGTGCCAGTGGTAATAATTAATAACAATAATAATACCTATAATAATATAAAATATAATATTTTAATAATAAATAAGAATATTAAAATAATAATAAGATAACCGTATATTTAGAAAAAGACTGTATAATGAAACCTGGTTCAAGTTTGGCAAGCCCGGCGAGCCAGTGTTACCATAAAACTGTTCGGGTTGGGTATCATACCCGACATACTCCTAACAAAACGTAATGCAGCATGTGTCAGTAAAAAAAACTACCAAATTCATACTAAATAAATATATAACAAAACCTGGTTCAAGTCGGGTAACCACGACGTGCCAGGCTGATCGTTAGCAGCGTAACCCGGGTCCTCCTCTGGAAATAAATGGTTAAACCAAGACATTCTGGGTATATATAGTACAAATGTTGTGTTGTTTTTCGTTGAACGATGAAACAAACTAACCAACAACGACAATTATAATAAAGAAAGGAAAGGAGGGAAAGGAGGGGAGCCAGCCTCCAATAATTCAGCAACATCAAGACGCCACGTATAGACTTATACGTGGCGTCTAAGGTACGAGTTGACAACCTAGCCCAGCTTTTGCAGGGCGGGTTGTAATCCAACTAAGACGCCGCGTATAGGCCTATACGTGGCGTCTTAGTCATAAAAAGACGCTGCGGAAAGGTCTATACGCGGCCGATAGGGGAGCTTTTCTAGAAAAACCCACCCGCTTGTCTTGTTATGTTTTTTTTTTCTTTTCTTTTTTCTTTTTTTTGTTATTTATAATAATTATTATTAATATTATTTTAATTATGAATAATATATTATTATTCACAATTCGGCAAAGCGTGTTCGGTAGCAGGCCTTATATGGGAAAATTGACATTGCAAAACGACCTTTCAATTTATCGGCTGCTATCGTTATGGACATCTTGAATCAGTTATGGTGATTACCTTGGGAAAAACTGACGGTGCCAAATGAACCCTTTCTTGGATGCTCTCAGTATCGGCACCTCAAATCCGCCTCTTCGATATCTTCAAACTCCAACGATCTTGACCTTCGGTCACCACCGGCAACCGTAGTTGTATTCACTCAAACACATATCAGTCGTCACTAAGCTTAAGCTTAGGCTTGTTATTAGTTTTATTTTTAGTTATGGGTATTCTAAGTTGGTCATGTTGCGTATATTAAGGAATTATCGGTGTGTATATATATATATACGTATACATATATAGTAGATGTGCGTTATAAGAATTCATTGCGCCTACATAACCAGCACCAGATCGAGACGCTAGTTTGATGAGTTTCAATCTCTTAGATCCGCGGTATACGTTAACGGCAGCAAGAACGTGAGCCCATACTTTGGACAGATAAGTGGAAATTCGGTCATTGCTCCAGCTCAACGAGCACCAGACTGAGATATTAGCCGGGACCTACCTAAACCGGTTGACACGTATGCTGACGTGGATTTAGGCTCCGTGCTGGCGCTGATATTAACACGTTTTGCATAATACACAATGAAAGCACAAACTCAAACAACAATCCATACAATAGCAATTCTCTTCAACGACCAGTCAAACAAGAAGAAGAGAAAAATAACGAAGACAATTGCTATTGTATGGATTGTTGTTTGAGTTTGTGCTTTCATTGTGTATTATGCAAACGTGTCAACGAATGCTGTAAACAAACGTGTTAATATCCGGGTCAGCACCGAACCTAAACCCACGTCTGCATACGTGTCAACCGGTTCAGCTAAGTGCGAACTAATATCTCAATCTGGTACTCGTTATGTTGGAACAATGACCGAATTTCCACCTATCTGTCCAAAGTAAGGGCTCCCGTTCTCGCTGCCGTTAGCGAATACCGCGGATCCGAGAGATTCAAACTCATCAAACTAGCATCTCGATCTGGTGCTGGTTATGTCGACACAATGAATTCTTATACCGCACATCTACTATATATATGTATATATAAAAGTCGATAATTCTTTAATATACGCAACATGAACAACTTAGAATACCCCCAACTAAAAATAAAACTAATAACAAGCCTAAGCTTAAGCTTAGTGACGACTGAAATGTGTTCGAGTGAACACAACTACGGTTGTCAGTGGTGACCGGCGGTCAAGACCGTTGGAGTTCGAAGAAATCGAAGAGCCAGATTTGAGATGTCGATAACGAAAGCAGCCAAGAAATTGAAAGTTCGTTTAGAAATGCTAGTTTTCCCAAGTAAGCCACTATAACTGACTTAAGATGCACATAACGAAAGCAGCCAATAATTTAAAAGTTCGTTTCGCACTGTCAATTTTCCCAAATAAGTCCTGCTACTAAACGCCCTTTATCGAATTTCCAATAATAATATGTTATTGATAATTAAATATTATTAATATTAATAATAATCATAAATAACATTAATAATAACAAAAGAAAAGAAATAAAATAAAAAAAAGGAAAAAAAAACCATAATAAGACAACACTGGTGGGCTTTTCTAGAAAAACTCACTAACATAAATATAACATAATACAATATAACATAATATAATATAATAATATAATAATATAATATAATAATATAATAATATTATTATATTATATTATACAATACAATATGCTATACAAACGTACCTCCGAAAGTCTTGCGTCGCCGCCTAACCCCGACATCTGACTTTCTGACGTACATCAGGTACATAATAATAATAATATTTTAGTACTAATAATAATAGAAAACTAAATGCTTTAATAAAAATAATTATATGTTTAGAATAAAAATAATAATAATATAATAATTAATATTTTAATAGTATTTTACTATAATTATTTTAATAATATTTTAATAATATTTTAATAATAATAAAAATATAATAATTTATATTTAAATATTATTATTTTAATAATAATAATACTACTTTAATAAATACAATAATAGTATTTTATTTTACTAACAATAATATTTTCATAACAACAATATCTTAATAATAATATTAATATTTTAATAATAATAATATAATAAAAATTTTAGCGTTAACGGTAACAATACGGGAAATCTATTTTAAGTTTAGGAGGCCCGGCGAACTAGGGTTACTGTCAAACGGTCGGTGCCTAGACAAATTTCTAAAGTAAACCATTCACCAAATCTCTGTTCTAACATCTACAACTATGTCCTAACATGTAAAAAATAAAGATAAAACGAAACCTGGTTTAACTCCGACTGACCGTTAGCGCCGTCCGGCATCTCCTCGTCCGACTCCGGAAACATACATGGTTTAACTCCGACTGACGTTACCCGTCCGACATCTCCTCGTCCGACTCCGGAAACATATATGGTTGTTGGTGTTGGTTGAATGAAGAGGGTGAGGGTTAAGAAAAAAAAATAAAGGAAAAAAGAAATGGTGGAGAGGGAGGGGAGGGAGCCGGGCTCCAAAAATATACAAAAGTCAATACGCCGCGTATAGCCCGTACGATCCGACAACCCTATGACAGGCCAGGCTAGGATGTCAAATCGTACCATAAAACGCCACGTATAGGCCTATACGCAGCGCCTAGGGTGGTGCTGGGGCGGGGTCCCTAGCAAGACGCATTCTTATTCTACCTTTTCTCGTTTCAAATTAATATATTTATTTTATCCTATGTAATCCTCAAAACGATAGACATTTTTACTTGGAAACAATGGTGAAGCATTTTGTGTTGACGTAACAGCATCTATCTCTGTTTCCATGTACCTAACATGTACGATTTACAACGTGCTTATTATATTAATTAGACTGTAAAATGTAATAATAAGATACAATAAAATTTAGACCATATCTAAAATAAAATGCAAGACAATTTGAAGTTAGAAGCGGGTAGAGTCGGCAGTAATGTGAATTGTGAATAGAATATATGTCTAACGGTTCGTCAGATTATAAATAGAGAAAGTTTTGTATTATTATTATTATTATTCAAACTGAATCTTAAGGTATGATAGAACCACAGATTGAGCGTAAGCGTAATATTCAAATACAATATCTTACTTTGCGCTAATTAATAATATCCTTTATTCTGATTAAAGCTATTAAAAAATGTTGTTTTATGACTAACTGTTACACCGATAGATATCGAGATTCGGTAGCCTTATGTCGGATGAAGAACCGTTGTTGCCTATAAAAGATAATTTTGATAATACACTCTCGAGTCCAAACTGAATCTTAAGGTATGATAGAACCACAGATTGAGCGTAAGCGTAATATTCAAGGCGAGAAAGTTTTGTATTATTATTATTATTATTATTATTATTATTATTCAAAATCATTCTGCAAGCTGCACACTCACACATAGTAACTATTTCGATGAACGAAGTAGAAGTGACGCTTCCGTTATCGGTAAACCAGCTGATCAAGGAGATATGCGTACAGAAGCTTCTTCCAATGCCGGACGTGGCTGCTCGGAAGTCTCTTTCGAAGATCAGCGAAGAGTCCGCCGTTGACGTCTTGAAGCGAATCAGCTCGACCTCGACTTCGATATATAATCTCAGTGGATTCATTGTTTATATGGTCAAGCAGTACGGACATTCTACTTCCGCCCAGACCATTCGCCTATCGTCTTCTTCCTCTACAAACTGTACGACTCCTCAAAGTGAGTTTAGGTTCGGTTCGGTTTTGCCATTCAAGCTGGGGCTAAAATAATATTTTATTTTGCCCTAAATCATTTTGTTAATTAGTAAGTGTAACTAACTGATTATTATAGATTTCGGTTGGTATTTTTGGTTTCAAGCACACCACTAGATTATTATAGCATTTTGAATTATTATACAGAAAGTACATTATATGAATTATAACAAAACTTTATCATGATTTAGTATTTTATTTACTCAATATCCAAGATGTTTACATGCTTTTCGGGGTAATTTAGTACTTCATAATCATTGTTTTCTGTCAAATTGATTTTCTAATACAGGAAATGCAGCATTATTATATCAATCTCCAACTTTGGAAAAGTTTTTTGAATCACCTTGCTTTAATAAGAGTCCTGCAAACACCACCCATTCCGGCTTATCTTGTTCTAGTTTGAGAGACGAAATTCCTGCTTACGGCCCACCTGTCAGCCACAGTGTTTCACCTGGTTCTAGTTCAAAGGGCACAAATGGTAACAACCAAGTGGACCAGAACTACTATGGCTCTCAAAGGGCTAGCGATTGTGGTTCACCAGTTCAAACGAAACTGTTTACACCAAATTCTGGTTCAAATGGTAACCAAGTGGACCACAACTTCCTTGGCCCTTCAAGGGATAGAAATTGTAGTACTCTGGTTGAAAAGAAACTGTATACCTCATTTGGTTCTCCAACTAGAACCTACAAAATAAGCCCGCAGTCACTGATTCTTGCTGAGCTGGAATTCAGGAAGTTATTTATGTTACATAGTTACATTGGGAGGTTAGTTAGTTGCTACTGATGGACCCTTTTTTGTGCGATTGTGTATTATCGTGATTACTCCACCCAACTTTTCATGCAGGAACAAGTTAGATGATTGTGTCTCTGTTGAAGACGCAATCGAAATAAACTCATTGAAATCGTTGCAAATGTTTGATTTTGAGGACTGGATGTGGAGAAAATTCGGCAGCCGTAACTGCCAACTGTCTGATAGAGCCATGGTACATGATCCTATTTCCCGTTTTCTGTAACAATGGGTAGTAATTGGATGTCATGAGTTTGAATATGATGCCATTCTGTTTATTTGTTTAATTGCAGTATCTTGACTGGGATTCCGGGAAGACACACTTTTATTATTGTTATGTGAGTTCTGATGGTAGTTACCAGTTTAAGGTTTGTGTTTTCTGCTCTCACTATCAATAGTTATGAGTTATGACAGAGGATGATTCATAAGTTATATATTGTGCTTGGTTATATAGAAATACACAAATGTTCTCAGAACAAAAATATTAGATATTGCCTTTACATGCTTAATTTATAATTCTAGAAGTGTTTTCTTTGAAGTTCACTTGTGACCTGGAATGCTAGTGTTGATTAATTCACATAAAACTTAACCTTGGATAATAATCTTACCCTGTTTCCACACAATCTATGCAACAATAAGAATGCCATATAAGACTTATGGGAGATTTGAGTCAAACTATCTCCTCTATATCTTTTAATTGTTATAAAGGATTTAAATGTTCTTGATGTTTACTACTTACTTATTTGAGTCAAACTATTTCCTATATATCTTTTAATTGTTATAAAGTCTTATTTGTCAATGGCTTATTATTTGTTTATGTAATTTAATCTCCATATAATAATTCAGGGTCCATGTCTTGATAACCGAAAAACTCACCTGCAAAGGGAACTAGGAGACGAAAACGTGTTGATTGTCAAGTTCGCAGAGGCTGCAGACATGATGACTTGGAGAAATTATGAAGTGATTGCAGAAGCAGGGATTCTTGTCGGGCTAACATGTTATCGCTTTTTGGTAATTTCATAAAATGCAACTTTAGCCAGTACAAAATGTGCTATTGGTATCTTATGTATGACAACCCTTATTTTATTTTATTTTTTTTAATATTTTAATATCTCAGTATTCAAAGACGAGGGCAAAGAAAGGCAAACTAAGGGAAAAGAGTACAAGAAACGAGGGTCATCCGTGAAATGCTATTTTGTTAAAAGGGAATCTATTGCACCATGTAATGATAGAGACACTTTCTTAACAAGTTACAAAACTACTCATGATGTACGGTGTCTCTTCATGCATTTGCATACAGTTTCTACCATAGCCAAGTACAATGCTAGGTTAGTACATCAAAGATGACCCCATTAACAATAAGTAAACGGTTCAAAATTAAGTAAATGCATATATAGATAAGGCTGTAAACGAACCGAACCGAACCGAAAGAAGCCTTGTTCATGTTCGTTCGTTTAGTATTAAACTTGTTCAAGAACGGCTCATAAACGCTAACTGAATGGAAAATCTTGTTCGTGTTTGTTCGTTAAGGAATTGAACTGGTTCACGAGTGCAAACGAACATGCACCATTTAAGGGGAAAAAAACAGCATTCTTAATCCAAAACATTAGACATAGTCACCTTAACTAAATATAAAGTTAAGCACTTGAGATAAATCGTTAATAATAGTCATAAGCATAGTCATCCCCAATCGGTGGTTTTATTCTGATAATGTAAACGGATCACAAGTTAGATTTGTTGTTAGGAAAGCAAGATTTTATAAAACAAACCTCTAACAAAGTGAACTGAACATAAAAATTAAAATTATAAGATTTAAATGTTAGGTTGGTTATTACAAATAAAATATCATAAAAATATAAAACAAACCTTTAACTAACAAGCATAAACAACGAACGTAAACGAACATAAATGAACACATTACCGAGCGTTCACGAACACAAATGAACGAATGTGGCCTCTGTTCATGTTCGTTCATTTATTAAACGAACGGACGCAAACGAACTTCCTGCCAAATGGTTCTCGAACCGTTCGCTGAACGTTTGGTTACAGTCCTATATATAGACACTTGTAATGTTCTTATATGTAATGTAGGCTTTCTCTTATACTATCTACCACAATAAAGCTTCAAGTTGATCTTGCTTCAGTGACGGTAGAAGAAATTGAAGACATTCCTTGCATGGTATGGCTTCTTGACTTTTCTTCTAAGTAGTCAACTATCTTTATCAGTTATCACCCTTTGACTTGTGTTCTGATACTGGAAAAGTCAAACTTTATGATGATTGCAGAATGAAAAGGGTTTTACTGTGTGTGATGAAGATGGAGAACCATTGATACAAACAGACGGGACCGGGTTCATATCTGAAGATCTAGCTGTCTTGGTCCCAAACGACTTTCATAATGCAAAGTATCCAAAAGATAAAGATTACGAGGTTAAAAGCTTAAAACTTAAAAGCAGCTATTCTCTTTGCATTACTTGTACATACATAACTCTATAATATAGAGACATCTTTGGTAAATTTGTTGCTGTTGACAGAAGTTTGACCTTATTCAACCCGAGACTGTAACAGCAGGCTTAGTTAGAGAAGCGGTAAGTGGAATCAGTGCTTCATGGTCTATATGGTTAGTTATACTAAGTTGATAACTTTTTACTTTATTTTGATTTTACCATACCAGCCGTTGCTGATCCAGTGTCGTTTGTTTCATGAGGGTTCTGCTGTTAAAGGAACTCTTCTTGTTAACAAGAAGGTACTAAATAATCTTATTTTAAGCAATTTATGTAGAAACTAACATTTTTCTTTCAAATGATTTTGTTAGCTTAAACCAAGAACAATTCAGGTCAGGACATCGATGATTAAGGTTAGGAAAGATCCAAAGTTGTCAGATATGGAATCTTTTAATTCTATTGAAATAGTTTCTGTAAGGTACATTTCGTATGATTCTTTTATCTTTCATCTCATGTAAGCTTGTAAACGAGCCGAATGGGCACGAATGGGGCTTGTTCGTGTTCGTTCGTTTATCTTTAACTGAACAAATGAGCGAACACAAACACCTAAACAAATAGATCTTTTTCATGTTCGTTCGTTAAGAAAATGAATATCCAAATTAAACGTGAATATCCAAATTAAAGACTGCAATAAATATCATCATCTTTGCATCCAACATTTCAAAAGTAAATAAAGGGTTCACAATATGAAAATCAAGTTGGTATTAAACTAATATTAGTATTGAATTTGAATTAATATACAAACGAGTGAATACATATGAACGATTATAAATGAATGCGAATAAACAAACATAAATGAACAAACGAGATATCTGTTCATGTTCCTTCGCTTCTTAAAGAAGGGCATTAAACGCCCCCCTCCCTTCCCAATTGTTTTTTTGCAGTCATAGACCATATGAGGTTAAACTATCAAAGAATTTGATAGCACTTCTAACCATTGGAGGTGTCCCAAACGAATATTTTTTGGACTTACTATCGAGCACCTTAAAAGAACTTCAAAGGGTATCCTTCGACCCTCGTGCAGCTTTTCGAAGTAATTAAGCATTCAAATAATTATTTCCATTTTTTATCCAATTCTTTTTCAGAACATCCTTAATCCTTATTAATCACCATGTTTCTTTTGCAGTCGCTAGCATTTATAAAAATATAGATGATTCTGGAATTTGCATGGAGATGTTCGGGGCTCGGATTCCTCTTACCGAACCATTCTTTCAGCGTCGTTTATCTCAGCTGGCTAAAGAAGAGAGAAAAGGACTTGGTGAAGGAAAAATCCCACTAACTGAAAGCTTCTATTTATACGGAACAGCAGATCCTACGGGAATATTAAATAGTGATGAAGTTTGCGTTATTCTGTAAATATTCATTTTTAATTTAAGTACATCTTCAAAATATTACACTCATAAGTTTTGTTTAAAAATGCAGTGAGAATGGGCAGATATCGGGCAAGGTTCTAGTGTACAGGAATCCGGCCCTTCATTTTGGGGATGTACACGTTTTAAACGCTCGGTATGTGAAGGAGTTAGAAGATTATATTGGAAATTGTAAGTTCGGTATATTCTTTTCCACAAAAGGAAAAAGATCAGTTGCAAATGAAATTGGAAATGGGGATTTTGATGGGGATATGTATTGGGTCTCGAGAAACCCTCAGGTTAATATTATCTTATAAAAAAATGATCAATGATGATAGTTTGTTACTAATTTATTGTTTAACATTGTTGTTGCCAGCTGTTGCATTACTTCAAACCGTGTAAGCCGTGGACACGCATTTACTCGACACCAAGCGCGCCTAGTAAGAAACTGAGTGAGTTAACATCTGAAGAATTGGAGAGTGAGTTGTTTAGACTACTTTTTTCAAAAAGAACACACAGGTGCATTCATTTTCTGTATACTTCCTTTTATAACTGGGGTCTACAAATACTCGGTTAACCAGTGGCCTTTAATGGGTGTTTATTGGTGTGATTTAACAAACACTTTGTACCAATACAGTAGTGCAGCTGGAACTGCAGCCCATAGTTGGATGGCGTTTATGGATCGGTATCTAATATTGCAAGATGGTGATAATGAAAAAGATGCTATTAAGAACAAAATGTTGCATTTGATTGACTTGTATTACGATGCCTTAGATGCGGCTAAAAGTGGCAAAAAGGTTATTTCTGTATTTTTACCTATGTTTTACACCAATATGCGATATCTATCTTTAGCACTTGTTCCTGCAACAGGTGGAAATTCCTAATAATTTAAAGGCAACACGATATCCTCATCACATGGGTCGAAAACCAGAATATCACTCGACTTCTATTCTTGGAAAGATTTTTGATGAATTTCAGAATAGTAAAAATGAGAAGTTACCAATGCAAGGTGAGCCTGCTGACTATTGTCTTTATTTCCTTTTCATTAAGTTTTTTTTAGTTTATACCATTTTTTTCTTGAATTTGTGCAGAAATCTGGAAATTACCACAATTCAACGTCAACATTCCTGATTCTTGCTTGATTATATGGGACGAAAGATACCAAACCTATAGACAAGAGATGGCACATGCATTGACAAAAAACGATCAATCGAAAAAAGATGCTTGCAGCAGGGTGATCACAAAGTATAAGCAGGTATATATATTTGTCTAACTGTTTACAATAAATTTGGACTGGCACATAAATTATTTGAAAATAGGGATGCGTTTAATAAAGAACAAATTTTAACTAGGGAATCACATAATACTTGTACGTAGTGTATACCAGATTTAACGGGAGCGAGACGGTTAACCCAATATGTCAAGTGTTTATGTAATTATGTTGTTATCGCAAAACCTATGAAAGTGCCACGTAAACAATTAAAATCCATGCATTCGGTTTGTTTCGGGTTAAACCAAAATAACTGAATTCAAACAAAAACCTATGGTTTGGTTTCATATTTCCGTAACAACCGAATTATTGGTTAGGTTTTGATTTCTTAAAACTGAAAAACCCGAACCAAACCGAATGTATGGATTTTAATTTTTTATTTTGAATGTTAAATAATTTATAAGAATTTAATAAACAGTGTAACCCAAATATTTTAGCCTTAATAGGTAATAAGCAATTGTTCGGCCTAAAAGTGGTTTTAAGCCCAAATGGTAAAACCAAAACGAACCGCACCCAAACCGAAACCGAACAGTTTTCAAAAACTTAAACCCGAATTTTGGGTATCTGGTTGGGTTTGAGCTCATGACCGATCCATGCACACCTCTAATACTTTTTAAGATTAATTATGATGGAACCATCTATTTGAATATACCTGCAAATGAAGAAAACAAAAAAGGCTATCGAATACTAACAAATTATGATCCAGATGTTATACGGCGCCTTGGATTTCAAAGATAGCACGCGCAACATTGAGGATGTGTACAATGAAGCTCTTGCGATTTACCATATTACTTATGATTTTGCGAAAAGCCAAAAAGATGTTGGAAAATGTGGGTTTGCTTGGAAAGTTGCTGGTTCAGCCCTTTGTGCGTATCACCGGAAGATACACTGTATGAATACGGGTGAAAGAGAAATCACATTTCTATCCTCATCATTTGATGGTATATTTTAAGTTATCTTTGTTTACTAAGTACCCTTAGGAAGTGTCTGTAAATATAGCATGTTGTAGAGTAAATGACCATTAACCGGGTATGAAGTTGTATATATGTGAAAACATGGAATTCGAAGTTTAGGTTGATGGGTGACGTCCGATGACTTGAAATCCTGAATCCTCTATGCGTCTGGCCGTCGGACGTGGGGGTGTTAATTATGTATTGTTTGGTCATGTCCATGTGTTATGAGATGGTTAATGACAATACCGTTTGAACATGTTGGAAGAAAACTACCTTGTATCTTAGTGAAGCCAGGCCTGAGAATAATCTAACTGTTTGAACATGTTGACTCATATTTTTCTTAGCATCATCTGGACCAATGGGTTTGTTCCAACGACGCGTCTGGTATTTTGTCGGTTGCTTCTATGAAGAATCTCTTGTTCGCTACTTCTAATTCCCTGCTAACTTTGTCATGAAGTGGAAGGTTGAATTCCAAAAAAGATTATCATTCTCACTTGAAAGGCGGAAATGGATAAGCTCTTGAATCTAGTGGGATTATCCAAAAAGCATTGATGTGGGATAAGTGACTTGTAGGTTATGTGGAAATTATATAAAAAAAATCTAGTGGTCGTCTTCTTACGTGTTTACTTTGCCATATTAGTTTTGGATGCATGCATACTCGGTGCGTGACTTGATCAAACTTCATGGCAGGCATTATGGGTCACAGGGAGAATAATGTGTTATACGGTATCATCCTCAAAAGGTGTTGTATTTGAAAGATTAGAAATAAAGTTAATTGTTTTTTTCTAACAAACTCTCTTACCTTTTCAAAACGGTGAAGGATATAAAATCTTGGATATATTTGGATAAAAGAATGAATCTACTTCCTGAAATCATTTTATGGAAATATTGGTGTGATTCATTGTTGTAATTTTTGTTTGTTTGTTGATTTCTATCGTCTTGTTAGCTGTTAGTTGTTTTAATGAATTTTACCGTTTGAAAAAAAAAGAAAAGATATTGGTTTTTAGTACTCCAAACTTTCACTTGTTTAATATTACTCTTAATTTTCACTTTGTCTTCCACCACTCCCAGCTTTCACCTTATTTGTTTTTATCACTTCCTCGCTAACCGACGACTAATGTCGTTAGTGGAGATGCTCAAATGGCTTTTTTTATATATTTTTTAATTGAGTCGGATGAGTTGGCATGCCTACTTCGTAATTATTTTTTTTTAATTTTTTAATCTTTTATACCTTGTTTAAGCCATCATCTTCTCCACCCTCCAACCTCCCACCATAACCATCATTACCGGTGGAAACAAGATCGAAACAATCAGCAGCTCGTGGACTATCCATCGCCGGGGCTTCAACTCCAACTTCATTACAAAAATTCCATCCCTCAAACGCCACTCGCGGCCCATCTCTCTTCATTCCGGCTTTGATGTCAAATACGTTGGTTCAACTCCGGCGACTGAAAGGCAAACCACGGTGGTGAAGTGATGTGGTTTGATCGGTTTAAGCAAAAAGAGAAGGAAGTGAGATAGAAATTAAAGAAGAAGTATTGAGACAATTTTCTGAATGCTTAATCAAAACAATGAAAATCCCTTATAAAGGGTATAAAGAAACTTCACAACTACTTTACTACCTACTAAAATGGAAAAAACATGTAAACATGGGAAACCAGACATGGCCCACGATTCCCTTTATTCATCACACAACCTACTGACTTTGAAAAAGTAAATAAATAACCTGAAGAAGTAAACAAACTAACTATTAAAACCAATTCCCCACGTGCAGCAAGATGCATGGGTTGCATGAATGGCTCCCTTGCCTTACTACACGTCCACTGACTCGGCGGGTTCGTAACAATCCACCCCGCTTGAATTCAACTTGTACGCAAGGTTGAAATCGGGATAAGCCTTGGCAAACCTCCACTTTGTTTCCCACGTAGCATCGTCGCGGCTCTTACCGAACCATTTCACAAGTATCTCGGTTCTCGGCCTATATTTTCCTTTAGTGATGACCCTTTCGTCCAGAACATACTCCGTCTGAGGCACAGAAGGGGTAAAAACGGTGTCGTCTAGAACTACCGGGTTTGGCGCTCCAGTAGCCCCTTCACATCTTCGCAAAAGACTAACATGAAAGATATCATGTATCAGGAAACCCGGGGGTAGCTGAAGTTGATAAGCTACTGGCCCGATCATCTTCAAAATTCTATACGGCCCAAATTACTTTGGAGCAAGCTTGTTAGACGACCTGTTAGCAACTGAGATTTGCCGATACGGCTGAAGCTTCACAAAAACCAAGTCTCCTTCACTAAACTCGACCTCTCGACGTTTCTGATCGGCTTGAGTCTTCATTAGGTTTTGAGCGGTCAGCAAGTTCACTCGTAGATGACGAAGAAGTGCATCACGATCGCCTAAATATTCATCCACCTCTTGAACGTTTGTGGTACCCGGAACATACGGAATGAGTTTAGGAGGTGATCGGCCATAAAAGACTTGAAACGGGGACATTGTTGTAGACGTATGGACCGACGTATTATAACTATACTCAGCCCACGGAAGCCAGTCAACCCATTTCTTTGGCTGATCCCCTGCAAAACACCGTAAATATTGTTCCATCGTTCGATTAACTACCTCCGTTTGCCCGTCCGTTTGAGGATGGTAGCTCGAACTCATGCAAAGATTAGTGCCTTGGAGCTTGAACAATGATTGCCAAAAAGAACTAATGAATACCTTGTCACGATCACTGACTACCGTGGCAGGAATGCCGTGTAACTTAACCACGTGATTGACAAACTCTTTTGCAACTGCCACAGCAGTAAATGGGTGTTTCATAGGAATAAAGTGAGCATATTTTGAAAGCCTGTCTACTACAACCACAACCATAGTAAATCCTTTTGAGTTAGGAAGACCTTTAACGAAATCCATGCTTATATCCTCCCACACCCGCTCTGGAATCGGAAGTGGTTGTAACAAACCTGATGGTAACATGCTATCGATTTAAAACGCTGACAAACTTAACACCCCTTGATAAAAGACTTCACCCGTTCTTTTAGTCCAACCCACCAGAACGTTTGCTTGACCTTTGTTAGTGTTTTGAGACAACCAAAATGGCCCCCTTCCGATGACGCATGACAAGGGTTCAAAACAGTATCCAAGAAAGGTGATGTCAGGCTCAAAAGAATTGCCCCTTTATGAAACCAAACTCCATCTCTTAAAACCAATTCCAGTTGACCCCCATGCCCCGAATCGGATTGTAAATTTTTGTAGTAAGGATCAGTTTGTACCTCCAGCTGAATGTCTTGCCAAATAGCTGCACACGGGTGCGAAACAGCTATAAAGTAAAACTCGGGAAGTCACGAAAGAGCGTTGGCACCCTTATTAGAAACACCCTTTTTATACTCAATGGTGTAATCAAATCCCAAGAGTTTGGAAAGTCATCGGGCTTGGGCCGAAGTGGTAAGACATTGCTCAAGAAGGTACTTTAAGCTTATGTGGTCCGTCTTAACCACAAAAGGCAGACCAAGCAAATAGTGTCGCCATTTACGCACCGCTTTAACAACCGCTATCATTTCTTTTTCATAACTTGACCATGAAAGCATCGAGCCCTTTAGCGGTGCACTAAAATAGGCAAGTGGCTTACCATGTTGTGCTAGTACTGCTCCAATCCCCACCCCGCTTGTGTCACACTCTATGGTGAAGGGCTGTGACCAATCTGGAAGACCCAATGTGGGGGTAGTAGTGAGAACAAGCTTTAAAGATTGAAACGTAGATTCGGCCGCATCGTTCCAAACAAATGGACCTTTACCCACAAATCAATGCAACGGTGCCGCTATACTCCCAAAACCCTTAATAAATTTGCGGTAGTACTTGGCCAAGCCTAAAAATCCCCGAACTCCCTTAGCATTCTTAGGGGTGGGCCAAGAAAGAACCGGTTGAACTTTGGATGGTTCCACTGCCAAACCTTCCACCGAAATAAGATGCCCCAAATAATGAACCTGTGAAACTCTGAAACAACACTTGGATTGCTTTGCATAAAGTTGATTAGTTGCCAAAATTTCCAATACAAGACTCAAATGTTTCACATGGTCCGCAAGTGATTTAGAATAAACCAAAATATCATCAAAAAACACCAAGATAAACTTACGAAGATACGGCCGGAATAAGTCATTCATCAAGCATTGAAACGTAGCTGGGGCGTTTGTGAGACCAAACGGCATAAGTACGAACTCGTAATGACCATCATGAGTGCGAAAAGCCGTCTTATGGATGTCTTCGTCGTGAACCCGTATTTGGTGATAACTGGAACGTAGGTCCAACTTAGAGTAAATACAAGAACCATGTAATTCGTCCAGGAGTTCATCAATGACCGGTATAGGATATTTATCTTTCACTGTGATATCATTCAAGGATCGATAATCAATACAAAACCTCCATGAACCGTCTACCTTTTTGACAAGCAACACCGGAGAAGAAAACGGACTGTGACTCGGACGGATCAACCCCTGTTGAAGTAGCTCACGTATCTGTCGCTCTATTTCGGACTTCTGAAGATAGGGTTGACGATAAGGGCGGATACTGATCCGACGGGATCCCGGCATCAGGGGAATGGAGTGGTCTTGGGATCGACGTGGTGGTAAAGAGTTAGGTTCTTGAAAAACGTTGCGTATCGTCTAAGGACCTGACGAGTGGCAGGGCAAGAAGTGGGCTCGGGTGTCGGTTCAGAGGATAACAAACTGATTTGTAAAAGGAGGGCCGGCCCAAGTATCGCCATGCTTCATGTGTCTTTAGGGCTGCCAATTCAGAACTTTGCAGGCCCTGGAGTTTGTGTGAAGATCCCGCTAGGTGAAACCCAAGTGTGAGTTTCTCATAATCAATCTCGACTGGACCGAGGGTCTTCAACCACTGGACACCTAAGACCACCGGACAAGCCGCTACTGGTAAGACAAAAAAATCGGTGGAGATGAGATAACCTTGGATGGTGAGGTTCAGCCCACGGACACGACCCACACAAGAAACATTCTCAGAATTAGCAATCACCACTTTGAACGGAGTATCTTTTTCCACCATTAACCTGAAACGGTCCACTAATGCCTGATAGATGAAGTTATGCGTACTACCTCCGTCGACCAAAACAACCACATCCTTGTTCTTGATTTGCCCGGGCAGTCGTAGACTTTGTGGAGTAGGGGCGCCGGTGATGGCGTGAAAAGAGATTCCATCCGATGGTTCATCGGTTAGAGCTTCATCTGGTTCGTCCACCCTCAACGGAAGCATCTTCGATCATAAAAAGTTGGGGTTTACTACATTTGTGACCCGGGGTGTAGCGTTCGTCATAGTAATAGCAAAGACCTTTTTCTCGGCGTTCTCTAGCCTCTTGACTGGAAATCCTGCGAATAGGAGTAAGGGTTGGAAGGGTTAATTTAGTGGCTGGGCCTGGGCCCAACAAGCTAGCTAAAGAGGTTGGCTTGGGATAGGGATTAAATGCAGGAGACCTAGGGTAAGAATAGCCAATCTGCTGCAATTTAATTTTGTCTTCCACCAATCGCGCAATACCAATGGCTTCTGATAAGGTACGAGGTTTCTTGATCTTGACTTCCAATCGAATTTCATATTTCAAACCACCGACAAAACAACCCAGTAGAAAAGCATTGGGCAGACCATCCACGTGGTGGGAGAGTCGCTCGAATGCTTCTTGATAAGCGGAGACCGTGGTGGTTTGTTTGAGTCGAGAGAGGGCTTTCGACGGGTCTTCGAAATCTGTTGGACCAAAACGATCGAGTAGAGCTGTAGTAAACTCCATCCAAGAGAGTGGTCCACGAGATTTGGTGTACCATTTGTGCCACTGCAGGGCCACCCCGTCCAAGTGTTGTGAAGCAAGGTGGGCTTGATCCGCATTAGGAACCTTTTGAAAATCAAAAAACTGTTCAGCCTGGTAAAGCCGAGCCGTAGGGTCGTCGCTGTTGAATCTAAGGAAGTGAAGCTTAAGGTAGGGTTTGTTGTCGTTGCCGGAAACAATGGCGGTTCCACCACCACTGAAGCCAGATGGGCCGACGGTGCTTTTGTCTTTTTTCGTATCCACCGTCGCCTGCAGGGTCTGGATCTCCCCAAAAAGTTTCTCGAACATGGCGTGAAACTTGGCGAGGGTTTCCTGTGTTTCTTGCTGAAATTGCTCGGTCGTTTTCTTTCGGGTATCCATGGAGATCACCACTATATCTGATACCACTGATGTGGTTTGATCGGTTTAAGCAAAAAAGGAGGGAAGTGAGATAGAAATTAAGGAAGAATTATTGAGACAATTTTCTGAATGCTTAATCAAAACAATGAAAATCCCTTATAAAGGGTACAAAGAAACTTCACCACTACTTTACTACCTACTAAAATGGAAAAAAACATGTTGTTGGATCAGTCGGGACCGAGACGATCCGAGCGCGTTCGAGACGGAAGGTTTGATGACCAAAGACGGATAGAAACAAACACGAAACAAACGATTTCATTGATAAAAGCGAAAGATTACATGCTTGTTAAACACTGAAATCACGATCTATGGCAGGGGGAGGTCGAGCATGGCCTCCCCCCTCATCCGGACAGCACCGGGGCTCCGGGCACGCAAATCCCTTTTTTCTGTTCACGCCTGAAAGCTGGTATTTATACCCACTGCCATTCGGTCAGGACTCATTCGATCGAATGAGTCCTATTCGATCGAATGGCAGACTCATTCGATCGAATCAGATACTCATTCGATCGAATGAGTATCCATTTGAAAATGCTCTTTCAAATGGATCACTTTCAGCGTGAACCACTACCTAGGTGTACAGCATACAACATAAACATTCTAAACTATTCGCCAAGCGACAGCCACACAATGTGCACCAACATATTCCCCCTTGGACGTTGCTTGCGAATTGCTGTAGACACCTCTTGCAATCTTCAGTCAAATCTTCTGCTTTATCTTGATAATCACGTTGAAGAATACCATCATTGCAGCAAGATTCCCCCTTAGACTGAACTCTCGGTTAATGATGCAAAGTGTTCTCCATTGCTGACATCTTCAGACAAAATAATCTGTTTAAAACAACCAACTGTAGAAATCCCCCCTCAACAGTAACTGTATCCCAATGTATAAACTTGACAATACATGCACGCTTCCGCTGCGCGACTTACTATCGGCGAATCTTCACCCACACGGTTACTTCACCAACATGTATTGGGCAAAGGACAGAGGCTTCCAATCCACAGCTACTCCCCCTAAACAGATTAGTTTGTATGCAGATTCATCATCGGAGACAAAGACACATCATTAACTTCGTGATTGCGAACCAATATTCCCACCATTCTGTAAAATCTGATAAAATAACTTCTAAAAACTGTCTTCTTGGACCGGCTAAGTATTGCATTTTGATCTCGGCATCAATACTCTAAGGAGCCACCTCCACCAAGTAAATCCTTTGCTCTGATCGGACTTGAAATGCCTTCGTGAAGTCAACCCAGTAATGCACAGCAGCCCGCTGGCGTCCATATCCAGGTGGTCAGCTTGACCGGATACTTCATCCGCGGGAGGCCGATCAAATCTTCAGTAGAAAGCGTTGTACCAAACCCTTTAAACTTCTAACCTGAGTGACTATGCAGAACCCTTCACGTAGACTAGAGAATTTCAATTGAGAAATTGGTACTCTCAATCAAAAAGATTAACGTAAGCAATACACTCCAAGCAGACCCTTAGGTATCACCAGATAATCACAGACTGATTCCCTCCACGAAGCGGAATCCTCACATGCGGAAGATAAATATAACAATGATTGGCCCATAAATAGTCAGATGCTCCTGACTACCCCACAATAACTCAAACTCAGATTCTCTCCACAAAGCAGAATCTTCAGAATGCGGAAAATAAATTAAACTTGGTTGGCCCATAAATAGTCAGATGTTCCTGACTACCCCACAATAACTCATCAGTAATCACTTTTCTCTGTTCTTCTGTATTCTTATAACAATCACCACTGTAGAAGCTCAATGAACAAGGGGTTATCCATTAAACTTGTAAACGATAATTCCTTCAGGTGATTGTGCTTTGTTCATTGCCCCAATTTGCCGCTTTAACCATTAAACATTTAAACGCTCTGACTTTGCCGGCAAATATCAGTGAAAATTTCACTGTCACCAAACTTTTTCTGGATTTAATCAACTTGTATAGGATGTCCAGAAAAATCTTCATCACTGACCCGAAAATTAACCGAAAATTTCCCGGAAATTTTGTCGAAAAAATTTTATTTTTGCCAAACTTTTTCAGAAGACTTCCCGACTGATAAGAATGGCTTGGGCAAATTTTTGTGTAAGCGGGCGTTCCAGACTCTTTTTTTTTTTTTTTTTTTTGGTCTGGAACATGTTCGATCGAATACAATCTGATTCGATCGAATGAAGAACTGGTTCGATCAGCTACTTGAATTTGACACTTTGAGCGGGAAAACCAGTTCGATCGAATACAATCTGATTCGATCGAATGAAGAACTGGTTCGATCAGCTATTTGAATTTGACACTTTGAGCGGGAAAACCAGTTCGATCGAATACAATCTGATTCGATTGAATGAAGTCAATCGAATGGGCGGGAAAACTGGCGTTTGAATTTGAAACTTTTGAGCGGGAAGACCAGTTCGATCGAATACAATCTGATTCGATCGAATCAGCCAATCGAATAGGCCTATTCGATCGAATGGCAGATTCGACTCCTTCATTGCCAGCCCAGAAAACGCGAAGAACACGAAGAACACACCAACAGTTTAACGTCCAGAACGCATAAAATCAAGAGCTCGGCTTGCTAGATCGGTTGTTAGACCCTTCTAGCGGTAACAGTGGATCTGATACCAATTGTTGGATCAGTCGGGACCGAGACGATCCGAGCGCGTTCGAGACGGAAGGTTTGATGACCAAAGACGGATAGAAACAAACACGAAACAAACGATTTCATTGATAAAAGCGAAAGATTACATGCTTGTTAAACACTGAAATCACGATCTATGGCAGGGGGAGGTCGAGCATGGCCTCCCCCCTCATCCGGACAGAACCTGGGCTCCGGGCACGCAAATCCCTTTTTTCTGTTCACGCCTGAAAGCTGGTATTTATACCCGCTGCCATTCAGTCAGGACTCATTCGATCGAATGAGTCCTATACGATCGAATGGCAGACTCATTCGATCGAATCAGATACTCATTCGATCGAATGAGTATCCATTTGAAAATGCTCTTTCAAATGGATCACTTTCAGCGTGAACCACTACGTAGGTGTACAGCATACAACATAAACATTCTAAACTATTCGCCAAGCGACGGCCACACAATGTGCACCAACACATGTAAACATGGGAAACCAGACATGGCCCACGATTCCCTTTATTCCTCACACAACCTACTGACTTCGAAAAAGTAAATAAATAACTTGAAGAAGTAAACAAACAAACTATTAAAACCAATTCCCCACGTGCAGCAAGATGCATGGGTTGCATGCATGGCTCCCTTGCCTTACTACATGATAGTTGGGTAAAAGTTAGTTAATATTATATATTATTTAGTTAGATTTAGTTAAATAATTGAATGAACATTGGTACTTCAAGCATTGTTTACGTGTTTTCAGGATATTGGAAGCCCAAACGAGGATATTTACGGGCTTGGAATGAAGATCGAGAAGTGAAAGATTGGAGTTGCACGCATCACGAGGCAGTAAAGAAAAGAAAATAAAAAATGTAGAAAAATTACATCTTCGCGATACACTAAGATGCAAAAGGGCAACTTCGCGTGGATGTCGGCCGCGACTATTTTGTCCTTCGCGATACGCGAAGAAGCATGCTGGGACATCTTCGCGATACGCGAAGATGCTTAAGTCGGCCAAAAATTTAGGTTTTGTGTTATATAAGCCCCTTAACCTCTCTATTCGGCTAATAACGATTTCCAGAGGCAAAAGAGGCTGTGTAAGACGACTTCCCACCATTCCAAGGCTTCCGGTTCATCACGGGATTGCATGTTCATCAAGATAAGTGATATAATCGATATGTCGATGCTTGGCTAGGTTTCTTGTTCATTCTAGGTTAGGTTTTTGTGTATTTTAACTTCTGACCAGATTCGTATGCTTAATGTTTATGAGCTTGATTGAGTTATTGCCTTAGTCTTGCTTAATTTGTGATTGATTATTTAAACAATTTGTGTTTGGGATTATTAATTAATGCATTATTTGTTTGGTTGGGTTCATCAACATTTAGGGTTTAAGCTCTTGTGTCATTGATTAGCTATCATCAAATATTGTCTCTTAATTGGTTTTAACAAACATAAGTTGGTGATTAGGTATATCGAGTTCAATTGTGTCAACAATTCGGTTAGGGTATCGTTTGTCATCACAATCAAACTACTAGGTCTAGTAATTACTGCGCAATCAAGATAAGTGAATCTGGGATTAAGTTGAATGTCACATTAACTGAACCTAGAATGAATGCTTTTATTAATATTATTTACAAATCGTTTTTAAGTAATAATTAGTTTTAATTAAATTTTTTCCTAAAAACCGCTTGACATCGTCTGTCCGCCTTAGTTTAATAATTAATTTAGTAATATTAAATTAGCACTTTCATTGAGTTCCTGTGGAGAAGACCTTACTTACCCGTACTAGTTATAGGTATTTAAGTCCTTAATTAATTGTTTTTGAGTAGATCACGATAGCCTACGTCACTACACGTCCACTGACTCGGCAGGTTCGTAACATGAAGATTAAAAGGGATGACGTTATTGACATCAAACATCACAAAGTATCGGGATTCAATACCCACCACAATCACTAACAGAATCAACGCCGGGGCCGAGGTTTTTTAAACAGTTGATTCATCCACCGTCATTAGGTAAACATATTAGAGTGTCGCTCTTAGACGATTTGGGCGTCCAAAGCCGCCGTGGGAAGGTTCGATTCCGAAATGCGGCGCCGTCGAGCCAGAATTGAAGTCTTCTAATAAGACTTTTGGTTATCATAATAATTTTGGGGTGAAATTAAGCTTTCCAATTTTGAGTATTTTGTTAGCCCAATTTTGAATGGAGGGTAACCACTCTTGAATTTGAGAAGAGGGGTGCGATCTGGCATTGTTAGGTTAATGTAGAGAGAGTGCATAAATGGAGGTACCGGTAGATAAGGATGTTGGCCGGCGAAGTGGTGGTAGTGGTGATGATGCCTGACGGTGGTGGTTGTGGTGGGAGGTTGAAGCAGGGACGGGCAAATTCGGTACCGATTTGGTATCGTCATTACCGAATCGATACCAAAGTTTTGAGTTTTGGGATCGGTACGGTACCGGTATTTCCCGAATTTTTACCTTCGGTACCGGTACCGAACCGAATATTTTGGTATCGGTACTGGTACCAAGATTTTGTGATTTTCGGGGTCGGTATTTTCGGTACCGGTACCGAGCTCATCCTTAGGTTGAAGGTTGGAGAAAATGATGGCTTAAACAAGGTATAAAAGATTAAAATTTTTTTAAAAAAAAGGTAATTTCCAAGTAGCCATGCCAACTCATCTGATTCAATTAAAAAAAATTTAAAAAAAGCCACGTCAGCATCTCCGCTAACGGCGTTAGTCGTCAGTTAGCGAGGAAGTGATAAAACAAATCTGGTGAAAGTTGAGAGTGGTGGACGACAGAGTGAAAGTTGGAAGTAATATTAACCAATTAGTGAAAATTGGGAGTATTAAAAACTAATATCCAAATATATATATGCTAGGTTATTGACCCGTGTACTACACGGGTGTAAACATAAAAATTGTCAATAGAGTACATATACAATACAAATGAAAACATATTTTTTAATGCCATAACGATATAAGTGTTTTCTTTTTCTTTGCATTCTAAACAAAAATTTTATTATTAAAAACAAAGCAAAAATAATGGAATGTTTCATCAAAAGGGTTCATGTTCATATACGCATTATAAATGAAAGAACACTTTTAAATGCAAAATATAGAATACCTATATCAAAATATAAACCAATTTCAAGTGTTATTAAGCATAATAGAAAAGTAAATTTTTAAGTTTTACCAAAAGGAAAAAGGAAAGTTAAATTGAAAAAAGTATAATTACAAATAGATTCTTCATCAAAACGAATAGATACTTCTACAATTTTGATCTTTCATCTCTTTGGAAGATGAGAAGTTCAAAAAACAAAAACAATTTCTTTCATTTATTTTCCAATAGCTAATCCAAGCTTTAGCCAATAGTTAATAATTGAAAATAGTTTTGATCTAATAATTAGTTAATACTAAAACATTTTCTCTTCACCAAGCTTTAACCAATTGTATAATGAAGTCTAGACCGTTTTAACATAAAATTAGTTACAATTTACAAGTGTACGCCCCTCTTTCGAGTGGTAATATTATACAATAAGCGACCCAACGATCTAGTACTACATGTGTCGACAACATTCAGTCTAAACATATCATTCACCATTAAATAAGAAGGGGAAATAGCTCACACCCTAGAATCATTACACCTATAATCATTGCAACAAGAAGAGGCCGTGCAGACGTTTTTAATGAAACATCTTTGAAAAACAAACAGTCTGCAGAGGGCAATGTTTGCGCGTAGTCTGCACGATGCAGACAAAAAAAATTAGGAAGATCTTTTGTTAAAAAACAAACACCCTCTTAGTGTCAACTATACCACTAATCTATACTATTAAATAAATAAAAGTTTGCTTTTGCCACGTGTCCTGTATCTAGCCTATCCTCGCTCTCTAATTCCCGCCTCCCAAAATTCTCCTTTCACAGCGCCGGTTCGGATCCCTTACCCAAACAATTAGATTCATCAATGTTTGCAAAACCCTAAATCAATTATGCCTCTTTCCTAATGTTTCAGATATGTCAAACCTCATTCCTAAACTCTAAAATCACGGGCGACCAAGTTTTTCAGTTTCATCTCCGTCTCCGTCGAAGTACATGCTCCTCGCCATCGGTGACTATTCAATCGAAATCTTTTATTTCAGACGGTATGTTGCTAATCAGAGTCTTCGATTAATTCTGAATTGTATAATTTAATTCATTGTATAAACTCTTAAAACGATTGTGTAACAATCATTATTGGTTTAGCCAATTTTGATTACTGTATGTTCACAATATGTATTTTTCAATATATAATAGTACTTGAATTATAACAATCAATTTTTTTGTTATTTACCTCTATGTTCTAAGGTTGTTTACATATGTGTTTTCAATTTTTGTTAGTTTGTTATTAATTTTGGATATTTTGCTTAGTGATTTTGTGTTTTGAAGTTGTTCGATGGAGATTGAATTGATGTTTGGTGTTATGTGTAGTTAAGTAAATTCAATTAGTCTCTATACTCATCAAATTTATTGGTAATATTCTTTTAAATACCTTCCTGAAAATTATGTTTTGAGTGTTTCTTTTTTGGTTTATTGCTTGGCTTGTGATGTTAAGAACGAAATTAGAGAAAGGGTAGTGATCTGGCATTGTATTTGGAACATATTCTCAAATTGTAAAATTATTGATCATTTAAAAAAATTATGCAATATAAGTATCTGTTTACTACTCTTGCTAATTTGTAAATCTCAGTTCTACATTGAGGTACTTAATTACTAAGCACGGACTTACGATTATGCGTGTGACATCGGGATGGTGTTTTGGGATCACGTTTGACCTTTTTTCTACCATTATAACTAAAAATCATTTGATTCGTTGTATTTCTGAATTAGTTAATTTAATCTATTGTATAAACCTTAAAGGACTGTGTAACGATCATTATTGGTTTAGCTGTGTATACAAATATGTAATTTTTTTATATAGAATAGTGCTTGAATCATAACAGTCAAGTTTTTTTTTATTTTTCTCATCTCTATGCTCTTGATTGATTATTTTTATTTGTTGAAAATGATTATCGCAGGTCAACTTGATGAAACAATTGGTATCCTCAAAAGTCAAATTGTTCAGGTAAATTATTAAATTCATTAGTAATCGTACATGCTTTAGTGATTTTTGTTTCTAAACATCATTGTACTGGTTTAATTTGAAGTGATGTTTTATATACTTTTGTTTCTTGAAGTTAAATATTGACGCTCAACTTGATGACGCAATTGCTAATCTAAACAATTGATATTCTGAAGCTTACAGGAAATTATCAAATTCATTAGTTATTGTGTTCAACTTCTAGATTGATTGTTATTGTAAAATTACATATATTGTTATTAAAGTATAATTAGGATTTAGAAAACATATCATATATCATAATGTCAAACTGCAACCCATTTCAACATACTGTTTAACCAAAACATCACTCCCAAGTTTCATTACTAATAATAATTAGTTTTTTAATATCGATGTTACATCCGGATTCTGGAATTATGACTATGAGATGTGTGTGATAACTCATGATTGGAGAATAAATTAGTTGGAAATTTGGGTTGTGGAACCCTAAGTGTATGTTTTACGGCGTTGGATTGTGATTTGAGTGAAATCAGTTCAAAATTTTAAATTAATAAGCCATAGTTATAATTTTAAACTTGAATATCTTGGTTTATATACCCTGAAGAGATGTAGATTCTGGAAAATTATTAATTTTAAATTTGAATATTATTTGTATTATGATAAACCATGAATCTGTTCGTGCCCATGCCTCTAATTGATTTTCTTACATGATCAATAAATTGCTTAAATCTGAGTAATATTTTCTGTGGTTTCATAATATTGTTCAGTTTTTATCAATCTGAACGTAAAACAGATTGTAATTTCCCTAATTTCTTAGATGAAATTAACAAATATTTGTAATGCGTTTTATTGATTCGCCATGATAGCTTCTTGATTCTTCTTTACAAAAGGAGTTCGGAAATAATGAGAAACAAACTGGCCTATTTATATCTTTGTGATTCAATATGTGGTGTTGGTTTTAATGAGTAGATGAAAAATTATATGCAGGTGTTAGTCCCTTATCCACTTCCAATTGATGAATATGAAGATGTTATTGCAGCACCTAAATTATTCGTGGATAATGGAGACTAGATTCAAGTAATCTATTTCAATCAACTTTCTTGCTTTTTTTAAATTTGATTATTATTTTCTTAATCTTCTTGATATACATGTTATTTATTTAAATTTCTCTTATATTATAATCAATGTTTTTATTTAAATTGCCATCCCTTAATGTTGAACTGAATACCATATTCGAAAGGTATTGTAAGACATGAAATACTATGTTTAGATATTTATTTATTTTGAGCGGTAATCTGTTAGTGGGTAGCCTATATGTTCATACGGAAAAAACATTTAATTTCAATACTCTATGATTTTTATTTTCTTTTTGTGTGTTGGAACTTCTAGGTTAATTGTAACTTTTTTTTTATAATTGGTTTCAAATAATCCAAACTATGTTTGATTGGCAAAGATATGTCTCAGCTATTGAAATGACAAAAAATAATCCTAACTACGCATGTGGGTGCAAGGTTAACGAAAATTTAACAAGCCGTTCGTTTTTAGTGATGTGGCCCCTGATGTGTCTTTTAACCAACTGACGGGAACAATGAGTTGTCATTAATTACAAATCATAGTAGTAGTAGTAATAAGAAGAATAACCGGTAATATTTGAAGTCAATTCACCTTTTTTTATTAATTAAATGTTTACATAAATCAATGCAAATTTTAATTAATCGGTAATATTTTATGTGGTATTAGTTTAGTTATGCTAAATTTTAATTTAATTTTAGTTACATAAATAATAATATTTTATTTGAAACGAGAGAGAAGTGGTGAATTAATGATCATTTTCTTCGTAGTGTGAAAGTGAGTGGAGTGGAGTGGAGTGGAGTGGAGTGGATATAGTGATGAAATGACTTTTTAAAATGGGAAGCAAGGATGCATCCATACCATATAGTTTAATAAGCAAAATTATTTATCATGGCTTTTTGTTATTGATATTTTAGACATATGAAATTAAATTTGTTAAACCCGTGTTGTATACGGGTACTTAACCTAGTCATATTAATATAAGACCTTATATCCCACCTTTAAGCCTAGCTGTAAAGCAAAAAAATCTTCATGTCTTAATGCTCTCTTTTAAGAGATTCCTTTTTCCATCTGCAAATGAAATTAATATAATCATTAACACTGATGAAAAACATATAATAAAAATCATAATGTATGTATACAACAGTGTGTCTACATTGGGCAAAATGGAATGATTCTTCCCATCCATACTCATAAAAGCTTGTGACAAGATCATAATATTGTTATGATGAAACCCCAAAAAAAAACAAAAAAAAAAAGACACAGAAATAGATAATACATTCAATTAATAAAATAGATCTTTATGTCTTTAAATAATTATATACAACTATCATCTCCGGTTCTCATTTGACATCATACAGAAAACTTATATTTACCAATATTAGAACAATGATATATTGTTCTACATTTCAAACAGGCAAACACCACTACTTTTACTTATAGTATTCACTTTTAGTGTAGTTTGATGTAACTGTTGATATCTGAATTTAATAAAAGTTGATACTTTTGTTTTACATTGATAGTTTCGGATTGTTACAGCATAAATCAGGAATAGATGTATTATTAATACAGATTTTTGAATTATGAAAGATCCCTTATTTTGATAAATGACGTAAATGATGGGTTATTTAAATTTCATTAAGATTAATTAGCGGAAATTATGAAACTTTGCTATTTTGTTAAATGTCGACAATTAAAAGATATATAAAAATTCTATAATAATTTCAATTTTGAATTCGTAAAGGAAAAAAAATTCAAATTTTGAAAATCTAGAACCAAATGCACAACATCTTTTCAGTTAATGTTTGATTTTTTACCAAAATTTCAAAATGTTAATCCTAAAGGTGTTGAAATTTCAGTTATGGTATTACAAGTAAATTAAAATTAATGATTGTTTCAAAATCATGGTTCCAATTAATGTTTGATATTTGATGAATTTGGAAATTGCTAATTTCGTATTGGATCTCACCAAACAAATGCACATAATTATGGAATAAGGAACATACCAAATTCACCAGTATGAAACAACTCAAATTCTTGTTTGAACAGAGTTATAGGTGTTGCGCGACTCATCATTGAATCATACTTGTCATCCATATCATCTTAAATAAAAAAGTAAAGGCTTTAAAAACAAAACGAATGGTAAAATTTGAATTAGGTTGTACCTTTTTTTGCTCCAAATTAATAACCTTATTAAGTTGACACGAAATTGAATAACTACCTTGTCGAGCAGATCTAACGATTGCAAATTGATGTCATTGTTGTAGAAAAAGAACCTGCTCGTCAAAATTAGGGATTATTAAACAGTCGGTGTTAAGCAAAATAAGTGTTTATTAACAAAAAAAAAACATACAAATTAACTTGATATCGAGATGATTCATCAACGAAATTAACATTGGTTATTACATAATTAAAAAAATTAACATACCCTGAATAATGATGTTGGATTGAGTAGTTCTTCAATTTTTTAGAGAGAACAAAGGTGTGCAATATGATTGGTAATAGTAAACATGAACAATTTGTTGGATCGGAAGGGGTTGTTCCAACGGGGAGGGGTTGTTCCCTTGCGGGATTGGAAGGCTAGTGCTTGGTGTGAAACTCATTGGTGGCGCTGTAAGTCGAGATGTGGAGTTTATTAGTAGTTTGGCTGTGAAAAGGCATCTAGTGCTGTGGAATTGATGAGTTATCTCCCAAGGCTTCAGTACCCTTAATGCGAGCTTCTTTTGCTTCGCTCATGTATGGGGGTCGCAAAGCTGTTGTTTGGCTTAAAAACGTGCCAACCTATGTATGTGGAGGAAGCTGATTCTATTTTTGATAATGGCCTTCGAGGGGCGATTGAGGACATCGTGGTTTGTCGGGGGCCGTTCTTCGGGGATTTCCAATGGAGGTTGGCATCACTTCCGACCCGTTTTGGGGGGTTGGGTTTATGTTCGGCCAGGGATGTATCTACATATGCCTTTGTGGCTTCAAGAGCACAATCATGGAGTTTGCAGGACCACATTCTTCGGGGATGTGGTATTGATGGGTTGGACACTGATTACGGGTGTGCGATGGATCGTTTACGTACTTCACTTCCCGATTTTAATCTTAGCGAGTTCTCTAATAAGGACACCGCCCCCCCTAAAGGCCAACATGCTTTGGCGAGTGCCTTATTTAGTGAAATCGTCCAGAGTTTAGAAGCGAAGTTTGATCTATCTCCTCGCCAAAAAGCGGTGTTTGAATGCCTTCAAGCTCCTCGGGCTCAGGATTTTCTAACGGTCATCCCTATTGAAGGATTAGGCCAACACATGTCGGGGTTGGAGTATTTGGCTATCCTTAAGTACCAGCTAATGATCCCTATGTTTCCGATTGATGAGCCTTGCCTAGTTTGCCGCAAAGTCTGTTTGGATTCTTTTGGAGACCATGCGGTACATTGAAAGAATTACCTGGTTTTAAATATAGGGATGATTTGGTTAGGGATGTTCTGTGCGATGTTCTTAAACGGGCAGGGATTTCTGCTAAAAAGGAGGCCCCAGTTAACTTTCTTACAAATCCGCTCGAAGGGAGGTCCACGTTATGACCAGCTGATATTCTTGTATTTGGGTGGGCAGGTGGGAAACACACTTGTGTGGACCTTACAAGAGTGTCTCCTCTTGTCGGGCTCAGGGACCGCGGATTTGTTGTGGGTCAGGTTGCTTTGAAGGCTTAATCGGGCAAAGTTACCAAACAAGAGAAAGCCTGTTTAGAAAATCAACATGTGTTTCTCCCTTTTGCTTTTGATACAATTTGGTTTCTGGCCCCGGAGGCTATGAATTTTCTAAACAGGGTTCAGCCTGTCGTCCATGGTACTTTGTCATCTCCTACGGCCCAACGCTTTGTTTTTAGTAGAATTGGTTTTGCTATTCAAAAGGGGGTTGCGGCACAGCTTGTTGCATGTTTTCGTGCCACTTTATTGTAATCGTTTTGATTTTAATGAGAAATAGCATGAACAATGGCTTGCAAGAACAATAAAATCAACATATCTTTTCAATAGAGCCGCTATATGCGAATCATTATCAATTTGATTAACTCGAGAATACAATGAATCGATTATGCAACCCTACCAAACCAAAAACGAATCAACCGAAGGTGGAACAACATACGTACGGACGATGGATTTGGATTCAAGGTTTGATCGCGATTGAAGGTTGGATTTAGATTGAAGGTCAGACGAATGTTGAGAAGGCGTAGGGTTTGTAGAAGAAGAAGAGAAGGAGAAGAATTGGCTTCCTATTGAAGAGGGCATTAGGGTTTTGGGATGGCGGTAACGTTTGTTAGAGAGAATCCAAGTTATTGCGAGAAATAAAACGGCAGCCGTACTTTAAGAAATAGTCCACTTGGTATTTTATTTTAGTTTTGAATTACTTTATTATTAAAAAATTATGAGAATGCTAGTTATTTAAGGAAATTAGTAAAATTGACCAATAGTATGTGGCCATGTGTCCAAAAAGTCAATTTTTTTAATATATATATATATATATATGGGAAGTACAGAATGAAAACCCATTTGAGTTGTGAAAACCCGTGAAAATCCTAAGTAACACCATTTTTTTTGGTTTTTTTTTGCACATATAATATATGTTGTTACATTTAATACAAAACATCGAAAAATAAAAAAAAAAATTGTTTGCTATTTTTTAATATTTTTTTACTAATTTTTATATATGTTTTCAGGAGAGAGAAAAAATTATATTTATGTTTACATTTTTTATTAACTTTAATTGTGGACCACAAGATTTAAACTTTAATTAAAAACATGTGGTTTAGAATAAGTTTATAAAGTTTTCACTACTTAAGTGGGTTTTTATTCTAATCTAACCATATATATATAGGATTAGGTTCATTTCAAAAATTTTTTTAGTACGAAAAGCACGAGAAGGTGATTATAACCAATCATAATTTTTCTTTTTAATTTATTTTATATTATGTGTAAGGGTGTGTTAGTAATCTTTCCTATTCTTATATATGATAAATATTAATATTTGGAAGTTTCATTTTTTTTTAATATTTCTTTTATAAATACAATTTGTTATGTTATTATACGACATCATTAACCATTCAACAACATATACATCGTCCCTGCTAATAATCCTATAATCCCGTAAAACTAATTAAGATCAATACATATCAAATATCATTATATCATATTACATAATATAGCATATTCATATACGTGCGCATACGATCAACAAAACCTAGATTACATATATGACTTAAAATCTTGAATTACTCTACAACTGCTTTATTACCTAGACATTACACACGATAAAATTTAAACATACACAATTCGAAATACCACCTACACGGTACATATGTGAACCTACATTTTAAATAAATGTTCCTAAATATGACAAAATTTAAACATATACAATTCGAAATACCACCAACACAGTATATAGATGAACCTACACATGATAAAATTTACACATACGCAATTCATAATACCACATACACAGTACATATATGAACCTACACACGATATAATTTACACATAGACAATTTGAAATACCACATACATAGTACATATATGAATTTACACACCCAACACAGTAAGGATTTATTCCTACATACCCTACATAGTAAACAAAACTGCACACCCAACATATAAAGTATTTTATCCTACATACTCTACATGGTAAGTACAATTATTCTACACATGTAATATTAGTTGTTTGTTGGTGAAAATCAAATGAACTAAAAATACCTTAACATTGAACTAATCCCTACAAGGTATAATATATGTACCTACACAATACACAATTCAAAATACCACCCTACACTGTAAATAATAATTCCTACATATCACACAATACATTACTATATAAACATTTATTTCGCCCAACATACAAATTTGAATTCAATATGTAACTACACTTTCACAAAACCCTTTACTCAAAACTGTATGTTTCTAATTTTGCTATGTAGATACTATATGAAAAATCCATGATATAAAACGTAATGATAAATATATATATATATATACAGCTTACACAACTATAAATTCCAAAAAAATATATATATATATATACTTTATTTGCAAAATTTTAATTAGAAAAATCTTACTACTATATTAAAGCAAATACCATGTGGACACATATAAAGTGTCCACATAGGATGACATATAAGCTATTTTCAAAATTAAACCATATTTAAATCTATTTTAATATGCTACATTTATTATTATTTTTAAAATTCCTAAATTAAATTTTCATTAACTCTCATTTAATGGTGATTTCTATAAATAAAAAAAAATGTTTAATGTTTATTTATTTATTACGTCTTTTAAACTAATTTTTAAATACTTTATTTCAAAATATTATTGTTATAAAGATCCATTTGATTTGCGTAAAACAACTAACATATACCTAAACTATTAAAAGACTCTTTTTCGAGCGTGTTTACATCTAAATACTCAGAATTTGCCTTTTGTGAAAATTTAGTTAAACATGGCTTGATTCTTGATTTATTTTACCATTTTAAAACTAAAGTTATCATTTTGTACCATTGAATTGTCTATAAACATATTTTTATTGATGTTATATTCTATATTCAGCCCGTGCATTACACGGGTTACTAACCTAGTTAAATAGTATTGGTCATCTTATAAGCATTAATTATGTAAGAAAAAATAACCGCGGAATAAATTAATGTCTGGTTTAATGCACCAAACCACAAAAGACATGCATGTCTTTTTTAATTAAAAATATGTCATAAATATGTGTCTTTATTTACGATAATACTATTTCTATTGCTAACCATTGATTAAACACAATCAATGGTCTAGATTCATTTCTCGCACTTCTCGCTATAATATCACTTCTCGCATGATCCATCCCCCCCCCTCTCTCTCTCTATATATATAGGGAAGAGTTAACGTACAATAATCTCTTAACGTACAGTCGTACATTACGTATGCGACACACATTCAAGGTTAAAAAGCTAAAACGTTCAAGCCAAAGCCAAAACGTTCAAGCCAAATCTTAAACGTTCGGTCAAAAAAACTTTATACGTTCAAGCCAAATCTTAAACGTTCAATGTCAAAACCCATCATTCAAAACTCAAAATTGATTGATTAAAACTTCAAATTGATGATTAATTGAATCGATTTCAAAGATTAAACGCAAATCTAAAACGTTCAGGCAAAAAACTTTATACATTCAAGCCAAATCTGAAATGTTCAGGCAAAAAAACTTTATACGTTCAAGTCAAATCTTAAACGTTCAATGTCAAAACCCATCATTCAAAACTCAAAATTGATCGACTGAAACTTCAAATTGATGATTAATTGAATCGATTTAGATTAACCGATCAATTGGCTTCAATTTCAAACCTGTGACGAGTTTTGCGTTTTTCCGATGAGTTCATTATCGACAGCAATGATGGTGACGAAGAGTGTCGATGGCGCCGGCGAGCGGTGGAGATGGAGATGGATTGAGCAGAGATCGTTTTTCCGGTGACAGCTCACACATAGGAGATCGATGGGCAGAGGAGGTGATTTATGGTTTCTTAAAATCAAGGGTAAAGAAAGTCGCGTATCTATTGTACGATAAGGGATTAATGTATTGGATCCTTTATCTACACACACACACACACACACACACACACACATATAGGGAAGATTTCAAATGAGAACCACTTTGAGTTTTTAAGAACTTGAAAGAACTCAGTGTTTTTTTTTAGGAATTTTTTTTCATGCGTAATATATGTAGGTTACATACAAGTAAAGAAATTATATAATTTTTTACGCACCAAGTCGACTTTTTTACATATGTGTAACGGACATAAAAATTAGTGTAACCACTTACATCTTTATTCTCTCTCCTACTTTGACGTTTTAGTCAGATTTAATCTCAACCACATATTTCAATCCATTTAATTAAATGTGTGGTCAAAAATAGAGTTCTTAAGTTATTAAAACTTAACAAGGTTCTCAAAAGATCAATCCCCATATATATATATATATATAAATATATATATAGGATTAATATCATTTGAGAACTCTTAAATTATTTAAGAACTTGAAACAACTCTTAATAACTAACGTTTTTAATAAAAATTTTTGTATGTTGATGTTATTTAAGTGTAGTTTTTTCAGTTTTGATATCTATATTTACGATTACAATTATGAAAATTAGTTTTTTTACGCATATCTATGTTTTTTTACACATATGTAAATTTTTATCACATAAATTTTACGTATGTGTAACTTGTGATTCATATATGTAATAAATTTTTTTTATAAATATGATAAAACAAGTCTCAAATAATGTTAATATATAAAAAAAGTTAAAAAAATATTTGGTTTTTAAGAGTTTCTAAAAGTTCTTAACTTTTTTTGAGTTCTCAAATGAAACTAGCCCTATATATATATATATAGGGGTGGGTTTTAGTGAAAACTAAACTCTTAAAGAGAAAACTTAAAAACTCCTAAAAACTTCTAAAAAACTATTTTTTAAATTCTTTTTTGAAGTTTCTTTTTTTCCCATTATTCTTATATGTTATTGGTTCAAAAAAAAAAAAAACAAAAAACTTGTCGGTAACCTCGTTGGTATAGTGCGCATGTGTAATATTGTGCATTGCATATGTGCAAAAGTGTTTGTATTGCATAGAATACAACACTATTGCACATATTTGACACACACTATTGTATTTATGCAATATAAGACTAATACGCACATCGAATACACATTAGTACGTATGTGTAATACAACATTAACGCACATGTGCACCACATCGACTTTTATTTTATTATTATTTTATTTTCCATATAATACAACACTACTACACATATACAATACACAAATATTGAATATATGCAATAAAATACTATTAAACTCAAAAATACATAGTAATACACATGTGTAATACAACGGTATCGCACAGTAATACGTATGTGCATTACAGCGGGTTTTTTTTTTAATTTTTTTTATATTTTTCGAGTGAAATATAAGAAAATATAAGAATAATGGCTAAAATAGAATTTTGAAAATATTTTTTTATTTTTAATTAAAAATAATTCTTTAGAAGTTTTTAGGAGTTTTTTAGTTTTCTATCTAAAGGTGAGTTTTCTCTTGATCCTCTCCCTATATATATATATATATATATATATATATATAGTGTTTAAACTCCATTATGTAACTACTATCTTGGTCTAGTGGTAAAAATGTATTAATCACAACCAAAAGGTTATGAGTTATAATCTCAAATGAGACATGTTATACAAAAAAATTTACACAATCTAAGTTATAATCAAGTAAGCCCATATAAAAATAAAATTGTTTAACCCCAAAAAAATACTCCTTTTACTTAAGGCTCAAAAAAATTTTCGCCTTCGACCCAATTTTTTTTTGCTTTTTCGGAGCCGGCCGTGGCAGTGAAGTAACTAAAAAGTGAAAAACGTCTCGTCATATCACCGGCACGTAGGCTTAAGGGCTCTCACTAACTTTTTCTTAAAAAACATCTAATGGTTTAACTAAAAGAACAATTATTTTTAATCTTTTTATATAAAGTTGTGAAAGAGATGATTTGATTGGTTGGAACAAGGTAACCCTATACCCTTAAGCCTTGGCTCTGCTAATATGGTAGCATCCAAAGAGGTTTTACACCTTTTGGCGCCCTCCTCTTCAACTGTTGTAGTGGTTTAACATCATTTTGGGTGGTGATGTGGCAGGCTTTGACACCCTCACATCCTTCCACCGTACTTGGTCTTATGTTTATGAATCTCAAGCGGCGGGTATATATTAAAAACACAATAGATGTTTATGAACTTTAACTGGTTATATACTTATATTGACTTCACTTTGGCTAATTACGAAAGTGAATTCTAAACCGAACAAGGTTTGTCTACAGGTTAAAAAATTGGTTTGTAAAAAACCAGCTTAGGAGGGAAAACGTTCGAACCTATCAAATCTATTCTATTCAGGTTAAAAAAACCGTTTTTTCTTTTGTTTTTTCAAATCGGTCGGGTCTAAGTGACTGCGACTACAAGCTGACATACGAACTAGCGGGTGGGGTGGAGTCAAAACCATTTTACTGGACCGTGTTTACCTGGCCCATACTGTTGTTTTTACATCGCTACTCACATTCTAGGCATGTGGTTGGTTTGGTACTTTTGAGTTTTGACTGTTGAGTTTGATGATTGTGCATTATAAGTACTTAAAGTGTTGAATAAATAATATTTTGATGACATAGTGTACTGTACTCAAGCTGATATGTCAGGTTTCCACTTTTAAGTGATAAAATCCTAAGTTAATGTTGGATTAATGAAGGGGTCCAACTATGGACACCCACTACATGTCCTAATACGTCGCGTATAGAGCTATACGCGGCATATTACAAATTTGTCTTATATATTATGTTTTTTTTCTTTGTTTTATTTTCTTTTGTTATTATTATTGTTATTTATCATCATCATTATTATTATTAATATTATTATTTATTTATTATTTATTATTATTTGAAATTTGACAAATGGCGTTCAGTTGCAGGGCTTATTTGGGAAAATTGATATTGCCAAACGAACTTTCAAATTCCTGGTTGCTTTCGTTATCGGCATCTCGAATTGAAACTCCTCTCGATTTCTTCAAACTACAACTGTCTTAACTGTCGGCTGCTTTCGTTATCGGCATCTGTGGCGGGAGGTCCACCAGCCGTGGTGGTGGACAGTTTCACGCTCTTGTTCAGGATCAAAACCGGTACGACAGAAACCCTAGCCAGTATTATAACGATAGAAACCGGTTCGGACTTACCTGAACTGGCTAACACGTTTGCTGACGTGGATTTAGGTTTGATGTTGAATGATAATATTAAGAACTGGTGTAAGTATGTGGAAACCTGAAAGTGTTGTCTTGTTTAAGTGGTGTGAGTACACTTGGTTTATATCGAGTAAGTTGAAAAATTGAGAAGAGCCTAATATACTTCATATTGAACAATATGACACAATATCACGACCGTTTGATATATATATATGCATTTATACATAAGATATGATTTCGATCATTGCTCCAACATAACTAGCACCAGATTGAGATATTAGTTTGATGAGTTTGAATCTCTCTGATCCGTGGTACCTACTAACGGTAGCGATAACGGAGTCCATAACTTGAATAGTGAAACTGAATTTCGATCATTGCTCCAACATAACTAGCACCATGCCTACTATATAGACACCACATATATAAGCCTAATATTGTTCACTCAACACGCCACTAATAATCACAGAACGCCGCCGTCTTGCCGGATCCGGTCTGCGCACACGCCATCAAGTCACGCCCAGCCAACACCACCGGAATCACGTACGTGTCGGAGAAATTGAATGCTGGTTTGACAATGTTTAAGAAAAGATGTAGGGAGCTTAACATAAAGAGATGACCTCATAGAAAGCTTAAGAGCACTAAGTCACTAATTCAAAATGTTAAGGTAAATTGCTATAATAGTATTATACATATATTGAAAGTTTGTTTGGCAATGTCAATTTTCCCAAATAAGCCCTGCAACTGAACGCTACCGTTAGCGGAAACCACGGATCCGAGAGATTCAAACTCATCAAACTAATATCTCAGTCTGGTGCTAGTTATGTTGGAGCAATGAATTCTTCTACTACACAAATGTTTTAATATTCTTGTGTAGTAGAATAATTCATTGCTCCAACATAACTAGCACCAGATTGAGATATTAGTTTGATGAGTTTGAATCTCTCGGATCCGTGGTATCCGCTAACGGTAGCTTTAGTCCATAGTTAAATAGTGAAATGGAAATTCGAGGTTAGGGTTTGGAAACTGTTATTATTTTGAAAGGCTAAATAGAATCATGAGTTGAGTGGTTTATATGGTTTAATTTATGGTTTTAGAGCTTTAGAAATTTGGCAAAGGGCGTTCAGTTGCAGGTACGTATATATAATAAATGAGAGAAAGGAGGGAGAGGGAGAGACAATTGAGTTTGAAGAAATCGAGAGGAGTTTCTAGATGCCGATAACGAAAGCAGCCAAGAAATTGAAATATTGTTTGGCAATGTCAATTTTCCCAAATAAGCCCTGCAACTGATTCAAGATGCCGATAACAAAAGCAGCCAAGAAATTGAAAGTTCGTTTGGCAATGTCAATTTTTCCAAATAAGCCTTGCAACTGAACGCCGTTTGCCAAATTTCGAATAATAATAAATAATAAATAAATAAATAATATTAATAATAATGATAAATAACAATAATAATAACAAAAGAAAAGAAAACAAAGAAAAAAAAGAAAAAAAAAACAATAAGACAAATTTATGGGTTTTTCAAAGAAAAGAAAAAAAAGAAAAAAGTAATAATAAGACAAATTTATGGGTCTTTCTAGAAAACCCCACGCCACGTACAGTTTTATACGCGACGAATTAGTCGGTTTTTTAGCAATTTGGAGGTGGCCGTAAAAAACCCCTTATTGAAGAGCACATGACTATGCGATAAAAAACGTCATTATCATGCCACCCAGATTAAAATAACACGACTATGCCTCATAAGGCACATAGTCATGTGAATGTGATTCTTTATTTCAAAAGTTATATAATTTTTTTATTTTTTACTTTTTTTTTGAAAAAATAAATCAGTTTTGGCTTTAAATACCTTATTATGTATCGTTTAATATTCGTGTATGTGGTGTATACTAAATATATAAGCTCGTTTATGTTGGTATATAATTATCGAGCTTCTAAACCATGTGACGGTTTTAAATTAAACATAATATTTTGAACATTATTGTTAACAAATGGTTATATTAATTTAATAGTTTAAACCATAATATCTACTTATTCTAATAAAATAAAATAATTGTAGACATTTGTCAATTGCTATCTTTTAGTTAATTCTTATAATTCTTTTCCATTCAAAACTAAAATCTTAATTAACCCTAATATATGTAATAGATCAATAACTATTCACTTTTCTTTTATACTCTATTTATATTATATCTATATATTTTTATAAAAATAAATATCAACATGGTTGAGTTAATCTACAAAGGCCAATAAAAATAAGAAGTGTGAGAAGCCATAGTTAATTGACATGTGTCAAGTGAGGACCAAAAGTAAAAGGGTATAAAAGTAATAGACATATTTTCTCTCTTCACATGCAAGCCACATGTCAATTCTCTCATTATTTTAAAACGTCCATAACCTTTTCATGCAACATTATTTTTTTAAAAAAAATTCACCATAATAACAAGCGTTTTTTATCTTTAATATGAATATGACTTTGTTATATAAAAATAAAAAAAAAATTTACGTCATTGTGTCTTTGTGTCTTTTCGTCATTGTGTCTTTCTGTTTTTATTGTGTTTTTTTCGTCATTGTGTCTTTCAAATCATCATTATGTTTTTTTAAATGCTAATAATACGGTTGTGTAATAATAATACGTAAATATAATGATAAAATAACAAAAAATTATCAAATACATAAAATACAATGATGAATACATATTACACAATTACATGAAACGTAAAACAAAATGATGAATACATATAACACAATGATTTGAAACGTAAAACACAATGGTGAATACATGTAATATAATGACCTGAAACGTAAAACATAATGGAAACTACATATTACGCAATGACATGAACGTAATACACAATGACTAAAACACAATGATAAGTAGAAAGACAAATGATGAGCACTAAGACACAATTACAAACAAAAAGATACAGTGACGTAATCTTTGTTTTAATTGTTATCTTTAATATGAGTATCAATTGATAACACAATGACCAAAATCTATAACACAAAGCATAGAAAAACCCAAATAAAAATCATAATGAACAACTAATAATATAATACAAAAAACTCACTAATTTTTTTTATTTTTATATAACAATATGATACTCATATTAAAGATAAAAAAACGCTTGTTATTATGGTAATTTTTTAAAAAAAATAATGTTGCATGAAAAAGTTATAGACGCTTTAAAATGATGGGGGAATTGACATGTGCCTTGCATGTGGAAAGAGAAAGTCAACAAAAGTGGGTTATTACCTTCATGCTCTTCTCATCAATTTATTTTCTTAAATTAATCTCCACCATTAAAATCCAAGATCAATAGATTAGATTCTTTCTCACCCTTCTCATTTTTGTTGTCCTTCGTATTTTAACTTTTCCCTATATTCTTTTACTATATATTTCAAAATACTTGGTGAAATCCAAAAATCAACAACAAACCATGTATGTAAAAGATTGAAAAAAAAAATAATTTTAAATGTTATCATTAACATATTATAGTATGTATATTGTGAGAGATTGTAAAGACAAATATAACTCGAATATGCTTTCATTTTACAAAGTTGTTTTTTTTAATCATTAAATTATAAGTATATGCTTAAAAGTCAATCCATTTTTTTTAAAATCAATCAATTTATCTATTATTATTATTATTGTAAATTGTCATATAAATTTATAACTTATAAATCTATGTTTGGTCCTACTATCTACCTGTAGACATATAGGATAACCATTTACCTGAAGACTGAAAGTGACTGGGGTGACTGAATGAAAAAAATTGTCTTCTAAGTTGTCATCTAGGAAGTGATATGATTATTCAGCTAAAAGCTTTATAAAAGCTTAAATATTTTCAAATAAAAACTGATCCAACCTTTGAAAAATGATAGATGAATTGATTTTGTGTGCCTAACGTATGAAGTTATTAAGCTAAAAAGGCTTGTGAATTATTGATCATTCTTGAAATTTGCAAACACTCAAGAACCTTCATCTTCAAAATCATCCGAAATCTCAGAATATTTAATCATCAATCTTGTCTTGATTTCATTAAGCTTTGAACGGATTTTTCTAAAAGGTAAGAAATTCTAACCGAAGTCTATGTTTTATTCACTGCTATGAGAGTTTTGAGATTGTATTGGATCGTTTGGGTTATGAGATATGATTAGTTTACATGTTCTTTGTGAAAGGTTAGAGTCTGATTGATTGTGTTTTGAGTTTTCTTTTGAATTTAGGTTTGCTCATCAATGGTGATTGGTGAGATGAGGAAGATGATGGGTTGTGTCATAGGGGTTTTCAGTGTTGATTGACCGAATCCTATTGGTCAACCAGAGAGCTCTTTGGTCAACTAACATCTTGAAGAGTTCTCTGTCAAACCTTGACCGAGAACCCGTCTGGTTAACCGAAAACACATCATTCTCGGTGTTCCTGAATCACTTAGGCCGAAGAACTCCTATTATTTCTCTTAACCAAAAGCATGAGCACCTATTTCTGTTGGCAAGTAGCATGACTTGTGCTGGATTTTTAGTGGGCTTCAATATATCAGGAATAAAGGCACTAAATAAGAATACACCAGTAGATGCTAGTGGATGGGGAGCTACTAAATCTGACCAAGCTCAACAGATGGGAGCTTCGGTCGCATACTAGAGAGCTGAGGTTGATATTTTGAATATAACTAGAATCAAGCAATAAACCAAGGGGGAGAATGTTTGGCCGTATTTTGTGGTTTATGCTTTTTATTATTAGACCTAGTTGGGCCATATTATGTAAACTGAAATCTTTAGATTTCGGTGGGCTTTAGTATTTTTTGGGCCTTGGTTGGTAGATCTATATATACGATTTATGTAGTTCATTGTAGGGTTGTTCGTCTAAGTTGGTCAATCACCCGTGTAAGTTTGTTAAGGGCTTAAGCACCCCACGTAATAATATACGTGTGTTTTGAAGCTAGTTCATCGTGTTCATTGTTATTGTTTTGCTGTTATAGAATCGGCTTGTTGATTAGTTTCCGCCTAATCAACGAGTTCATTGATATCACACTGAAAGATTCTCTCATGGACGTACACTTTTCAAGCTCGAACAGTGTAAGGTTCTTAATCTGTTGTTCATTTAGTACTAAACTTGAAAAGTGTTGGTCAAAATATTAAACAATGAAATAAATATACCAATTTTTAACTATAACAACAAATTGTAAAAAAAAAAAAATTAGAATTGTTGATACCTGGGATGCTTTAAAGAAGACGTTGGTTATAGAGAATGTCATCCGATAGGTAAGTCCACATTTTTTCCCATACAACTTCAGGTCTAGACATACTTTCAGACATTAACATTGTAGCGAATAAACTTCGTAAATAATAACCAGTGCCTGAGAAACTTGCTTCTGAAATTGCTTCAACGTATTCATTGTCATCATCCAAAAGGCCATATGCGTAACATGCATCTCTAAATGTAGGGTATACTACATTATTGAATGTTTTAATTTCATCGAATGTTCTTGGACCTTTTACTTTGTTCAACAAAATTCTTAAATAATACGCTTCACCAAGAGAGGGAGAAACAGCATGAATTCTACCAATTGAAAACCTTTTTTTCCTTCTTTCCCACTGCGTTTATCGATCTTCCAAACAAACTCTGTAGGAAATTCAACATAACTTAGTTTACGTGCTTCTGGGTAAGTCTGATTGGAGTTCATCCATTCTAAAAACATTGAGGTAGCCACTGAAGGTTTATCCAAGACATCATCTATAACATCAGAGTCTTCATGTATAACCTGCTATTGTCCCGGAAGATGAAAAGGAAGCTTAATGACTGAAGGATTCCTATAATGAATGTCATAAGAGAAAATTCTCCATGACGCTTTGCATGCAGCTATGTATCTACAGCTATAGTACTCTTTTATTTCATCTACTGATTCTTGACGGTCATATTGTTGATTGCTTGGTACAAAACAAATAGAAGCCCTTGGCCTTTGTTTATATATTTAAACAAATATTTGATTGAACCAGCCTGATTGCACCACTCCATATTGATGTGAGCTTGATATCTTTTTAAAAGTGTTTTGTTATATGGAACAACAATTCTGTTATATAATTTGACATTTGACTTGTCAACAAAACGTCCATCATCACGCCTTCTATATACAGGATAACCTTCACCGTCTATGCTTAAAAATTCACAGAATTTTTTCTGGAAGTTGTTAGAGCACTTTCTATCAACCATGCATGGACGGTTGATATTTTTAATTCCACAAGGACCATGAATCATAAACTCCTTTACAAGATAATACAATTCTGGATCAACATTGTTGTCTGGTATTTCAGCAGAAATGAATGGATCAACATGGTCAAATGTTGGAAGCTTGTGATTGACATTCATAAATAAGCATATATGAGCATGAGGCAAGCCATGTTTTTGAAACTCGATGGTATACACAACTAAAAATATGAAACATAAGATCAAAATAAAGTATAAAAAATATTGTCATATAAAAAAGTTGTTATGTAAATAAATAGTAAATAGAAACAAATAGATATGCATATGTAAAACGGGTGAATAATATTCTAGTTTGTCATAAACTAATATGAATGTAAAACTTGGTGAATAATAAAATGATGATGTAACATACCTCCTTGAACCTTTCCAAGTATTGCATTATCCTTTAAGTCTTTAATCATGGCATCAAACTTTATTTTAAATAATCTACATAAAATATCAGGTCCGTCTTCTGGTTTAAGCGTAGTGTCTTCAAAAAACCTCTCAACTTCTGGCCACTTTGGGTTACGTGTGATTGTTATAAAAAAATCTGGATATCCATACCACTTACAAAGCGACATGGCATCTAAATAGTTTTGCAACATGTACCATGTACCACCAGTAAAAGAAGAAGGTAATATAATACGATGACCGACTTTCGAAACATCATTGTTTCCCTGATTTTGAGCAGGATGTAGATTTTCGTAAGTCTCGCATCTTAGTTTCTTCTGTTGATTGCGTATGTAAAATAGTCTTTTGCTTTCAACCATAGTATATGGATGATATGCGTGTGATGTATATACAAATATTTGATTATTTTCACACAAAATCGGGTTTTAAATTAGTTTCACCTAAACTTAATAACACACACAAATGGCAAGTGTACCAGTCGAGTGGTAGTAAAGTATGGGTAAGAAACGAGTATCAATCTATGGACACGTAAATTTCAATACTTAATCTTTGCAATTAAAATAACCGTGAGAAAAGATCTTAATTGGTTTGTTTTTAAATTAAATTTTAAAACTAGTTACTTAAATAAAACAAGCTAAAAAGTCTAAACGAGATATTAAAGTAATAAAGGCTACCACCATAATTTGGAATCGACTGACTCTTTTTGATGATTGTAACATCCGTATTTTGAGAATAATAAATAGCATAAAGTTTTATTATTAACTGTGTGTCGTTAATTTAATTGTATGTTAGTGTTTGGATTATGATTAAGGTAGGGCCCATAGACCCCCATATATAAACCCCAAACTCCACCAAACTCCCCATTTTATTCCTTCCTACTTGCACACACTCAAGAACACACACATTTCTCTCTCTCAAACCCGGATCGAAATCGAGCTAAAGGGAGAACGAGTCTCGGGTATAACACCATCAAATAACAAGAATCACCGCTAGATCCTCAGGTTGTCCAGATTCAAACCTAATCGAGACCAAAAGGTGAGTTTTGGCCAACAAGGTTAAGTTTTTATGGTTGATTTCGACATGCAAACTGGTAGAACTATAGATCGGAAGATGTAAGAAAAACATAAACTTGGTGAGTTATAACCTCACAGGTGTGTTATAGGACAAAAAGGTGGTGTTCGGACCATGAAAGACACGGGTATACAAAGTTGGTACAAACCAAAACCCATAAAAAGGTTAAAATCGGGTCTTAAGAAAGAGTCACAAAAGAAATGGCTTTAAAATGGTAAAAATGAAGAAAAGAAAAGAATTCGCATCGCACAGTCATGCGAAGCGAATTTCCCATGCGAAGCGATTCTCATGCGAAGCGAATTTCTCATGCGAAGCGAATTTCCCATGCGAAGCGATTCTCATGCGAAGTGAATTTCCCATGCGAAGCGATTCTCATGCGAAGCGAATTTCCCATGCGAAGCGATTCTCATGCGAAGCGAATTTCCCATGCGAAGCGATTCTCATGCAAAGAGAATTTCCCATGCGAAGCGATTCTCATGCGAAGCGAATTTCTCATGCGAAGTGATTCTCATGCGAAGCGAACGTCTATACGAAGCGAAATTCCTTGCGAAATCCCCATGCGAATTGTTTCAAATTGTTGTCAAACGTGACCCGATTCATTTTCTGATGCGTTTTGATAAAGGACCCAGCCAGGGGCTCTGCCCCTTGGACCCTGCTAGGTGCTGCCGCCCCTAGACCCCGCTACCAGGTATGCTGCCCCCGGACCCCCGTTAGTTGAGGTTTCTTTAACGTAGATGTATGAAATAGTAGTAATAGATAATTGATACCCGTAATGTGTTACACAGTTAGCCGTGCTCAGCTAAGGAAGGGTATTACCATAAACTCCAAAAGAAACCGACTTCAGGTGAGTTCTAGCCCCAGAAATGTTTTCGGGGCTGTGTGTATACTTGTAAGACTAGAAGAATACATATTTGTTGAAGGTGAATACTGATGTGTTGTAAAACACACGTATTCTCCGCACCTTTTATCTACGTATTATATTATATTTTATATGTTTTAACTCGTTTTAGATATCTTTTACATAATTTTATTCATGTTGTAGGTTTTGGGTGAAAGAAAGAAAGAAACCGAGCTTTTGGAGTGGTTTACGAGCATTTTACGCATACGTTTTCAAGTAAACAACTCAAGGCCCGGCCCATATGCATCATGGAGGCCAAATCTTATATTATAATATAATATATAAAAAATAAAAAAAACCCTAAGGGCTGGACAGCAGCCGATCGCAGCAGGCAGCAGGAAGGAAGCAAGGGAGAAATCTTTTTTCGGCTGGCGGCTAGGGAAGGAAGAAGACACAAGAACCAAGCCTCGGGATTGAATCCCCATAGTTTTTGACAGCAAGAACAGCCCCGGTGCATTGTTTGATTCTAGACTTTGTGTTTAGGGTTTGTTTGCGGTAGGTACCACCGTAGGGTTTTGTTGCATGATTTATTGGATTAAGTACAGCGGTTAGACACCTTCTTTGAGACCGAGAGGTGATAAGAAGTTAGGGTTGTCTCATTGCCTTTGCATGCTAGAATAAGGATTGCACGAGAGTGAGTTCGTTTCTTGTCAGGTTTAGGTGTTTTGAGTGACTAGTTGATCTATTTTAGTTTAAGTTGAATTGTTCCTCTATCCTTGGTTGTGTAGTATTCATTGCCATTAGGGTCGAGTGTTGGTGAGACTGAGAGGTGATCCTTCATTAGAACACGTTAGCAATTGTTTCCCGGTTTGGTCGTTTTAGGCGATTTTGAGTAGTTTAGGCTTGTTGAGTGAGACCGAGAGGTAATCCAGTGAGCCCGAGCGATCCTTAGTCGTGTCATCTTTAGGGACCGGTGTCTTGAAGTCATTCAATCCATTAGCTTGTTAGGCCTACAATTTGATTCAGACCTAGGTAGACGTTTTTCTTCATCCTAAGTTAACACAGTTAGTTTTCCGTTAAGTTTTCTATTTTTGGTATGTTTCGTCAGACAGTTACGTTAGTTCAGTTAAGTTAAAAGAAATCAAAAAGCAATTAAATATTATTCTAAGGTAGGTCTTGTCTAGGGTTAGTAATCGTTAGCGTTTACGTGTCCACATGTTCGATACTCGGACTTCCTAGGTCTATACTACTTGCGATCGGTACACTTGCCGGTTGTGTGTGGTTTTAGGATTTTCGTTTTAATATTAAAGCTTAGTTGTGAGGGTCATTATTATAGGATTATTAGACACACAACAAATACCTAATGCAAGAATAAAAGAATGTGGTAAGAATTTGTATGTGTTTAGTTTGATAACTAAATATGATTGTAAAAAGGCAGATATGAATATAATGTAAGATTCAGGGTGGCAGGCCCTTCAAATACCTGGGCAAGAATAGAGTGGCCGACTCTATGATATCGGTGCAAGAATTCGGGTAACAGACCCTTATAATATCTGTGCAAGAAGTCGGGTGGCAGAACCTTATAATATCTGTGCAAGAATGTAAGAATAATGTAAGAATAGTACTGAGTAATACTTGTACGTAATGAAAGAACGTGTATGAATGAGTATATAAAATAACGTGTAAGAATAATCCTGTAACTGTTAAACTAGAACTCACTCAGCGTAGCTGACTTTTAGTATGCACGCAGGTAAATAGAGTGCGGCAGTTTGCTTGAGGGGAGGCACGTGGCAATGAAGTGAAGACTGGCATCGAAGAAAGAAGATTCATGTGCTATTTATGTTATGTTTTAAGACAAGTTAACTTTTGTTAAGACGAGATTCGATGTTTTGTAATGTAATGCACGAAGTTTTAATTATTCCGCAAAAAGTTTTAATTAAATTTGATTTTAGAACTGTGTTTATGAGTAAATCCAACACCAAAGTAGGGTTACCGGGCACGAGGCCTTACAATGATGAACTTCATGTTGAAAAGAAGTAAAAAAGGAAGCGATTGTGAGATCAATCACCATATCATCTCCCATAATTAATGTTTCATCATAGAAAATTGACAACTAATTTCCAGCCACAATTATAGTTGTCAATTCCTTTCTTAGCAATGTATCTTTACTATAAATCATAGCTTGTTATAACATTGTAATGATCACAAAACAATCAATAGTTTAATACAATCAATTACATTAAAACTCTTCACCAGACATCATGGTATCAGTGCAGTGAAACGGTTCATAGACCAAACCTTTTAGAGCCGCCATGTCCAGAGACGGTGACTCTATCAATAATGAAGACATCAATACCCAACTTGCAAACCTTCTCAGAACCAACCTCAATAACCAAAAGTAGACCCACAAACAAACCCTTTCCGATAGCCTAACGGTTAGCCTCAAGTTAAATAGCCAAAACTATGCACTATGGGCTCGGATGATTCGAGTCGCCATAGGGGGAAATCCAAAAAACTATTAGGACATCTGTCCGGAAAACCCGAACCACCAGATCCCTCTGATGAAGAGTATGAGCGGTGAGAACAAGACGATCTGGTCGTCTTTTCGTGGCTCATACAAAACATTGAACCAGGGTTAGCCAACAATCTCATCGAATTTCCTACCGTGAAAACGTTATGGGATGCCTTGGTGACAACATACAGTAGCGGGAAGGACAAGTTACAAATGTTTGACCTACACATCAAAGCTACCGAGCTCAAGCAAAACGGTTCAACCCTTGAAGATTTTTAGATTACCTTACAAGGTTTATGGGGTGAGATTGACAGATGGGACCCGAATCCAATGACCTGTGCTGCCGATATAGCCACGTATAACAAAATCAGGTCCGAACAAAAACTGTTTCAATTTTTAAATGCCTGGAGAGAAAGTTTGACCCGGTGAAATGAAAAATCCTCTGGTAGGACCTGCTTCCCTCAGTAGAGGGAGCCTACGCGGCCGTGAGAAAAGAAATGTGAGAGAGCCTGTTAGGATCTAGATTTGTGATGACATCGTGTGATTCATTGATATGGTATACGATTAAGGTTGATTACGCTATGTGTGTGTACTGTGTGTGTTGAGAGGATATTTTGGCATAGTAACAACTCAGAGATTATAATAATAAGAACTGTTGCATTATGAATAATCTTACAGGGTAAATATAGGGAGATGACCTCATTCATTAAGATAACCTTAACGAATGGGTCATTCGTTACATTAAAGACTAACGAATGAGACATTCATTCGTTATACGTTACACATACCGAATAGCCCTTCATTCCTTATGTTCCATTTGTTAATCAGGGTTAACGAATGGAGCTTACATTATACGAATGGGACACATTCGTTACGGGGTAACGAATGTGCCTTACAATAAAGGCGAATGGGCATATTTAAACAAATAGCCCTTACATTATCAAAGACTTATAATAATAAACTAATAAAGACCGAGACTTCCAAAACGTGTATCAACAAACTCCCCCTCGTCTCGAGCTCTTTATACTTTATTTCTGGAACATCTTCGTCTTCCAGTCGTTGCAGCTATGTATCTTGAATACATAAAAGACTCGAATAACTCTCTGAAACTGCATCGCAAGATCGTAGTCGCTTACGTTAGCAAACCTGATCTGACTATGAAATAATGCGTCATTTTCATACTCAGATAAGTTAACGAGCCACAACGGATCGATCACACGAATAATCCTCGTGTTAGACCCGGAGCCCAATACAATAACTGCTTCACTAATATGATTGTCATAATACCATCTGTTGAATGTGGTGAACAGACTCAGAGGAATATCTTCATCGGTGCCCTCTTCATCGTCTTCGGCGGCTTTACCTGTAAGATCATCTTCCTCCAGCCAGTGCGTGGATCAATCTCATCAATATACTTGTGAGTCGGCACTTGCGGCTTGAAGAACTTGAAACCATAACAGGTTTCATGTAATAAATGAGCATAGAACCACTCAGCCCATACATCTTTTCCTCGATTCACGAACGGTCTGTTGGCTAGTGTTCTAACATCCCACCTTGGCATAGATAGAATATCGTGTGGGCGTTTGAAATAATCAATACCATGCTCCCACTTCACGATATATACCTTAAGCTCAGAATCAAACTGCCAAGCTACCAAATCACCTCTCACATCCTTCGCACTATGGCACTTCTTCATCTGATATGCCGATACTTGAGCCTTGGATAATCTGACTTCTTCTTGTTCATAATAACGAACACATCATGCTCAAGCATAACATCTAAAGCACGTTTGTGTTTCTTTTCTTTAGCAGATAGGTGACTTGTCTCGGCTTCTTTGTTCCCTCTCTCTTCTCGTAAACGTTGTTCTGCTGAATCAAAGTGTTCTTTTGTAAAGAATGGAATACCTGAATCGTTGTTGTTGTCAGTATAGAACTCAGGATACTCCTCAGCAGTCACGTCTTCAACATCAATTTCTTCATATTTAGGCACATTCCAGCGTGGAATGCCTTGATTCATACTTTCCTCGAACTCAATATCTACCTCAACCGTCTTCCCAAGTTCCTCAATCTCCTTTTCATTCAGATTCAGAAGCAAGGCTATTTGTTCTTTAGTCAATGAATGATCTACAAACTCGCCTTCTTCGATCTCATCTGCGTTTACCATGCTATAAACAATCCCATCCATACCAACAAACAAAAGCATGTTAGCCGGTATAACGTCAATCGGCTTGGCTTTCATGTAATCCTTGTATGGCACAATCTGTAGATTACTCCCCTCAGACCCACCCCCAGTACTCGTATCAGCCTTATTACCTGTTGACGGCGCAGAACTACCGCCCGGTTGCTGATCAACACCTCCTGCTCCATCCTGATCATCTTCATCGTTCCTCAATTTCTTCAACTCATCATCTTTGCACGTGAGCTGAAGGATGATCTCGTCATGCTTATCAAGTCTCTCCCCCTGATCATCTTCATCATCCCCCTGTTTTCTCGTTGAACGAACTGAATATGTCGATACATATTCCTCTGTGCTAGCTCATGTGCAACTCTGTCAGCTTGCATCTGTGTCTGTTGAAGATGCAACAGATTCATCATGTGAAACCATTGAGCCTGATGAGTCATACCAAAGAAATTTGGATGCACAGGTTGCATAGGACAAATGACATAAACGAATGCTCAAGTCTTGGCAACGAAAAAGGAGTAACTGGTGTAACTGGAGTTGTCAGCTACAGTGTAGGCATACGCGCCAATATAGTCTGAAGCACATCACCAAATACTGGATCTGGTCTAGAAGTAGTAATCAATGTCATAGACGGAAGTACCGGAGACACTGGCATCTGAACAGGAATTGGAGATCTAGGAATACTTTGAGGCAATGGAGAAGTAGGAATAGGAGCTGAAATAGATACTGGTGAAGTCAATCTTTCAAAAGGTTGACTCGGTATCTCGATACCCGAACCACGTCGTACCTTTTGCTTTTTCGGTTTCTCCGCCTTTTCCGCCATAATTTCTTTTCCCTTACGCTTACGCTTCTGCTCATACGTTAACTCGGCTTGTGGTCCTGGACCACCATCACCACCACCATTACCACCATCACCACCACCCTCATGCTCAGAATCCGAATCATCATGAGCCCAACGATCATCGGATAAGATCTCAAACGTCTCATAGTCTCTGAATCCATGTGTTCTAGCTTCAATACATCATCTTGATCTTTAATCAAATTAGGCTGGAGATCATTGATCATCATCTGCAAGAATCTCGGGTACATAAGGAACTTGTGACGGCTCGTGAGTTTCTCCTTCAAGTGATAATAAACCAATTCAGAGAAATTGAATGGTTTATTTAAAACCAAGGCAACGAAGGCAGATTGTAACATAACTCGGCACTCATCGAAACCTCCTTTGCGTCCACCGGGACAATGTATCAACACATGAAGCAAATACTTGTATTGTTCGCACAAGTTTGCTTTGTTTTACATCGATTTTCCCAAATCACCATTATACTTAACCCGTCCACACAACCCACGAATCAAACTCTTCTCGAAATCGCATCTATCGTCTACTATATCACGAAAGCCCAATGAGTCTCTAATAACTCCAATATCGATCACCACTCATTTATCCTGTAAGGCCCCAAACCCCGGGAACCCCACAGTCGGTAATCATTCAGTACACTCGTAAAAATAATTAAATTTAAAAACAATTCTTTTCATTAAAATAGCATTACAGAGTATAATTCGGCGAAAAACGTAAATAGATGAATAAGTTCCCAAAATCAAAATTAATTATAACTTTTAAAAGTCTTTTGAAATAAAAGGTTCATAAATAATTCTTCGTTCCAGTATGCCCTTTACCGTCCAAGTAGTTTCGTGCACGTCCAAGCGATAAGGCATCCTCTTCCTAACCTGAAACTCACACTAACATGCACACAAAGTTAGCTTAAGCTGAGTGAGTTCAAGTTTTAAATAAGTAGCAACAATTTTTAATAATCATTCCAACAGTTTTGAAAACAGCAAACGGAAGTACATCGGTTAAGTCACCACATTCGATAAATAGTCATTCTTACATGTGAGCATCTCTATACGTGCATTCCTATATATATCAATATATATATATATATATATATAACATTCAATAATAACATTCAGGGTCGAGAAAACGTACAACCCAAACACGTAACATTCAGCCCATGCAAACACAAAGTAGGCATACGCAACATTCAGTAGTCGAGACGACTACAAACATTCAGGGTTGAGCAAATGTACAACCCAAACACGTAACATTCGGCGCGTGCAAACACAAGGTAGGCATATGCAACATTCAGTAGTCGAGACGACTACAACATTCGCCAAATATTGGCCATTCTAAATATATATAAATATATATATATACATACACATTCTATAACATTCCAAGGCCTACCAATACTAGCAAGCCTATGTAAAACCATTCAAAACATTTCATCCAGTAAGAAAAACACTTAGGTGTGCATGCTAGCCCAAAATTTAAAAAGAGTTAAAAGGGGGCATCATGAACTCACCTGAAATCAATCGAACACCTGCAACGAGCTAGGAAAATCCATAAGTGCACAATCACAAGCAAGGGCCTGTAAATTATACACAACACGTTACTAAACTAGACCATAAGAACACTCTTACCTAATGGGCCGTTCAAGCACAACACTATGGCCCAAGGCCCAACAACTTGGCCCAAGACCCAACACTTGGCCCATGGCCCAACAACTTGGCCCAAGGCCCAACACTTGGCCCAAGGCCCAACAACTTGGCCCAAGGCCCAACACTTGGCCCAAGGCCTAACACTTGGCCCAAGGCCTAACAACTTGGCCCAAGGCCCAACACTTGGCCCAAGGCCCAACAACTTGGCCCAAGGGTAATCAAATCGGGTCGAATGCGCGTCTAATAAACCTTAAAACCATTTGTTAAACGAATCAGCCCCAAATGGACCAAATTCCATTTTAAATCTTTTCATTCATCAAGATTATGTCACCCGAGTTGATAGGGTTGACGGTTCCTTTTTACAACTCTTACTTTAACGTTTAAACGAAAATTCGCGCACCGCCGACTCGATTGACGAAGCACTAACCACAACAGCCCCGAGCATCAAAAAAATTAATTTTTCCACAGCCCTTAAACCCCCTAGGGCTGTACAAACTGTTTCGGTCGGTCATCCGATCAATTAACGCATCAAACTCAACAATTTGCAATTCTACACCCGATAAACCCTAGTTTTCGAACTAAAATCGATTGGCCGACCTAAACGCCTCCAATGGCCATGAAATTATAATATGATGTACATGTCATAGCTAGTGGGATTTTGATGTGAAAACCTCACTCAAAACAGCCCTGGAAAAGCTCAATTGTGCAGCCACTCAGTTAGCCTACAACAAGACGTTTTTCGATCAATACGCGCAATATAAGGATCAATTAACGTGTAAAAGACTTGGGGAATCGTAGTACATACCTTGAATTGAAGTTCTAAGGCTTAGAATTGGCTGCAAACAAGAAAATCGTGGGTCTTGGGTCACCCTCTACCTGCCGATCGCAGAAAATGGTGGGGGCTAGGGTTAGGTTATGTTATAACATAATATTTTACACTCTAGTCCTTCCAGATTAAAGTGTAAGGCAAAATGGAAGGAAGAGTTAGGTTCTTTAACGTACTGGGATGACGTAAAGGCTTCCGAGAAACTTCGGTTAAGTCCCGAGAGTTATACATACTCTACAAGCTTTAATTCTTGAAACCGGAGTTAACGGGCGTTACATATCCTGAATAACCGCTTCAATCTGATTCTTGGCCTCATTAAATCTAGCGGTATCCCAAAAGGCTCAAATAATGCCTTTATAAACAACAGTTTTTGTAGAGATGGCCTTGTATATCCTGGAGAGTATTAAGAAACGAATCATGCCTTCAAAGATCGGTGAGTCTTCAAAGTCCGTCTCTAGAAAAGCACAAATGTTATGGCTTTTTTTCCAAGACAATAGAACTGGTGCTTGAGCTTCAGGTTGTTGCTCTGGATTTTGCTCGACCACAGGGTTTTGAATAATCTCATCAGCCATTTCTGTTTAACCAAGAATAAACATTAGTAAAATATTCAAGAATACTATACTGTTTAACGAATAGGTATCTCACTCGTTATACTCTACAAATTATACATTCGTTAAACAAGTATATTCGTTACAAATAACGAATCATACTTATACGTTAAATCATTCGTTATAACAAGTTAATTGTACAATTGACTTCACAGAGGTCAAAACTCAAATTAATTTTGACTTATTATAGTAAAAAATGATGAATGTCATCGATGAAACCTTTGATTTCATAGTAATGGTTACAATTAACCTCAATCAAAATAGTCGGAAACCTATTTAAAGCACTAAACAGTGATCATCCGTCCTAATTTTGATTCAAATATGAGTATTATGAGCAGTTAACTGTTCGGTTAAGATTCAATTTTTTATATCAATCTGTTAATACTCAAACACCGATGAACTTCCATGAAAATCATATGGTTGTGATCGCCATTACTTGTTGAACACAAATATGTCAATCAATTAAGCTAATAAGCAAGTAGATGATTTTGCAAGAGTTTGTTTGGGTAGGCGATGAAATAGGAACAGGCGAATGAAGGGTCATTCGTCTGGCATTGGGATTATAAACTCCAATAATTTCACGCCACCCGAGGTCATTTGTTCAATTTTGAACTAACGAATGGCCTCATTCATTAATTTAAAATCTGATTCGTTCAAGATTTTTAACGAACAAGATTCACATTCATTAACTTTTTAACGAATAATACATTAACTCTTTCATTCATTAAACTATAACGAATCTCATAGTCATTCGTCAAAATTTTAACGAATGATACATAAAATCATTCCATTCGTTAACTGTTTAAACGAATGTCTTCCATTCGTTATGCACAACGGAAGCGAAGTCATTATAGCGAATGAGATATTCATTCGTTATGTTTTAAATAAAGAAAGGCTTTACATTCGTTAAACCATTAACGAATCACCAACAAATCCTTAACGAATGAGATAAAATCTCACTATGGAATTAAATATTCATTAAAACCAATTAGGGTTTTTGATCAAAGAATTATCTAATCAATTAAATCCAATTAGGGTTTTAATTGCATACATTAAAATTCCCGATCAAACAAAGATCGGTAATGTTTAAATTATATGGATTTTTACGTTAAAAGCCAACTGATACCAGTTGTTAATTACGTTAAGCACGATTATCTTAAATTTGGGGTGACACAATTTTTCTTTTTGTTTTGTATTATTCGCTAGCTCGGTAAATCGAAATAAAGCAGAAAAAAATAAAATATTTTTGGATTTTGAAAATTTTAACCCAAAATAAAATGCAGTAAATGTAAAGCAGTAAAGCAAACTAACATCTAACAAAGCAGTACATATTGTTGTGAGTTTGAGTAGGGAATGATATTGACGAAAACATCACCAAGTAACACTTCAATTTTGATGGTTATTATACACGTAACCCAACGATGATTGCAGATATAATTGTCCTCTTAAACTTTTCACAGACTTTTCGGAGACTTTACGATATGATTTAATTTTGTTCAATTAGGCACGAACCTTATGTGGACCCCACCTATCAGATATAGCATTTCTATCTCTTATACAGTGAATTTCACATGTACGTTTTCTTTTATTTTTCAAATTTTGATTAACTGTGACTCATGCAAAAATAATAAAAGAAAATAAAGCCGAACATTAAAATTTTCCCTTAAGATCTGTATTACTACACGCAGATAAGGTTCCATTTTAACAAAATAAAAAGATAAAAATAAGCAGAAGTTGCATAAAATCTTAACTCTCAATTCGGATAATCCCGTATTATCGCTTAGAGAAAGTCCAAGATTTTATACGAAACACCAAGAACATAAAGCAGAACGTTCAAATACTAACCCTCAGGCCGGATAATCTTATCACGCAGGAGAGGATCCAATATTTGAATAAAAATAAAGAAAAAATAAAGTTGAATTTCTTTGCAAAATTAAAGATAACACAAAGCATAATTTTCTTCAAAAATGAAAGCATGCACACACAGTAATCTTTTTGACTTTTCTTAAATCAGATATAGTATAAATCTTTCAAGATGTTATACCACTAGGTTCGGCATTCGTTATGTTTATCTTATCAGTTCCTATATAGTCTGTCAAGCCTATCTTTGTATATTATATTGCTGGCTTTACGGTAATTTTTAATCTAATTTATTCATGTACTAGATCAATCCCGTCAATGTACTATCATTTTCCCTTTTTGCTCAAAAAATCATTTTGAGGAGCATTTTTCAATGTTTTTGAATTTTTTTTAATATTTGCATGTTTTTGGAATTTTTTATTTTTCTGTACAAACTGAAAATCACAATCTTTTTGGATTTTATATATTTCTCCCCCTAAAAACGACAAATAAAGCAAAAAAAATAAGAAAAATGAAAATAAAAATGATTCAGCCGAGCTGTTGAATATCTGTTATTCTTTTTAAACCATTTATACCTAGCAAGTATTGAAAACGTGTTTTATCAAATGCCTTGGTATAAAGATCAGCCTTTTGAAAATCCCTATGTATTTTTTCAATATTAATTAGTTTCTTTTCAAAGCAATCACGTATAAAGTGATAACGGATTTCAATGTGTTTGGTTTTCGAATGTTGAACTGGATTTTTGGTGATAGAAATAGCGGCCGAATTGTCAATAAAGATAGGAGTAGTAAGAAACTTCAAACCGTAATCTCGCAGATGCTGCTGGATCTAGAGAACCTCTAAACAGCAACTCGAGGCCGCCACGTACTTTGCTTCGGCTATTGAAGTTGAGACCGTTGTCTACTTCTTACACTGCCAGGAAACAAGTCGGTTTCCTAAGAACTGACAACCCGCTGTTGTAGACTTGAAGATGATCTTGCATCCTCCGTAGTCCGAATTAGTAAAAGCGGTGAGATCAAACTTATCGTCCTTGGGGTACCACAAACCGATGTCGGGATTTCCCCTCAGATAATGTAAGATGCGCTTTACTGCTGCCAGATTAGTCACTCGGGTACTCGATTGGTACCTGGCACACAAACAAACAACAAACATGATATCAGGTTGAGATGAAGTCAAATACATAAGAGATCCGATTATTGCTCGATATAGGGTAGGGTCAACGGCATCCTCCAATTCATCTGGTGATAAATTGTGACCCACGGGAAGAGGTGTCGAAGGAATCTTGCCATCTGATATCTTGAATCGGCTCAAGACATGGTTCACATATTTGGTCTGATGGATGAAGATCCCGGAATCAAACTGGTGAACTTGCAGTCCTAAGAAAAAGCTCATCTCTCCCATCGAACTCATCTCAAATTTGGTTTGCATATTTTTCTCGAAATCTTTGCACAGGCTGTCGTTTGTCGAACCGAAAATAATGTCGTCCACATTGATTTGGACGAGGAACAGATCATCACCAACGTTCTTGAAAAACAATGTATAGTCCACAGTTCCCCTCTTGAATCCGCTTTCTATCAAATAGTTAGGCTCTCGGGGACCTGGTGTAAACCATCAAGAGCCTTGTTTTATCGATAAACACGCTCTGGAAAGTCTGGATCCTCGAAACCGGGAGGCTGCTTCACATACACTTCCTCATGAATAGCTCCGTTTAAGAATGCCGATTTCACATCCATTTGATAAACCTTAAAATTCTTGTAGGCTGCATAGGAAAGAAAAAATACATATAGCCTCCAGTCATGCCATAGGAGCATATACTTCGGTGTAGTCAATGCCCTCTTGTTGATTGTAACCCAATACGACCAATTGTGCCTTGTTTCTCACGATTACCCCGCAATCGTCCTTTTGCACTTAAAAACCCATTTTGTCGGTATAGCCTTCTTAACACGGTCGGGTTTATCAATGAGATACCATGCACCCAGTCTCACGAACTGTTGCAGCTCCTCCTGCATTGCTCAACCCAAGACGGTTCCTTGAGTGCCATCGTGACACTTGTCGGTTCAACCTGTGATAAGAAGCAGGTGTATCGTGCAATACTAAAAATACCCGATGAGTGCAAATCCGCATAAGCACATACAATCGAATCCTCAATTGGAGATAAGTTACAGTCGATCACGTCAACACATACATTAGCTAATTTACGTCTCGTACGAACACCGTCACACATATCCCCGATTATCTGTTCCTGCGGATGGTTTGGTGAATCCTTAAAGAAGGATTCGCAGGCACAGATACGTTATCACCAAGATTGGTGATGTTTTCCTCTGCTGTGTCTAAAGAGACCATTGATGACAAATCTTCAATAAGAATCGGCTCATTTGTTTCTGGGCTTCATCCAATGGAATTGAAGACGAATCAACAAAATCAGCATCATCGGAAGTGTTTGAAACATCATGAGATGTCTCGGATACGTTAGGTGTTTCAATCACATCAGCAGACGAAGAAATTGGAATAGGAAGACAACGTTCTTCCAAGTACGATCTGATAAAATCTGCAGGTATTTCTTCAACCACTAGCGTAAACAAATTAAATGACCCATTGTAGTCGAACATCCAATTCGGACCTGTACCAGCAGGAGGTGTAGTGTAGCTTTGACAATCTACATGATACCATTCCTCTACACAACCGAAGAGATACTAAAGATCCGCTTTTTAAGAGAATTATAGCCTAAAAAGTAACCTTCGAATGCCTTCTCATCAAACTTCCCTGCATCTCTCTTCAATACAGTACATGGACACCCGAATGGTTCCAAATACTTTAAGTTCAGCTTACGATTGTATAGAAGTTTGTAACTTGTCTTCTTGAACCTCTTTACAGTTAGTACGTGATTCAGTGTGTAGCAAGATGTATTTACAGCTTCGTTCCAGAATTGAACGGGTAGCTTAGAATCAGCAAGCATCGTTCTCGCAGCCTCTATTAACGTACGATTCTTCCGTTCAGACACGCCATTTTGTTGAGGAACATACGGCGCACTGTATTCCCGATGAATTCCCTTCTGAATGCAGAAGAAATCGAATACATTATTCTTGAACTCAGTTCCATTATCACTACGAATTCTTCTCACTTTCAGCTTGTAAAGCGATTCGATCTTCGTGATAAGGTTCTGAATTAAGACAGGTGTCTGATCTTTCAACCCCATAAATAAAACCCATGAGTATCTTGAGAATTCGTCGGTTATAACTAAACAGTACAAATCATCCGCGATACTGGCACGATTCATTGGACCAAATAAATCCATATGAAGTCGTTCCAGTGGCATAAGAATCAAGTTAATCGATTTGCACGGGTGTGACTTCTTCTTTTTCTGTTTCCCCTTCTTGCAAGCGACACAATGATCATTCAACTTGAAGCTCTTGAGGTTACCCCATCCACCGAATCATTAGAGATTAAATGATTCATTTTGCGGACGTGGATGTGCCCCATGCGTCGATGCCAAAGAATTGAGTCTTTCTCCGTGGCTTTGGAGATAAAACACGTTGCTGAGGCGAAACGTTTACATTAACACTCATGTCAAGTACATAAATATCATTTGATCGAAGTGATCGCATGACAACCATGTCTTCAGAAATCGTGTATCCCGGTTGAAGGATAACACATTCCGTATCCGTGAAAATCATGGAATACTTCTTATCACTTATCTGCGAGACGCTCAACAGATTATGATCCACCTTTTCACAATAATTAACCTTTTCAAACTTAACTTTCCCGTTTGAAACCTCTCATTCCTTAGTAATCATCCCACCGTTATTATCCGCAAACGCCACATAACCATCCTGAATATCTTTGATGTTATTAAGAAGATCCAGGTTGCCGGTAATATGTCGAGAACATCCACTGTCCAATATCCACTTGTGACTTGACACGGACCTGGATGAACTCTGCACAAACAGATAAAATGATGAGTTCAAAAAGGCAACCCAAGCCTCAGTCTTGGGCTCTCCTTTTGATACTTTCGGAGACAAATTTAATTTAACACTTGCATTCGGTACTTGAGAATAGGTGACGGGTTTCTTGGTTTTCTTCTTTAGGTAGCCGTCACATATTATTCCCGAATCAGTGTTCTTACAAATCGGTTGGGAACGGTCAACGAATTTGTTTAATACATTAGATATTTCAACCCGAACCACTTTCTTCGGATTGACATTTCAATACATTATGATACACTCATCAATTTGATTTTTTTAAAATTCTGATTCATTTCAGTCTTTCGGGTTGATGTCGACTTAATATCATCAATCTTTGCTTTGCACTTCTTTGAAACATGACCCGATTTACACATTTAAAACACAAACGAGTGTCTAACGATTTTCGTGGTGAAACGCTTGGTTCATTTTTATGCAAAGGTTGAGGAATATCAACATTAGACCTTTCAAAAGTTACTTTCTTTGGAACTTCACGTTTTAATCCCCTTTTATTTTGTTAAAATTCCAGATTGGTGGAATTCGATGAATCCTCTATACCGGATGATTTTACAAATTTTATGGGTTTAAACTTGTTGACACTAGCATTCACTTGAACGTTCTTAAATTTTGATTTGTTAAATTTTTGTTCAAGTTTAGTAACTTTTGAAGTGTCATCTTGAAAGACACTTTCAATCATTTCAGGATTTAGAAGATTCAAAGGAACTTCCTTATCCGAAAACACTTTCGACAATCCTTTTAACTTAAAAATCTTCCCACCTGAAGATTTAGGTTGAGGATTGATGAACATCAACAACTCCTCATCAGACACAGAAGGTTTATCTGATTTAGGTACTTTAGAAGATACCTTAGGAGTTTTCAATGAGTCACTCGAAGGCTTTGAACCATACACTGCTTATTCAAACTTGATGTGATTCGGATAACCCTATAAAAATGACCCTCACAACAAAGTTTTAAATATAAAATGAAAATCCTAAAACCACACACAACCGGCAAGTGTACCGATCGCAAGTAGTATAGACCTAGGAAGTCCGAGTATCGAACGCGTGGACACATAAGGACCCTAACGATCACTAACTCTAGACAATACCTACCTTAGAATAATATTTAATTGATTTTTGATTTTTAATTACTTAACTGGACTAAATAGACTGACTGACAAAGGTTACCTAAAATAGAAAACTTAACGAGGAACTAACTGTGTTAACTTCGGATGGAGAAAAACGTCTACCTAGGTCTGAATCAAACTGTAGGCCTAACAAGCTAATGGATTGAATGATACCTAGACACCGGTTCCTAAAGATGACACGACTAAGGATCGCTCGGGCTCACCGGATCACCTCTCGGTCTCACTCAATAAACCTAAACTACTCAAAATCGCCTAACGCGACCAAACCGGGAAACAATTGTTAACGTGTTCTAATGTTGACTTACCTCTCGGTCTCACCAACACTCGACCCTAATGGCAATGAATACTACACAACCAAGGATAGAGGAACAATTCAACTTGAACCAAAATAGATCAACTAGTCGCTCAAAACACCTAAACCTGACAAGAAACGAACTCGCTCTCACGCAATCCTTATTCTAGCATGCAAAGGCAATGAGACAACCCTAACTTCTTATCACCTCTCGGTCTCAAAGAAGGTGTCTAACCGCTGTACTTAATCCAATAAATCATGCAACAAAACCCTACGGTTGTTCCTACCGCAAACGAACCCTAAACACAAAGTCTAGAATCAAACAAGCACCGATCAATCAATACAAAACTAATCAACCAACGCAAGAGGTTTATGCAATGAATTACTAAAATATCCAGCCACTAAACACAACCTATTTCATGTCTAAATCAAACTTTACAATAACAATTCAAGTCCATCAATCAAACAATCCAACAAGCTCATCAAACACTAACAATTATCATAATTCCTAGGTAGAACTAACAAGTTTAGCCTCTAATCAAATTTGGACAGCCATGAATAATCATTAAAAGCATCATAAAACTCATAACAATCATCTTAACAATTGTCCAATAATCAATTCTAAAAATAAACAATTTAATCTCTCAAGTAATTGCAAAACAATTCAACGATTAAGCAAGAAAATCAAAGTGTATGAACAATGAAAAAGATGGAAGGATATGAGTTGTTCCGGGCTGCTCCTTGGCTGTAAAAAACGATGGTGAATGATCCCGAGGCTTGGTTCTTGTGTCTTCTTCCTTCCCTAGCCGCCACAACCTTCAAACCCTAAGCCGAAAAATGTTTTTCCCTTGCTTCCTTCTTGCTGATCTGCGATCTGCAATGGATGCCCACTTAGGGTTTTTTTTTTTCTTTTTTTGTATTATGATATAATGTAAGACTTGGGCCTCCATGATGCTTATAAGCCGGGCTTTGGTCTTGGTCTTGAAATCGTATGCGTAAAAGTCCATTAAACTCCTCGAAAAGCTCGGTTTCTTTCTTTGTTTCACCCAAAACCTACAAGATAATAAAAACTATGTAAACCTATATAAAACAAGTTAAAACACATAAAATATAATATAATACATAGATAAAAGGCGCGGTAAATAAGTGTGTTTTACAACACATCAAATATCCCCACACTTAAGATTTTTTCGTCCCTGAAAAAGAATACTACACAGGATCATAACCGAGTTCAACCGACAACCCTTAGTTTTATTTATTTATTATCATTATTAATATATATTTTTTCTTTTTAAAGTATTAGAACAAGTGACCCGTTACCCAAATATTTCTTCTAACTTTCACCTAATAAGCTAGATCAGGTCGATTGCCGGTATTGCTGTGTACTTAAACCCATGCCCCCAATACTTACCGAGGCAAATAAGGCGTGACAATTCTATTAGTTTGTATGACTAAGTGGAACCCACACCTAAAGGCCTTGCTGCCACTTCACCAATTCCATTATGGTTTTATAGGGCCGAGTCACCCCAACTTGACTTAAACCTATTGCCACATGATTAAACATTTCGAATCATATACAAACTATAAACTCTAGCTCTCTTTCAAGTGCACGCAATTACAAATGCATTTTTTTTTCTTTTTCTACCTTTTGGATTTTTGCATTTTTTTTTATTTTGACACTCATAATACATAGCTTTGCATGAATAGAAACAAATACAAAAGATAAAACAACTAATATACAGACGATCATGTGACTCGAGGCTTGAGTATGACCCGGCTTTTCATTCCAGTTATGTCACGAGTTTAGTTAAACAAACAAAACCCCTAAGATGTTTCCAACTAAAGTCAGACCATTTAAAAGGTTCAATTAGGTCAACAACCAAACCGCCCTTTCATTCTGAAAGTCTGAGCCTACCGACACATCGAATACTGAGTCTAAACTGTTCGGTTGCCATACATTACGTGCGGGGTCTAATGGGCACTGTTCTTATTTATTATATATATATATTTTGAAAACACCAAGAAGTTATAAAATAACCACTACTCGTTAATAATATCATCTCCTGTTTAACGTAGAGAAAACAAATTTCAAGGGACTATTTTTTTTCAAAATTTTTCAAATTTTTTTATTATTATTATTTTTTTCAAAAATTTTCCTACAACTAAGTAAAATAAACCCCATCCCCACACTTAGAACGAAACCGTCATCGATAAGTACAAGGAAAAGAAATAAAATAAATTAAAAATAAAACAGAAAATAAAATAAAGTATACAAGACTAAAACAAAGAATGGGTTACTCCCCTGGTTTGTGTGCAGAATCCTCAATAGCTGAGTAGAAACCAAACGACCGTATAGCATTTCATTAGCGGCCGCAACCTCGGGAGAACCTGTTCCACAACGCCATCGTAGCTACTATGCGGTTAATATGACCTACAAAACTCAAACTCGCTCGCATGTAGCGGCGAACAACACGGAAAACATAAACATAAAGAGATAAACATATTTTTGTGTTTTTGGTTTTTTATATTTTTATTTATTTATTTTTTAATAAAAGAACACCCCTTAAATCGACCGAATTGAATGGAGATTGAGTACGAGCGGTTTCATCTTGGAACATCCTGAAATTGACAAAAACAAATGAAACAGATAGCACACACAAATAATAGGAATACAAACTCTACAACTCGGGCAGTCTCCCGAGTGATGCATCCACACGTCTACGTTTTGGAGAGCGAGTCAAGGTAGAATACCTCGACCGTCTGATCAGTCATTGGCTCGCCAATGTGGTGCTTCAGTCTATGACCGTTCACCTTAAACGTCCCGCCTTTATCTTTTATCTCAACAGTGCCATACGGGAAAACCTCAGTAATCGTAAACGGACCTGACCAACGGGATCTCAACTTTCCCGGGAATAACCTCAACCGGGAATTATACAATAAGACCAAATCCCCACACTTAACCTGCTTATTACCTTTCAACTTACGATCCTGCATTTCCTTCGCCCGCTGCTTATATCGATATGAATGCGCGTAAGTATGGTCCCGTAACTCTTCCAACTCATACAACTAATGAAAACGATGATCTCCGGTAGATAACTCAGAATCAAGGGAGGACGACTCAGTGTCAACATCAAAGGGTTGTTCAGTCAAGGCGACCATCTCAACCTCTGGAGTCTCCCTATTTAAAATCAATGTGTCTGAGGCGGAGCCTCCTCAGAGGTCACTGGAAAACTCCCCCACATGAGTCATGATCGTATCAATGAAGTATAGGGAGTCATCAGCCGATTTGGGATGCTTAGGTGACTGTCGAATGTCAAACGTGAGTTCTCATCCCCGACTCGAAGAATCAGTTTGCCATCGCGAACGTCGATCAACGCATGCGCGGTGGTTAGAAAAGGTCTGCAAGAATGATTGGAACATTATGATCCTCGTTCATATCAAGAGTAACGAAGTCCATCGGGAGGATGAACTTACCAATGTGAACGAGCATGTTCTCAACAATCCCACGCGGATACTTCACAAAACGATCAGCAAGCTGGATACTCATCTTGGTAGGCCTCGGTTCGCTTAAGCCCAGCTTTTTGTACACGTAATACGACATTAGATTAATCCTGGCCCCAAGGTCGGCCAGTGCATGAATCACCGTATCATCACTCAAGATGCAGGGAATTGTGAAACTCCCTTGATCGGCCATCTTCTCTGGTAACTTCCTCTGTAAGACAGCAGAACAACTAGCACTCAAAGGGATGGAAGCGACCTCAGCTAACTTCTCCTTATTCGAGAGAATATCCTTAAGAAACTTCGCATGTTTAGGCATCTGAGTCAGTGCCTCAAGGAATGGAATATTAAGGTAAAGCTGCTTCAAAAGATCAAGGAATTTGGAGTTCTGCTCCTCATCTCTATCTCTGCGGAGTCTCCCGGGGTATGGCACTCTAGGTTTGTAGACTCTCGGTGGCTAGATCGGTAACTGCTGTCTCTCGGCCTGTGCTGAACTCCCTGGGCTGCTCCTCTGATGCACCTGGGTTGGCGGAGACTCCATCTGAATCTCCTCATCCACCTACTCCTCTCCATCGACTGCAGGCTGCTCAACAACCCCTCGTCTGGACCTCTCCTGAATCACGGGCTCGTCTCGTGCCCCTGCACAGCTCCTAGTAAACACAGCTTTCACGAATCCTCTCGGGTTTTGCTCGGAAGTGTACCCGGCGGCCGCTCATTTAAACTACTAGGTATCTCTCCCATCTGCCGCTCTAGATTCTGAATCGATGCTCCCAAATTTTTCATGAAGGTTTCGTGCTTACGGAATTTCTGTTGAGTTTCTTTATAACGGGAATCCTCTCGTGTCATGAGCTGGGATAACATCTGTATTTGTTGTGCCATCATCTTCTCTAAGGTGGGATTCTTCTCTTCACTGCTCGCTCTGTCACCTGCATCCTGAAATAGACTCTGCCGCTGCTGAAAACGGGACTGATTGCCGCCTCTCCAGTTGGAGTTCTGATTGCCTCTCCAACCCGAATTAGAAGAATTGAAAGAATTTTGATTTTGGTTTGGATTGCCTATGAAGTCTACCGCCTCCTCCTGCGAACTGACTAGGCACTGAACGATATCATGCCCTCCTCTACAAATCTCGCACAGCTTGCTCTTCGTCTGCAAGTCCTTCACGATATTCGCCAACGCCTCCACCTGTGCCGTAAGTGCGGTGGTCGTGTCCACTGAATGCATGCCACGTGAAATGGAATCGATGGTCTTATCACCTACCCTTGGCGGGCAGTCTCTGGTATCCACTCATAGCTAACCCGTTAAACAAAGCGATACACTCATCCAGGTCCTTTGTCGTCAGCAAATTTCCTCCCGCAGCCGTGTCGAGCATATTCTGCGTCGCGTACGTCACTCCATTATAAAACTTCTCGACAACCACCAAATCTTGCAAGCCGTGGTTCGGGCACAACGCTAATAGATTCTTAAAACGCTCCCATGCCTCGTAGAAACTCTCGGTATCCTCCATCTGAAAAGAATGTATCTGGTTACGCAAACGAGCGGCCTTAGTCGGAGGATCGTATTTATCAAGAAATAGGGTCTGCGTGGCAGCCCAAGTAGCTATGGAGCCCTGTGGGAGGGACTCGAGCCACAGACTCGCATGATCAGCGAGTGAAAACGGAAAGACGCGGAGCTTAACGGCGTCTTTGGAAACGCCCGCAAGATGGAAAGTGTCGCAGATATGCACGATGCGAGTAAGATGAGAATGCGGATTCTCGTGAAGCAACCCGTGAAACTGAGCAGAATGGGAAATGGTATTCAGGATGTTCGACGGGATCTGCCAGTTTGGGTTAACTTCAACGGCGGGTGGTGCGATGCTGGATCTCGCGCCAGCATTGGCCGGACGGGCCCGTTTCCCAATCAGAGGTGTCACTTTCTTCAGATACATTATCGCTACTTGCATCTTCAAACTTTTCCACTGGTTCAACCAAGGCAAGGTTGGCTTCATTTCCCAAAAGTCATTGAGACCAGTCTACACCATCATTGGCAACAAGAGCTTGAGTTTTGGTTGGCTTATTCTGGTCACCATCTGATGAACTGTTGTTATTCTGATCATTTTGACGTAGGCTGTCGCGGTCTACTCAAACAATTAATTTTAAGACTTAAATACCTATAATAAGTACGGGTAAGTAAGGTCGTCTCCACAGGGACTCAAGGAAAGTGCAAGTTTATTTAATTTATAACTAATTATTTAATCTAAGCGGACAGACGATGTCAAACGGTTTTTAGAAAAAGATTTAATTAAAACTAATGATTACTTAAAAAGATTTGTAAACAATATTAATTAAAAGTATTCATTCTAGGTTCGGGTTATGTGTTCCATACGTTAATCACAGATTCTCCCGTCTTTGGTGTTATAATAATTGCTAGTCCTATGGTTTGATTTATGATGACAAACGATACCCTAACCGAATTGTTGACACAAATGAACCGGGACACCACAATTATCAATTCTATGTCTAAGATAATTAACTCAATGATAAGGTTTGGTGTTTATAGTTCAAAGACACAAGAGCCTAACCATAAATGTTGATAAACAAACAAACAAACGTTACATAAGTGAATAATCGCAAACATAACCTTTAATCAACCAAATAACTAATTAAGCAAGACAAATAATATAAATTCAATCAAGCTATAACCATTAAGCATTAGAATCTGATCAAAACAGTACTTCACACACAACCTTACCCTAGAACGAACACGAAAACTTAGCCAAACATGATCATGATGTCAAAACACTTATCTTTGGTGAACATGTAAACCCGAGATGAACCGGAAACCTTGGAATGGTAGGAAGTTGTCCTAAGCAGCCTCTTTTGCCTCTGGAAGTCGTTAAAATCCGAATGGGGAGGTTAATGGGTTTATATAGGGAAAAGCCTAGATTTTGGCTGACTTAAGCATTTTCGCGTATTGTGAAGATGATAGGCTTGCTCCTTCGCGTATCGTGAAGGACAAAACAGTCGGGGTCAGATTCTTGCAACTTCGCGTATCACGAAGTTGTCCCCCTGCATCTTTGCGTATCGCGAAGATGCAACTTTCATCATTTTTTTATTTTCTTTTCTTGACTGCCTCGTGATGCGTGCACTTCCAATCTCTCACTTCTCGATCTTCATTCCAAGCCCGTAAATATCCTCATTAATCTCCATAGCTTCCAAGTTCCTGAAAACACATAAACATACTTGAAGTACCAATGTTCATTCGATTATTAAACTAAAATTAATTAATTAATATATAAAACTAACTAACTTTTACCAAACCATCACATCCCCACACTTATCCTTTTTCGTCCCAAAAAATATTTTGCAATGGAATCAGAATCAGAAGTTATTCTCAAAATACTTCATAGATTATCTTAATTAAACACAAAGTACACAAAAAACCACGATTGCGACCCATGCCTTAATACTCACCGGGAAAAATAAGGTGCGACAGTTGTATTATTTCATATGATTAAAATGGAACCCACACCTCAAAGCCCTGAAGCCGCCTTACCATGCTTCATTATAGTTTTACCAAACCAGACCACCCCAACTTGACTTAAACCTTAAAATTAGACGATAAAAATTTTGCACATTTGTATAATTTTTCAAGCCCATATGTAATAGCTAAGACAATCTTGGATATTTTTATCGAAACCAAAACCCAAACTTAAGTATTAAAGTCTACCAAAATGGCCATTAGATATGATTAAGGTGTAATTAGGTAACTAACTAGTAAATAGCCCCCACTACATGACATACCCCCGTTATCAAGCAATACCCTAAAGTCCATCACCATACGTGAGTAGGCCCGAATTCATATGTAGGGCTTACATATGACGTGTCCGGTGTGGCCGTTTCTTAATGGTAATGAGACATGAGCACGGGGACCCCATATGACTATCATCGTGTATGATCAAGTCAGCAGTGAATTTGTACTTTTAAAGCACTTTTTGGGATCATGTTTAATGACTTATGAATTGGCAGATAAACTTCGGGTTTGCTCTTTTTTACGCTTTTTTAATATGAATAAATCCACTTATGATTTACGCATACCATATGATAAACCGCATACTGACCCCTGGTCTTCGTTCCATGGGGTATCCCATTAATACATGATTTAAGGCCATAAAACCATACGCCTATGAAGTGTTAACCACTTAACTAGCAGTATTTTCATTTATGTTTATATCACAAGCCATTTAGCATACTCTAATGTTAAGCCTATCCAACCATTGTACTATAGACAATTCATATTAAAATATATTTTTGGTGATCAAATCTAATAGAAAGGCTTGAGTATGGCCTAACCTTTCATTCCAGTCCTTACACTGGCTTAGCTAAATAAACAAAACCCTGAAGGCGTTTCCCACTAAAAATCAAGCATTTAAGGTTAAATTAAGTTCACAACAAAATTATCCTTTCATTCTCAAGGCTGAGCCTACCAATACATCTCAAATTACGTGTGTTCCCATTCTCTTTATCTCATATTATATAATAATTTTGAAAAATAACCCCCGATTTTTCTATCATTTTCCATTATTGTGCAAAAAAAAAAAAATCTTAATTCAAGGAACATTAAAACTTTTAAGTTTCAATTTCTCCCCCATCCCCACACTTGAGGCAAACATTGTCCTCAATGTTTAAAATTTAAGACATAAAATAGGGACGGGGTGAAAATTTACTTTGACAATTTTAAAAACTGGGCCTAATGTGATGGTGATTATACATTTATACAATTCCACTTTTAACACAAAAACTAATAAAACAAATAAGGTTATGAAAACGAAATCACCTGATAAATAAGAAAAACTCTCATGTGCAACTCTCGTGCCCTCGGTGATCTCTCGGTGAACCTTACCTCCTCAATTCTCAAAATAAAATCTGCAAACTCTCAAATATGTAGAAGCAAGCTTCTCACAAATGTTAAAAATATAGTTCTTTTAAACCGTTCGCAAAACCGTTAATTTTAAATTACCGACCGAGATAAAGAAATTTCATAACCAAATTTGTTAAACGAGTGAAAATGTTAAAAGACCTAACTTACTTTCGTAGGAATCACGGTTGCATTTAGCATGTGCAACATGCCCTTTAAACCCCCCGGTAGCCTGGGTGGACGAGTTTGGTTCGTTAGGGTTTATAGTGAACTACACCCACAAAGTTCAACTACAACAAAAATATATACAAGCAACCACCCAAAAGAATGAATCCCGTCAAGTGTCCCAACCAAACCACCCATAAGAAGAATAATAATATCAGTACAACCCATAAGATAATAAAAACATAATAAAATAAACCAGAAAATAAGACCCAAAACATTGATCGGGACAGCTGCATCCATCAACAGCGACTACTCATCAGAATCCTCCTGGTCATCATCATCACTAGCTCCAGGTCCTCCTACACCTGCATCGTAAAATCCACTTATGCCATACTGACCATAACCACTATAACCATCATCTCCACCATAACCACCAGATCCTCCTCCATATACATGCCCAGTGCCACCCATATCAAAACCACTAGTAGCAGGCAGTGGTGGCGGCGGCTGTAAAGTACCTGGTAATGGAATGTTCTAGTGATCAAACATGGTCCTGAAATAACCCCACGACTCGTCACTGTACTCTCTGAACTCATCTCGATACCCATGCAATTCATCCCGCATCTGTAATTGTTGCTCGAACATGTAGTCTAATGTCATGGGCTGCGGGTGCTGTGCCGGTGGTGGAATGGGCTGTCTCCTCAGACGTGGTCAGGCAGGTGGCCTCTCCACACGATGCCCCCTCGAACTACCCTCTGATCTCGTATCCGCCATCCGCGGTGGATCTCCATAAGTCATTATGCCCGCTTTCTGAGCATCATCAATCGTCACAACAGCGGTATCCGGTCCCTCCTCCAAATAATCTACCGGATAATGACCAAACACACCCAATGACTACGCAATCCGAGTAATCATGGGCCCCAATGCCAATTGAGTCATGGCCCCACTTGCTCTACGAACTCCCCTTGCAAACAAACTTAACAACAACGTTGCCCGGTTCACATTCATACCCCCAACCGTGGCCATTAAACACATCAAATCAATATTATTACATTTATCCTTTCCAGACTTTCGGCCCACGAATGTAGAAGCAATTACCTTATGTAGATACCTGTGAAGTGGATCCCGAATTTTCGAAGCAATAACAGAACTTGTATGCTCGCCATCTACAATAGTCCTCCAAAATCTAGCCAAATCGGTAGTCGAAATCCAGTGAGGCCGAGAAGCAGTTGACCCTGTAGTAAACCCCCGAATACTTTCCCGAAACTCAGGACCAGTCACCTCATGTTCCCATATAATCCTACAATCATAGCAAACCGGGGCACCGTGAACTGAAACAACTCTCTCCCCATCGCAAAACTGACCTCGTATGGCTCATCAAAATCTTTCGGATTATGTCTAAAATTGGAGTAAAACTCGTAAATCAGCTCCACATACTGCTTCTGCTCAAACCTCAAAATATCTCTCCAGCATCCCGGTAACAAACTATCAAGTTTCGGTACCTGCCCAATAGATTCTAATGCCACCCAATCAAACGTACGATGTCAGAATATCTCCATGTCACAAATCTACTTATACATCTCATATTCTGGAGTATCGGGGGAGGAATCTTAATATTTGGTGGTCCTGCTCATCTCCCCCGGTGATATCCTCAACTGTGGCCGAGAAAACCTCAATCTCGTTACCTGTTTATCTGATCGGCACGCGTGTATACTGCTGAGAAGTAGAGTCAAAAGCATGCTGTTGTTTGGACCTTTTCCTCGACATCTGCAAATAAACATACTAAATAAGTTAATGTCAAAACAAAGATGAGCGACAACCGTATAGCCTTTTTGGTTGCGGTTGCCCTCAATAATCTAAATCATAATACAAATTATTTTTGAATTTTTTTTTATAAATTTATCAAAAAGACTCAAAATAAATCACTCAAAACCACATGTGCAAAGACACAACATGACAGAATCACACCCGACAAATTTATTAATCAACAAACCGGCAAAACACTTGGAATTCATTTTCTTCCACAAACCGACACACTTGTTACTTTTCAAAAACTTTTTACGATCCCTTTTCCGGAAAAATTCCCATCGTATAAAAACACACAAAATCACCGACATCTTAAAATACCGACCCAAAATCACAACTTTTGTTAAACTTTTTTCAAAACTTCAACTCAAAAACTCGCCGGAAAATTATTCCGGTGACCAAAAACCTACTGGAAACACTATCATTGATAAAAAACATCACAACCCATTTCAAAATCCGGCCAAAACTTTCAATAATCCGGCAAACCCATCCGAAAAATCCGACATCAAGTACCCATGAAATCATTAAACCCAATAGTCCCGACCACAAACACACCCCCATAACATGCACTCATCAAACCCCACAATCTGAGATACACCATTCAAACCAAAAACTAACCAATTGCACACGAAATTAAACACATACCTTTCAATCGGGTTCGTCAAAGATGATGAAATTAAATAATGAAAGTGATAGTAACGATGATGGCGGCCGACGACGGTGGTGGCCGGGGTGGTGGCGGCCGGAGTTATGTTGTGTGCATAGGGTTAAATATAAGAAAGATATGGTGAAAGTGATGGGGAAATCGGATTTTTATATAAATTTCTGTCAGATCTGTGCATCTTCGTGATACGCGAAGATGCAATTTGACCGTTGACCATTGACTTTGACTTTGACCATTTGACCTTTAGCATCTTCGCGATACGTGAAGATGCAAGGCTTGCATCTTACCTTATCAGCAACAAATTTTAATGGTTTTCCACTTTAAATATTGATCTTTTAAGTGTTATTATAGCTGATTTCCTCCGCCACCCGCTTCGGTCGCCACATATCAATCACCTACATACCTGGGGCTCCCTCTAGCGAAGCACATGCTTACCAATTTCGCTCCAACGCTAATCATCGTGTCGCTTCCCCACACTCAATCCTTGCTCCACACTGCACAATTGGAGGAAAATACTTAGCTAACTTGACTCAATATACAAAAAATACAACTTACAAATGCCGGGTTGCCTCCCGGTTAGCGCTGAATTGAATGTCTACAGCTCGACATTCCTTGGTTCCTCAATCAACCGAATAAGTCGGCTCTTCTGCCAAAAAGCAAACCTCCGACTCATGTATCTCTTTGTTCATATCTGCATCCTCCAAATAGGGCTTCCACCGATGACAATTCACCACGTGCCTCTGATGATCATCAAAATCTTCAATCTCAACTTCACCGAATTTTCCAACTCTCTTGACTTGATAAGGTCCCGTCCACTTGCTCTTCAATTTACCCGGGAAAAGTTTCAATCTTGAGTCATACAACCATACTGGTTGCCCTTCCTCGAACGTCCTTCTTCTTAGCTTCGCATCGTGAACTCTCTTCATCTTGTCTTTATATGCGGATGCACACTCATAAGCTTCATCTCTCAACTCCTCCAACTCGCATATGTTCAACTTTCTTTGTTAACCTGAAAACTCATAGTCTAGGTTAATATTCTTAACCGCCCATAGCGCACGATGGGCTAGCTCGACAGGTAAATGACAACCTTTTCTGTAAACCAACTGATAAGGGGTGGTTCCAATAGGCGTTTTATAAGCGGTCCGGTAAGCCCATAAAGCATCATTTAGTTTATTTGACCAATCCTTCCTATCGGGCCTTATTGTTTTTTGTAAAATCTCTTTGATTTGCCTATTAGAAACCTCCACTTGCCCACTCATTTGAGGGTGATATGGAGTGGCAATGCGGTGGTTAACGCCATACCGTTTAAGTAGTTTGCCAAAATTAAAGTTTTTTGAATTGTGTACCCCCATCACTAATGATAACGTAGGGAACGCCAAAACGTGAAACAATATTAGACTGGCCAAACTTACAAACAACGGTATGGTCATTCGTCTTGGTGGCGATTGCTTCTACCCATTTAGACACATAATCGACCGCCATCAAGATATAAAGATTACTGAAAGAATTAGGAAACGGGCCCATGAAATCAATCCCCCAAACATCAAAGATGTCGACAACAAGGATTAACCGCATGGGCATCTCGTCCCTCACTGAAATACCCCCCATCTATTGACATCTAACATCATTTTTGACAACGCTGCGGCATCCTTGAATATGGTAGGCCAATAGAATCCACAAGCAAGCATTCGATGCCCTGTCTTCTGACTGCTGAAATGGCCTCCACAAGGTGATGTGTGGGCATGATATAAAACACTCCGCATCTCCTCCTCTGGTATGCACCGCCTCATTACTTGATCCGCTCCAACTCTAAACAAATCCGGATCTTCCTATGCGTAGTGCTTCACCTGCGAGAGGAAGTGCTGCTTCTTCTTCTTTGGCCAAAACTCCAGAATTGTATCTGCAACAAGAAAATTAATAATGTCAGCATACCATGGTAAAGTTGAAACAGAAAACAATTGCTCATTCGGGAAAGACTCATTGATGGCCCTCTCGTCTTTCTCATCTTCGTCTTGTCGCACAAGTCTCGATAAATGATCCGCCACCATGTTCTCGCTTCCTTTCTTGTCGCGGATCTCCACATCAAACTCTTGGAGCAGTAAAATCCACCTGATCAAGCGCGGCTTCGCGTCCTTCTTCTCCATTAAATACTTGACTGTGTTGTGATCTGAAAAAACAATAACCTTGCTCCCCCAAATGTATGATTGAAACTTATCAAGTGCATATACTACCGCGAGCAACTCATTTTCCACAGTGGTGTAATTAATTTGAGCATCGGAAAGGGTTTTACTTGCGTAGTTTATGGCAACGGGCTTCTTATCCACCCGTTGAACCAACACGGCCCTGAACGCGTAGTCACCTGCATCACACATAATCTCAAATGGGAGTGACCAGTCAGGTGACAACAAGATCGGGGCTTCATCCAATTTGTTTTTTAGGACATTAAATGCATTAAGACACTCTTCGTTAAAAAAAATGGTACATCTTTTAGTAACAAATTACACAACGGTTTAGATATTACACTAAAATTCTTAATGAACTTTCAATAAAAACCGGCATGACCCAAAAATGCCCTTATCCCTTTTATATTAGTAGGCGGTGGTAAATTAGATATGACTTGGATTTTCGCCCGGTCAACTACAATCCCCCTACTTGAGAGACATGTCCAAAAACTGTCCCTTCCTGAACTATAAAGTGGCTCTTTTCCCAACTTAAGAACAAATTCGTTTCCACACATCTTTTTAAAACTTTAGTTAATTCATTTAAGCATTTTCTAAAAGATGATCCAAAGATAGAAAAATCGTCCATAAAAATTTCAAGTGAATCCCCAACCATATCCGAAAAGATACTCATCATGCACATTTGAATGGTGGCCGGGGCATTACACAAACCAAAAGGCATTCGCCTAAATGCGAAGGTGCCGTATGGACACGTGAAAGTGGTCTTATGTTGGTCATCAGGGTGAATAGCAATCTGATTGTACCTCGAATAGTCATCTAGAAAACAATAATACGTCTGACGTGCAAGTTTCTCGATAATCTGGTCAATGAACGGCAAGGGAAAATGGTCTTTAGATGTTGCTGTATTCAACTTCCTGTAATCAACACAAATTCACCACCCGGTTACTGGTCGGGTGGTGATTTCCTCACCTTTCTCATTACGGGTTATCTGAATACTCGCCTTTTTGGAACTATTTGTGTCGGACTTACCCACGTGCTATCTGAGATCAGAAAAATGATGCCCGCGTCCAACCACTTCAAAACCTCCTTCTTCACTACTTCCCACATGTTTGGGTTCAACCTTCTTTGTGCATCATGAGCGGGGTTTGCCTCGGGATCAGTGATGATCTTATGCATGGCAATGGATGAGCTGATCCCTCTCAAATCTGCTATCGTCCAACCAATCGCCTCCTTATGCTCTCTCAAGACTTACACCAACGCCTTCTATTGCTCATCTTCCAAATTTGCAACGATGATGGCCGGTAATGTCTCTCCCTCTCCCAAAAACACGTATTTCAGGTGTTTCAATTCAAAAGCCGGCGGACTCTCCAATGACGGTTTCAACTTTGAATCAATCGTATCGGGCAATCGCTCCACTTGCTGAGACCATGGCGGTTTCCCAAAACTTTCCGCATACAACTCCACTTCTCTTTCTTCTTCTTTTAACTGTAGAACATGCTCAACTGCTTTCCTGCAACAAATAGCACACTCCTCTGTGGCATCATCCCCACTTTCGTGAGGGTTCAACCCATCAATGACTTCAGCCGCGAAGCATTCGTCACTCACCAGAGGGTTAGACACGTTTGAAAACACATTAAGACTAAGATTCTTATTACCAAATGCCATGTCCACTACCCCGGTTCTACAATTAATCAAAGAATTCGCGGTGGCCAAAAAGGGCCGGCCGAGAATCACGTTCGGTTGCCGTTTCGGGTCAACTGTCACGTAGTCTAGAACCAGGAAGTAAACCGGGTAATAGAAATCTTCTATCATCACAATCACATCGGTCACGATTCCCCTAGGAAGCTTGAGTGTCAAATCGGCCAACACCACGGTGGTGTCGGCTTTTTTAAGTGGACCAAAGTCGTACTGGTCATATAAGCTTCCCGGGAGAATACTCACCCCAGCCCCAAGATCTAACAACGCTCTAGTCATTTTAAAATTGCCCACTTGAATGGGTATAATTGGCGTTCCCGGATCTTGTAGCTTGGGTTGGAGGATACCCGTCAAAACCGAACTCACATTTGCAGCTAAGTCAACTTGTGAGTTTGTTTTTGAGTACACAAGTCTTTCAAATATTTAGCATATGCAGGGACTTGTTTAATTGAATCTATGAGGGGTAAATTAAATTTTACTTGTTTAAATATTTTCCACATTTCCTCCTGCTGTGGGCCTCTCTTTCTAAGTGTCGATGAGGTCTCGAGGTTCACCAATGCCCGAGGGAACGGAATGGTTTTACTCGTTGAACCCCGCTCCTTGGCGGTTGGTGTTCCCGTCTTAGTTTTAGTTTCAATTTTATTTTTATTTATTTTATTTGATTTAGTTTTCAGTTCAATTTCAACCTCATCATCACTTTTCCCATCTTCTCCCAATTCCTCCACCACACCTTCAACAACAGATGGTGGAGTTACCCCATTATTATATATCTTACCGCTTCTAAGGGTACTTACCTGGCTGACATGGGCATTCTTACCACTCGAAGAGCTGCTACTCTGATGGCTCGGGTTCTTCAAGGTATCACTCGACAACTTGGATGGATTTCTTTTCAAACTCGCCACTTCCTTAGCAAGCTGGCTCACCTGTTTATCCCTCGCAGCATTGGCTTTCTCTTGGAGCTCTAATCTTTGATTCACGCTTTTATTCTGAGCCTCCTGATCAGTCTTCATCTGTTTCAGAAAATCCATAACATCCATAATCGACTCCTCTTTGTTACCCGAAGCACTTCCTTGACCTTGTGCTGCCCCTTGATTTTGCTAACCCTACTGATATCTCTTCTGATAAACCTTATTATAACCCCCCGATTCTCTTTGATTATACCCGCTTTGACCACTACCCCTCTCGTTCCCATATTGATGCTGATTTGACTGATAACCTACTTTTTGGGAATTACCTTGAAAATTCGGGTTTTGCTGCGTGTTCGGGTTTCCATAGCTGAAATTTGGGGTGGTTTCGGAGGCCCGGGTGATAGGTGTTTGAATTCATATTATTATTGTACCTCTTCTCACCCTGAACAAAGTTTATCTCCTCTTCTTCCTTTTCTTCTTCGTCTTCCAACACGACCCCACAAGTAGCCACTACATGGCCTATTCCACCACAACCTTCACAAACTAGATATGTCTTTCCTGAGTTGCCTTTCTCTTTCACTCCCACACCCATCAATTGATCCAACTTTCTCTCCAACCTAGCCATATCATCCGACTCACTACTATCCACGGCTTTCACAACCGCCCTTTTTACCATGCGATTCGACTGAGCTTGCCTCTTTGAACTCATTGCATGTCTTTCCAAATGTTGTCAATCTTCATTCTCATCATTAGTCAAAAAAACAACCTATTTGTGGTTGATTGAAGATCACGCACATCGTCACTCGACCACCCGTCATGAAACACTTTGATCAACTCCCACAACGTAATCCCTTGATGCGGACAAGTTCTCAACAACCTCTTGAATCTCGTAAAAGCTTTGTGAAAAGTGTCACCCGACCCTTGCTGAAAGTTTCTGATAGAGGTTCGAGCCTCGGATGTTCTATGTGGTGTGTAGTACTCGTCCAAAAACTACTGAGCCAGGTCTTGCCACATGTAAACGCTCGCTGACGGTAGAGATAAGAACCACTGCTTTGCTAGATCTTTAAGACTGAACTGAAAAACCACTAGCTTGACTTCATCAGCAGTGAACCCTTGACTCGAGATAGTGGCACAAATTCCATTGAGCTCGCTCAAGTGTAGGTATGGCTCTTCAGATGCTTTCCCATGAAAAGTAGGCATCCCGGTCAGGTTACTTTGCCTTACTGAAAACGTTCTTCCTTCTCGGACCGGGATCACAATGGGAAGCGGGTTCGTGGCCACTTTTGTAATGAAGTGGCTTTGAACCCCCCGAACGGGCGGAGGAACAAACACCCTCGGGACTCCATCGTCAAATTAGTACTCGGGAAACTGTGGCTCGGAATCTCTTGTCTTCTTTGGGCTTGACGGCTTCTCGGTGAATGGGAGGGGGTTGTTGTTGTGGTACTGACCCCCTCGACCATCTTCCATCTCTTCTTCATCCTCAAACTTCTCGAACTCGTCAAATACCCTGCACCGATTATAGTCGAACTCGACCCGATTGTGTGGTGGTTCAGACCTGATGGAACGATCATCTCTCAATTGATATCTTCTTTGAGCTCTCGGGTTTCGGTTTTGGTGGATGGGTGGGTTGAATGGTGATAGGTTATTGAGTGGTGGGTTTTGTGGAATGTTTTGTGGAATGGGTTGTTCACAATTATGCGGTGGACTAAGATCATCAGGTTGAAACATCGGTGGCATTGGGTGTGGGTTTTCTTCCTGATAATTCATTTCTTCTTCTTTCAGCCTCGAAGTTTCACCCCTTTTCTGTTTTGCTCGGTTTCTTCTCGCAACTTTCTCAATCTCAGGATCGAACTGCAAATCTCCTTGTCTCGAGAAAATCTCGTATGCATCAACCTAAAAGATTAACTGCACACACCAAACAAGCACACCCCGCATAATTAATTTTAAGACGTAGGCTGTCGCGGTATACTCAAGCAATTAATTTTAAGACTAAAATACCTATAATAAGTACGGGTAAGTAAGGTCGTCTCCACAGGGACTCAAGGAAAGTGCAAGTTTATTTAATTTATAACTAATTATTTAATCTAAGCGGACAGACGATGTCAAGCGGTTTTTAGAAAAAGATTTAATTAAAACTAATGATTACTTAAAAAGATTTGTAAACAATATTAATTAAAAGTATTCATTCTAGGTTCGGGTTATGTGTTCCATACGTTAATCACAGATTCTCTCGTCTTTGGTGTTATAATAATTGCTAGTCCTATAGTTTGATTTATGATGACAAACAATACCCTAACCGAATTGTAGTGATACAAATGAACCGGGACACCACAATTACCAATTCTATGTCTAAGATAATTAACTCAATGATAAGGTTTGGTGTTTATAGTTCAAAGACACAAGAACCTAACCCTAAATGTTGATGAACAACCAAACAAACGTTACATAAGTGAATAATCGCAAACATAACCTTTAATCAACCAAATAACTAATTAAGCAAGACAAATAATATAAATTCAATCAAGCTATAACTATTAAGCATTAGAATTTGATCAAAACAGTACTTCACACACAACCTTACCCTAGAACGAACACGAAAACTTAGCCAAACATGATCATGATGTCAAAACACTTATCTTTGGTGAACATGCAACCCGAGATGAACCGGAAACCTTGGAATGGTAGGAAGTCGTCCTAAGCAGCCTCTTTTGCCTCTGGAAGTCGTTAAAATCCGAATGGGGAGGTTAATGGGTTTATATAGGGAAAAGCCTAGATTTTGGCCGACTTAAGCATTTTCGCGTATTGCGAAGATGATAGGCTTGCTCCTTCGCGTATCGCGAAGGACAAAATAGTCGGGGTCAGATTCTTGCAACTTCGCGTATCGCGAAGTTGTCCCCCTGCATCTTTGCGTATCGCAAAGATGCAACTTTCAGCATTTTTTCATTTTCTTTTCTGGACTGCCGTGTGATGCATGCACTTCCAATCTCTCACTTCTCGATCTTCATTCCAAGCCCGTAAATATCCTCATTAGTCTCCATAGCTTCCAAGTGCCTGAAAACACATAAACATACTTGAAGTACCAATGTTCATTCGATTATTAAACTAAAATTAACTAATTAATATATAAAACTAACTAACTTTAACCCAACCATCACATTTCCAGATTGATTCTTCCCATGAGTTCTCCCAGAATTTCATGTACCCGAATATTCCTGTCTCAGTTTGTCACACTCTTTTGCGAAATGACCGAACTCTCCACAATTATAACACTTGACCTTTAGTTTGTCAAACCCAACTCTCTTGTTTAGAGTGTGAAGGTCTTTTCCTGTTCGTTGCATGAATCTCTTGAACTTTCTGACAATAATCGCCATATTCCATTTAAGATCCATTAATTTAAGATCGTCGGGATCAATTTGGTCATAATCTTCATTGATCAAGTCACTTGTAGAAATCTTGCTTCCAACCAGTTGTTCATACGAAGTCATGAACAACAAACAAAAGCAAATTTTTGTTCAGCTTCTTGAAGATTTACTTTAGGCAACGAACTTGTACTTGAACCAGAATTGGCACCAGATGCCATAAAGCATACATTAGCAGAACCATCACCATTTGCAGCTTCTTCTGTCGATGTCTGAGTAAAAAATGCAATGATTGGGACAGAGCTTGAAGAGTTATTAGCCGGTAAAGAACCACCATACAGAGAAGGGTTTTGATTCTGATTATCCTTCAATGATGTTTGACACTTCAGATCAAATTCTCTTTCTTCAATCTTGTTAATGAACTGCTCCGCAGTTAGTTAATTATTTTTAAAATAACCATTCTCTTTTAACACCAATAAGAAAGTAGAATATAAAAGAGGTAAAGCATTCTTCAAGGTGTCGATCTTATATGACTCAGTCGGTTCTAGATTCATAGTAGTAATCTGCACAACCAAATGACAATAACGGCTCATCATCTCTTCAACTGTCTCGTTTTTCAACAAAGTAAAATTCCGAAACTGAAATTTCCCAAGCTTCTTGTTTTCAAGGTTGCAAACAAAGATGCACAAGTCTTGATAGTGCTATATTGGTGAAAGATTTGCTCGGGTAATGCCATTGTGAGAGTAGAATAGTCTTTAGTCTCATTCTCATAGTCCTTAATCTCCTGGGCTTCATAATGCTTATGATCCTTCATCTAGAAAACGAACACTACTCGGGTGTACCGAACCCAAATGAGCACGAAACCTTGGTTCCCACCTAGCAAACTCAGACAATTTCAAAAGTTTTGGACATTTGTTGTGAGTTCCATTTCGTTGTCCAAGGATAGCATTTGTTGCATTAACACATTCTGGGAAGCTAGTGCATAATACGCTGCATTTTGAGAAGCCATTTTATCACAAATTTGAAAAGTTAAGGACTAAATTTGTCAATTTTTGAAAATTCTGGTTACCGTTCAAACAAGTTTACTGTCCAAACGAACGAATGGGAAATTTGAACGAATGAGATACCGTTAAAACGAGTGACTATGGTAACAAATGAGGGTATTTTAACGAATGTGAGAAAATGGATAGCGAATGGACAAGTTTAGCGAATGGTTTTAATGAACGGCGAATGAATAGCGAATGACTAGTTAACGAATGGCAAATGTGATTTAAGCGAAAGGCATGACGAATGTAAGGTCTAACGAATGATCAGTTGGAAGGCTTAATGAATCAGTCTTTAATAGGAGTAACGAATCAGTATTCAACTCTAACGAATCGGTATTCGAAACTTCAAATCTTCAAACATTCAGATCTTGGTCCATACTCGGCCGAAATCAATCAAACTTATATCAAATAACTCGTAATCCAAATCCGAACTCATCCGTAATCACAAACGACTACCAAAACATTCCATTAACCATTTCGTCGAACATTAATTAACCGCCATTAACGTCCAAATTTAAATCTATCAATTCTCTATCCAATTCAAGTCAAATCCGATCTCAAACCTCCATATCTATTTCCAATTACCTAATTACCACTCCGAATTACACTTAGAACAGTCCAATTACAGTTAAACTGAAGCTCTGTTTTACCGGAACTCAATAAACATCGGTTCTCATCAAATCATACTGAATTCACTCAATACCGGATGAATGAACACGATTAAGCAACGAATTAACACGAAGATCAGATCAAATGGCTCTGATACCACTTGAGAGAGCTTGTTAGGATCTAGATCTGTGAAGACATCGTGTGATTCATTGACATGGTATACGATTAAGGTTGATTACGTTATATGTGTGTACTGTGCGTGTATTGTGTGTATATTTTGGCAGAGTAAGGACACAGAGATTATAATAATAAGAACTGTTGCATTATGAATAATCTTATAGGGTATATATAGGGAGATGACCTCATTCGTTAAGATAACCTTAACGAATGGGTCATTCGTTACATTAAAGACTAACGAATGAGACATTCATTCGTTATACATTACACATGCCGAATAGCCCTTCATTCGTTATGTTCCATTCGTTAATCAGGGTTAACGAATGAAGCTTACATTATACGAATGGGACACATTCGTTACGGGATAACGAATGTGCCTTACAATAAAGGCGAATGGGCATATGTACACAAATATCCCTTACATTATCAAAGACTTATAACAATAAACTAATAAAGACCAAGACGTCCAAAACGTGTATCAACAAAATGGGACATCAAGGAATCCTTGGTACTATCTCCGGATCTTCACAATCTGGCGTGGCGGCGGGACTCATCGTCGGCGGATCAACTGAAACCGATAGTTACAAGGGGGCAACAACGCAGATCAGATTCTTGAACCAAAAAATCAAAACCGAAACATCAAAACTGTGGGATGATCAAACACACCAAAGATTAGTGTTTTAAGCTGATTGGTTATCCCGATTGGTGGAATAATGGTCACAAAAAGGCAACCTCTCTACTGGAGCCGAGAAACCGGCCTCCACCAAGGGCAACAGCCATGCCACCAGTAGCAGCGATCTGAAGAAGCGTAGAGATGAAGGAGGTTTTGGGGGAATTGCAACTAGTAGGTCAGATGGTGAAGATGAAGCAGGTAATGGGTTTGAGGTTTTAACCTCACACCCTTCTTTCTTAAATTCAGATTTTGTTAGTACCTACATATTAGAAATGTGACAGAATGATCCCCCAATTATTGGGAAAGCTAATGTTGCCCAAAAATGCCATAAACAACAAGAAACGGCTTGGATCCTTGACTGTGGGGCTGTCGACACTATGAAATTTGATCCAGCTGATATTACCACCACATACAAACCAATAGAAAGCCATATTCAAACCGCTAATAAAGGGATCATGTCGGTACAAGGGGGAGGGACGGTTGAGATTTCTACAACCTTAAAATTATCCAACTGTCTCTATATCCCTTTCCTGTCAGACAAACTTTTGTCAATTAGCCATGTCACAAAAGAGCTGAATTGCACTGTTTTAATGCATCCAACTTTTTGCATCTTACAGGATATCAGGACTGGGACGATCATTGGGTGTGGTACTGAAAGACACGGACTATATTATGCGGATGAAGTGACTCAAACCGGTACTGTGATGCTTGCTCATGGAACAACAAATAGAGAAGCATGGCTATGGCATCGTAGATTGGGGCACCCTTCCACGGGTTATTTGTATCTTTTGTTTCCTAACCTTTTTCCATCAAATAATGTGTTAACATGCGATACACGTATTTTGGCTAAAGTCACAGACAAACTTTTAAACCAAACAATACCAAGGTTGATTTACCTTTTACATTAATTCATTCTAATGTGTGGGGCCCATCTAAGGTTACTGGGGGTAAAACTATCGTTTTTTCTTACTCTTTGTGGACGATTGTACCCGTATGACGTGGGTATATTTTTTAAGACACAAATCGAAAGTATTTGAGAAATTTATCATGTTCCACAAAATGATTCAAACACAATATAAGGCTGATATCCAAATCTTACGGTCTGACAATGGAGGTGAATTTGTTAATACCCGCCATGAAACAGTTTGTTCAGACCAAAGGAATCATTCACCAAACCACATGCCCAAAACACTCTGAACAAAACGGGGTCTCTGAACGAAAAAATCATCTTCTTTTAGAAATAACTCAAGCCATTATGATTGAATCTAAAGTTCGAACATCCTTTTGACCATCAAATAGTGTCACTCAAGATCCTCCCAACCTGATGTCAGAGGTAACTAACTTTCACCATAATACCTCCCCATTTATTATATCTAATCATGAGCAGACGGAACAAGGTGAAAATCACGAAGCAGAAAACAAGGTGAAACCTTTGTTCATGAACCAGAAGAAGACGAAGATGCAACCTCTGTTCAAAATGAAACTACTGAACACAATCTTGTTGCTCGTGAAGAAACAATTGAAAAGTATGTTCTACCACCAAGAGCAAACAGAGGGATTCCTCCTAAACGATACTCCCCAGAAAAAGAGACTCTTTAGTTCAAATACACAGTGGCAAATATTGCCAATGGAAACTTGTCTAATGAAGCCAAGGCCTTTGCCAATTCTCTATGCTCTTAACAAATACCAGCTATTGTAAAAGAAGCTATGGAGTCTGAAAAATGGGAAGATGCTATGAGAACATGAATGGCAGCGTTAAAGAAGAATAACACGTGGGAAATATGTACTCTTCCATTCGAAAAAAAAGTCGTTGGATGTCGGTGGGTGTTTTCAGTAAAACACAAACCGGATAGAACCATTGAAAGATATAAAGCTCGTTTGGTAGCTAAAGGCTATACTCAGACATATGGAGTTGACTATTAAGAAACATTTTCTCTTGTTGCTAAAATGGACACGATTAGGGTCCTTTTCTTGATTGCTGCCAATAAAGAATGGCCTCTTCATCAATTTGATGTGAAAAATGCCTTTCTACACGGAGAACTAAAAGAAGAAGTGTACATGGAAGCACCTCCCGGTTTCACAAAAAACTCAGAAAAAGGTATGTTGGTTGATTGAAGAAATCCCTCTACGGGCTAAAACAATCTCCCCGGGCTTGGTTTGGGAGATTTACATGTGCAATGCAGAAGTATGGGTTTAAACAAAGTAACTTAGAGCACACTTTGTTCCTCAAACGAAGAAATAATCTCATAACATGTCTAATCATATACGTAGATGACATGATTATTACTGGTGATGACAAAGAAGAAATAGAACGCCTTAAAAGGAGCTTGTTTGCATAATTCGAAATGAAGGACTTGGAAAGATTGAAATACTTTCTTGGGATTGAGGTACTAAGGCCAAAAGGGGGAATATTTATTTGCCAAAGAAAATATGTTCTAGATCTTCTAGCAGAGACAGGTATGATAGATTGTAAACCAGCAGAAACCCCAATGATTGTGAACCACAAACTTCACATAGAGCTTGAAGCGGAGTTGGCAGATAAAGGACGATACCAGCGATTGGTGGGGAAATTAATATATCTCGCACATACCCGACCTGATATTGCCTACGCTGTAAGTGTTGTAAGTCAGTTCATGCATCAACCTCAGGCTGCTCACATGGAAGTTGTTCTAAGAATAATCCGGTATCTTAAAGGAACACCTAACCATGGAGTTTTTTTTGAACCAAATGGGCATTTAGAGATTCAAGCTTATACTGACGTTGACTGGGCCGAAGATGTTGGGGACCGAAGGTCTACGTCAGACTACTTCACCATATTGGGAGGCAACTTGGTAACATGGAGAAGTAAGAAACAAAAGGTTGTCGCTCTCTCAAGTGCCGAAGCCGAGTTCAGAGGCATAGCTAGAGGAGTGGCAGAAGTGTTGTGGATAAGGAGACTCCTGATTGAAATTGGGTTCCCACCAAAAGAAAGCATCAAACTTATGTGTTACAATAAAGCTGCAATCCAATTATCCGAAAACCCAGTACAACACGACCAAACCAAACATATAGAAATGGACAGAAATCTTATCAAAGAGAAGCTCGAAACTGGGGTGATCGAACTCCCATTTGTCTAGTCCAAAGATTAGCTAGCAGATATATTAACCAAGGCCTTTAACGGAAGAATCTTCAACCATTGTTTAAAAAAGTTAAGTATTGGAGACCCCACTACTCAACTTGAGGGGGAGTGTTGAAAAGAAGTAAAAAAGGAAGCGATTGTGAGATCAATCACCATATCATCTCCCATAATTAAGGCTTCATCACAGCAAATTGACAACTAATTTCCAGCCAAAATTATAGTTGTAAATTCCTTTCTTAGCAATATATCTTTACTATAAATCATAGCTTGTTATGACATTGTAATTATCACAAAACAATCAATAGTTCAATACAATCAATTACATTCAAGCTCTTTACCAGACATCATTTTATAAACATGTGATAAACTCGCTTTTTAGATAAAGATAGAATAACCTCTTGTTAAAGACAATTATTCTCATGACATGTTGAAAAACTAGAATGAATAATTTACAACTAATCACTGTGAGTCATGCATAATATAAGTGAGGTAATCTTAAGAAACATATAATGATTAGATCCTATTTCATGTTTATGACATTCAAATCTAACAATCCTTTGGAAAGATTAAATGAACAACAAATAACCCACCTAAGATTGATTAAAATAGACAATATTCATGCATTCCTTTGGTTTATAATCTTTCAAGACTAGCATAACAACCTAAGTATTTTTCGTTAACAATAACTTAAAGAATATTACGACTAGTTAGATTGATTATAACAAGTGTCTTCTTTTTTCAAATATAACACAAGGATGTCATGAGCAAACAATTTATAATGATTCAAAGACTCCCTTTTTATCATTTCTAGTTTAAAGGCTACAGGTTGCATGTATGCATACAATTTATAAACAAATGATAGAAATTTAAAATTTTTAAAAAGGATTATCATTTATTAATCTTGAAATCATTAATCGAGCATTTAGACATAAATTTTCACCAAAAGATAATCATGCATATGTTATTGCTTCAAAGATAATTACCACATGTTTATTACAATCATCAAACTAGTCAAGTTTTATTACAAATCATGGTGGTAAATAGAAATTTAGATCATAATGAGCATAATCAAAACATCAGGAAAACAAGAGCATACAAAACTCATGGTAATTAGAATGATCTAACCAAGAATTCAATTAAAGATGTATGGAGATGATAATGCTCTTTTCCAAATGTTGTTGAATCTTCCAAGCCTTTCTTAACCCTCAATAATACTGAATTTCGGAGATGTGATACTGATTTTTATCAAGTTTTGATGCCCCCTTTGAATGCAACAAGTGATTCTATTTATAGGCAAAATTTGAGAACCGAACATGGGGCGTGTTGAAGCTGAGCACGGGGGCATGTTGTAGTTTGAGCATGGGGCATGTCCGACCAAGTGTCAGAGTAATTAATGCACATACGCAAGTACATCAGGAGCCTTTGACCACGGGGGCGTGTTATAGTTGAGCAAGCCCCATGTTGCTTTTTGAGCATGGGGCATGTTTGCTTCGAGCATGGCCCATATCCGACCAAGTTGTTAGAGTAATTAATGCGCAGGCGCAAGTACATAAGGAGCCTTTGACCACGGGGGCGTGTTGCAGTTGAGCACGACCCATGTTGCTTCCTTTCAGGAGACATGTACTTTTTGTGTTTATATGAGGCCAAGCATGGGGGCATGTTCAGGTTGAGCATGGGGGCATGTTGCACTATTTCTAGAAGCATGCTTTTGTCTTCACATGTAGATGACCACGGGGGTGTGTTGGCTCTGGACATGGCCCATGTCCCGAGAGTATTTGGCGGAATTTCCTCTTTTCTTCTTGTTTTAGTTCCTTTTCTCGTTTAAGGCTAAATCATCCTGGAAAACAAGAGTAAAGCAATAAGCACCGGTTTCAAGTATTTTTCAATAAATAGATGTAAAATATGGAGAATTTGATGTATAATTGATGTATAATTTTGTGTACATCAACGCATCTACCATCAATTATTGAAAAAAGCCTCCTTCCATTTAGAGGCAAAGAAAAAGTATTGATTCTATCTTGGAATCTATATGCGAAGAAATCCCTCATTGCACATGTATGTCTTTTAATGCTGCTTGAAGTCAAAACATCCTGATGGCGGATGCCTATTCTATAACCATCGTCACCCTATGGAAAAAATAGCGGATATTGAAGTGGTACATATGAAGGATGTAGTTTACTGATCCGTTCTATTTTACCTGTTTTAGTCTTGACAATAATATCTCTAGGTTCAAAGGAGCTGTCAATGTCTCCAACTATTATAGCTGCAACTTCGGAAGTAGTTGGCAAGTTATATGTCCTTCCATTTTGTTGTCTTTTTGTAATAAGGCGTAACTTTAGATTCCCATGAGGATTGTTGTTAAACAAAATCTCTTGCCATTCTATAAGATTGAACCAACACATCATGTGAATCTAGCATGACCTTCAGATCTTGTATAATCTCAAGATTTATAGTATTTGAACTTGATGTGGACACATTGTTGATTTGAGTGATTAGAATATGTAAAATACCAAGTATGTAACGATTAAAAAAAAATAAATTTTTAAATAAGTTTATTATAAACAATGAAGAGAAATTACCCTAAAGCGCCTTGCCTATTTGCAACCTCATTTTCAGTGCCATATGTATATAACTGAGAGAATTTAGGCTTTGATCCATCCGTTGGTAGGAGACTTCCAATAGCATGGTAATTTTCACCGCCAAGTCTATATACAAATGGAGCATTACCTCTGTTAATGGACGAATCAACTTTTCCACCCATTGACGTAAAGGAAAACATTGAGTTACAATGCCAAATGTTTTTCATAAAATGTTTGCTTTTTGAATCCAAACAACTAAAAAGAGTTTTATAATCGGATGTCGGCTCCTTCAAATCTGGAAGTTTAACTATACCAAATCCACAACATAGAGAAAAGCTTGATTTAGATTTTCCATGATTTCTTCGTAACACCTCATCCTTCCACAATTTTTCGTTACACGCCTGACGTATATGACTTTGATCACCATGATCCAAGTAATCTGTGAATGGTGTTTGGTAAGTTTTATTACTATCTTATTGTATTGCAGCGTTGCATAACTCATTTTTATAATAAATAAATAAAAAGATATTGAATATTGAATAGTACCTTTTGTTTTACTAGAGAAAATGTTTTCAATGAGTGCAGTGACAGATCCAGGAATTTTTTCAGGTGGTGCACTACTTTTATATGTTTCAATTTCATAGAATCGGGTATAAAAAATTCCAGGTCGGTTCGAAGTTCGGGTCGATTCGATGGTTCGGGCAAAGTTCATTACAAACTAACAAATTAAAAACTAACAAACTAACAAATTAAAACCAACAAAATCTAACAAATTAAAACTAAAATTTAGCAAACAACTTAACAATTAACAACATCAAGAACAATTAAATATCTAACAAATGAATCTAAACTTACCTTTACAGTAGGAGAATTCTTGGAAGAGTAGCAAAGGAGAGTATGAGGAAGGGAGAGAGACAGCAACTTATAAAAAAAAAGTTTGTTGCACGGAATCGAGCCCGTGACATTCTGTTTACAAAACAAGCAACTTACCAGCTAGTCCAGTGCTTGTAATGTAAACAGAGTGGTTCCTTACTAATTTATAAGGTGGTTCCTCTAATATTTTTTATATATGGATACATTATTATTTCGAAACTCAGGTGGTTCCGGGGGACCACCCATTTACATCATGGATCCGCCCCTGAATGAGTAGACTATCATCATGTTCATCATCTTCTTCTTTTGGTGTAAGATATGAAGTTTCTGTTGATATATTTTCTTTGTTAGATTTGCATTTACCCTTCAATCGTGAATTATTGGATGAAGATGCTTGAATATTTTTATTGGAGATACATATACCTACGAAATAAAGTAATATTTAACATCCATGTATATACATTTAAAAAGAAAAAATATTCTAGAAGTCGAATGTACAAAGTTCTATCAAAGAAATATTTATTACCTTGTTTAGTTTGTGATACTTGAATATATTTTAATGTCATTGAAGACTTAAATGTTACAGGAGTACATTTAATCTTTGCCTTTTTACTATCAACAATTTGTTTTTTGATGGATCGACTCAATTTGTGGGTAGCATAACCATCATTGTTAATTGAAACTGTAAATCATGAAGTTTGGAATTAACACTAACTATTAACATATGTACTTAAAAAAATGAACATGAATGATTAAAAGAGCAAAAAAATTAATATGATATAGATGGTATAAAAATTTTTATAGAATAGTAAAGATGAAACGAAAATTGTTGGGTATGTAAATGATTGATTATTAGAATGTAAAGTATATTATGTTATACCATTTGTAATGTCTGATAGAGGATGTGTAACATGAGATTCTGAAGATGTAACATTGTTGTGATGATACAGAATTGAATTAAAACGATCAACCACTTCCTTCCAATAGTTTGGACTTCCGTTAGTTGTGAATTTGTTGGAGGTAACTTCGATGTTGTGCAAAGCTGTTTTTGTAAAGAAAAAAAAACAGATTATGTAAAATGTTGTTTTAATATGAAAAATGTATTTAGAAACATTTTACCTTTAAAATTGTTGTTCTTTTTTGTATCGAACTTTTGTTTTCTGATTAGTCTTTTTTCTTTTGAATCTAATAAAAACCAAAACGTACAAGTTATTATATAAAAACACAAAAAGACATTCAGTATATGTGTACCATTTATAATGTTAGTTAATGGGCTTCCAATCTGTATTGATGAAGAACCAATATTGATATGCTGATATAGATTTGATGTATAAGGACTAATGACCGTCGTGCAATAACCGAAACTTCCATAATCCGGTAATGAGTTTAAAGTGTTTTGTATGTAGTGTAGGCCGAACATAAAAAAAGGAACTTTAAGATTTCTAAGGGTTAAAAATTGGAATTTGTATAATATAAGTTTATTAGTGTATTATAAATGAGAAAAGTAAATATTGAACGACTTATATCATGATGCATTAAAAATATATCATGATGCATTAAAAATATGACCTTTGAAGTTGCAACCGGAATGAAGTACTTTTGATCTTTTGACATCCAATTTTAAATTCCTCCTTTCGCATGAGCGTTGCATAAATATATTGAATATTTGTATATGTGGAAAAAATTTAATAACTTGGTTAAAATCAAATATTTGTAATAAATAAGACTTGGAATTTTTGTAACAAATTCAATAACTTGGAATTTGTAGCAAAAAAGTATATAAAATAATGCAGATTTTGTGATTCGGATATAAGTTTTTAAAATTGTGTTGTAAAAATATAATAAAATAATGTAACAACAAAACCATCACATAACCAAACATCATAATACATTAATCAAATTGTCTTACATCAAATACTCCAATAAAAGGAAATTAAAGTTCATAAGACATAATCCTAGGAATGGCTCCATCAAAATAAAAGGAAATTAGAGTTCATAACACATAATCCTAGGAATGAAACTAAAGGCCTGTTTGGTATGGGTAATGGAATGGATGATGGAGTGGAATGGACGTGGTAATGGAATGGACAAGGGAATGAAATGAGTTATTACCATTTCAATGAGATGTTTGGTTAATACATGGGAATGCAATGAATGATTACTTTACATTGTTTGGTAGGTAGGAAAAAAAATAAAAAATAAAACTAAAATGGTATTGAGTAGCGGTGGTGGTGGGAGGTAGGTCGCGATCGTGGCATTGGTGGGTGGTGGTGGTGGGCGACGGGAGATAGTGGTGGTTGGAGGTGGGTGGTGGTGGTGCTGGGTGGTGGCGGAAATAGTGGAGGTGGTAGGCGGTGGTGGCAACGGCGGCGGTGAACAATAGGTGGTGGTGGTGAGGGGCGGGGGCTATGGCTGATGGTGGTAGCGGACAGGTGGCGGTGGTGGGCGTTGGCACTAATGACAACAGTTGGTGGCGGGAACACCGGCGGTGGACGACAATGGTGGTGGTTGGTGGCGACGGTGGTGGTGGTTGGTGGTGGTAGTGGGTGTTGATGGTGGTGGGTGGTGGTGGAGGTGATGTAGGGTGAAAGAGGGAATGGAATGAAAAAAACATGAGGTATGGATGGAATGAAATTGGGGTATTTTATAGGGAATGGAATGGACTAGGTAATGGGTCGTTCCATTCCTTTGATCAACAAAACATACTTTTCTTCATTCCCTCACAATGAGTCATTCCATTCTGCCCTCCATTCCTGCATACCAAACGTTACCTAAATGAAATAGAAGTTCTTTGACGACGAACCTAATTGCAAGGACATTTAAATAAAATAAAACAACCCAACATAAAACATTAAGATTTTATGGAGAGCATTTATCAATCTTGGGAGTAAGGAGAACTGGCTTGCCGTCAGAAGAAGGCCTACTGGTAGACAATTCTCCAATCATCTCAACATCATAACTGCCAAGCAAGTTTTCTTAAAATCTGGATTTTTTAACATGCGCTTAAATGTTATTGATTCAACCAAATGAGCATTTCCAATGCTTTTGTCATTCACATTTGTTGCCATCGGAGTAACGTTATTATTCATACTTTCATCACCAGCCTAGACATTTATATAAACAAATGGTGTCACAAAAATTAATGAACATAATATACCTTATACATAGAATACTTGAAAATAAAATATCTAATGTATTTTTCAGTCAGGTCAACAAAACATAGTAGAATGCTAGTTATATAAATGTTCCTAAAAATATATAGATATGGATCTTTATAACATGAAACCTAAATAATTGAATACCAAAACCAATATTTAGTCACTCAATATTATAAAGTCCACTATTAAAATTGAGTTTTTAAAGTTTCAATCATCGACCATGAAAATCATAAAAGAAGCATGAGCGTATTTATGAAATAAACATGCCTTTAAGATGGCAGTTTCTTGTGACTGGATAATATCCAATCCCATGGTAAGATCTTTAGAATTACCGGTCTACATTGTAGTTCAAATAATTATCACAAATTAGAGTAATGAATAAATATTGTTGTAATTAGGGGTGTTGGCTGTCCAGTGTTAACGGTTTTTAAGTCAAACCGTGAATCGAGCGTTAGTAACGGTTTTTGATATCAAAAACCACCAAACTGTTGAAATCTAAAACCGAACCATTTCTAACGGTTTGGTTTTACGGTTTAGGCTATCTTGGAACTTTTTAAAATGCGCGATATACAAATAAATGCCGTCCGCTATTATATAAAACATGTTAGCTAAAATACAAGTTGGTAAAACACAATGTACAGAATTACTGTATCATAAGTATTAATCCAAAATGTAAATCAAAGTTAAAATAGTTTAAAGCTGTTAAAAATACAAAAGCTATAATAGCATATGATTTTTAGACTTTCAGTTACAATGAATTGTCTAAAACAAAGTTACAAAACAACCCAATTCATCAAATTTAATCGATCAATAAATATCCCACTTCACTTTCTTATCACCGATTTGAAATAAAAAATTAATAATATCGAATATGAAATATAAAAGAATACATATGAATCTTACGGTTTGGTCCGTTTTTTTTATAAACCATAAACCAAACCGTTCACTCCGGTTTGAAAATTTTGGAATTGACCGACCGAAAGCAAAGGAGAAAAACCGACCGCGAAACTAAACCGATGACCGGTTTTGGTGGTTTCGTGGTTTTAAACCGAACTATGAACACCTCTAGTTGTAATAAATTGAAAACAATATGATATGCATGATAAATGGTTCAAAAGACAATTTATAAAGTAAAAAATTTTAAAAAATAAAGATATAAAATTGTGAAAAAGTGTAGCAGTTTTTCAAAGCAATACCTTTAAGTCAGCAGTTCCTCGTGACTTGGTATCATTGAATCCATTGCTAAGCGAGGCAGAGTTGTCAACCTACATATTAATAAGATTATTGATTAATAAAAATTAGTATGATGAATAAATATAACTTAAATCGACAACAAAAAAAAATAGTCGTGCCTCAAAATTGTTGGCCTTTTTTTTCCAATTTGAAAATGATATCCACGTCATCCATTAGTTTAGAAATGCCGAAAACAAAGGAACCGTTGTCAATGTTGTACTGCGCTATGCCAATCTTAAAAGCAAATTGTTTTCCCATAAGAACATCAAATTCAACCGGAGTTTTAGCGTTATCATCCCCCTGTGATATGCATTTATATTTTAGTGACATATAATCTTAAAATATACACAATATAATACTGCATCGTGTGGTAAACAAATCTTACAGTAACATATTTGTCGATTAGAGATGATCTGTTTGTTTTGAAAAGTTTGGAAGCGTCACGATCAAACAATGTCAAAGAAATTGTTCATGTTGAGTCTTGAACAGCCAACGGGACTCTAAGCCTATATAATATATTGTGGTTAACTTACTTAGCAAATATAAACAATGAAAACATAATGTATAAATTTTAACACCTTTGCAAATAGTGAATAACATTGTTATTGCAACTTGGAGTTTTGCACTCATAAATGTCCTCTTTATCAACCAACACACCAACAGGGTGATCATCTTCGGAAGACATTTTGGTAACTTTCCTGTTACAAGTTCTACATGCTAAATAATACCAGAGCACGTTTTGAGGTATCCACTGAACCGTCCCAACAATCACAACAGACTTTGATGAACCTCGATAGGATCTAGACAGATGACGACGACGTGATGTTCATCTTGTTATTATGATTAATACGAAGATATACGTTAGTGTGTGTTTGTGTGGTTTGAGAGAATTCCGGCAACGTAACAGTGCACAAACAGATTCAAAATAACTTGGATACTCTACTGATAATGATAAGATGTATATATAGGGGATGACCACATTCGTTAAGTTAATACATAAAGAATGTGTCATTTGTTACATTAACTAATAACGAATGAACTTACTCATTCATCTTACATTATACTAACGAATAGCCCCACATTCGTTGTCACATTCGTTAAACAGGGTTAACGAATGTGGCTTACATTATCACGAATGTGACTCATTCGTTACGGGGTAACAAATGGCCTTACAATGCAGCGTAACAGTGCACAAACAGATTCAAAATAACTTCGATACTTTACTGAAAATGATAAGATGTATATATATGGGATGACCACATTCGTTAAGTTAATACTTAACGAATGTGTCATTTGTTACATTAACTAATAACGAATGAACACACTCATTCATCTTACATTATACTAACGAATAGCCCCACATTCGTTGTCACATTCGTTAAACAGGGTTAACGAATGTGGCTTACATTATCATGAATGTGACTCATTCGTTACGGGTTATTTACCAAAATACCCCTTACATTAATAAACTATATAATAATAATATAATAAAGACCAAGACGCCTAAGTCGTGTATCAACAAACTCCCCCTCGTCTCGAGCTCTTTATTCTTCACTTCTAGAACATCTTTGTGTTCCAGTCATTGCAGTTGTGAATTTTGATTGCATAACGAACGCGAACAACACGTTGAAGTTGCATTGCAAGATTGTAATCGCTTCCGTTAGCAAATTGGATCTGATTATGAAATAACGCATCGTTAATAGACTCTGATAAGTTAACGAGCCACATCGGATCGATCACACGTATGAACATCGTGTTTGATCCGGTACCCAATACAATTACCGCTTCACCAGTCTTGTTATTGTAATACCATCGGTTGAACGTGGTGAAAAGACTCTGAGGAAAGATCTTCATTGGAGCCCTCTTCATTGTCTTTGGCGGCTTGACTTGCAAGATCATCTTCCTCCAGCCGGTGCGAGTATCACTCTCGTCGACATACTTGTGTGTCGGCACCTGCGACTTGAAGAACTTGAAACCATAACGGGTTTCATGCAAGAGATGATCATAGAACCATGAAACCCATTGGTCTTTGCCCCAATTAACAAACTATCGGTTGGCTAATGTTCTCACGTCCCATCTTGGCATAGTCAAAATATCATGAATACGCTTAAATAATAAATACCGTACTCCCACTTGACGATATATACTTTAAGCTCTGCATCGTATTGCTAAGCAACCAAGTCACCCTTCGACGTCTTTCGAACTCTTGTACTTCTTCATCTGGTATGCAGATGCTTGGACATTCGTTTGTCTGACTTCCTCCTGCTCATTGTATCAGAAGGTCTCGATCATCTAGTTCATGCACTTTACGTCTTGCCCGAACATACCATCCAAAGCACGTTTTCTTTTCTTGTATTTCGCTGATAAGTGACTTGTCTCCGCTTCTCTGTTCCACTTCTCCCTTTCTTCATGTAAACGTTGTTCTGTCGCTTCAAAATGCTCAGTGGTGAAGAACGGAATACCTGAGTCGTTGTTGTTCTCAGCATACATATCGGGATATTCTTCAGCAGTCATGTCTTTAACCTCAACCTCCTCATACTCAGGCACATTCCCATGTGGAATGCCTGGATTATCACTTTCCTCAAACTCAATCTCCTCATCAACTGTCTTTCCCAGTTCCTCTACCTCATCCTTGTTTAGATTCAGAAGCAGGGCAATTTATTCTTTCGTAAGTGAATGATCAACAAATTCACCCTCTTCGATCTCATCAGCATTTACTATACTACGTACAATCCCATCCATTCCCACAAATATGATCCTATTATCAGGAAGCACATCAATCGGTTCAGCTTTAGTGTAGTCTTTGTATGGGATGATCTGCAGATTCACCTCACTACTTCCACCAGCATCGACCTAGCTTGATTACCCGCCGACGGTGTAATACCGCCCGGTTGCTGGTCACCTACTCCACCCATATCCGGATCATCATCATCATTCCTCAACTTCTTCAATTCGCCTTCCTTGCACGTAAGTTGAAGAATGATTTCATCTTGTTTATCCAATCTCCCCCCTGAGCAGCAACAACAGCTCTCAGTTCCCTGTTCTCTTTCTGAACGAATTGTATGTCTGAACATATTCCATTGCACCTGCTCTTGAGAAGCTCGATCTGCTTGCATCTGAGTTTGCTGTAGATGCAGCAGATTCAACAAATGAAATATTTGAGACTGGGAAGACATACCAAAAAAATTCGGATGAACGGGTTGCATAGGACCCCGAGGACGATTAAATGTCATAAACGAATGCTCAGGTCCTGGCAACACAGTTGGACTTACAGGTGTAGAAGGAGTAGTAGGTTGAGGACTTGGCATACGAGCTAAGACAGTCTGCAACACATCTCCAAAGTACGGATCCGACATGGAAGTAGTCATCAAAGTTATAGTCGGAGGTATTGGAGATACAGGCATAGGTACAGGTGTTGGAGATCTAGTCATAACAGGAGGTCTAGGAATATCTGGAGGAGTAGGAGAAGCTAGAATAGATGTAGGTATCAACGGTCTCTCTACAGCTACAAATGGTTGATTTGGAATCTCAATTCCTGAGCCACGTCTCACCCTTTGCTTCTTTGGTTTCTCCCATTTTCTACCATAGGCTTTTTACCCTTACGTTTACGCTTCTGAGCATAACTTAACACAGCTCTCAGTCCCTGACCACCATCACCACCATCATTTCAACCATCATCACCACCTTCTTGTTCTGAATCTGACTCATCATAAGCCCAACGATCGTGAGATGGGTCCACATAGTCTATATTGGCAAGATGGCCAATCAGACTCTTATACCGCGGCCGAGCTTGAATACTTTGACCTATGTAGGAACATAGCCACCTCATCGTCTCAGCATTCATGTGTTATAATCTCATCATATCCACCAGATTAGTTGGATATTTAAATAAAGTAGGTTGGAGATCGTCAATGATAAGCTGGAGGAATCTCGGATACATCAAGAACTTATGTCGGCTCATGAGATTCTCCTTCAAATGATAGAAAACCAGTTCAGAGAAATTGAACGGTTTGATGAGAACAAGAGCAACAAAAGCAGATTGCAACATGACACAGCATTCATCAAATCCACCCTTTCTACCACCCAAGCAATGATTCAACACATGCATCAGATACTTGTACTGCTCGCACAAGTTCGCCTTGTTATACATAGACTTATCCAAATCACCCTTTTACCGAATCCTCCTAAACAAACCACGAATCAACCCCTTATCAAACTCACACCTGTCATCCACCGAATCTGTAAACCCAAAATTATCTCGAATCACACCCACATCTACTACCACCCACTTGTCTTGAATAGTTGCTTCAATTTGATTCTCATTCTCGTTGAAGTGAGAAGTATCCCAAAAGGCACGAATAACACTTTGATAAACCAAAGTCTGAGCAGAGATTGCCTTGAAAATTCTGGACCATAGAAGAAAACTAATGGTTCCCCTGAATATAGGTGTATCTTCGAAGTTGTCGTTTAGAAAAGCACAAATTTTATGCTTTTTATTCTACAATAGTACAACTGGAGCTACTTCAGGTGCATCTTCTTGATCTTGAACTTGTACTTCAGGATGTTGTTCGAGTACAACCTCTGGTTGTTGCTTGGGAACAGGATTAGGAACGATCACGTCAGCCATTCTGTTATCAAGAATAAAATATTAGTAAAACATTCAAGAATATCCTACTGTTTAACGAATGACTTGTTCAGTCGTTATTAATCTTAAACGAATGATCTCATTCGTATGATATTTATTGTCAACGAATCAGGGTGATTCATTAATTCTAACGAATCTGTCTTATTCGTTAGTCATTCGTTACCTTTAATTTCTTATTCGTTATATTTAACGAATAAACATCTCATTCGTTACCATCAACGAAAGAGATAACGAATAACCCAATTCGCTATCTTAGCGAATGAGTTAGTCATTCATTGAACCATAATGAATCTGATTTTACATTAGATATGACTATCAAAAGTCAAAATACAAAGAATTTTTACTATAGTAAGTCTATGACGAAGAACTTCATCTTTGATTCTGTTGATTCACATTAAAATTTCCGATTAAACTCAATCAACTAACTCGGAAATCCATTTAATACATTAAACGAAGATCCGATAAAACTAATTTTATCAAACCATTTAGCATTTGATTAGTTCTTATATTAGTTCATATCGGTATACAAAATGACAAATTAATCCTTAAAGACCAGATGATATAACAATATCCAGGTATCATTGTGATCGCCTTTACCTGTAAAATCACAAAATTTCAGTCAAATGATCTAGGATGAAGATAAAATTATTGAAAAAAGTTTTGCAAGAGTTCGTTTAAGAAAGCAATGAAATAGTGTTTGGACGAATGAAGGGTCATTCGTAGCTTTGGGATTATAAACCCTTCAATAATGTCACGCGAATCAAGAAGATTCGTTAATTTTGAACTAACGAATGTCGTCATTCATTAAGTTAACACCTTATTCGTTAAAGATATAACGAATAAGTTCATTCGTTGATCATTTAACGAATGATACTTTATCATTCCATTTGTTAAATCGGTATACGAATGTCTTCCATTCATTAGCTCAGCGGAAGCGAATGTGTCTTTCATAACGAATGAGGTCATTTGTTATGTATAAATGACGAATGGCTTGACATTCGTTAAAACCAATTTAACGAATCACCATGAATATTAACGAATGAGATAATCTCTCATTAACGAATTAAATAATCATTTAAAACCAATTAGGGTTTTGAAAAATGAATTAAATAATAAATTAAACAACCAACTAGGTTTTCCATTGAACACCTTAAAAATCCGATCAATCAAGGATCGGTAATGTTTAACTTAAGCGGATATTTACGTTAAAATACATTAAGCACGGATTAACTTAAAATTTTGGGGTAAAACTTTCTTTTTGTTTTGAATTATTCGCCAGCTCGGTAAATTGAAAATAAAGCATAAAAAGTAAAATCTTTTTGGATTTTGAAAATTTTCAAACAAACAAAAAATAAAATACAGTAACTATAAAGCAGTATATATTTACATCTATTAATGCAGTACATGTTTTTGTGAGTTCGAGCAGGGAATTATATTGATGAAGAAATCTCTAAGTAACACTTCAATTTCGATATTATTGTACACGTAACCCAGAGATAATTGCTGCTATAATTATCCTCTTAAACTATAAATAGACTTTTCGGAAACTTCACGATATTATTTAGGTTCAGTTAGGCATGAATTTTATGTGAACCCCACCTATCAGACATAACATTTCTATCTCTTATACAATGAGTATTCACATGTACGTTTTTCATTTGACTTTAAATTTTCGATTAACTATGACTCATGCAAAAATAATAAAAAGAAAATAAAGAAGAAAGTCAAAATTTTCCCTTAAGATCGGTATTACTACACACAGATAAGGTTCCATTTTAACAAAATAAAAAGATAAAAATAAGCAGAAGTTGTATAAAATCTTAACTCCCAATTCGGATAATACCGTATTATCGCGCGGAGAAAGTCTAAGATTTCATACGAAACACCAAGAAAAATAAAGCAGAATACTCAAATATTAATCCTCAGGTCGGATAATCTTATCGCGTAGGAGAGAATCCAATACTTGAATAAAAATAAAGAAAAAATAAAGTTAAATTTCTTTGCAAAATTAAAGACAAAAAGAAGCAGAATTTTTTTCAAAAATGAACGCATGCACACACAATAATCTTTATGACTTTTATTAAATCAGATATAGTGTCACACGTCAAGGTGTTATTCCACTAAATTCGGCGTTCGTTATGTTTATATCATATCATTTCCTATATAGTCTCTCAAGCCTATCATTGCATATCATATTGTTGGCCCGACGTATTTTTTAATCTAATTTATTCATGTACCAGATCAAACCTGCTCAAGAACTCATTTTGAGGAGCATTTTTCAATGTTTTTGAATTTTTCAATATTTGAATGTTTTTGGAGTTTATAATATTTCTGTACATAAAAAAATCACAATATTTTTGGATTTTTATATTTTTCTCCCCCCTAAAAACTACAAATACAAAATAAAGCATGAAAAATGAAAATAAAATTGATTTACCCGAGCTTTTGAATTTCAGTTAATGTCTTTAAACCATTTATACCAAGTAAATATTGAAAACGTGTTTTATCGAACGCCTTGGTATAAAGGTCAGCCTTTTGAAAATCCGTGTGTATTTTATCAATATCTATTAGTTTCTTTTCAAAAGAATCACGTATGAAGTGATAAAGGATTTTAATATGTTTTGTTTTGGAATGTTGAACCGAATTTTTGTTTATTGAAATAGCGGCCGAATTGTCAATAAAAATGGGAGTAGTAAGAAACTTCAAATCGTAATCTCGTAGATGTTGCTGGATCCAGAGAACCTGTGAACAGCAACTCGAGGCCGCCACGTACTCCGCTTCGGCTGTTGAAGTTGATACCGTTGTCTGCTTCTTACACTGCCAGGAAACAAGCCGGTTTCCTAAAAAGTGACAACCCGCCGTTGTAGACTTGAAGTTGATCCTGCATCCTCCGTAGTCCGAGTCAGTATAAGCCGTCAAATCAAACTTATCGTCTTTGGGGTACCACAACCCGATGTCAGGATATCCTCTCAGATAATGTAAGATACGCTTAACTGCCGCCAGATGAGTCACTAGGAGACTCGATTGATACCTAGCACATTAACAAACAGCAAACATAATATCAGGATGGATGTAGTCAAATACATAAGTGAACCTATCATAGCTCGATACAAGGTCGGATCAACGGTATCCTCCAATTCATCCAGTGATAAATTGTGACCCACGGGAAGAGGTGTCGAAGGGATTTTTCCGGAAGGTATTTTGAATCAGCTCAAGACATCGTTCACATATTTCGTCTGATGGATAAAGATCCCAGTGTCAGACTGGTGAACTTGCAGTCCCAAAAAGAAGCTCATCTCCCCAACGAGCTCATCTCGAATTTTGTCTGCATTGTTGTCTCGAAATCTTTGCATAGGCTGTCGTTCGTCGAACCAAAAATGATATCATCCACGTAAATTTGGACGAGGAGCAGATCGTCACCAACATTCTTGTAAAATAATGTACAATCCACAGTTCCCCTCTTGAAGCCATTATCAATCAAATGGTCAGCCAACGTGTTGTACCAGGCTCTCGGGGCCTGGTGTAAACCATATAGAGCCTTGTTTAAACGATAAACATGCTCGGGATAGTCTGGATCTTCAAAGCCGGGAGGCTGTTTTACATACACTTCTTCATGAATTTCTCCATTCAAAAATGCCGATTTAACATCCATCTGATAAACTTTGAAGTTTTTGTAGGCTGCATAGGCTAGAAATATGCGTATCGCTTCCAGTCGTGCTACTGGAGCGTACACTTCCATGTAGTCAATGCCTTCTTGTTGATTATATCCCAATACGACCAATCGTGCCTTATTTCTCACGATAACCCCACGGTCGTCTTTCTTGCACTTATAAACCCACTTAGTCGGTATAGCCCTTTTAACTCGGTCGGGTTTGTCAATCAGATCCCATACACCCAGTCGTACAAACTGCTGCAGCTCCTCCTGCATAGCTTCAACCCAAGACGGTTCCTTGAGTGCCATAGTGACATTTGTCGATTCTATCTAAGATAGGAAGCAAGTGTATTGTGCAATGTTCAGAATTCTTGTTGAATGAAAATCCGCATATGCACACAACACCGGATCTTCTGAAGGAGATACGTTACAATCAACCATGTCATCGCATACATTAGCCAACTGTTGTCTCGTTCGAACACCGTCATTTATATCACCTATTATCTATTCCTGCGGATGATTAGTGTGAATCCTTAAAGAAGGATTCCCAGGTACAGATACATTATCACCAAGATTAGTGATATTTTCTCGGCTGTGTCTAAAGAGATAGTCGATGATACATCTTCAACTAGAATCGGCTCGTTTGTTTCTTGAGCTTCATCTAACGGCACTGAAGAAGAGTCGGCGAAGTTAGCGTCATCAGAAGATTCAGAACAATCATTTAATGTTCCTGATACGTTAGGTATTTCGTTCACATCAAAATTAGAAGAACTCGGAATCGGAAGACATTGTTCCTACAAATACGATTGTGCCAAGTCTTCAGATATCTCATCAACTGCTGGTGTGAACGAATTAAATAAACCATCATAGTCGAACATCCAATTAGGACCCTTGCTGGCTGGAGGTGTAGTGTAGCCCTTGCCGGCTAGAGGTGTAGTGTAGCTTTGACAATCTACATGATACCATTGTTCTACACATCCCGAAGAAAGGTTGAATATACGCTTCTTAGGAGGATTATAACCCAAAAAGTAACCTTCAAATGCCTTTTGATCAAATTTCCCGGCATCCTCTTCAACACCGTACATGGACATCCGAATGGTTCCAAATACTTTAGATTAGGCTTACGGTTATTCAGAAGTTCATAATTTGTTTTCTTGAACTTCTTAACAGTTTGGACGCGATTCAACGTATAACATGCAGTATTCACAGCCTCATTCAAGAATTGAACAGGAAGCTTAAAATCTGCTAGCATCGTCCTAGCTGCTTCTATTAACGTCCGATTCTTTTGTTCAGACACACCATTCTATTGAAGAACATATGGCACACTGAATTCCCGATGTATTTCATGTTGAATACAAAAGAAATCCAACACATTGTTTTTAAACTCAGTTCCATTAGCACTTCGAATTCGTCTCACTTTCAATTTGTAAAGTGATTCGATCTTAGTAATATGTCACACCCCGACTAGCACAATGTGGAAGCGGTAAAACGGGAATGTAACAGACATCTATGGTATCAATAACATTGTTTATAAAGAAACATTACAAACTACTTTACATTATATTACATTAATCCATTTTTGTTTACAAACTAGGTGTTACAACAAAATATGCTCGTTAAACTATTATGTTCGTACTAATAACCTTGCATCTATTCATATAACATCTAACACGATCCACGATAGATAGCACGACATCACTTTATTCCAACTTTGGTACCATACCTGAAAAGCACGTTAAAAAAGTGTCAACTACTAGAGTTGGTGAGTATCACAAGTTTCAAGAAAACAGTTGTGAATATTCACAAGTTAACACTTGTAATCATGATATAAGTATGTATGTAAATGATGTAATTATGCTAAGCTACAATGAAGCCTTGACTGTATGTGCTACGTGCATCCATTTCCCACGCTCAATGAACTACGGTGGCTCCCCTTCCACCCACAACATGCCTCGGTAGCTATGTCTAAAACTACATAGCCAGATTGTATAAATATTGTCATGTGCTAACGACACTATGTGACACGGCAACCAGGCCGATTCCGTTTGGGTTTGTCAAACCAATAGTACTATTCACAAGCCACTGGCTTGAAGTTAATCACTGTGTTAATAGGGACTTTCGTGTGTGAGCACTTAGATAATTCACATCATTACATGTTTCAGATATGTATAAGTAATCAAACATGCTTTTCACCCCAAAAGTTTGTAAAACTGTTTAAAAAAGAGCGGTCATGAAACTTGCGGTTTGATGAGTATTTAGTAGCGCAAACAGTTCAGGTTTGGCTTGACTCGTAATCATTGGTCCCTATAACTAATATTATAATAATATTAATATTCTAATATTATTATAATCTCAATACTAAAATGGGCTGTATATCTAATCTGGGTATAGCTGGTACGCCCAGAAAGTGTCAATAGGCTTAGATTGTGATGTTGTTCAATGTCTAATACTTAAAACCAAACTTGGCTTAGTTTCCCCGTTTTCCCGGCTGGGCCAAGTTGTTTGTTTATGCGTTCAGAAAACAGTTATAGGGATGTAAGCTTGATTAAATGTGTTGGTCTATAAAATGATCAATTTATAAAGAAAGATCACATATTGGGGTTCTGGATTCGCTACGGGGCTCGCTTCCGTTTATTTATTTGATTTGAGAAAAACGCGCACAATCTATCCAAATTTTCAGGGTTTCTCATAAAAAGTTTGTTTTTACTTAATTAATCCAAAAGTATTATTTTTGATCACTCTTGGTGTTCTAATATTCCAACAGGTTCGTTAATCACGAGCTCGTCGGTTTTTATCATAATTGAATTTGTTTAATTTTTAAATCAGTATAATTAATTATTCGTTAATCCTTCAATTATGAAAATTTAGTCATTTATCAATTTAAATATTCAGAATTTTATAAAAATTCTGGAATTATTTACAGATTTATTAATTTATAAAAATTCATTTTATCTGCTATATTTAGCCTAAAATCATCCGTTTATACAAAACGATCTCCAAAAATTCCACCAAAATTTCAGAGTGAGCAGAATCTGACCCAAATCAACCTGGAAAAATCCCAAACTCTAAAAAACATGTCAAATATCATTTCCGAGCCAAAAACGACTATAAAAATTCAATTAAACGCAAATGCACAAAACCTACTTAAACTTTTCCAAATGCTCCCAAATTTCATATGTGATCAAAATATATCAAATATGAGTTCCCAAAAAAGTTTCATAATTTTTGAAGTATTTTAACTATTTTTCCCAAATAAACGTCCCGATTTGGTAATAAATTTGCCAAATATTCTCGGATGGTCGAAAAATTACCAAATTTGAACAAAGACTCAATTACAAGGTCCTTGATGTCCCTGCAAAGTTTCATGACCTTACAATATGCACATCGCAATCGAATCCTAAACAACCCGTAAACGAGTGATTCGGTATTACCGTAGCGGTTTTGGTTCGTTTTCGCCCTTCTAATCAAGTTTTCAGGTTCTTGTACTTCTATGCAAGCTAGATGCAGGTCCTATATCACAAACCAAGTAAGTTTCATCAACATAACAGCCTGTTAACTTAGGGTTTCGGCTAGGTATTAAACCGAACTTTTGAACCGTAAAAACGCCGTTTAAACCCTCCGTGTTTATGGCCAAAAAAACTATCAAACCAGGTTCCTAACCATGTGTATGATCAAAGCATGTTTATGGACCATTTTTAGGATTTTTGCATTATTAGGATTGTTTTTTGGCAATTAAACCATGTTTATATGATATTAAACATAATTAAATCAAGTTAAAAATAATAAAATTAATCATAATACCTATGCTTCTTTAAGTATAGCCAAAGAAGGAAAGGTTTCCATATCTTGTTCACCAACTTTGATGTTAGAAAAAAATATCTATACACCTTAATATAAAAAAAAAAAAAAAAAAAAACCTTGGGGGGGGGGGGGGTTTCTTCTTTGCGGCCGGAATATAATAGCCCCCCCCCCCCGCGGGCTCATTTTTGGCCCAACTTCTGATTCTACAAGTCCAGATCTATAAGCCTGAGTTCAAATTTATTTTGGGTTCGGTTTTTGGCACGAAAAGCATATCGGGTGCGTCAAACAGTGCGAAAACGGGTGTTTTTCGGCTATTTTTGTGTAAATTTATAAAAACATGCTAGACGTTTGTAAAAATCGAAAATATTTTCACGGATCACTTAAAACATTTCAAAGAAGTGTTTGGTCAGTCTTTTTCGGGTTAACGGATGATACAATGCTTGGTTTGTAACTATCTTTTGCGTTTAAATCTATAGCTGATAGTTAAACGAGCAAGTCTTTGTTTAACTTGTTTGCTATCGAACTAAGGCCATAAAACTAATATGTCAGCTTATATAAAGCGTATATCACTTATAGACGGCCCCCTGGGATATCTGGGTCATAACTAGACCCGATCGGTTAATCGTTCGATCGTCACGTAATACGCGTTTATTTGCTTAATCGGTAAATACGTGTTGAGTTGTATCTGGTTTCGGCTCAAGTGTCACATAATAAGATTCTGAATTAAAACAGGTGTCTGATCTTTAGAACGCATAAATAATACCCACGAGTACCTCGAGAAGTCATAGCCACTACTAAGCAATTCTCACCCGCAATACTGGCCCGGGTCACTGGACCAAACAAATCCATGCGAAGTCGTTCCAGTGGCCTGATAATCGGGTTAATTGATTTGCACGGGTGTGACTTCTTCTTCTATTTCCCCTTTTTGCACGCAACGCTGTGATCATTCAGCTCGAAATTCTTGGGGGTCACACCATTCACTAAATCATTTGCAATAAGATGATTCATTTTGCGAACGTGGATGTGTCCCAAGCGTCGGTGCCATAGAATCGAGTCTTTCTCCGTTTCCTTGGAGACAAAACACGTTTCAGAGGATGAAATTTCACACCCCGTTAAGCGATTTGCGGAAGCATAAAACAGAAATGTAACAGACACCTCTGATATCAACCACATTGTTTATAAAGAACAATACAAACTACTTTACAATATTTTACATTGATCTAACTTCATTTACAACTAGGTGTTACAAACTAAATCCAGCCTGTTAAGCAGCTTTACTTATTATTAGCATACTTTCATCAATTCACCCAGCATTGATCGTAAGTCAAACATGTAGCACATTGACTTTCTAGTCCAAGTCTGGTATACCTGAAAAACATGTTAAAACAGGTCTACTACAAATAGTTGGTGAGTTTCACAAGTTTCAAGAAATCAATTGTGCGTACAACAATCACAGTTTGTAAATACTCAAGTATGTATGTACGTACGTTCACAAGTACGCTTGTTTGTATGTTTTTGATGTAATTATACTAAGCTATAGAGAAACCTTGACTGTCTGCGCGGCGTGCATTTATTTCCCACGCCTAATCAACCACTGTGGCTCCCCTTCCGCCGACAACATGCCCAAGTAGCTATGTCTAACACTACATAGCCTGTTTGTATAAGTATGGTCATGTGCAAACAGCGTATGTGACACGGCAACCAGGCCGATTCCGTTTGGGTTTGTCAAACCAATAGTACAATTCACAAGACACCGGCTCGAAGTTAATCACTGTGTTCGTGGGGACTTTCGTGTGTTAGCACTTTGATAATTCCCATCATCAAACAATTCATAGTATATAGATATGTATCAACATGTTTTTCACCCCAAAAGTTCGTAAAAACAGTTTAAAGTGGGGTCATGAAACTCACTGTTTAATCAGGATTCGGTACAACGTCGGCCCATAGTTCGTTTGACTCGTATCACTAGTTCCTATAATGGATATAATAATAATAATAATAATAATAATAATAATAATAATAATAATAATAATAATAATAATAATAATAATAATAATAATAATAATAATTTTATACTATTATAATCATTATACTAAACTAGGCTGTATATCTAATCCGGGTATAGCTGGTACGCCCAGAAAGTGTCATTAAGCTTAGGTTGTGATGTTGTTCAATGTCTAATACTTAAAAATGAACTTGGCTCGGTTTCCCCATTTTTTCAACTGGGCCAAGTTGTTCGTTAATGCGTTCAGAAAACATTTATGGGGATGTAAGCTTGGGTAAATATATTGGCCGATAAAATGATTAAGTTATAAAGAAAGATCACATATTGGGGTTCTGGATTCGCTATGGGGCTCGTTTCCGTTTATTCAGTTTGATTTGGAGAAAAATACACACGATTTATCTAAATTGTCCGGATTTCTTACAAAAAGTTTTTTTTACTTAATTAATCCGAAAATATGATTTTTGATCACTCTTGGCGTTCTGATATTCCAACAGGTTCGTTAATCACGAACTCGTCGGTTTTCATCATATTTGAATTTGTTTAATCTTTATATTAGCATAATTAATAATCTGTTTATCATTAAATTATGAAAAATTAATCACTTATCAATTAAAATATGTAGATTTTTATAAAAAGATTCATGGAATTATTTAATGATTTATTAATTTATAAAAATTCATTTTATCAGCTATATTTAACCCGAAAATCGTCCGTTTATACCAAACGATCTCTGAAAAATCCACCAAAATTTCTGAGTAATCAGAATATATGCCAAAATAACCTGGAAAATTTCCAAACTCTAACAACCATGCAAAATATCCTTTTCGAGCCAAAAACGACTATGAAAATTCAATTAAACGCAAATGCAAAAAAAATACCTAGACATTCCAAATGAACCCAAATTTCAATGTCAGCATAATATACCAAATCTGAGTTTTCCACAAAATATTATAATTTTTCAAGAATTTTAACTATTTTTTCTAAATAAACGATTCAATTCGGTAATAAATTCGCCAAATATTCTCGGATGGTCGAAAAATTACCAAATTTGAACAGGGACTAAATCATATTTCCCCTGATGTCTCTGAAAAGTTTTATAACCTAACAATATGCACATCACAACCTTAACCTAAACAGCCCGTAATCGAGCATTTCGGCATTACCTTTGCGGTTTTCGCCAGTTTTTGCTCTCTTAATCCAATTTCTGGTTTCTTGTGCTTCTACATAAGCTAAATACTGGTCCTATATCACAAACAAAGCATGTTTCATCAATATGGCAGCCTTGAAACTTAGGGTTTCGGCTAGGGTATAAAACCGAACTTTTGAACCGTAAAAACGTCGTTTAAACCCTTTAATCCGTGTTTATGGCCAAAAAAACTTACGAATTCTGATTTCCAACCATTTTATAAGCAAAATATATTTTTGAACAATTTTTAGGGCTTTTGCATAGTTAGGATTGATTTTTGGTTATCAAAGATCAATAATTATGTGAAATATCATGTTAAAAAAACTTAAAATCAAGAAAATAGATGGTCACCTTGAACTTTTGGTGTAGGAAAACGTCCAGAAAGTTTATAATTAGTTTTGAGGTTGATATGTATGTAAAAAAATATCTCAACTCTTAGATTAAATATGAAGGAATGTTAGGGGGAGTTGGTCCCCTTTGGCGGCCATAATAAAGGGGGGGGGGGGGTCCTCTTGGCCCATTTTAATTTATTTCGTCTAGTTTTGCATGCCAAACGCGAAATCTCAAGTTAAAATTTATTTCGAGTTCGGTTTTTGGCGCGGAAAATATATCGGTGCGTCAAACAGTTCGAAAACGAGTGTTTTTCGGTTATTTTGTGTAAATTTATAAAAACATATTATACGTTTGTAAAATTCTAAAATATTTTCACGAATCGCTTAAAACATTTCAATTAAGTTTTTGGTAATTTTTTTTTGCTTAATGGATGATACAATGCTTGGTTTGTAACTATCTTTCGTGTTTTTATCCATAGCGGGTAGTTAAACGAACATATTTTCGTTTAACTTGTTTGCTATCAAAGTAAGTGTAGGTTCCCAGCCAGATCAACACAGGATTATCTCGTAATACGAGGGTGCGGAATCCCCTACGTATACGATACGAGTGTTGAGACGAGAGACACGTAAAGGAACACGTAAGACAAAGGTTACTTTTCTATTAGATGTGAAGACACGTAGCACCAAGAACCAGCTACACCTTACAAAATGAACAACCCTCAAAAACCTTGCAAACTGATGGCGGAAGTTAGCTTATTATACTACGACAACTTTGCCTAACACCCTGGGCGAAGTTGTCCCTAACTTCGCCAGAAGCTAAGTTCGCCAAAACCAAAAACAAAACTAACTAGTTTATCACGACAAACCAAACATCGTAATGATTACAGACACGATAAACTCGAGACAAATGAACTATTGGCACAATGCACCAACAGTCTCCCCCTTGGCAGTAGCTTCATTTCTCTTACATCTTCGTCTCGTCATGTAATCCAAAAAGCCGTACCTTCCATCTTCAAGCATGTACACTTTGTCTCACACAAACTGAGACCACCTTTTGATATTTCTTCGCTTCATATTTCCAAGCAGGAATATAAAAAATCTTCTTTTCGTTGAGTACCTGCAAATCAGCTTGAGACAAATTAACCAAGTGCATAGGATCATACACCCTTAAGATCTCCTGTTCATCTTGATCTTCCATCACGGCTTCAGCAGTTTGGCAATCAACATACCACCATTTAAGATCTTTCAATACATCTTGAGGCATAGTCTTCATTGGAACCTCTTTCATACATCTAATCGGTTTGTACTTCATCACCATCCAGGGCTTGCCATCAGCCCGCATTCCTCGATCTGTATCTTCAACCAACTTCCCCTTTTGAGGCTTCAACAACTTAAACCTTTTCTCCTTAACAACTTCACTCCACACTATTTTACCAACCCAACTAGCAAAATTGTCCCCACTCCTATTAATCAATCTTAAACGAGCCAAGTCCTTCACCTCACACTCAGGTAACGTATTGAATGATCTCAACTTCTTAGCAAAATACTGAATCCCAACATATCTTTTCACAACAAATACTTTTAGCTGATCATCATACAACCAACAGATAATACCCTTTTTCGATTCAGCATACCCTTTAATATTATAACTCTTTTTGAACATCGTTGGTACCACTGGCTTCTTTGTTTTGTTAAACCAATGAGCATATTCTTCTTTCCACCGTGGCTGTGCCTCCCACTCAGAATCACCCGACACATTATCATTTTGACCCACACATTCTTGACTTGGGATATCATGTTCAATACTATCATCAGGTATCTCACCTTCCTCTAGGCCACTGTCAATCTCAATCTATTCACCAAGCTTTTCAATCTCACTAAGATGCAACACATCTTCATCCATATCTTCCTCATCATCCACCACAATAGTTTCACCACTTGTACTGCCAGATGGATCAGTAGCTTCATCATCCACCACAACCGTCTCACCACTTGCACTGCCAGATGGACCAGTAGACTCCCCCCTGAGATGTGGAAGCTCCAAGAGTTAGTTCAGTTCTTGGCAGCTCACCACCTGAATCTTTCGAAGCATTGGGATCATCATCTCTATCCTCTCTCCTCTTAGTTCTCAACTCATCCCCTTTGCAACTGGTCTCCCCCTGAGATGCTAAGAACTGTTTAAGCGTATCAAAAAGTTTACCATGCTCAATAAGAAGAGATGACTGAATTTGGTTCTCAGCCACTAGCCGTTGAATAGCTTGTTTCTGAATGAGATTAATTCTTGACTGCTCAGCCACGACACGTTCTAGAGCCGCTATCCGCTCTGAATCTGACAATGAAGCATCAAAAGCAAATGACATGTGAGAAATGTCTTGTGCATACGGCGGAGGGATACCCAGTGTCGCTGGAGTTTCTGATGATGGTGGACTAGTGACCGGAGTAGGAATTGAAACAGTGGACCTAGTAGTCGCCATCACCGTAGATTCAACAAACATAGACACAACCTCAGACGGTGCAATAGTACGTTGTGGTAGAGACACAATCGCCGGCATAGACATCACAACCGTAGATGGAACACAAGATGGTGCTGACAAAGCCACCGTTTAACCACTAGATGTCACTGTGAATGGTTCGGATGAAGAGGGAGGTACTATAGACATACCAGATAACTGTGGAGGGGCAAATTGAACAACACTTGAGCTTTCACCAGCTCTAGCTCTCTTTGATCTTCGGACCAAGGCATACAACTCCTGTTCATAATCCGACTCACTATCATCTGAATCTTTCTTCCGTTTTCCTTGAATCCGCTCTTGTGTAACCAAAACTCTCTGGGCTTCAGCAGCTTCATCATTTGAAGAATCAGATAAAGTTTCCTCTGAATCCTCTCTTGAAGGTCGAGATTGACCAACTGAACCGACAATCACAGAAGATTGTACCCCAGACACTGCGATTGAGGAAACCCGAACTTCAGAGGAAGTACCAAAAATACCTTGCACCCCCAAAGCAACATCAAGATCTATTCCCTCTGTTGCAGAGATAACAGGATCTATTACTGGATCATCCAGTAAGGGAGCATCTTAAACAGGATCAACAGGAACTGGAGCAACATGAACCACAGGAGGTGGTTGTGGGATATCAGCTTGTGCCGGTGCAGGATCAGAAAATTCATCCTCTGGTGGAGCAACAAAGTTAGGATTTACAAGGTACCCAAATAAAGCAGTGTGTCGCGGACGACGTTCAGGATTACTTCGTGCGCTCGATGATCGACATTGAGCAAAATTCTCTTGTTTATACATTCCACAAAAGAGATAGGACGACGTTGTGGCAGATTAGGAGCAACATGATTAAGAATCATCTGTAAAAATCATGGATACATTAAGAACCGCTCCCTGTCAGTAGCCCTCCGCTGACAATCAATTTCGTAGAACACCATTTGACTAAAGCTGAATGGTTTATTATATGTCAGCGCAGTCATGGCAGATTGCATTGTCGCACCCATACCATCAGTTCCTGCTTTGCGGCCGGACATGCAAACAATCAACACATGCATCAAGAAACGCATTGATCCAATAGAAATCCCTTTCGGCGTTGTGAGTCTTCCAATGGACCAGAGTATCCCATACGAAGAAATGCCCCATTCCTAAAAGAGGCTGAAAACTCAGTGGGATCCTGAGTAGTTTCATCTCTAAACTGTAGAGCCTCCTGTATCTGATTTGCAGAAAACTGTACTTCCTGACGATTAACTGTAGCACGCATCACTGGAGGTTCCACTCGACAATCATATTCCATTGTGTTCCAAAAGTCTTCTATATTTGGTAAAGAGATCGGAAGAGTTGTAGTGATAGCATGAAAAATCCTTGATCGTGTGAGAAACGTGATGATCTCCGAGTAATCTTCTACACCACGAGCATCTGGGTCCAATGTCACGTACATGTTGTGACCCGGAAAGAATTTTCTCTTATCCCCATCTCCTTCATCACCACCAGTACCACCCGCACCTGCTACAGCAGCCATACCTGAAAGGCAAACAAGTTAAGTTAGCTGATTGCCTAGACAGTGTGTAACTTCGCCAAACAGAAAGATAGCGAAGTTGGTGATGGCAAAGTTGTTACCAATCAGCGATGTTGTAATAAGTTCGCCAAAAGCACAACTTCGCTGCACGCACACTGCCTGAACCAAGATCAAAATCAGTAGCAATGACGGACAATCAGAGATGGACAATAGGTATAAGGATGTCCGATTGAGGTCTCGGAGATCTAGACAACACCAATGCAACCATAAATATAGAGTATGATTGACAAAAAGGAATAACCCAATAGACCCGATTAAAAAAAAACCTACATTGTGGAATTGGTTAATCACACAACCAGTTAATTATGAATCAATAGACATCAAGGTACCTTCGTGGTAGTCACGAAGTGGATTATAAGAAAGTTGATTCAGATGACAAGTTCGCCGAGGGTTCAGTAGGTATTTTGTGTTCAGTTTGACCAAACGAGGACTAGTATTGACTTATATACTTTCTTAAAAGAATACCCAGCCAGTTGATAACATCGCCAATCCAAGCGAAGTTAATTTTGAAATAAGGAAATGACCAAAAACGAGTAACCCTAAGCTCTATGTTATCCACATAAGACAGATGTATAAAATAATATAAAATTAACATAAGTAAAATAGCATTGACGAGATCAAATTTCAGTCTGTAGAGAACCCAGCATGTTTAAGAAAAGATCCGAATCATGGAATCATACTAACTAAGAGGCTGTCACAAGGATCCATGTTCAGCATTATTATGACATAGAGAAACAGGTTGAAGGTAGGAAAAAGACTTTGCATGATTCTCATTGTGTCAGTGATACGGGTTAGGTTCAATTAGGCTCAAAATTTAGATGGACATCACTTAAGGAATTGTGATGCCTCCTATCTATTCTCAAGGCGTATTTGGCTTTCCCCAGATCACCCTGAGTTGACTTCGACCTGTAGTGTCTGATTTAAACATTGTACATTTGAGTTGGCTTCATAATCCTTACATCTTGCACAAGACTCAGTTGGTTTTTTTTAAGAAACTATAACAAATACCTGCAGGTCCCGAATCTGGATCACTGCAGAAGGATAACACAATCTACGCGGGGATCAAGACACTAACGGGCTCGTGTATGACTGGGTAATCACTTTTCTGCCTATCATTCGGAGAGATATATGTGGAGACATGCACATTTTAAAATGACTCTCCACAATAAATCGAGCAGTTTTAATTTGTATCACATTAACTTTTACGCACCATGGAAAGCTACCGTGCCAAACAATGACTGGTCTAAAGTCTTTTTAGCCTAATAACTTCACATGTTAGGCGCACAGAATCAGTTCATCTATCATTTTCCAAAGGTTGGATCAATTTTCAATTTAACATCAATTTTGAAGCTTCATGAGAAGCTATAGACTGAAAAAGTATATCATTTCCCAAAAATTTTATATTCAGAGGCCCCGATCACTTCTAAGTCTTTGGGTAAATGGCTATCCCGAAAACCCAGTAGATTAGCAGGACTATGTGTCCCGCCAACTGAGTGTAACCGACATAATTTTCAGCGAAGGAATAAAAACTCATCACAACTGCCCCAGTGGCTTTCAGTTATTAGGTTAATGGCTATCCTTTGAATCTACACGTAGATACAAGGACCAAACATATTTAAGAATATGTCCTTCAACCTTGAGAAACTGACATAATTCTCAGCGATAGTGATTTTTCTTTTTTTTTTTATGACAAAAGGAAAACATAGTTACTCGGGATTGATCATTCCATTAAGCTCAATAAGGTTTTGAAAACGGGACCGGTCAAAAGCTTTCGTAAAAAGATCGGAAAAATTATCCAGTGAATCAACTTTTTCAAGCAAGATTAGTTTCTTCTCAGCACAATCCCGTATGAAATGATGACGAATGTCAATATGTTTTGTTTTACTGTGTTTCACGGGATTGTTAGTTACTGAGATAGTTGTAGTGTTGTCAATGCAAATAGGAGTTTGAGTGAAATTCAGACCATAATCTCGCATTTGTTGTTGTATCCATAAAACCTGGGAGCAGCAGTTTGATGCAGCCATGTATTCTGCTTCACAGGTGGATATGGCTACAGAAGTCTGCTTGCATTGCCACGACACCAATCTTCCTCCTAGAAATTGACAGCCACCAGTAGTTGACTTCCTATTCTGGTTGCATCCTCCATAATCTGAGTCTGTGTATGCTACCAGATCCAGTTCTCCTCCTTTTGGATACCAGAGACCCAGTTTAGGCTTCCCTTTAAGGTACCGCAAAATCCTCTTCACTCCCTTCATGTGTGACTCCTTTAGGTTTGCCTGAAAACGAGCACAAAGACAAACTGCAAACATGATGTCAGGTCTAGAAGCAGTTAAATACATCAAAGAACCTATAATCGCTCGAAACTGAGTGGGATCCACATTTTCATCACTATCAGAATCAGCACCTAGTTTATGGTTGACACAAATCGGAGTGTCAAACGGGTTGTTTTCTTCCATTTTAAACCGTTTAAGTACGTCGTGAACATATTTAGTTTGATGAATGAACATGCCATCCTTCTTCTGATCTACCTGTAAGCCCAAAAAGAAACTTAGTTCACCCATGGCGCTCATCTCAAACTTTTTCTTCATAACCGCTTCAAACTCCTGACACATAGAAATCTTTGAGGCTCCGAAGATGATATCGTCCACATAGACCTGAACGAGAAGAAATTCTTTCCCATTCCACTTGACAAACAACGTACTGTCTATCTTTCCTCTCACAAACCCATTTTCCAGCAAATAATCAGATAAAGTTGTGTACCAAGCTCGTGGAGCCTGATGTAGGCCATATAATGCTTTACTAAGCTTGTATACATGATCTGGAAAGTCTGGATCAGAAAATCCCAGAGGTTGCTTGACATACACCACTTCATCGACCTTGCCATTTAGGAAAGCACTTTTAACATCCAGCTGAAACACTTTCATATCTTTGTGTGCAGCAAAGGCCAAGAAAAGTCGAATAGCTTCCAGTCTTGCCATAGGAGCAAACACCTCATTGTAGCCGATCCCTTCTTGTTGATTAAATCCTTTGACTACTAATCTTACCTTGTTCCGGACGATTACCCCTTTCTTATCTCTCTTGCATTTGAATATCCACTTCGTACCGATTGCATTCACATCTCGTGGCATTTCAACCAAACGCCATACTTCCATTTTGTTAAACTGAGCCAATTCTTCCTGCATGACTTCTACCCACGAGCTATCCTTTAATGCCATCTGATAGTTCTTTGGTTCAATCTGATTGATAAAGCAAGCATACAAGCATTCATTCATAACACCAGTGTCTTTAATGCTTGCATACACACATGTGTTTTCTTCCAAGCTCCTTCTTGTTCGTACTCCATCGGAAGGACTACCGATTACATTCTCCAGGGGATGATCCTTGTGGATTCTGGTGGTTTGGACAGGACCAACCGCTAAGTCTTCTCCAAGATTTGGAGATATTTCATCTGAATTGTGTTGAGTGTGAAACGGATTGATAAAGTCATCACCACTTGAAACAGCATGAGGTTCATTGAGCTGTGGACAATGCAGAAATGCCTCATCTTCATCGAGTAGCATCTGAGTGGCCATTCTTTCTTCTGTATCTACAAAATCAAAAGAAGGTAAATTAAAAGATTTGAATAATGTATCATAATCAAAAGCCTATGCTGGTCCCGTGCTAGGCTTTGGTGATTTATAACTTGTAATGTCAGTGTTACAGACCACCTCAACCTTATTGTTCGATAGATTAAAGACTCTTCTGTTGGGTGACCCAACTACGTAGCCAACAAGAATACCTTCATCAGCTTTCTCACAAAATTTTGAGTTAGTCTTTAAGATCGAACATGGGGACCCAAAAGGTTCCAGACCTTTCAAATTTGGCTTTCGACCCTGCATTAATTCATAACAAGTTTTATGTAATCTTTTGACAGTTAAAACACGATTAAGGATATAGCAAGCCGTGGCAACAACCTCAGCCTAGAACACCACGGGAAGTTTAGCATCTGCCAGCATAGTCCTGGCCCCCTCAATTAAAGTTCTGTTCTTCCTTTCATCTACTCCATTCTGTTGCGGAGTATATGGTGCACTAAACTGATGCGCTATCCCTTTCTGCAGACAAAACATCTCCATTTGATAGTTCTTGAACTTTATTCCGTTATCGCTTCTGATGAACTTGACTTTTCCCCCAACAATGTTTTCCACTTTGGTAATCAAGTTAATTACCAACTGCACTGTTTTATCTTTAGCTTTCAGAAAATAAACCCATGAGTAACGTGAGTAATCATCAGTCACAACCAAGCAATAGGATGTTCCACCCAAGCTTTTAACATTGATAGGACCAAACAGATCCATGTGAAGCAAATCCAAAGGTGTGGTAATTGAGTTAACCAATTTGGAGTGATGTGATTTCTTGTGTTGCTTTCCTTTCTTGCATGACAGACACTGGTTTTCAAAGTTGAAATTGTTTAATGGAACCCCAAGTACCAGCTTATTCTTGACAATGTAGTTCATCTTACGTAGATGGATATGACCCATCCTTCGGTGCCATAATTCCGACTCAGTTTCTGTTGCTTTTGACAAGAGGCATGATTCTTCTGTCTCCATCTTAGTGGACCTCATGTCCATCACGTATGTATCCTTCTCTCTTGGAACTTTCATCACAATCCAGGTTTCAGGAATCTTGAAACCAGGATGAAGTACGAGTGCTTCATCCTTTGTAAAGTGCACAGTGTATCTTTGTCACAGATCTGAGAGACGCTCAGAAGATTGTGCTTTAACTCTTCCACAAAATTGACCTTCTCCAACTTGATTTTCCCATTAGTAATAGTACCGACTCCAGAAATTCTTCCTCTACTTTCTCCTGCAAAACTAACTCTTCCACCTTGTACAACTTTCAAATCACGTAACAATTTCTTGTTACCAGTCATGTGCCGGGAACAGCCACTGTCGACAACCCACATGTTGTTCACAACCATGTTCGACTGTTCCTGCACAGTTTAAGAAACAAATTAAAAGCGGGGGACCCAAGCCCTTCTGGTCTTGGGTTGGTCAAACCTGTCAAACGGCATCCAACTCCTTGGTTGCCCAAAGTTCCCTTGAGGGAGGTTTTCATTTGATCTGAATGGAAGATTTCTAAAAAACTGATTATGAGGCCATCCATACATCCTTGATTTTCTAGCGTTAATGGATTCGAAGTTACCCATTCTATGATTAACTGGGAAAAAACGAGGTTGGTTTCTTTGAAATCTTAAATTTGTCCAACGATTAAATTTGGATGCATTAGAATTTTTACCCATACCAGTTTTAGTGTTCGTTCCATTTTCAGCTTTGGTTGGCCTCAAATTTTTAGACTTCTTCCTCTTCAGCGGACAGTTGCTGACAAAGTGACCTACGTTGTTACATCGAAAACAGCTTTTGTTCGGACAATTAATTTCCTTTGGACAATCTATGTCTATCCGAACATTCTTTTCAGAAGTTGCAGCAGAGGATGAAGTTACTTCACTAACAGTTTGTTTCATATAAGGGGGAACGAATGGGTTTAGAGAAGTTTTCGTTTTGCTAAAAGTATCACTCTCCCCCCCTCTGAGTAACACAACTTAATCATCCACTTTGCGAATGTTCACAGACTCCTTATGCGTGGAGTCTTGATCCACAACTGACGATTCTGTCTGAACCGATTCATTAACATATTTATTGAGGTTCTCATGATTGCTCAATTTAACGTTGGTGTTGCTTGATTGAACTCTAACGGGTGAGTAGATGGAGCTGACATTTCCCGTTACTGTCTGATCAGGTTTAACAAAGACAGGTGGCTGATTACAAGGATTATAAGTGTAGTTATTGTTAAAAGGTGGTGGAACTTCATTGTATCCAATTCCTCCTTTATCGTTAGGAGAACGTTAAACACTTAGGACATGATTAAGCATCATTGAAGAGTTCCTAAACTGTTCAAGTTTTCTGTTTAGTTCCACCACTTTCACTTGATAATCAGCTATCTGTTTGTCCTTTTCAGCAATAAGTTTGGTTTTTTCTTCCACAACTTCATAACTTAGATCGATTACTTGGATTTTCTCAGCTAATGTTGCCTGAAGGCATCTTATGTCTTTTTCACCAGCATTAATTTTGACAGAGTACTGTTTTCCCTTTGTTTAGAGTAATGATGTTCTTCTTTTATAATTTTTAATTCTTTTTCCAAACTTACATACTGATCAGTTAAAGCATTTAATTAATCAGACAGTTTTTCACATTGTTCACAATGAGGTTCAGAACATACCTCTGAGAGCTGATCATTCAATTTTGCTATGTATGCTTGATCCTCCACTGGTTCCTTGTCACTGCTTTCATTCAAGATATTCACCAGATGGGCTTGCTCAATCACCTCCTCAACTTTGATGTTCCAATTATATCCACCATTCTGTTGAGAAACCATGGCTTTTATTTCACTTCCATTCCCATTCTGCAGAGTAGGCCTGTTCTGACCCCGTTCAACTCTCTCATTTGGGCACTCTCTCGCAAAGTGTCCATTCTGTTGACAGTTGTAGCAACGAACCTTTGACTTGTCAAATCCCGGTCTCTCTCCCACGAATTTTCGTCCAGTCTTCTTTATAAACCGTTTTACCCTTCTTACTATCATCACCATTTGCCACTGCAGATCCATTTCTTCCATGTCATCAGCATCTATCTGATCATAGTCCTCATCCAAGGTTGCAGGGTCAACTATCTTTCCCTTGATGTAATTTTCATAAGACGCAATGAAAGAGGCATAAAGGGCAAATTGTTGTTCAACAGATTTTACACTCATAGGCATCTTTGAGTAATTTACATTTGAAGCACTAATACTGACTGAAGATTGAGATTTTGAAGAACCACTTCCACTTGCTACAAAGCATATATCTCCATCCATATTCATCATCACATGACCATCTTGCGTAGAATTTGGTTCCCCGCCTGAGTAATAGGCGGTCGAATCTGTTTTAGAGCTTGAGTTTGCAGAGCCTTTTGCACCATACATTCCCGGATCCTGAACCTGATCAGTAGGCGTCTCTTTTCGTAACATGTTAAGCTCATAATTACGTAACTTGTTAACCACCTTCTCTAAATCAAAACTATCAAATTCTTTATCTTCTTTCATCAGAACTGTGTACATCTCCCATCTTGATGGAAGAGCATTAATAAGTTTTTCCACAATCTCACTCTCAGAATACCTTATGGAGTAGTTGTCCAATTCGGTCATCAAGTGATAGTATCTTGTAATGATGTCATCAAGCGATTCATTCTTAAAATACTTGAATACCGAGAACTGAGTTTTTAGGAACTTTATCTTGGAGTTTCGAATTCCAACGTTACCTTCATAGCAGCTCTCCAACGCTTCCCACAATTCTCTAGCCATCTTGTACTTTCGGAAAGTATGAAGAATTTCCTGAGGTAGTGCCATGGTGATTGCAGCTAGTGCTTTACTTTCTGCCCCGTACATCTTCTTCTCATCGTCCTCCATCTTATTATATTTTTTTAGTTGCTCACGTCCTTCAAACTCAGTTGTTGGAGGGATATAACCATCCTGAATGCATACCCACATCTTTGCATCTTGATATTTCATATACTGCTCAAATCTGTCTTTCCACGCAACAAAATCAGTGCCTTTAAGTAACTTTGGAGCTTTAGTCGCTGACCCAGCTTCAACTTCCATTTTCACCAGTTCAGTGATGTTTATTGACGTCATTTTTAAACCGAAACAATAGCTGGAACCAAATGAAACGGTACTTCGTGAAGACGAAGAAAGTTTAACTTCACCAAGGAATAACTTCGCCAAAGAACAACTTCGCCAAAGAATAACTTCACCAAATAACTTCGCCAGTTATAACTTCACCAAAGAATAACTTCGCCAAAGACTAACTTCGCCAAAGAATAACTTCAAATAATAACTTCACCAAATAACTTTTCCAGTTATAACTTCGCTGAAACCCTAGATACAGGTAACGGCAACTTCGCATGCCGCGAGATCTGATTTTGAGCAGTGTTTTTCTTGTTTCGAATGATTAAAAGGTAGTATGGAGTGCGACAGGGACAATTTAATGTTGGAATGGACTGAACGAACGGTGTTTTACGTGAAACGATTCCGCGAAAAGTCTAGCGGAGTTCGTTTAACACAAGTGTGATAATCCCGAACCACACAAACACGAGCAAACGCTCTGATACCAATTGTAGGTTCCCAGCCGGATCAACACAGGATTATCTCGTAACACGAGGGTGCGGAATCCCCTACGTATACGATACGAGTGTTTAGACGAGAGACACGTAAAGGAACACGTAACACGTAAGACAAAGGTTTCTTTTCTATTAGATGTGAAGACACGTAGCACCAAGAACCCTACACCTTACAAAACAAACAACCCTTAAAAACCTTGCAAACTGACGACGGAAGTTAGGTTATTATACTACGACAACTTCGCCTAACACCCTAGGCGAAGTTGTCCCTAACTTCGCCAGAAGCTAAGTTCGCCAAAACCAAAAACAAAACTAACTAGTTTATCACGACAAACTAAACATCGTAATGATTACAGACACGATAAACTCGAAACAAATGAACTATTGGCACAATGCAACAACAGTAAGGCCATAATATTAATATATTAGCTTATATTAAACGTATATCACTTATAGATGCCCCCCCCCCCCCCGAGATATCTGAGTCATAACCAGACCCGTTTGGTTAATCGTTAGTTCGTTATGTAATAAGCATTTAATTGCTTATTCGGTTTGTAAATGCTGAGGTGTATCCGGTTTTGCAACTAATGTCACATTCTCCCCCCCCCCCCCCCCCCCCGCTAAGAAATTTTTTCCCCGAAATTCTATATACCCGTTAAAAGCTTCTTAAGAATAAACAAGAATATTTGTTTTCGTTTTCAAATGTATATAATTCCCCGTTATAAGGCATTTTACCGAACTTTGACCATTGACATTCTGTTGAGTCGTAACTCTTTGACTTTCCTGCCTATTATTTCTATGAGTTCTTTTCAAGTTTGGTTATGTGTGAGTTTCCAAGTTGTACTATCTCCGCCTCATCAATAAGGCACTTGTTTGTTTCGGTATATAGGAAATTACTAGTAGGAACTCGACACTAAATATGGTTTTAGTCGATTTTCTATGGGATTAAATTTCAAGATAACATCATACGGTTCATTATATGTTGATGTTAACTTATCGATTTCCTCAACCCAAATAACACCTTTAAAGGTTAACAAGTTATTACGTACATCAGTATATTTCTTTTGTCAGTCTCAGGCGGCTTTCAGTTTGTTTTTGATTTCTACGAGTTTTACTTGTGGTTTCCAGACTCAAATTGGATTTTTCATTTTGAGTATCGCTAACTTTTAGCTTATTAAGGTAACGATTTATATTCTTGTTCGTATCGTACCAGTTATAATGTCTCTCGTATAATATTATGGTAACTATTAGTATACGAGGATTAGACCAGTGGAAAAACGCTGGCCTTAATTCCTTTTAAGATTTAATATACAGTTGCAATGTAATTATCCCAATGTTTGTATAGTTTGCCCAGATCGATCTTTTATTTGGGAATAACAGGTCGTGCTTAAGCCGATTCGTTTTCTTAAGTTCGTTAGGAAATAAGACGCGAAACGACTATCTCAGTCTGAAGTAATCGAAATAGACATACCATGACGAGATATGATTTTGTTGACATAATGGTAAGCACGCCTTTCAGTTGTGTAGTTGCTATGGGTTGGGATAAAATATGCAATTTAAGTTAGCCGGTTAATTAGTACTCGGACTACAATGTGTTTTCGGAATGATTTAAGAAAGTGTGTTATGAGGCTCCTATAATCTGTCCCCACTTCTACAGTGAGTTTCCGGTTGTTATAACATTACTGAGGGTTTTTGATACTATGCTTTAATTTTCGCACGAGTTAGGTATTTATCGATATGTGTAGTTAAATCTTTTTTTTTTCATACCGCCACCAATAGAACTCTTTTAAATCATTTTACTTCTTATCAGTTCCTGAACTAATGGAATATCTGGAATTGTGTGTTTCATCCATGATCAAGTCCCGTAAGTTACCAAGAGTTGGAATCCAGACTTGGTTTGCTTGAAGTATAGAACTTCATCGGTTTTCTTTTCAAAGTTCTGCTCATTCCCGTGCAAGTCTTTGTGGTCAAAAATATGCTACAGAAGTCTCGTGATTTGTATAAACTACATATTTGGTGTCATACAAATTGTGTTCCCAGATATTAAGTGCAAAAATAACCGCGCCCAATTCTAGGCCATAGGTAGTATAACTTTTTTTCATGCACTTTTAACTGTTGGGAAAAATACGCTATAACCATGTTTCTTTGCATAAATACACATCCTAAACCTTTTCAAGATGTATCACAGTACACGAAAATGTCATTAGTCCATTAGTGGAGATTTAGTATCGAGCTTGACATAGTTTTTGTTTCAACGGTTAAAAAGCCATTTCTTGTTCTTCTTCTCATTCATAAATTCGGACTTCTTGAGTTAAGAGAGTCAAAGGTTATGCTATAATGAGAAAGTTTGCAATAAGGTGCCGATAGTACCAGCTAATCACAAAATTTGGCAAAGTTCACTTGGAGATTTTGGTGTTTACTAGTTTTGCTCGGTTATATGTGTATTCCGTGTCGACTAACAACATTTCCTAAGAATCGTACTCCTTGTAACCAAAATTCGCACATGGACAACTTGTTATACAATTTCTCATGCCTCAACAACTCCAAGATTGTTTGTAACTGTTGCTCATGTTCTTTCTTGGTTTTCGAATAAATCAGGAGATTATTACTAACGTTATAATGAATTTATCGCGGTATGGTTTACAAACTCGGTTCGGGTGATCCATGAGAGCTGCGGGTGTATTACTCGGTCCAAAGGGCATAACTAAGGGTTCATAGTGACCATACCGAGTTCGAAACGCTGTTTTAGAAACATTCTCCTTTTGGATTTTTTACTTGAAGATAGTCGGATCGGAGATTGATTTTCGAGAGTAATTCACCCCTTGGAGTTGATTGGACCAGTCGCCTAATTATGGGAGAGGATATTGATTTTTGATTGCAATTTGTGTATTCCTCAGTAATCAGCAATGCACATCCCAAGCTTTCATCCTTCTTCTTTACCAAATTAACACTAGTGATTCCAAAGTAGAATAACTAGGTCGTATGAACCTTTATCTAATAATCCTTGCAATTGATTGGACAATTCTTGCATCTCAGAGGGTGCCAATCGATAAGGTGCCTTAGCAATGGAGGCTAATCCTGGGATTAGGTCAATATGAAAATTAGCTCGTTCGGTAGGTGGTAATCTAGGTACTTTATCAGGAAAGACATTAGGTATTCACTCACTATGGGGATCTCTTCTATATGTTTTTCATTGGAATTATTTACATTTACGCTTACCAAAACTACCATACACCCTTGGCGCAAACACTTTAAGATGAAACACAGGAGGTGATATTGCGCCATTTTCTCTTCTTGCACCATAATTGTTTCATTATTCAAATGAGGAGTTTTAACTATTTATTTCTTACAAATGATATGTGCTTTATACTCAAATAACTCGCCCATGCTGGCATTTATATTGAAGGTTCCTAACTTTATTGGGAGTAGATCAATAAGAATCAGTTGTTCGTTTAAGATAATAAGACAATTTTGGAACATTTGGTTAGTAATTATAGATTTATCGGTAGTGAGCTCTATATCATAGGGATCTATTAGTTCACTAATCGGTGTATTTTCCAGGGATACGAAGTCAATAGAGACAAAGTTTTCTATCAGTATCTATATCAAACGAAACTGAGGCATATTAGTCAGAATTTACAAATGTATTCTTTCTCCACAATTAAGTGTTGTCGTGTACTATCTGATCCAATCACTAAACGCGGCCTCTAGCCGAGTTCGACGTCGATGCTTGTTCTTGGTTTAACCTGGGACAGCTCTTTTTGAAGCATTTCATACTTCCATACTCATAGTAAACATGAGGGTTTGTCATAGTTTGTGATCGAATTGGTTGTGATTGGGATAACTGTAAGTGATGAGGTTAGAATGATCGGTTTACAGTGTTCATAATGGTTTCACAGCTACAAGCATAGTATCCAATCTTCCCGCTTTTATGATATGCCTTTATTCAACATACCCTTTAGCGAAGGTTCATTGTATATGTTTAATTATGAACTAGAGTTAGTTGTCGTATTATTTTGAGTTGTAGGGTATGCACATTTAAATTGTTGTAGCTCTTGTGCTCCTGTTTCGTGATTAGCTCGTTTTGTACTAGATGATTTTTCGGTACTCTCAACACGCCTTTGCTGACTGAATTCAATGTTACCAACCCGGCTTGCATCACGGTATTCTCAAAAGTTAAGTGACTAACTAGATTAACTAAGGTCTCTTCTTCTGGAATACTAACCATAACATTAGTCGAACCAAATTGTTAGAACGGTTTGTGCATTCCAGTTGACCGCCCTTTCATTTGGGATTTCATTCCTTGGACAAAATATTTCAATATAAGGGTTTTAAGTTTTGCCTGAGTCATGCGGATGATTGCCTTTTGTTCCCGAATTCGTACAATCGTTTTCTACCATTCAAGGGCATGGCTAAGTAGTGTAATAGTAACATAATTAACGATACAATTTGATGGGAGCTACTAGTATGGATAACAGACTTTATCGTCTCGATCCATTTTACGAAATCCTTTGATTCTTTAGTACTACTAAAATTTACATGTTTGCACGACTTAGATCGTTTAAACGAGTATTCCCGTCATGAAGGATCACGGTTGTTACGAGTATTCCTGTTCGGTAAAAGATTTTTGTTGCCAATGGCATTTAGTGGGGGAAATTATTGTTATTGACAGTATCACCAGTGTTTAGTGGGAGAATATTATCCATGACAATGTTCGTATTTATCGAGAAAATAACATTTGTAGGTGTATTGGTATGGGGCGACGAAATAATATTCACGGCCGTATTATTGCTTGGCCTTTGATTTGTATTCATTGTTGTATTAATACTGGTAGCGAATCGTGCTGCGATTGTCAAAGTTACTATCTGCAGTTGCCGAACAATCCTCTCGGCCACAACTGCCTCAAATCACGTGTTTGTTTTATTTGGGGCCATTCTATAATGATAAACAACTAAACTTCACATAATAGTAATTTTCCCTATAACTCATTGCGTAGGGAATCACACCAGCTAACAGTTAGGTAATTCAAATAGAAGATACGTATTACACACACCAAATCATGTATCCATATACCCAGGATAGTACATAGATTTAGCCTAATAAGGCCATTGTTTGCATTTATGTATCGAAAATTGTCATCCCGTGACAAGTAATTTTAACCCGGTAAGGGTCAATGTTTGTACTAATAGATCCAAATCGTCTCCCATAGCATCATAGCACACTCCCAAATGCTTGCATGGAGTATCGAAACTATACACAACATTGTCATACTATCCTTGTCTATCCGAGCACATATTATAACAATCACGAATAGTTCACAACTTGTACAACAATTATTCAGATGTAATCCCACCAATGAGTAGCTGTTTTATTCTGCCTCTCCCGTGAGTAGACATTTGTCTGTTATGAGTTTAACCCGTATGTTATAATCGGAAGGCATTTGTATACTTCCCTTGACCTTTGGGTTTATAAATACAGAATATTCTTTCATCAGGTCATTCAGTATACGCAAGTGTGTTGGGTCTAGTAAAAGTGATAATTTATTAATTGGGAGTAAATATATTCTCAGCCAAGACACATCATCGGTCTGTAAGCGTGAGGGTTCTCCTTTATGATAAATTGATCGGAGTGGCGACAATATGGGAAAGGTTAGATATACTATAGAATGAATTTATTAATTGAGGAGGGTTCATCAAAGTCGGTGGTACTAGTGAGGTATAAGGAAATATCATTTTTATAGTTGGTGTATGATATATGTAGGGGTTCACGGTTTGTTATATTATTAAAAATTTAATAGGGTTGCTATTATATTTATAATTTGATAAACCATACTCTTTCTTAAGTATTTTCTTGAGAGTAGTGTTTATTTTTGAACAACGGAAGTGGAGAGATGAATAGAAAATAGTTCAGTTTAATGTTAGAAACTAGTATATGAGATAAAGATTAGGCCCGAATCGAGAAGTGTTGTGTTCTCTTGATATGAACGTATGTAGATCACCTTACAAGGTTCCTTTCTAGGCCTTGAATTTTCGCTCGGTCTGTGGTTCGATCATACAATAAGATTCAATTTGGACTCGATAAAGCTTTATCAACATTCTCGCTTATAGGTAAAACCGGTTCTTCATCCGATATGAGGCTACCGATCTCAACAAATTTCGGTTCAACAATTTGTTATGATCAGATATAATATTAATTACGATAAAATATAATATTATTTTTAATAAAATTTAATTTTAATTATAAAAAGAATTAATATTGATTATAATCGAATATAATATTCATTAATAAGATTTAATATTATCAACAGTACAGTACGTATACGTATTCGTACACCTTGTTCCAGATAAGAACGTATGCGTGTTATATATATATATATATAGGGGTAGGATCTAGTGAAAACTCCTTCTAAAGAGAAAACTTAAAAACTCTTAAAAACTCCTAAAAACTATTTTTAACTTTAAAAAAAAAAATTTTGAAGTTTCTTTTTTTTCCATTATTCTTACATGTTGTTATTGGTTCAAAAAAAAAAAAAAAAAAAAACTTGTCAGTAACTACGTCGGTATAGTGCGCATGTGTAATAGTGTGCATTACATATATGAAAAAGTGTTTGTATTGCATAGAATACAATACTATTGCACATATTTGATAACCACTATTGTATATATGCAATATAAGACTAATACAGACATCGAATACACATTAGTACGTATTTGTAATACAACATTAACGCACATGTGCACCACATCGGCTTTTATTTTATTATTATTTTTTTTCATATAATACAACACTACTACACATATACAATACACAAATATTGAATATATGCAATAAAACACTATTAAACTCAAAAATACATAGTAATACACATGTGTAATACAACTGTATCGCACAGTAATACGTATGTGCATTTTTTTATTTTTTTTTATTTTTTTCGAGTGAAATATAAGAAAATATAAGAATAATGGCTAAAACAGAATTTTAAAAATATTTTTTTATTTTTAATTAAAAATAATTCTTTAGGAGTTTCTAAGTTTTCTCTCTAAAGATGAGTTTTCTTTTGATCTTCTCCCTATATATATATATACAAACATACTCATTATTACCTTTATACACATATATTGACATTTTTACCTACCCATAAGTTCCGCGACTTCTCCCCGAATCCCTCGTACAAGCAAGTCTGTTATTATGTTCTGGACCATAATAACTCATTTGTCCCACAAGTTCATCCCGGCATCCATCAGTATCTAATATTAAATTTTTATTTAATTATTTTCCCAGAGTTAATCGAGCCGACGGTTATATTTAAGGTATCCTAAGGAATAACCTAATCATTTATAACCAATGGCTCTTCAAATTCTGTCACACCCCGTTAACCGATTTGCGGAAGCGTAAAACGGAAATGTAACAGACACCTCTGATATCAACCACATTGTTTATAAAGAACAATACAAACTACTTTACAATATTTTACATTGATCTAACTTCATTTACAACTAGGTGATACAAACTAAATCCAGCCCGTTAAGCGGCTTTACTTCATACTAGCAAACTTGCATCAATTCACCCAGCATTGATCGCAAGTCAAACACGTAGCATATTGACTTTCTAGTCCAAGTCCGGTATACCTGAAAAACATGTTAAAACAGGTCTATGACAAATAGTTGGTGAGTTTCACGAGTTTCAAGAAATCAGTTGTGCGTACAACAATCACAGTTTGTAAATACGTAAGTATGTATGTATGTACGTTCACAAGTACGCTTGTTTGTATGTTTATGATGTAATTATACTAAGCTACGGTGAAGCTTTGACTGTCTGTGCCGTGTGAATCCATTTCCCACGCCTAATCAACCACTGTGGCCCCCCTTCCGCATACAACATGCCCCAGTAGCTATGTCTAACACCACATAGCCTGTTTGTATAAGTATGGTCATGTGCAAACGGCGCTATGTAACAAAGCAACCAGGCCGATTCCGTTTGGGTTTGTCAAACCAATAGTACTATTCACAAGCCACCGGCTAGAAGTTAATCACTGTGTTCGTGGGGACTTTCGCATGTTAGCACTTAGATAATTACCATCATCAAACAATTCATAGTATATAGATATGTATCAACATGTTTTTCACCCAAAAGTTCGTAAAAGCAGTTTAAAGTGGGGTCATGAAACTCGCTGTTTAATCTGGATTCGGTACAGAGTAGGCCCGTAGTTCGTTGGACTCGTATCACTAGTTCCTATAATGGATATTATAATAATATTAATATTTTAATATTATTATAATCATTATACTAAACTAGGCTGTATATATTTAATTTGGGTATAGCTGGTACACCCAGAAAGTGTCATTAGCTTAGGTTGTGATGCGTTCAGAAAACATTTATGGGGATGTAAGCTTGAGTTAATGTATTGGTCGATAAAATGATTAAGTTAAGTAAAAGATCACATATTGTGGTTCTGGATTCGCTTTGCGGCTCGTTTCCGTTTATTCAGTTTGATTTGGAGAAAAATACACACGATTTATCTAAATTGTTTGGATTTCTTACAAAAAGTTCGTTTTTACTTAATTAATCCAAAAATATGATTTTTGATCACTCTTGATGTTCTGATATTCCAACAGGTTCGTTAATCAAGAACTCGTCGGTTTTTATCAGAATTGAATTTGTTTAATCTTTAAATTAGCATAATTAATCGGTTTGTCATTAAATTATGAAAATTTAGTCACTTATCAATTAAAATATGTTGATTTTTATAAAAAGATTCCTAGAATTATTTAATGATTTATTAATTTATAAAAATTCATTGTATCTGCTACATTTAACCTGAAAATCATCTGTTTATACCAAACGATCTCCGAAAAATCCACCAACATTTCGGAGTGATCAGAATATATGCCAAAATAACCTGGAAAATTTCCAAACTCTAACAATCATGCAAAATATCCTTTTCGAGCCAAAAATGACTATGAAAATTCAATTAAATGCAAATGCAAAAAAATACCTAGACTTTTCCAAATGACCCCAAATTTCATATGTCATTATAAAATACTAAATCTGAGTTTCCCACAAAATATTATAATTTTTCAAGCAATTTAACTATTTTTCCTAAATAAACGCCCCAATTCAGTAATAAATTCGTCAAATATTTTCGGATGGTCGAAAAATTACCAAATTTGAACAGAGACCAAATCATATTGCCCCTGATGTCCCTGCAAAGTTTTATGACCTCTAAATATGCACATCAAAACCTTAACCTAAACAGCCCGTAATCGAGCATTTCGGCATCACCTTTGCGGTTTTCGCTTTCTTAATCCAATTTCTGGGTTCTAGTGCTTCTACATAAGCTAAATCCAGGTCCTATATCACAAACCAAGCATGTTTCATCAATATGGCAACCTTGAAACTTAGGGTTTCGGCTAGGGTATTAAACCGAACTTTTGAACCGTAAAAACGTCGTTTAAACCCTTTAATCCGTGTTTATGGCAAAAAAAAACTTATGAATTCTGATTTCCAACCATGTTTATGATCAAAATATATTTTCGAACAATTTTTAGGCTTTTTGCATAGTTAGGATTGACTTTTGGTAATCAAATATCAATAATTATGCGAAATATCATGTTAAACAAACTTAAAATCAAGAAAATAGATGGTCACCTTGAGCTTTTGGTGTAGGAAAACGTCCAGAAAGTTTTTAATCAGTTTTGAGGTTGATATGTATAAAAAAAAGTATCTCAACTATTAGATTAAATATGAAGGAATGTTAGGGGGAGTTGGTCCCCTTTGGCGGTCATAATAAAGGGGGGGTCCCCTTTGCCCATTTTAATTTATTTCGTCTAGTTTTGCATGCCAAACACGAAATATTAAGTTAAAATTTATTTGGGGTTCGGTTTTTGGAGCGAAAAATATATCGGTGCGTCAAACAGTGCAAAAACGAGTGTTTTTCAGCATTTTTGTGTAAATTTATAAAAACATATTATACGTTTGTAAAATTCTAAAATATTTTTACAAATCGCTTAAAACATTTTAAATAATTGTTTGGTAAGTTTCTTTCGGCTTAACGGATGATACAATGCTTGGTTTGTAACTATCTTTCGCGTCTATATCTATAGCGGGTAGTTAAACGAGCAGATTTTCGTTTAACTTGTTTGCTATCGAACTAAGGCCATAATATTAATATATTAGCTTATATTAAACGTATATCACTTATAGATGGCCCCCCGAGATATCTGTATCATAACCAGACCCGTCCGGTTAATCGTTCGTTCGTTACGTAATAAGCGTTAAATTGCTTATTCGGTTTGTAAATGCCGAGGTGTATCCGGTTTTGTCACGAATGTCACATGAAACATTTAAATTAGTACTCATGTCAAGGAAAAAAATATCATGTGATCGAGGAGATCGCATGACAACCATATCTCCATTAATCATGTATCCCGGTTGAAGAATAACACATTCCTTGTTTTTAAAAATAGTAGTGTATTTCTTGTCATAAATCTGTGAAACACTCAACAGATTGTGATCTACATTTTCTCAATAATTAACCCTCTCAAATGTAATCCTCCCATTTGAGACCTCTCCCTCTTTCATAATCATTCCACCATTATTACCCGCAAACGCAACATATCCTCCCTGAATATCTTTAACATTGCTGAGAAGATTGAGGTTGCTGTTAATATGCCGAGAACATCCACTACCTAATATCCACTTGTCACCTGATATAGACTTGGATGAACTCTGCACAAAAAGTAAAATGATTAGTTCAAAAAGGCAGCCCAAGCCTCAGTCTTGGGCTCTCCTTTTGTGATTTTCGGAGATAAGTTTATTTTAACACTCGTGTTTGGCACTTGAGAGTATGTAACCAGTTTCTTATTTTTCTTCTTTAAGTATCCGTCATGAATTACTCCCGAGTCCGTGTTTTTACAACTAGGTTGAGCAAAGTCAACAAATTTGTTTAATACATTAGGAGCATCAACCCGAACCATTTTCCTCGGGTTGATATTCGAATACATTATAAACGGCTCATCAACTTTAGATTTTTGACTTTTCAATTCAACTACTGGACTTGTTTGGTTAGTTGACGACCTGATGTTTTCAACCTTGGCTTTGCATTTCTTGGCCACATGACCTGTTTCACCACACTTAAAACACAAACGTGTGTCTAAACTTTTCTGTGATGGAACACACGTCTTGTTTTCATTCTTCGGTTGATGAACATCAATTTTTGGTTTCTTAACAGTTACCTACTTTGAAACCTCATTAGTTAATCCCTTTTTATGTTTACAAAATTCTAGATTGGTAGTGTTCAAAGAACTTTCTAATCCTGATGACTTTACAAATTTTATAGGTTTAAAAGCATTTGCAACTAGTTTCACTTGAACATTTGTTGTTTTAGATTTACGAAATTTTTGTTCAAGTTCGGCAACTTTTGAAGTGTCATCATTAGAAACACTTTCAATCATTTCAGGCTTAAGATTATTCAAGGGAACTTCTTTATCTAAAAATACTTTCGATAAGCCTTTTAATTTAAAAACCTTTCCTTTGGTTGATTCATTTTGAGGATTAATGAACCTCATCAAGTCCTCATCAAACACAGTAGGCTTGTCTAATTTCTTTACATTAAACGACACTTTCAGTTTGTTTAAGGAATCTTCCGAGGGTTTCGAACCATACATGGCTTATTCCAATTCCTCGGGTTCACACAGAATATGATTGTCAGAGGGAATATTATCGTTTTTCACAATCATTTCTGGTTCAGTTAATTCCTTAATAGAACCATCTATCTCATTTTAAGTAAAGACTGAATTGCTTTTGATATGAGCAGGTTCTTTAACATTATTTTTTGTTGTTTCAACAATAACTGGTTTTTCTGATGTTGTGGATTTCTCAACAACTTCAAGAATGCTCGAGTAATCTCCTTTCAGCGGAGGAGGAATCTCAACATATCTCAAACTAGCTTTTCCATTCTTTTTATGAGATTTAAAAACCTCAATTATTTCGCTCAAGAGAAATGAAGAATCTCTAAATTTACCGAGTTTATTTTTTAACTCTAAAATTTCATTCTCCAATTTAGTGATGCTGGTTCGGAGTTTGAGAATCTCCTGAAAGTGTTGTTCGACTACCACAGTTAACTTCCGCTTTCAGATCATGATTACTTTTAGACAAATTCTTGATTTTAAGTGTAGATTGATCCAACAATTTGGATTTTTGTCTAAAGCATTCCTTAATCATGGAAAGCTCGTTCACGAGTGTAGTATTTTGTTGTAGAGTGGACTCAAGTTTAACTTTGAGTTCACCACAACTTTCACACTCGGTAACGACTTGGGTAGTTATCGTTTCATGTGATTCATTAACAGTTAAGTTAAAAGAAGAGTTAGTACAAACCTCTTCAATTTTGCCATGCAGGCAAAAGATTCCTTTTGCTCAGATGACGAGTTATCAGAATCAGTCTCTGAATCAGAACTCTCACTTCCATCTATTAAGTTATCGCCACTCGCATCCTCAAAATGCTCTACCGGTTCTACCACAGCAAGATTTGCTTGGTTCCCCAGTAATCGTTGTGACCAATCCAGCCCTTCATTAGCAACAAGGACTTGTGAGGTAGCTGCTTTATTCTGATCCCCCTCTGATGGTTTATTCGTTTCAGATCCAGATGAACTTTTTCCCGAAGATCTATCAACATTACGAGGACCTGTGTATTCTTTCCTCGGCTTGTCACACTCCTTGGCAAAGTGTCCAAAATCTCTACAGTTGTAATACTTAACCTTTAACTTATCGAAACCTGCCCTCTTGTTTAGAGAAGGTAGATCCTTTCCAGTTCGTTGCATAAACCGTTTAACCTTATGTACGATCATCTCCATGTTCCATTTCAGGTCCATGAGCTCTAGGCCATCAGGGTCAATTTGGTCATAATCCTCGTTGGTGAGTTCGCGTGTAGCAATCTTACTTCCAACTAGTTGTTCGTAAGATGTCATGAAAGCACATAGAACACACAAACTGCTGCTCCGCTTCTTTCATATTTACACTAGGCAGAGAGCTCGATTGACTTGACCCTGAACCCGTGTTAACACCTGACACCATGAAACATACATTAGATGTGACATTACTGTTAGGAATCTCTTCTTGGGAATTCTGAGTGAAGAAAGCAATAATCGAGACTGAGCGTGAAGCATTGCTTGCTGGTAACGAACCACCATAGAGAGTAGGATTTTGCTTATCCTTAAGCGAGTTTTGGCATTTCAAATCATATTCTCTCTCTTCCAGCTTATAAATAAACTGTTCAGAAGTAAGTTGATCATTACGAAAATAACCATTCTCTTTAATCACAAGTAAGAATGTTGAATATGAAGCTGGCAGTGCAGTATTCAATGTATCAATCTTGTCCACTTCAGTTGGTTCTAGTTTAACAGTAGACATTTCCGCCACAAGATGACAAAAACGACAGATCATTTCTTCCACAGTCTCATTCTTCAAAAGAGTAAAATTTCTGAATTGAAATTTCACTAGAGTCTTCTTGCTCTCGAGTGTGTTCCCTAGACCTCGGGTTTTCAAGGAAGCAAATAATGAAGCACAAGTCTTGATATTACTGTATTGATGAAAGATGTGCTCAGGTAATGCCATAGTGAGAGTTGAATAGGCTTTTGTCTCGCTCTCAGCATCCTTGATCTCATTTGCTTCATAAATATGATATGCTTTTTCAGTCCAGCCAAGTGATTCACTACCCACAAGTGGTGCCTTATAAACAACATCCAGAAATCTCACACTACTTGGATGAACAGATCCAAGATGAGCACGGAATCTTGGCTCCCAACATGCGAATTCCGACAATTTAAGCAGTTTGGGACATTTGTTGTGAGACCCAATATCATTGTCCATTGATAGCATTTGCTGCATCAAGGCGTTCTGTGAGGCAAGAGCGTAGTACGAGGCTTGATTTTGAGAAGAAATGATTTGACAAAGTTATAAAGTCAAAGGGCTTGACTTGTAAAATGTGAAACTTACAAGTTCTGTTCATGAATGAGTACTGTTTAAACGAATGACAATACTCAGTTAACGAATGTGTAAGGTTAACGAATAACAGTTAGCAAATGTGATTTGATAGCGAATGTGAAGTAGCAAATGTGATTTAGTTAACGAATGAGGAACTAGCGAATGGTAAACACTATTTTAACGAATGAAGATTGACGAATGAACCCTAACGAGTCAGTCTTCAAAGAGTAACGAATCAGTCTTCAAAGATGTAGCGAATCAATCATCATACATTCAAACTAAGCTGAAATCCAAATCAAGTCCAAATTTCGTCTGAATATCCTAAAAACTATACCAATATCCTCGGAAATCACTTCCGAACCTCAATAAACCTATCCGAACTCACAATCAAACCAAAATGAACCTCAATCGATTATCCGCCAATAACAAAAATTCAAATCTCAACTCCAACCAGTCCAATTCCATACCAATTCTAACTCACCTCCATTAACCTTTCAATTACCTTAAGACTAAGTCCAATTACACTTACACAAGCTCAATTACTCTTAACTAGTATCCTCTGTTTCACCGGAAATCAATTAATCAATGAACTGTATCAATTCTTATTGAAATTGATCAATAACAGAGATAAACTGATACAATTACGATGAACAAACATGAAGATCGGATCTCAAGGCTCTGATACCACTTGATGAACCTCGATAGGATCTAGGCCGATGATGACGACGTGATGTTCATCATGTTATTACGATTAATACGAAGATATACATTAGTCTGTGTTTGTGTGCGTGTGCGTGGTCTGAGAGAATTCTGGCAGCTTAACAGTGCACAAACAGATTCAAAATAACTTCGATACTTTACTGATAATGATAAGAGGTATATATAGGGGATGACCACATTCGTTAATTTAATACTTAACGAATTTGTCATTCGTTACATTAACTAATAATGAATGAACATACTCATTCGTCTTACATTATACTAACGAATAGCCCCACATTCGTTGTCACATTCGTTAAACAGGGTTAACGAATGTGGCTTACATTATCACGAATGTGACTCATTCGTTACGGAGTAACGAATGGCCTTACAATGGAGTGAATGAGGGTTATTTATCAAAATTCCCCTTACATTAATAAACTATATAATAATATAATAAAGACCGAAACGCCCAAGTCGTGTATCAACAGTTGCGTACAACCACTGACTAAGTACTAAATAGTGTTGACAGGCTTTCTTGACTGACCCTACATGAATGAACAACTAGTTAGACATGGATTCCCGAGACTTAGATGTCTCGAGAATATTAACAAAAAAATCACCAAATTTTATTTTATTTTCTGTAAAAATGAGGTAGTTTGGTGAGTCTGAATCGAATGAACAATTCTTAGGAATCCATGCTGAAGCATGTTTCTTATTTTTAGAAGATTTTTTGGACCGTCTTCTTCTTGTTTTCAAAACAAAATCCTTAAATCTTTCAACCTCTAGATTCCCCATTTCACTTGTTTTGGTGGGTTCTTGGGTTTTTCAGCCCTTGAACCCCTTTTTGATCTTTCCTTTTTGGTTATCCAAAAAGGTTTTCTTGTTTTCTGACGATTGTTGGATCTCACGTCCATTTCACTGGCAGAACTTTCAGATCGATCAGTCCTCGACTTCATACCGGTAGCAGCTTTGGAACGTGACTGATCAAACTGACCATTCATTTCATTATGTTGTCTGTGCCAGTTCTTGTAGTTTCTTGCAAGGTGAGAAGGGTTACCACAAACAAGACAACATTTTCTTCTAGAGAACCTATAGAACTCAACAGAATTACAATACAATTGATGTGGTGTGAAAGGTGATGCTTGGAAAGGAACATGATTATAAAAACTACCCAATCTGTAGCCTCTATCATTAAAAGCATTTTTGTAAAATGAATCAACATAACTTTGTTGATGAGGACCATAGTAGTTGTTATCATAATAGTCGTATGACTGAGGATTCTTCAAATAATTAGTTGTTTGAGAAAATGAGTTTTTCTTTGGTTGGATATATATACTTGAGGTACTTTCCTTTTCATTCTCAAAAACAATTCTTTTGTTTAAATTATACTCAACTTAACGACTTGCTGATGAAAAACTAGTTATGTTCATCTCATTAACTATATTATTATTAACACCATTTTCAACATAGGTTTTATCATAAGAAGTTTCACAATCAGTATCGGAAACAAAACCATCATTTGCATCCAAAACATTTTGAAAAGTGTTAACAACAACATTCTCATAAATTACATTATCATTCGAAGATGATGCTAATGTAATTTTCATGGATCCACATGTATTATTATTACAGACAAAGTTGACAGATGATTATCTTAGATCCACATTGGAATCAAAAAGTGAATTTAAAACGCTTTTCTTTCCACAACTCATGTTCTTTTCCACACACCCACTTTCTTTTACATAACCTGCTGAACAAGATAAATCATTATTTGAACTAACTGATATAGGGATGAGATCAATATTCATGGAGATGGGAGGAACAAATGTCTTCGGGTTTGGTACATGACCAACTCCATGGACAATTTCGTCCTTAGGTAGGGTATTGAAATTAAAGTGAGGTAGGCTAGTGTAGTTTTCATTTAACGGTTAGGGAACTACAGTATAATCATAGCCTAATCCTGTCTTTTGTTTTACCCCCATTTGTGCTCCAATAATCCCATTTAACTTATCGGACGCCATTTCAAACATATCACTGTTATTTTTCTTTGGGCAAGGTCTAATTGTAGCTCTTCAATTTTAGCGTTTATCTCAGCTATTTGTCTTTCGTGAAACTCAACTAGCGTATTAGACTGAAACAATTTCTCATGTCATTGCTATGAGTCTTAATTCCAGTATTGAATACCTTTTTAGCATTTTTGTATTCATTATTCTGACTTTTAATGCCTAAATTTTAATTGATCAAGGCAGCATTATAAGTTTTATAACTCTTTAATTTATTAATACAAGCTTGAGAACAGAGTTTGTGTACCTCAAGAATGTTAGAGTGACTTGGCTTCCTCCTGAAGCAGGACTTGAAGAAGTTTGTTCTTCATCAACAAACGTCATCCTAGCAAAATTCTGTGGGTTTATCAACTCACAGAACTGATCATCCTCCCAATCTGGCTCTGCTGTTGAAACAGATTATGTGATAAGGGCCCTTGAACTTGATTTTGAGCCAAAGTTTCCTTTTGTTGAGTTTCTTTGACTAATTCAAGAAATTCTTTGATCCGAAGAGCTGTCCTGATCCGTTGGCCTTTTGTCACCCCTTTTACTGCTTTCATTGTCAAAAACTTTAGTGATCTTGATGTCATTGGCGGGCTTTGTTGGGTTTGTGCACTCCTTTGCAAAATGCCCTATTTCATTATAGTTATAATATCAAAACTTGTCTTTGTTAAACCCAATCCCTTTCCCTTCAGAGTCTTTGAAACTCTCTTTCCCATATTTTCTTATGAAGTTCTATGCATGATGAACAACCCTGGCCACCTGGTACTTGATTTCCATCCTCTTGAGTTCTTTCTTGTTAATTTCGGGAATGTCTCCTTATTGGAATGAAGGAGGTATGACTTTTCCTAGCAATAACTTCTCATGACTTGTCATGAACGCATGAAATAGTGCAATATGAGAGACATCAACTTGAGGAATGGAGTAGGATGAGCTACTAGAATACTTGTTAATCCCATGAGCCTTGAGAGCTTGTTCAACGGCTTTATTTACTGGATGATGCTGGCTGACTTGTAGTTGACTTGAATGCAGTGTTCTGTGCAGAGGTTGAGCAGAATACACTTTTACCCCATTGACCAGATGAACTGTCGGATGAGCTTGACGGAGGAAGGCTGTGCTGATCCCTGACCTTGTAGAGATTCCAGCATGATTGAGTGAACTGATATGGATATTTAACTGAGGTTGTCGTCCATTTCAAATGATCTTATTGTGGAGGTCAAGTCAGAAAAGGATGTCCTATCCAAATTTGTTGTTCTTCTGATGGTGATAACACTTCTATTCCAAGTGTAGGGCAAAGAATTCAACAGTTTGTCATTGATTTCTGACTGTTCATAAACAATCCCAGCACTTCTCATCTTGGTAACCAAGGTCTCAAATCTATTGATGACAGTTCCAACAGTTTCTCCTTGGATATGATTGAATGTGTAAAATTCACCTTTTAACATGCCTTTTTACTGTTTCTCATCTCTAAGTTCCCTTCAAACTTATCAACCAATACATCCCAGAGTCCTTTGGCAGTAGTGTGCTCTCTTAACGTTTGAGAGATTTCAAGTGAAAGACACACACTTAGGGTACCATAAGCTTTTTGGTCATCAAGCAACATCTTTTTGTCATCATCATTGTAGGTCGAGACAGGTATATCAACTGGTCCATCAGCAGTTTTAGTGGTGGGTTGGTGAGGATTGATTTCGAGTGATCTAAGGAGAGCAAATTCATTGATTTTTAGATAATTCTTAAACCTCCACTTGAATTCATCAAAGTTGCTATTCCAGTTAAGCAGCTTTGGTGGCTTGTTAGTAACAGCTACATTTTCAAACATCAGATACGTTTTTATCATCTCAGGATCATGAGCCATTTTAATTAGAAGGTTAAACCGTCAAATAGTCTCAAGTTTTGTTATAATTACTAAGTCCAACAGAATCGCACAGGAAATGCGATTGGAACGCTTTACATCACAAAGGAATCATACAGATATGCGATAGCACTTCAGTCAAAAATAAATCGCACAGGAATGCGATTCGATTCCTCTAAAAAAACAAATCCCATAGTGATGCGATGTGATTGGTTTCCAAATGCAATGCGATAAGTTTTCAATGCGATTGGATTTTAAAATGCGATGTGATTGGGATTTCGAATGCAATGCGACTTGAAATCCTAATGCAATGCGATTTAAAATCCAAGTGCGATGCGAATGAATACTAAATGCGAAGCAATTAGAAACTGAATGCGATGTGATTTAATTTTGACGAAAGTCAAATTGTCTAGGAATCTGTTGAGTACGATTTTAACACCCTTTTTCACTGTTTAAACCTAAAGAACACCTTAACAGCCATAAACAGACCACGGAAATGTTTTCTAAACTTTCAAGCACACTTTCTCAAACTCGGAGATATCTTCAAACCCATGAACACGCTTGTTTTTGCAACACACTTTTCAAACTCACCAACAAGACCAAAATCCAAGGTTGCCCAAGAACCTCAACTAGTAGAGTTGAAAGCTCTGATACCAGTTGTAGGTACAAAGACGGGATCAAACAACCATGTTCTTGGATCAATCTCCTTAAAGGCTAGCGGAATTCACCCTTAAGTAACCGAGATCTCGGATCTTGTTGTGGTTGGTTATGTACCGGTTGTAGAATGAGAAGAGAGAAAGTGGGAGAGTTGGTAAACAGATAAGGTTGATAATATGGCAAAAGGTTGTGGTATGCATCGAGACTTGTACTATTCATAGTGCAAGTTCCATGCACTCTCCATATATAATTTTGGCCCAATGGGCTTTATTTACAATGGCTATAGGCCCAAACTTACAAAGGTAGACAAAAGACGATTACGTAACATCGTAAGTAAACAAGATAATACAAAAGAATTCATATGCAAAATAGGGCCTAACAGTTTCTTTTTTTTTTATTATGCTACTTTGTCAATGAAAGATTGAAAGGTTAAACTATCATAACGATTTCCACCCTCATGTGATTCTACAATAACGACTTCGGCCCTCCTGTGATTCTATCGTGCCCTGGCCCGGTGTCTAGCTCTCAGGACCCTAGAGCCGGCCCTAGTTGTCGTGTTGATGAAGTTGTCGCATAGCTAAAGTCCATGCATAGTTTAGTTATTTCTTAACACTAGTCATCACATACAGTAGATGTCATTAGATAGGTTTTGCATATCATCATCATCATTATTATCACGTACAAGTTTTATAACTTGATATTTATCCTAGTGCAACACCTGCTTTATTTTGCTCATACAAGTGACCTACTAGATGCGGATTACATTGGAGACTACAATGTAACCTGGTCAAGGCTTAAAATAAGGTTAGAATCATGCAAGCTTTCTATTGGTTCCCTTTGGATCTTCAATTAAAATAAGGTATGCATAACTTATGGTTTTACTTAAGGGAGATAGAACACAATCGATGCTGATGGTGCCATGGTGGTAAGTAAAAAAACACCCAAAAAGAGTTAATCAAATTCCTAACATGATAGGGACCTTTAGTGGTGATTTGAATTGTTTTTAGTGTCATCCTTAAATTCCTTATACATCGATAATATTATTCTTCAATATGTTCATCATTTTGTTCAGAAGCCTGAAGGCCCCACTTCCGGAGTGAGCCCAGAGAGGGGCGGCCCGGTTATCTAAGAAGGGGTGATGGCTCACTATGTGATAATTAGGGTTAATCAGTTTTCTTGTTTGCTAAGTTAGGGCTTTCTATATATAGATTATAACAAAGCATGGTTTAATCTATGAGAGTTATTGTATTAGTTTTTTTGAGTTATATTTTCCAAATATGATAAAAGCTAGTTTTACTTTATATTGAGTGTTCATTATTTTGTTTGTGTTCTTGAGATCGATTCAATCCTTGAAAACCAACACCGTGTATCAAAAGCAAAAGCGATAAATACCTTTTGATTCTCTAGACACGCTTTATCGTGTTTTCAAGTTTTTGCTGTTTGTACAAAACCATTACAACCAGATTAATGTCTTAAAATTCTCATCTTTAATATCGACAACTAAATATAACTAAATTATGCAATAAGAATTTTATCGCATGTGTATACCATTTTGTTCCCCCCCCCCCCCCCCTTTTTTCTAGGATGTCTGATCAGGTTTGTGAAGAGGTAGGTCCCAGCAGAGCCCAGTTGGACCCGCAAGACTCACCTTGAACAGGGACGTCTGCGCAATGACCAACTGCTCCAGCAGGACCCACCATGCTCAAAGAACCTTACACGCAGTACGCCAGCTGTACCCGCAGGGAAAGCCTCCCAATGGTGAAGTACCCCGCCTGTTCCCGCAGCTGCGGATACAAACCATCAGGGAAGGCTACCCGCACTAACAGCAAGGCTACACGCACAAGGCATTAGCTACTTCAGTAGTCACATGAAGGAATGAGCAAGGCGGGAATACTCCCGCCTAAATGAGCCAGTCTGTATGCTTCTGGAAGGTCTTTCGTACTATACCTACTAAGGTATGGGCGGAACAGACAATTTGACCAGAGCAGCCCATGAACCAATCACAGGGTGACAGCTCACCGACAACAATACGAGGAGGAGCACCCTCTAGTACTGTTTGTCACTATTAGCCGCTGCCTACTCACCAACCCTTACGATGGGACGTGCGCAGCCTACAGTTGGTGGAACAGTGCGTAGCCGGCAGTAAAGGAACAGTATACAGCCGACCTTTACTGTTGGCCGTAGCCTATCCACCAACCAGCATGGCCTGTGCGTAGTCCACTGTTGGTGGAACAGGAATACTATTCAGCCGGCTGTACCTTCTAGGAAACCTACCTTCGGCTATAAATACTCCAACACCTTAGAATGGTAAGGACATCATCTGATATCCCAATCTTATCTAGCAATCTCTTAATATACACTTATATTAAGAGCAATCTAGTCTGATTCTCACGCCGGAAGGTGGTCACAAGGAGGAACCCCCCCCCCCTTCTCAGTGACGAGCTTACGGTGTCTGTTTTGCAGGTCCCCTGAAGAACAACCTTCTCGGCTAGACCTCATCCTCGTGGGAAACATTACTTAACCCCCAGATTATCTATAATCTACCCAGGGTTCACTTAGTGTTTCTTCAGTTTGTTTCAAATCTGTTTTTGTATTCTTAAGTATTTATACTCTTAAACTTTACTAGAATTATATACACGATTTATAATTTTAAATCTAATGAATTATTATAACAACTAGAGATAAACACATCCCTCCCGCGTATCAATCACACACCACACATAACCTCTGCAATCAGACACACATATTATTCACACACGCACAGTGGGCCATTATTCGTGATGACCAAAACCTTTGCAATCCCTAGACTTTTATTTTTGGACAACTCAAGATTTTACTTTTGTAGACTTTTTATAAAATAAATTGTTTGTATTTCATAAACTGTATTAAATAAACGTTCTTATTATGTTACGAAATTAAACTGTACGTAGTAACAACAAAGTTACAGGATTAAACCATTAAATTAAGAAATTTTAACTCCAAATTTAAATTTGAATTATTAAATGTTTAAATTACATCGAAATAGAAGGCAAGCGGGCAACAAGCTGAGCCGCTACCCCTTTTTGAATTGCAAAACCCAATATTTTAAAAACTACATTTACTGATCTTTGAGTCATAACATTACTATTACTAGGCATGACCCGTTAAACACGGGTAAGTAACTCCACAACTTCAGGCGCGAGGAAACCAAAAGTGTCAAAAGCAAAAGGAATAAATACATGTTAGTTGTCAAGACACGCTTTCTCATGTTTGGCCATCTTGCCTGAAAGCAACTTTTAATGCGGCTTGCCCGACTGCGAAACCACTACTCCCTAAGCCCACCAAAGGGGAAACCCCTGTTAAATCCACACACACATGTTTTCCTCCTATCCATCCAAACACCAAAATGTCAGCCGGTCGAAGAGATGATCTTCCCTCCGACGGGTCAGTAAGGAAATTCACAGGTGCTTCTTTGCTAACAGAAATTTCGGCCTGGCTGAATATATCAAAGAGCGCATCCCTAAGCAGATCGTATCGGTACTTGAACCCCGGGCGCTCTTTACAGTGCACCGCGATCGCGTGCTCCCCATATGAGTCTAAACACGCCTTACGACAAATAGAACATATCTCATCAACCGGGAAAAGAAACATTTAAATGATTAATACACAAACTCTAAAAAAAATGAGAAATCATTATGAACTTTATGAATTAAATTATTGTTTAGTAATTTATATTTTAAAATGTAGGTTATAATAATAATCAAAGTGCAGGATTATTGAATGTTGATACTCAGCAAGAATTTATTAGAATTATGTAAACACTACTTAGGTTTAATGTTATTATTATAATTGTAATTAATGTATGTACGTACTGTATTTTTATTATTAATAATTAGGTTAGTTAAAACATTGTGTCTTTTTTTATTCCATTATTTTGTATATCTCGTTTGTGATATTAGGTATTCATAGAGAATAACAAACATGACATTTTTTACTGAAATTTCATCAATGATCTTGAAATTATAACACAGATGTATGATTTCAAAAACATAAATCACATTACTTTATTCATATTCTTTTGAAACATGTCCTGGGGATGCAATTAACTATAGCGAAAGTATATCTTACAAGCACCAATAAGACCAGCAGAATTTCCCATAAACGTATTACATCAGACACAAAAAACCGATTCATCGTGCTTCCCTTTTTGGTATCTTCCGCTCCACAATTTGCCCGATTCATCTTATCCATATCTTTCGGAAATTGTTGTTTTACGGTTAGAAAAGGATCATTCTTGCAGGTAAAAAATCCATTTCTCTAGTTCTTATTTATGATTTCCTTAAGACATGAAACATGATAATTGTAAGTCCCACAGGAAGACCCATAAGCCCACCCATGAATCTTAGACCAAAGAACTTTATTCCCACAGTGCAAACAATTTGAAGTAGCCGCCTTCTGGAGGTGCAACGTAAGACCATTTACAACGTCTAAGGTTTTTTCACCAGGAAGACAAAACGGGTGCAAATGGCGTTTCACAAATGAACACATGCATCTGTAGTGAAACCTTTTGATTTTCTTGCCACATGCATCACATGGGGAATCTATCCCAGGTCCTCCATCACGAAACTTAAGAACACATTTTTTGGAAAATGGGTAGTCGATTGTCGTTTGTGGTTTCCCACATTGTTCGTGGAGAAAGAAGTTGCATCCTTTGCTGCATAGTTGATCACATCCCGAACAATAATAAGGGGTGTCAGCGTATTTTAGTTCTAGTTTGTGGGAATGACTAGCGATACATATCTCCATATTGCTATCCTGTTTTCTGAAAGAATGCAACTTGTAAGTACAATGTAAATGGCATGAATATATAGTTAGTTAATGATATTAGAATACCTTGAAAAGTGTTAACTTGATCAGAACAAGGGATTCCTGCATCTATTGAATCATGGAGATTGAAAATACACCTTAAATAGACCGAGGTTTGTAAGTAATAAATAAATAATAATAATATAATATTGTTGGTGGCGTGGTCCCTTGTAAACTTTTTGTCCGGAGGTGATAAAAGTAATCCATTGGCTTATTGAATGTAGACTTTTTTAAGTCTATCTTAATTAATAAAATAATATAGAAAGTTTTCAAAATTTCCAAAATTATGGGTGTGTTTATCGAAGGTAATCAAGTGAAGGTTAATGGAAAAAGGAGAATGAACGAATGAATTATTAATATTTCTGTCTTTTATTTTGTTAGTCTATTGGAATAAAATAAATTATTACATTATGTTGTTTGATATTTAAAAAAAATTAGGAATGAATTAGAAATTATAAGCAATGTTTTCATAACCGGATCGGACACCAAACTGGTCGGGTTACCGGTTCACCGGTGGACCGGCCAAACTCAAAAAATCTGGAAAAAAATGTTAAATGAAAAAATATATAAAAAATCCATAATAAACCGACTGAACCGGTCCGGTTCACCGGTTGAACCGGTCTGGTTTCGCGGTCGGACCGGTGAACCGGTGAACCGGTTCAGACCGGCCCGATTTTTTGAGAAGCGAGTGAACGACACCGAACCGGCCTGGTCGGGTGACCGAATCCTAGTCCGACCGGTCGGGCCGGCCGAACCGGTCCGGTATTAAAAACATTGATTATAAGAATACTCCAATCACAAAGAAATTGAAATGGCGATGGTTGAGGTAGGCCTAGTGATGACAATGGTTGTGGTGTGGCGACGGTGGTGGTGGAACTGGCAGTCATGCGGCAGGGGTGGTGCGATGGTGGGTGTGTTGGTGAGGCTGGCGGTGGTCAAGCGGTGGTGGTGGCGGTGGTAGCATTGATGGGCAAGTGGTGATGGCAATGGTAGGGGCGCGGGCGGCGGTGGAAGTCAGGCAACGATAGCAGTGGTGGCGTTGGTTGTGGTATGACAACGGCGGTGCCAATGATTGTGGTGGCTACGATGACTATGGTGGTGGCGGTGGTGGCGCTAGTGGTAAGGTGGTGGTGGTAAGGTGGTGGTGGTGGTCAGGATGGTGGCGGTGGTGGTTGTTGTAGGTGATGTTGTTGAGCAAGTAGGGTGAAAAATGAATGGAATAAAAAGAAAAAAAAAAGAAGAAGATGTGTGGGAATGAATGGTTTCGATGGAATGGGACGTTGATTCCATTTCATTGAGCAACTAAACACCACTTTTTTCATTACTTGACAATGAGTCATTCCGTTTCTCCAGTCATTACTACATACTAAACGCTACCTAAGCGGTAGTGGGGAGTGATAAAGCCCCATAACGTCTCGCACATCGACCCTGAAACGTTACGGTTTTTTTCCTTGTTTTTTTTGTCTAAGCTCGGTTTGGAATAAAATTTATGCAGGCATGTATATAAAAATAGACGTCACAACGGTATATTTAAATTTTATAAAATTGTATATTTTGAAAGTTATTAAAAAAACAATAATCGTAAGTAAAATTAGTTATAGTAATATCATATTAAAAAGAATACGTAATGAAAAATCTCACCCAGTACATTTTGTTTTATAGAATCCTTGACCTGAAAACTTTTCTAACTCCTAAAATATATGTCCCATCTAAGTTAGTGCCACACCACACGCATGGCTATGAATGACCTAAAAAATTATCCGCCGGATTTTTTTTTACTTGGCCCAACCATTTAAGCATGCACATTTGGAGATTATTTGAAAATGGGAGGCAAAGTTTGAACCTCATCCAAAAAAATGGACATTTTGAGAAATTTTTCAGAGAAAAAAAAATAATTGAGTAATTTATGAAAGGATAGTTTGGGAATTTGTCACAACTTCTTCTTATTGGCGTGGTGGGCACGTGCCAGATAACACCTAACAATAGAGGTTATGACTACTCATGGTCTAGTTAGCAATGTTTCTCAAAACTCTTCAAAATGGTCACTACTAAATCGTCTTCCAGCCTAGATATTAGTATGATCCGACCAATTTTTTTCTGAGTCCAAGTAATTTGTTGTATGTCTGACCAAGCTATTTGTGAGGACTAACGAAATTTGAACTTTATTTATGAGAACGAACGCAATTGATCTTTTTTTGCGAGGATCGATGGAATTTATATTTATGTTATATTATTTAATTTTAAAAACTTAATAGGAAAAAAACAAGTTATAAAGATAAAATAAACTTTTATGAAAATAGAAAATTTATAAAACAAACAGAATTTTTTTACAAAATTTACTTATATTTGAAAAATTATATTTAAAAATTATAACATGTTATAATAATGTTATAATCTGAATTACTTGGGTTCATATATTGGTGGGCCAAAAATGGTCCTCTTTGGAATTTCTCAAAATTATATGGTTGGTAGATCTATCAATTCATTTATTAATGCATGTAAAAGACTAGTAATTTGCTATAAAAATATTCTATAGGGTTAATATCACATTTTTGCATGTTTTCCTTCTGTATCAATTAATATATTAATGCTTGTTATACGTCAGACTTGTAATTTGCAATAAAAAATATTCTTTAGGTTAACGACACACCTTGTTACCTTTTTCCAATTTACAGTTAAAATCAAATGAAAACTATTATGCACAAGGACGTTGTAGTCGGAATAACAAAATTGTGTTATACAATAGTATATTTCATTGTGTCATACCAGTGTGTTTTTATCATTGCGTTTTTTTTTCATAGTGTAAAATTTTCCATTGTGTTTTTTTTCATTGTGTTTTTAATAGTGTTTTTCATTGTGTTTTTTTAGACTTTTCCGGGGAGGTGGTGGCGGTGGGTGACGGTTGTAGTGGTGGTGGGCGGTGGAGTGGTGGTGGTTGTAGGATATAAGTGAAGATGTAAGTGAGTTTTTGAAATGAATGTAAGTGGGTTTTAATATTTAAGTGTTGACTAAAATACCCCCCTTCCTAGCCTTTTTAGGAAAATCAAACTTCTTATAACCTAACCCTTCCACAATATTTCACAAGATGACAGACTATGTCTTTCTCGTTTCATATAGTTTATAATGACGATTTCGCAATTTTTTTTGTTAAAAACATCTTTAAGTTTATGCCTAAGTAATAAATTTTGAGAGTGAGAGAATTTTATATTTCTCATTAATTGAACAGAAATTAAATAGCGGAATATATGCATATAAAAGATCAGTACTAATTAGGCGATGCATAATACGTATCGTTCATCATTCTTCACCATGCCTCATCGGCTCACCTCATAAACTTTCCATTATTCACCTCATCCACTTAACCTATATTATAGTATTACACATCACTCTCTATTCTTTCAAATTTTAAATACATATCCATGCCTCATCGGCTCACCTCATAAACTTTCCATTATTCACCTCATCCACTTAACCTATATTATAGTATTACACATCACTCTCTATTCTTTCAAATTTTAAATACATATTCTTAATACTAGAGAATAAAAATAAAAATAAAAAGCTTTAAAACTTACAAAACCTTAAAATGTTGGAAACTTATTAAGTTGAGAACTTTGATTTTGCTTACTGTGGTTTCTTAAAATTATCAGTTTTAGTCCAATAATTTGTTTTAGGCTTTTAAGGTACAATAATTTCAATTAACTATCAGTTTTAGTTTAACTCATTAACATTATCCATCAACCGTTAGTTAAACAAATTTGAGGGCATTTTTTGTATTTTTCACAAACTTTTAGTCCTAAGAATTTTTCGGTTTCTACTAAATATAAATTTCATACTTTTTGCTATTTTTTAGTACAATGGTTTCTTATATTTATTTATATATAAATATCTACACAATTTTTATTTTTAAAAGAATATATATAATTTGTTCAAAACTAAGGCTTTTATGCAAGTGTATATTTATTTATATTTTAATATTATTATTTTTTTTAACCTTTTATCACTGTAATAGTATGTTGATTTTAAAAACATCGTATTTAGTTTTATTTTTAAGTACGATTTTAAGTTAAATTATGTACCATTATTAAACAAACCAAGAGGTCATTCGCATTTTGAGGAGATGATAAGGTGATTAGGATATGAAATTGTCACACCTTGCCAAGGGGGGGGGGGGGGGGTGGCGTTTTATGGACAAATTGGTACCAAGTGTAAGCTACGGAATATTATTGATAAAAGAAAATACGCTACAACGTTTGCACTAAGTTTTTATGAGAAGGCGTAACTACACAGCTATCTCTTCTCTGACACTGCTGCAATCCCGTGGTAGGTTCTACTAATCTTCTCGGCATCTAATATTCTTTTTAATGTTTGGCATACTCCTCTATCCTTAGGCATTCTCATTACAATGGTAATTCAAATTGCTATCCACATAGTACCTGAATACATGCTAAAAAGTGTCAACTAAAAAGTTGGTGAGTACGTCGGTTTAGCTCCCATACACATAGAATAGTTAATTCATAAAATCGCGTAAGTTTGCGTGTATGTAAGTATAAAGCATGGTGCACATCATAAGCCTCCCCTAGACTTATAACCGAACGAAAACCGTCCCCGATTATTACTCTACCAAGCAATAAGCCAAACGTTTGGGTCATATGCCGCAATGGTCCGTAGACCTCAGTGTGGTTTACCCGATATAAGGTCACTGTGCGTGGGGGTCTCCTAAATAGTACTACCTGTACAAGCCTTAGGCTCACTCCCTGAGTTAATGATTATGTAATTTAAGGTGGGACAAAAACTTGGCAGAAACAGTTGTTGATAAACATCACACCATAAGTAAATCACAGCATGTATTCAGCCCAAAAAGTTTAAGTAAAAAGGGGAGCACGAAACTCACCTCAGTCCTTATGCAATTTATGAAATGAATGACAACCTATGAGCTTTCAACAACGCTAGACACCATTGAGTAAGCCTAGTATGTATATAACAAACAGTAACTAATTTATCAACAACGTAACTTTTGTTATTAGTGTTGTCGTTCAATTGAGCTCCTTCGCTATGTTGATGTGTTACAACTTATTGTTGGTCTTTTAACATTTACAATGGGTTTTCAATATTAACTAACGATAGATAAACACTTCCTTAAATTAATATGTGTTCTAATAACCGCCTTTACCCCTATGTATTAGTCAACTGTATGTGTTGATCGACGCACAGGGTTCTAAACAAATAAAGTTTCCTTTTTAGAATCGCTCACAAATATACGTATTTATTGTATCTATTTCACATAGTTGATCATATAATTCATATATAACAAGCATTACATTACACCACTTTGTCGAGTTTCGACAAAGTTACTATTTTTAGTAAGTTTGGGTTCCTGTTAAGTTTTGGATTTCTAACGACTTCAAACTATCATATCATATCAATATTTGTAAATCCAATGTTTTGTTTTTTTAGCGAAAAACATACCTGGTTTTATAAAAAGAAACTACCATGCCGGTTAGTACCGGTGTTGTCGGTGTTAGACGTAACGACTTATAACAACAATTACACGACCCAAAATATTTATTTTGATGAGTCCATATTTATTATTAGCAAATTATATGCAATATATAATATTATGTGTTCTGGAATTTCCAACAAGTTTCAAGTGGACGGTTTTAGTCCCCGTACTTTGTTTAAGTGGCAAAACGTAACAGCTTTTAAGACTAGTAACTTAACTAAGTTACCAAAAATAAGTTATAATTAAAATATTAGTTATATAATAAATAACTTACTGAAATATATCAATTTTTTTTATAATTTATAAAACTCTTTGTTCGGTTCATGTCGGTTTAGGCATAAACTGCATTTAATTGTCATTTCTTGCAAAATAAGGCAATCTAAGTTAATACAGTAAAGTATTTTATGTAAACTTCTGTACGAAAACCTTATTTAATATATTTGTGCTTTCCTACATCTATTTTGTGATTTAATACCCAAATATCACCACAACGCGTATCATTTGGTTTTGAAAACAAATTGTTTATATGTCTTATAAAGGAAACCCTTCAAACAACATATTCAAAGTGATAATAAGTTACCTTAAGTTTTGATTTAAAATCCGTAGTTTAAAACAAGGTCCGGTTCTAAGACCGGTCGACCATTTGGTTAAGGTTAACGTTTAAGTAATTATGTTTTATTTAAATTATTTTAAATAAAACCCTTTCTAATTATAATTTTACCTATTAATATTTATTGTATTAATATATTTAAAATAATGTTGTAACAAATTAGACTGGTAAAATATAAGTTTGTTGGTTTAACTGAAATGGCATTGTAAAACCATATTATCATTATTGCTTTTATACAAGTTTACGACACTTACATCCTAGACATCCCTTTAAATATCGAAGAATTTTTTTGATGATCATCAGATGCGAGACTTTCGGACCGGACTGATATCAGGCACACAAGCACGTTGTGTACATGATGTCTTTCCTTGAAGCGATTGAGTATAACGTTTGATCAACCTTCTCCCTTTTGAGATCGGGACCAATCCCATGATTCAATAGAAGCAGAGTGTTGATTGCCGACGAATCAGACATGTTGAACTTCACTAGGATGTCGTTGACATACTTCGTCTAGTGAATGAAGATACCATCTGGTAAGTGTTCCACCTGAAGCCCTAGGAAGAACTTCATTTCTGCCATTGCACCCATCTCAAACTTTTTCTTCATAAGAACCTCAGATTCTTTGCACAGAACATCATTTGTGAGCCCAAAGATGATATCATCCACATATACTTGCACGATCAGTAGATGTCCAGCTAGTTTTTTAGTGAAGAGTGTACACTCAACGGTTCCTCGAGTAAAGCCTTTGTCCAACAGGTGTTGGGACAACGTTCATACCAAGCACTCGGGGCTTGATGTAGTCCGTATAAAGCTTTATCGAGCAAGTACACTTTGTCTTTGTGAATTGGATCGACAAACCCCGATGGTTGTCCCACATAAACTTCTTCACTAAGTCTCCCGTTGAGAAAAGGAGACTTGGCATCCAACTTGTAAACTTCGAAGCCCATCCAGGATGCAAAGGCTTGAAAAATCCAAATAGCTTCCTGTCTTGCAACTGGTGCATAAACCTAATTGTAATCAATTCCCTCGCGTTGGTAAAATCCATTAACGACCAACCGAGCTTTGTTTCGTACTGTTATGACATTTTCATCACGCTTGCATTTGCTACCCATTTGGTGTTAATGTGTTTCTTCTTCTCGCGTAATTCCACAAGATTCCAAACTCCCAGCTTCTCGAACTGCTGCAACTCTTCTTCAATTGCATTAACCCATCTTTCTTCAGTTAACGCCTCTTCATAACTCTTCGGTTCTATTTGAGAGATGAAACATTTAAATGAGAATTGGTTTTGCAGTGGTGACACTTTCAAGTAGAACACCTGAGGCTTTGATCGATTTGACTCCTTGTTTGAACCCCATTTTCAAGTCACCAATTATATTTTCCTCTGGATGGTATGACATGTTGCAATGAATGACAGTAATGGAAACTATCACCTCTTGTTGAAGATTTGTCATGTTATCTTCAACATTCATTTCACTGGAACTTGAAGTGGCAACTTGAATAAGGTACTCAATGACATCTTCATGAGTTTCACCGTCATCGTCAAATAAAGGAGTAGTCTCAGGTATGGAATCGTGTTAAATGGGTTCTTGAACTTCTTCTTGAGAATTTTGAAATAATGGGGTAGCAGATGAAGTAGGAATGCCAACTTGATATTCAAAAAGCTATTGTCGAAATAATGTTGAAACAGCTTCATCAGATGCATCCTCCTCTGAGGTTGTCATAGTCGAACATCTAAGCATCACATGGCTTCTGAGTTGGAGTTGTTTGATTTTGTTTACAAACTTTTCATCGATTTCATATTCATTTTATAATAAATCAATACTAGATATATCTTGGTCTTGGGTTGTTTGATTTTGTTTACAAACTTTTCATCCATTTCATATTCACTTGATAATAAATCAATACTAGATATATCACTTGAATCATCTGAAATGGATATCCTTTTCTCATCACAACTAGCTGGACTTGCTGTTGCATTTAAACCAGTTGGTTTTGCCACCCAGTTCTGCACAGATGACTTTTTCTTTATGTAAAAAGTTTTATTTTTAACATTTGAGCTTTCACCAACCTCAAATTTACTTTTTTACTTTGTCATCACTCAAAACAGTATTTCTCTTCAAGATCTTAACAGGCTCAGATGTTGGAAAAACTTTCTTTTTATCATCAACCAGATCTTTCACAGGTTTCATAGTAACAAACTTCTGAGGATGAACATGATCGTGCTTCATACAATTAGGGCATGCGTAGAATACATGTCCCACCATATTTAAGTTAAAACATCTTCTCTGGTAAACAAACTTGTTTACTAGAGGCATTTAAGCATGTTCACGTTTAGCTTTTTTCTTGAAAACTTCTTGATTAATATTTTTGAATTTTTTTGGTTTGTTAACTCCATGGTTTTTCCTTTTGTAGTAAAAACGTGTTTTGGAAAAACAAATGGATAAACCTCATTTACAACAGATTTAACTTCAACAGTTTTTTCTTTCTCGTTTAAAACATTTTAAGCCATTGTGACACCAATCTCATTCTCACACTATGAACTATTGACAGACTTTGTAAAATTTACATCAATAGATTCAGGTAAACACGTTTTGGATTCATTAAATGAAGTAGATAGTTCCACGTTCAACGCTTCTCGAAACCCTTGGGTTTCTTTGGAAAATAAGAGCTCTGTAAGTCCCATGACAGGATCTTTCAATGTGATATCAATTATCTCATCGATTAGGCAGAAGCTAATCAACAAGTCTATTCTATAACAGCAACACAAAGACAAAAAACACGATGAACACGCTTCAAAACACACGTATATTAATACGTCGGGTGCTTAAACCCTTAACAACCTTACACAGCGATCGACCAACTTAGACGAACAACCCAACAATGAGTTACATACAACGTGTATATAGACTATCAACTTAGGCCCAAAACACACTTAAGCCCACCAAAATCAAGAGATTTCGGTTTACATAAAATAGCCCAACTAAGCCCAATACTATAAAGCATATACCACAAAATATAGCCCAACAATCCCCCTTGGTTTGTTGCTTCACTCATGCGCAAGTATGTCAGCGTCTACTTCCTTGTGTGCACCTGCCTATAAGCCTGACCGAATAATTGATCATATCAAACTTGTATACTCCTTAGTGGCATGTTCATAAAGTGGTTCAGCTGAAATCTGAAATCCGCTAAGGGTCCTGAGATCTCTCTCCCCATACTTCAATAAATCCCTAGGATCAACAAGACGGTATTGACCCATGTTCAGTCTTATGATAACCGTAGCCATTTCACCGTCATACATCCAAAACTTCATTCCATCAAGAGCTCCCTCAAGAAAGCTCTTGGTGATCAGAATTGACTTCACTTTATCTGCCGGCGGCCACATCACATTTACCATTGTCTTGTTGGTGCGAGGGTCACGAACACCCGGTGCTTTCTTGAGAAATGATTCAGTAGTAGGCATGTCTGGAAATCCACGTTCCACCTGAGAGCTTAAATAACTCCAAAACTTTTGGGCCCTCGGCTCATTGTTCGGATTGTGGAAGGGAGCATGAATCAAGTTAGTCAGATCAACCTTCTTACAAGATCCAAAATTCTTTATTTTCTTGTAATACTCGATGCTATGCGATTTTCGTTTGACCCACCACATTTCCTTGTCTACATCATATCCCCATGAAAGAACCCCAGAACGATCACCGTATTTATCAAAAACACCCTTTTGTAGTTCCACCACGAATTTCTCAGGGTGATCAGATGATACAACATTCTGATTTGAATTTCTTCTGATTAACATCTTCCTCATCAATTGTTCCTTCTGTTCATCCGTCTTTGGTGGAGCAGTCATGTATTTCTCCATTTCCATCACAAATGTATCAATATTTGAAGTAGGACGCTTGTCATGGTCAATATCAGCAGCACATCTAAACTTATCTCAAAACTTTTGAATCAGATTTTGTTGGAGGTCTAAATATATCGCAGTGAGACCACCCATGCTAGCTTGAAGTTCTTGAATCTTTGATTCTTTATCTACATGGCTATCTTCAAGCTCTTTAATGTGAATATCCTTCACCACCGAGTCTTGTTCAAGCTTAAAGACTCGGTGTTGCAATGCCTGAATATCAACAGGTTCAGCCTCTAGAGCAATCCCCTTGCCCTTGTCTCGTAAGAACTTGTCTTGCATGGCCAAAATATGAGCTACCTTATCATCTGTACTTGAGCTTTCTTGACCAGTCGGGTTAGACGATCCCGATGGCTCATTTGTGGACTTAATAAATGCCTCAAAGTCAAACTCATGTGTAATGTCTTCAATAATCGGTTCTTGAGTTTGATGAGCAGCATTAAACCGTTCTTAAGCAGTTTGAGCTTCAACAGTAACAGTCTCAGTAATAGTTGGTTGAATGGTTGGTGTCACATCAACGGCTAGCACACCCGGTATTGGATCTCTCCTTTGTCTTTTTTCGTGGAATGAGATCGGTGGCTGGCTCTTCTTCAAGCTCCTCTTCAACATGTGTCTCAGTGACTGATTAAGGAGGCTTCAATGCAGTCAAATGGAGCATGTCCTTGAACGCTTCAAAATCTTTAATTTGTTCAGAAATAGGTACTGACTGTTGTACCAGATATTCAGTCTTCATAGGTTGTGAAGGAGGACTGTCAGAGTCATCATCATCAGACAGTGTTTCAAAGGCGGCAACAAACCTTTTAGCAGGAACCATGTGTTCCTCAGCAACAGCTGCACCAGCAGCATCAATATTTATCTCAGTCTCAGAAAATCTTCCAAATTTCACCAACGGATGAAGACCTTGATAAACCATTTTGGCTCCTTTCCTTGATTGTTTCATTAAGCCAAAGGTGTTTGGTCCCAGCGCCTTCATGTCGAGCGTTTCTACAGATTTGATGAGGTCAGGATAATGAGAATCAAAAATCATTTGTAGATACCTCGGGTACACCAGAAACATTTCCTTCTTCTTCCCTTTGAGATTGCTCATCATCTCATCGGACACATACTTAGAATAGTTATAGTCCCAATCTATGATCAGAGCAACCACAACTAACATCTTAGTGAGGCTAATCTCATAAGAACCCCCTTTTCGTCTTGATATGGATGTGAAGAATGTGTGAATCAAGAATCTCCAGTACGGGTGAAAGAGCTTCTTCATGGCTGGAGGATAAACTCCTTTATAGTTCATTATTCTCACAATCGTAGCAACATCGTCAGTTGATAACTCTGTAGGGTAATGAGATTGATCCCAAAAACGTAGTACTTCACGGATTATTACCTCAGAGATAATGACAGGCCTTTTCTGGATCCTTGATTAAATTATAGCTGTTCCCTCGACACTTCTTGGATTAATGGTAGCATACATCCATAAATCATTCACCATTTTCTTACATATGACATGATTTTCCCGCAGGGCATTGGAAAATCCTGCAGGTGTTCAGCACAACCTTGAACTCCTTATGTGTAAGAGGAGGATCAACCAAACATCTAGCAACATTATGAGAGTCAACAAACTTCAAGGGTGCTTGATCAGCCATGTCTGCAACAAACGAGTCAAATTAGTGATGCATCATGTGGAATGTATATAACTTGTGGATTGGACACGTTGACCATGTAACCGGAACCGAAAACATAATTATAAACATCATGATCTTCACTAAAACTTGTTTAATTTAATAATTTAGAGGTGTTTTTGGTTCAATGAATGAGCTTTAGATTCCATCCGTGAGTCTTCGGTCACTATTTGGAGTTTTCAAAAAAATTAGGAGTTTTCGGTCCAATTTAAAGTTATCGGTCCAGAGGATTTCAGAAACACCGAGAAAAGCGAGTTCTCGGTTGACCAAACGGATTCTCGGTCAAATTTTTTACCGAGAACACAATTGAACCAACAGATCTCTGGTTTGACCAAGGGTATTCGATCAACCATCACCGAAAACCCTTGAATTTCACCATCTTCATCTTGTCAAACTCCCCAATCACCATTGATGAACAGCCTGCAACTTCATGAAAAACTTATAACACAATCAATCAACCCTAATCGTTCAATGCGAACATCTAGACGAGTAACATCTCACACTTCAATCATTCCAAAACAACCCCAATGGTTTTGCAACCATAATCCGAAAAACCGATTTGATTAAGTTTTATTAGCTTTAATGCTTGACGAAAAAAAGATGTGAATGTTGATTAAGCAATTTGGAATTTTCGGGTGTTTGGGAACGAGAATGTTAAGAATTTTGCAGATTTTTTTAAAGAGATATTCAATAAACCACCAAAATCTTCCTTTTAAACTTCTGAGATATACCCATCTGGGCCGAGAATCCAGATGGGCTGAGAACAGACATTTGGGCTAAATGGACCAGGCCGAGATCATGAATTTTGAACACGTTGGGACATACAGAGTGGCCCAAGAACAAGATTTGCAACCGTCAAATTTCATTGGCTGAAAACAATCCTGATTCATGTGAAAAGTGATTTCTTAAAGAAATTTGTTTCGACACGAGTAATCATGAGGTAAAAACTAAAAAATTAAAAATAAAATAAAATTAGAATAACAAGAAAAACTAAGCTAAAACAAAAATGATTTACCTATCTTGCCTTCAGTAGATTTAACATATTTTGGGATCAAATTTCAGTTGTTTTAAAACAAGCAACCTTTTTAAGAAAATATCCGAACATGAGAAGATACTTTCAGAATGATTAATTTTCAGCATTATTGTGACATAGTAAAAGGTTGATAGTAGGTAATTAGAGACTTAGCATGATTTTCATTACGCTAGTGATATGCTTAGATTTAATTAGGCATAAAGGTTATATGGACATCACTTATAGACCTATGATGCCCCTTATCTCTTTTCAAAGCGTATTTGGCTTTCCCTAGATTACCCCAATTTGGCTCCAACCCCCTAGTGCTTGATCAAAAGAATTTTTCTATACAAAAATAATTTTAAGCTCTAAGGTTGAACATTGGATTTACATGCCATCCGGACTTACAAGGCTTACATTCAGGGTGTTTAGGACTTATTTGTGTGCCCCACCCCTGTAGTTCCCTGGTGCCTCTTTAAGCCTTTAAAACAAATTTAAATTACAATAATTTTCATATATATTTACAACAATTTTTATACTAATATTGAAATATAATATTTTGGCGATCAAGACACTAACGGGCTCGTGTATGACTGGGTAATTGCTTTTCTGCCTATCATTCGGAGAGATGTATCTAGGGACATGGAAACATCTTCAAAATGAATCTCCACAATAAGTTTAGCAGATTTAGTTTATATCACTTCAAACTTTTACTTGTCATGGAAAGGTGCCATACGCATCAATGATTGATCAAAAGCCTTTTTAGCTTAATAACTTCACACGTTAGGCACACATAATCAATTTTATCTATCATTTTTCAAAGGTTGGATCAATTTTCTTTTGAAAATATTTTAAGCTTCTAAAAAGCTTTTAGCTGAATAATAATATCACTTCCCAGATGATAACTTAGAAGACAATTTAGATTCAATCACCCCAGTTACTTTCAGTCTTCAGAAAAATGGCTTTCCTATATGTCTACAGGTAGACAATAGGACCAAAAATATATTAATACATGTCTTTCAAACTTAGGCAACTGACATAATTTTCAGTGAAAGAACCTGAAATCAGATAGTTAAACCAAAAAACTTATATATTTTTTTATATTCAGTCACTTTCAGTCCTTAGGTTAATGGCTATCCCATACGTCAAAGATTGACAACGGGACCAAACATAAAGATATGTCCCTTGAACTTGAGTAATCGTCATATTTTAAGCGACAGAACAAAACAGATTTTTTTAATCAAAAACACACACACACACACACTCTTTTTGTATTTTTTTCTTTTTCTCCCCCTAAATTTGTACAGAAATTATGATAGACCTAGAAAAAAATTTATGTACAAAATTTAACCTTAAAAATACTCATTCATCAAAATGCATCATCTTAAAAAACCCTACAAGCACATTAAACCTTGCTGTTCCGACCGGTTTAGTAAATAAGCCAGCCACATTATTATCAGTGTGGACCTGTTCAAGATGAATTAACTTCCGGTTGTAACAGTCACGAATGAAATGACTTTTGATATCAATGTGCTTGGTTTTAGAGTGTTGAACCAGGATTTTGACAATGGCAATGGCAGCATCATTATCACAGAAAATAGGAGTGTCAAGAAATTCCTAACCGTAATCCAGCAATTGATGTTGTATCCAGATGACATGTAAACAGCAGGCAAAAGCAGCAACTTACTCAGCCTCAGCAGTAGACGTGGACACCGTTTGTTGTTTCTTGCATTGCCATGAAATGAGTCGATCCCCCAAGAATTGACATCCAGCAGACGTAGATTTCCTGTCATAATTGCTGTCAGCAAAAGCATACAGGTCAAATTTTGAGTTTTTGGGATACCAAAGAACTAGCTTCGGTTGCCCTTTCAGATATCTAAAGATACATTTAACAGCAATTTAGTGAGAGAGTTTAGGATTAGCCTGGAACCAAGCGCATTGACAAACTGCAAACATGATGTTAGGGCGACTGGCGGTGAGATACATCAGGGAACCGATCATCGACCGATAGTACATTTGATCTACGGGTTTCCCTTTAGGATCTAATGAAAGAAAAGGTCTTTCTGCCATAGGAGTCATCGTACTCTTGGAATCTTGAAACTCAAACTTGGCCAACATATCCTCGACGTATTTCCCTTGATGAAGCAGAATGCCAGTCGAGCTTTGACGAACCTGCAAACCCAAAAATGTCATCATTTCCCCCAACGAACTCATCTCAAACCTTTTCTTTATCACTTCTTGAAATTCGGAACAAAGAGCAGTGCAGGTAGAGCCAAAAATGATGTCATCCACATAAATCTGAACCAGAATCAGATCCTTTCCAACCGTCTTTATGAATAGTGTCTGATCAATGGTTCCTCGCTTATACCTATACTCTAAAAGATGAGCCGTCAACATCGCATACCATGCTCGAGGAGCCTGATGAAGATCATAAAGAGCCTTGTCCAACTTGTAGACATGCGACAGATGCTGTGAATCCACAAAACCTTGTGGCTGATCCACTTAACTTTCCTCCTTAACTTCACCATATAAGAACTTTGTCTTGACATCCATCTGATATATCGTGAATCCCATGTATGATGCATATGCCAAGATAATCCGAATGGCCTCAAGACGAGCCACTGGAGTATACACCTTAGTATAATCCAAACCTTCAACCTGACGGAAACCACGAACCACAAGCTTCGCCTTATTTCGAACAATAACCCCAGTATCATCTTGTTTGTTGCCACCCATCTCGTATCCAACGACTTCTTCCCAGCAGGCAATTCAACTAACCTCCAAAACTTGAGTTTCTCAAACTGATTTAGTTTCTTATGCATGGTGTCAACCCAGCTTGGTTCTTGCAAAGCCATTTCAACAGTCATAGGCTCAATCTGGGAGATAAAACAGGAGTACAAATAGTTGTTGATAGGTTCTGTCTGAATTCTGGTTGAAACGCCGGCTTCAAGAGGACCAATAACATTTGTAATAGTGTGATCCCGCTAAGTTTTTGATGGAATGGAGTGATCAGGAACAGAGAGTTTGCTGGTAAATTTGTTGGATCTTCAAGAAACTCAGTGAGAGGGTTCTTCCATCCAGATGCCGAAGTGCTATGCGAGTACGAGGTACTAGCAATATACTCATTTGGAATGGCATCAGGGAATACCTCAACTGGTGAAGCCTTCGCTACAGGAGCCTCTTGTGGGGACACGGTTTCGGTGGAAACTTCTTCCATATTTTCAGATGACGGCTGAGAAGTGTCCAAAAATTCAGACGGCTCGACACTCAGTATAGGAAACTTTTGAATATCTGTAGGTACGTCTTCTTCATCATCAATAACATTAGAAGTTCCTGCCCCTGAGTTCTCTGTATCAACTACTGGAAACACATTGAACAACTTAAACAGTTTGTTGTAGTCAAATAACCAGTTAGGACCCACAGGTGCATCGGTCTCATTCTCCTCTAGGCAGCGCACATCATAGGATTTGACGATCAGTTTCGATGCCTTATTGTAGACTCTGTAGGCCGTGCTACCAGCATATCCAACGAAGTAACAATCATCTGCCTTGGCCTCAAACTTTGGAGTCGATTTAAGATTCAATAAAGTGCACGGACAACCGAAGGCTCGAAAATGTGCAACAGTAGGCTTGTGACGATAAACAATTTCATAGGGAGTCTTCATTTGCGATTTGTTGATCAACACCTGATTCTAAACATAACAGGCAGTGTTGGTCGTTTCAGCCTAGAAGAATAACGACAACTTTGAATCACACAACATCGTTCTTGCAGCTTCAATCAAAGTACGGTTCCGTATTTCAGCAACACCATTTTGCTGTGGTGTACGAGCTGAGCTATACCGACGAAGTATTCCCTTTTCAGCACAAAAATAATTGAGTGTAGAGTTCTTGAACTCCGTGCCGTTGTCATAGCGAATTCCCTTGAGCTTCAGATTCAATTGATTTTCCATAAGCACCACGAATCTCTTGATCAATTCTGCAGTTTCACCCTTATTTGACAAGAAGAAAACCCAAGTGTAACAGCAGTAGTCATCGGTGATAACAAGACAATGATTACTACGAGAGAGACTCAGAACGTGAACAGGACCAAATAAGTCCATATGAAGTAGTTGAAAAACTCCAGAAATTGTATTGATCAACTTTGGTTTGTGTGCTTTGCGATGATGTTTGCCAAGAACACAAGCCACACATTTCAAGATCGTCACAAAATCTTTGACGGGCAAACCACAGACAATGTTTTTTTTTTCGCAAGACGGTTTAGGGTTTGACATTTGCATGACCAAGACGACGATGCCAAAGCATGGCATTGTGTTTCGACACTTTTGAAAACAAACACGTAATTTCGTCAGGAACATTCTTATTCGTGTCAATCAGGTAGGCATTGTCTTTCCTTTGAGATCTAACAAGAACCCAATCCTCTGGTATAATGATACCAGGCTTCAGAATCAAACATTCTTTGTTGGTAAAATGAGTTGAGAAACCTTTGTCACAAATCTGTGAGACGCTGAGCAGACTGTGTTCAACTACGGAAAATAGTTCACATTTTCAAACTTCAGAACACCATTACTCACATTACCCTTCTAAGTAATCTTTCCCTTCTCTCCTCCCGCAAAGGAAACATACCCTCCATTAAAGATTTGAATGTTGCTCAGCTGAGAGATGTCTCCTGATATGTGCCTGGAACAGCCACTATCAACAAACCACGGTCTGATAATATTCCTCCATAGCTGTTCCTACACGATATGCGAGATTAGTTCGTTTTGGGTACCCAGTCCATAGTCTTTCTGGGTAAACCTGCCTTATTTAACCGTGTCATGGGTTGCCATGACATGTCTTCCTAATTATCAAAAATCAAACAGGAAGGCTTTGAATACTTTTTCACCGGAGACATAGGCAACCATTTATATTTTGGTTTTAAAACATTATGATTTGTACAAACGGTTGGCTTTGTCTCCAGTTTACGGATGGAAGACACATTTGACTTTGACCTTTTGAACGATTGTCAGGACCTTGAGTCGGGTGAAACCTTAGAAAGGTTGACAAGAACACACCAACTCTGTAACCCAAAGTCCTATTGAATATCCCGGCGGAATCAGGATATCCAACTAGTGGGAACAAAGGAGTGAAAATAGCGAACACGAAATGATAATAAGTAATCAATAAGAGCACATTCAAATACAAAGATTCACTATATTAAAATGAGTCATTAACGTAACAGTGAAAGGAATGTCTAGGGTTTCATGCGTGACGGCGGCGGCGGCAGTACGAGGAAACAAATTGAATATTCTTTTAGAATGTTTCTCGTATTGTGTGCATCGTTATCCGTATCCGTGCCCTACATGGAAACCTAGGACTCTATTTATAGACCCTGACATTCCTTCTAGAACTTCCTAATCATTACATAATGAAATACAAAATAATACAAGTGTTGAGTCCTCGAGCAAGGTAACAATCTTGCTCGAGCAGACTCACTACACTAGGTATGCTCGATGATTGTCCTCGAGCATACTTTACTTAGAATATCTTTAGTGAAGATATTCTCCTCCAGCAAGCTTCATTCCTCTTGACTAATCCATGCTTTGCTCCAACTAGTCCATTGACCAAGCTCATTCTTCTTTCAGTCTTCTTATTCAGCAATCTTTAGCATGCTTGGATGTAAATCTTGCTCGGGGAACTGAACTGTGCTCGAAGTCCTTGCTTTAATCACGTGACATCTTCTTATTGCATCCATGCTTGTCCCCATGTGTGTAAGACCCCAAAACCCGGGAATCCTACAGTTGGTCATCACATCCACAATTTCACAAAAATTTAAAACCAAACAATTCTTTGTATTTAAAACCAGTTCAGAGTAAATAACAGCGGAAAAAGTTTAAGTATTAAAAATCCCAAACACAGGTACAAGTGTCCAAAATCAAATGTAAATAAAATATCCGTTTTATTTGAAATCCTTGACCATAAATGCCTTCAACTTTCCGAGTAGTCTCCAGCACGTCCAAGCGATAACCTCCAATCCTTAACCTGAAAGTCAAACTAACATACACACAAAGTCAGCTTGAGCTGAGTGAGTTCAAGTTTTCGTAAACGACATTCATTAAAAATTTAAATTCCATGAGTATGGAATGTAGGGGAAAATCATGAGTCCATAAAATCATAAATAGCTTTTCTTAACCAAATCATAAGTAATTAAAACATTAAACATCTTTTCACGCAGCATGGGCCTCCTCACCCCGGGTCTTCCCCGAGTAATATATTTGACCTAGCCGCGGTTTAACAAAACCGTTAAAATCATGTAGCACAAGCCTCCTCACCCTGGGTCATCCCCAAGTAATATATTTGACTCGGTCATAGTTTAATAAAACAAAATCACACAACATGAGCCTCCTCACCCCGGGTCATCCCCAAGTAATATATTTGACTCGGTCGCGGTTTAACATACCAAACACATGATACGGGACTCCTCACCCCGAGTCTTCCCCAAGTAATATATTTGACCCGACCACGGTTTATAGAACGGCGGGCCTCCTCACCCCAGGTCTTCCCCAAGTAATATATTTGACCTGCCGGGTCATAAAAATGCAACACGGGCCTCCTCACTCCGGGTCCTCCCCGAGTAATATATTTGACTTGGTCACAGTTTACCATCACATACATATTCACATACACACATACAAACATCTAATTCAAACATTCAACCAACAATATCACCACATACAATCCATAAATAATGGATAAGTTAGGCATTCAATTCTAAGCCTAATAGCAAACTCGAGCTTAGAGCACAAGTAATATGTTTAACTTTAAGGAATATGTGACCATAAATGGGTCTAAAATATCCTAAGGCATAGAACACAATCCACTCATAGTTTTATAAATGCACGAATACTACTAAGGCTATGTACTACCATCCAATTAATTGTTACCAGTAAAATCAGGTAAAATTGTCATACGGTGTGTATGCTAGCCCAAAACGGAAAAAGATTAAAAAGGGGCATCATGAACTCACCTGAGACGAGCCACACAAATACCAAATGGTTTGAGAACCTCAAAGCCAATCCACAGTTTACAAGCCTGTCGGATTGCACACAAATATTACTAACTAAACGTACCGACTCGTTTATCCTACGAGACGTTCTAACATGATTTGATTGACCTAAAGCCTTGACATTACCACATTCAATTACATCAGCCCCCGAGGCCATGTATTTACCAAAACCACCCTTAGTTAATCCCGGGGACAAAGGGTTCCCAATTTACCCTCGAAAGTTGGTAACTTTATCGAATACGCGCGCTAACGGGTTGTTTATGCACTTAGATACCGACTCAGCCCCGTGTGGACCAAATTTAGTAAAATTACAGCCAACAAGTCCACACGACGCTACACGAGTTGAATGGGTTGGTAATTCGCAAGCACGATGCACAAATTACCAATAAACGCGAATTTGCGCTGTACCGACCCGTTCAAGTAACCGACAACCAATTCACCCCAAATACTCAAAAAAATCAGTTTTTCACAGCCAACATATCATGCCGAGTCTACAATATTCGAATTCGTTGTCAATTCCATCAAACAATGCGTTAAACACAACAACTCACAAACTAGTCAACCGAATCCTAGTTTTCACTTCATTAACAGTTGACCAATCTAACAAATGCCAAAACTCATGATACTAAAGTATATTTCACTAGACATACCTAAGAAGAGGACAGAGCACGAACTTCAATTATAACAGCCCCAAAAGATGCGAGAAAGGGCAGCCACCGGTTAAGCCTAAAACGAACTTATCGATCAATAACGAATATAACATGCAGATTTTAGCATGCAAAGATGCATTTTATTACATTGGAAAACCATGGAATTAAATTATTAATTTTTTACCAGACTTTGAGAAATGTCTTAGGTTTTTAAAAATATTATTATTATATTTTTCTAGTGCACACAAAAATCATAAAAATTCCTCCAACACAGAAAGGTACGTGCAGCTATTTCAGTGCGCAATAAAACGGTTTCTTTCATTAACATAAAATATTAAGTTCCAGAAGTGGAACCAACTAATTTGGACTTGTTGAAAAAGAGTTATGATGTCGGGAAGACAGACCAGAATCCATCATCCCGCATCAGCTTTGACACTCGATCTTATAAATTCATAAAAACCATTCAAATCTTGTCCAAAAATAACATAATATACCTTTCTGGAAACTAGACTCAAAGTAGAACATCATGGAAAGAAGAATACATCAAAAACAATGGATTATCATTGCATTACAGACCCTACAATAAACGTATACAAATCTGTCAGCAAACTGTTATCATCAAAACTCAACCAACGACCAATAAGCGCGTTAATATGATCAATTAAGGTGTAAAAGATATGAGGAATCATAAAACCGACCTTGGATTAGACTCGGGATGGCTGGACATGGCCGGAGGTGCACGAAAATCGAGGTGGTGATGGCTGCAAGGTTGCGATTGGCTAGCTAAGGGAGGAAGAAACTAGTTAGGGTTTTGTTATAATAATGTTACGCTTTGGCCCTTTTAACTTGTAAAACATGATTTCTTGCGCCAAAGGTTAAATAACACGGCTTTCGGGCATAGTTAGGAGGTCCCTTAAGGTCGCCAACTCGGTCTCGGTTAAAAATACAAAATCTACAAGGCTTGATTCTTCTTTAATGAAAATTACAAAATTTAACGGGCGTTACAATGTGCTCAATCATCCTGTGCTCATAACACTTGGTTAAAACCTGTATGATCAAGCTGTTTGCTCGATTGGCAATCCATGCTCGATAGAAGAATACTTTTGCTCGAAGCCTTAACACTTAGAAGAATCAACGATTTAAGGTTCTGAGGACCTTGCTCGAAGTAGTAAAACAATGCTCAATCGTCTAGGCTTGCTTGAAGTCCATACTTAGCCGTTTCCAGAGGAGGTTGAGAAGACTCCAATCTTCGTTATCAAAAATCCAACTTAACAACGATTTCTATTCTGAGTCCCACGTGGGTCTCGGAGCCGAAGCCGTGTTTCCGTTCCACTTTTGAACTGTAATATGCTTGGTCTGATGTGAATTTGGCCTATCAGCCTTGTCTCTCCTCCAATCACAATTAGTGGGCTTTGCCTTATAATAGCTCGTCTTATTTGAGTTAAAGTTCTTGTAGGTATTTTGAGGCGCAGTCCTCAGATGGCGTCTGTAATATGGAACATAAGGAGACGTTAACAATTTCTAGCAATGTGATCGGGAATACCACAGTTGAAAAAGGTTTGCCTTTTAACAAAAAAATCGTTGTGGATGATTCCCGGTCTGTTTGGTCGAATTTTTGATACGGAAGATTGGAATCTTCTCAATCACCTCAGAAAACGGCTAAGTATGGACTTCGAGCAAGCCTAGACGATCGAGCATGGTTTTACTACTTTGAGCAAGCTCTTCAGAACCTTAAATGGTTGATTATTCTAAGTGTTAAGGCTTCGAGCAAGCTACACTTCAACGAGCAAGAGTATTCTTCTATCAAGCATGGATTGCTAATCGAGCAAACAGCTTGATCATACAAGTTTTAACCAAGTGTTATGAGCACAGGATGGTCGAGCACATGGGGACAAGCATGGATGCAATAAGAAGATGTCACATGATCAAAGCAAGGAATTCGAGCACAGTTCAGTTCCACAAGCAAGATTTACATTCGAGCATGCTAAAGATTGCTCAATAAGTTTAAGGACAAAATTGAAGACATCAAGAAGAATGAGCCTGCTCGATGGACTAGTTCGAGCAAAGCGAGGCTTGGTCAAGAGGAATGAAGCTTGCTGGAGGAGAATATCTTCACTGAAGATATTCTAAGTAAAGTATGCTCGACGACACTCACCAAGCATACCTAGTGTAGTGAGTCTGCTCGAGCAAGATTGTTACCTTGCTTGAGGACTCAACACTTGTATTATTTTGTCTTTCATTATGTAATGATTAGGAACTTCTAGAAGGAATGTCAGGGTCTATAAATAGGGTCCTAGGTTTCCATTTAGGACATGGATAGCGACGCACATAATACGAGAAACATTCCAAAAGAATATTCTATTTGTTTCCTCGTACAACCGCCGCCGCCGTCATACACGAAACCCTAGACATTCCTTTCACTGTTGTATTAAATGATATATTAAATGCAGTGAATCTTTGTCTTTGATTGTGTTCTTATTGATTGTTTGTTATTGTTTCGTGTCCGATATATCACACCTTCGTTCCCACTCATTGGATATCTTGATTCCATCGGGATACTTAATAGGCCTTTGGGTTATAGAGTCGTCGTGTTCTTGTTAACCTTTCTCTAAGGTTTTACTCGACTCACGGTCCTGACAAGTGGTATCAGAGCTGTGGAAGCTCGCTGAAGGCCACGGGACTGAAGGTTTGTGAAAAAGCTTGAAGCTTTACTCTGTTTCACTGCTGCAAATCCCAAATCTGCTAAAATGGAAGACCAAGAAGTCTCTACCAACAAGAATCCTAGGTTGCTTGGACAAGAAACTTTCATCAAATGGAAAGTACTCTTCGAAGCCGCTGTAAACTACAACTACCCATAACTTTGGACTTCTATCACTGACGGAAACTATGTTCCTTCAACAGCTTCGAACAAAAATGCCACCGTTGAGTTAAAAATGAACAAAAGAGACGATAAGGCTCTGTGTATGCTAAAGTTAGGTCTGTTTTGGGAGATACTGACAACCGTCAACTATCAATGTATGATGCAGTTATTGATATGTTTGAAGGGAATACTGAACTGAGCGATATCAAGAAGGATAGACTAAAGAAACAACTTGGTAGGTTCAAGTTTAAAGATGGAGAAAGACTGAAATCAGTCCTGCAAAGGTTCATGATGATTTTTAATGACATAAGAACAACTGATCTGCAGATCTCTGATTTCGAGCTAAACAAGAAGCTGTTATCATTTTTGTCTGGTAAGTGGTACACAGCCAGCAAATTTATCAAGGAAAATGTGAGTTTCCTCAACTTTAAGTTGGATGATGTAATTGCATTCCTCAAGGCTGCACAACATGAGATGATAGAAAACCACATGATTAGAGAAGATAAACCAAGTTTTCAAGTGAACAATGCTCTAGTAGCTCCTATAGGAAATCTCTCAATCAAAAATCAGCAACCTATTATTAAAGAGCCATCTGAGACGAATTCAACTTGTGGTGGTCAACCAAGATTTAATGTTCAGCTAATAGAAGATGATGTGGCCTCAACAGCAAGTGGTCAGTCAACATATGTGCAAAACAACACAAACCAAGGAACAGACTACCAAGCTTTGTTCTCCATGTTTACTGAGTCATATCATGCCTTTATGGCCAAGAATCTAATAAACAAAAACATTGTGCAGGAAGATCTCAAACAAATAGATGCTGATGATTTAGAGAATATTGACATAAAGTGGCAAGCAACCGTGTTGGCTGTAAGAAGCAAGAGATTATACAACCGAACCGGAAGATCAAGCTTCAATGGACTGAATGAGTAATAGTTTTTGACAAATCTAAAGCAATCTGCTACAATTGTCAACAACCAGGACACTTTGCAAGGGAGTGCAACATGCCCAAGAAAGTTGGTAACCAAGTAAATCAAAATCAATTTTATCAAAATCAGAATCAGAACTGCCAGCATCAAAGATATCAGATCACCAACCAAAACCCCTATCAAATTCAAAACAGACCTCAGCAACAGACCCTTCAACCCCAAAGAAATAACCAACTGCAGATTCACACTAATCAGAACAGAGTCAATCAGAACAATGTGAATCAGGTTAGAGATCAAGGGAACGTTGCAGTAACAAGGGTGCCTTAGGATAGGGAGTTTGATTGGAGTAACCACACAACTGAGATTGAGAAGGCGAATGTTGCCTTTATGGCCAAAGTGCAGGACATGCCAGAATCTTCTAATGTGTAGGTACATTCTAACATTTCAATTTTTGATCTTCTTATTACAATTGATGAACTCAATCAGGAAGTTGGAAAATGGAAAAATGATTGTGGAAGAAAGGAAGCATTCTTCAATGTGTATGAAGCCAGTGAAGCAACTTATGAGAATCAAATCAAGGGGCTTGAAGAAGACTGTATGCAGGCATACAGAACCCAATCTAAAATGACAGTTGAAATTGAGGGATTGAAAAAATTGTATGCTGAAGAGAAATTGAAAAATGCTGATTTGTTGATTCAAATGGAATTCTTGAAGAACCTTGTGTCTACTGGAAATATAGTGTATTTTGTGGATAAAATGGCAGAGGAAGAGAAGTACAAAAAGGTACCACCACCTTTCTGTGACAGCTACCCACTGAAAGTAGACCAGGAAAGCAGGAATGAATATCTGAAACAATTCAAGAATGTGTTTGATGATAAAGCTGAGTTTGTAAACCTGCATGATGATGTGATTGTGGATGAGAATGGAGACTTTGCAGTGAAACAAAATGAGGAACCAGAGATGAAGAAGAATGATAAAAAGGAAAGTGAGAAAAATAAATGGAGTGAATACTCCAGTGAAGAAAGTAACTGCAGTTGTGGCAGCACAAAATCATCTAAGGGCAAGAAGAAAAAGGTGTCAAGCAAGAAAAAAAGTGAAAAGATTCCCCTTCTTCCAAAGATGACTCCAAAGTTGAAGAAGCACTATGAAAAGATAAGAAAAGAACATGTGGTGTTTGACATTTGTGCAAGACCACAGCCAGAAATCAAAAGAAGAAGTGAAGAAGGAATGAAATCTTCTTTTGATCAGTCCCATCCTCCAATATATCCAGTTTACTCAAATCATGAATTATTTGACATTGTAGATGTAGAGTATGTTCCAATGAGAAGATTTGTGGCAGAAGAAGGAGGAAGCTGTTCAAGAACCGCATCCAAGCTGAAGCCAATAATGTTTGTTAAAGAAAAATATCATCTGAAACCTGATATAAACAAACCAATCAAAATGGACTTCAGCAACTCTCTATGTCCAAAAAAATCCCTAGGATTTAATTTCCCCAAACCAAGTGACAGAATTAAAGACAAGCAATTGCTTGAAGACATGGGGAGCTATGCCAAGGCCTGGTGCAAGAAATGTGATGCCTATGGTCATCACACTGACTCTTGCTGGTTTGAAGAGGAAGAGTTTGTGGTTCCTGATGTGATCTGTGGATTTAACATGAAAAGATACAAGGAGATGTATTAAAGATACCTGAATGAAGAGAAGAAAAGTTTAAGTGATGAAAAGAATAGATCAGTCTTGGAAAAGAGACTGAAGCAAGTGTTGAAAATCAAGGATGATACAAAGGTATCAAGAAAACCTGCAAAGAACAATAGGTCAACTGATAAAGGAAAGGCAAAGATTAGACCTGGTGTTCTCAATGGGGATGAAAAGTTCCTGATGAAGCAGGGTTATGAACCAAGAGGATTTAAATGGAAGACTAAGAAGGAGTTGACTGAAAAGAAAGACTATGTCATTGAGCAAACTGAGAATCTAATCATATCACAAGTTGTGAAGGTTGGGTCAGAATCAGAATCATAAGAAGAATGTGAAGTTGTCTATGAAGACCCACTTCCAGTTCCAATTCCAACTCCTGTTGAATCTTCACCTAAAAATGAATTACAAGCTGATACAGTTTGTAACTCATAATCCAACTGATTCCTTTTTGTGTGTATGTGCTGGAACAGTCCTTGAATAGTAATGACTTATGGTACATGGACAGTGGATGTTCCAGGTACATGACATGTGACAAGAGTGCTCTTATCAATTATGAAAAGAAGTATGAAGGGCCAGTTGCTTTTGGGAGTGATGAAAATGGAGGGAAGATTGTTGGAAGAGGAACACTCACAAATGGCAAGGTATCCTTCGAGAATGTGCTGCATATTGAAGGACTACAATGCAATCTACTCAGAATTTCTCATGTTTGTGACAAAGGGTACAAGGTGGCCTTCAATGATGAACACTGCCTAATTCTGAAGCCTGAGTTTGTGATTCCAACTGAGATGATCATGATGATGGCTGTTGGGTTGGATTTTCTACAAAGAAGATTGGAATCTTCTCAACCTCCTCAGAAACGGCTAAGTATGGAATTCGAGCAAGCCCAGACAATCGAGCATGGTTTTTACTACTTCGAGCAAGGTTCTGAACCTTAAATGGTTGATTCTTCTAAGTGTTAAAGGCTTCGAGCAAGCTACACTTCAACGAGCAAGAGTATTCTTCAATCGAGCATGGATTTCCAATCGAGCAAACAGCTTGATCATACAAGTTCTAGCCAAGTGTTACTAGCACAGGATGATCGAGCACATGGGGACAAGCATGGATGCAATAAGAGGATGTCACGTGAATCAAAGCAAAGACTTCGAGCACAGTTCAGTTACCGAGCAAGATTTACATCCGAGCATGCTAAAGATTGCTGAATAAGAAAAGCTGAAGACATCAAGAAGAATGAGCTTGCTCGATGAACTTATTCGAGCAAAGCTTGAACAAGTCAAGAGGAATGAAGCTTACTTAAAGGGAATATGTATTCTTCGAAAGAGAATATATTCCAAGTAAAGTCTGCTCGAGGACATTCATCGAGCACACCTAGTATAGGAAGTTTGCTCGAGCAAGGTATGTACCATGCTCGAGGACTGTAACACTTGTATTTGATTTGTCTTTCATTATGTAATGACTAGGACTTCTAGAAGGAATGTTAAGGTCTATAAATAGACGTCCTAGGGTACGGATTTCAAGACGGAATACAGGCTGGCACGCACTGATTACGAAAAACATTCCATTTTGTTCATCGTACAATAGCCGCCGTCGTCACACAAAACCCTAGACATTCCATTCACTGTTCCATTGATGAATCATTAAATATAGTGAATCTTTGTCTCTCAAATAGCATTTACTGTTTTGTGTTTGATATTTGTTCATAATCCTTCATTCTCAATCATTGGATATCCTGATTCTGCCGGGATATTCAATCGGTCTTTGGGTATTCGAGTCGGTGTGTTCTTGGCGAACATTTGCTAAGGTTTCACCCGACTCACGGTCCTGACAAGTGGTATCAGAGCTTTAGTAAGCTCACTGAAGACCACGGGACTGAGGGTTTGTGAAGAAGCTTGAAGATTCACTGTTCTGTGCTACTAAAAAACTCAGATCTGGTGAAATGGAAGACCAGGAAGTATCAACCAACAAGATTCCAAGGCTGCTTGGACAAGAGAACTTCATAAAATGGAAAGTGCTATTTGAAGCTGCAGTGAACTATAACGACCCGGAACTTTGGATGGCTATCACTGAAGGGAACTATGTTCCTTCAGCTGCTCCAAACAACAACGCTGCGGTCGATTTGAGAATGAAAAAGAGGGAAGATAAAGCACTGTCAATGCTGAAGTTGGGGCTTTCATGGGAAATTTTAACCACTGTAAATCATCATAAAACCGCAAAGGATAAGTATGATGCAGTGATTGAAATGTTTGAAGGAAACACTGAATTGAGAGATATTAAGAAAGATCGACTGAAGCAGCAGTTGGACAGATTTAAGTTTAAAGAAGGAGAAAGGTTGAAGTCAGTGTTACAAAGGTTCATGACCATTGTGAATGAAATTAGAACCACTGATTTGCAGATTTCCGATTTTGAGCTTAACAAGTAGCTTCTGTCATCTTTATATGGCGAATGGTACACTGCAAGCAAGTTTATTAAGGAAAAGGCAAGTTTTCCTAGCTTCAAACTGGATGATGTGATTGCTTTTCTTAAGGCTGCTGAGCATGAAATGATTGAGAATCACATGGTTAAGGAGGATAAACCCAGATTTCAAATAAACAATGTTCTAGTAGCACCGATGGGAAACCTCACAATCAAATCTCATCAACCAATCATTGAAGAACCATCAGACACAGGCTCAACCTGCAGTGGACAGTCAAGATTTAACATCCAATTGATTGAGGATGAGGCTCCATCTGCTGCTGGTGGACAATCTGCTTTCCTACACAACAACAATGCCAATGGAACAGATTATCAAGCCCTGTTTTCAATGTTCACTAATTCGTATCATGCCTTTGTAGCCAAAAATCTCATCAATACAAGCATTGTGCAGGAAGATCTTGAACAAATTGATGCTGATGACTTGGAAGATATGGATATCAAGTGGCAGGCAGCCATGCTGGTAGTAAGAAGCAAAAGATTATACAACAGGACTGGTAGGACAAGTTTCAATAGACCTAATAAGAGAATTGGATTTGATAAATCTAAGGCCATTTGCTACAACTGTCAACAACCTGGTCACTTTGCAAGAGAGTGTAATTTTCCTAAACAAGCTGGAAACCAATTGAACCAGACTCAATTCTACCAAAATCAAAACCAAAACTTCCAGCAAAGAACTCAAATCCCCAACTAGAACCCATATCAACACCAAAACAGAAACCAGCAACAAACCTTTCAACCTCAGAGAAATAATCAGATGCAGGTTCACACAAATCAAAACAGATCATCTCAAAATGTTGTGAGCCAGCAAAGGGATCAAGGGAATATAGCTATTACAAGGGTGGCTCAGGATGGAGAGTTTGTCTGGAGTAATCATGCTGCAGAAATGGAGAAAGCAATGTTGCATTCATGGCCAAAATTCATGACAAAGCTGAGTCTTCCAACACTTAGGTACATTCTGATACTTCTATTTCTGATCTTCTTGCTACAATTGATGAATTAAATCAGGAGGTTGGAAAATGGAAAACTGAATGTGGAAGGAAGGATGTCTTTCTGAATATGTATGAGGCTAGTGAGGCTACATATGAAAGTCAAATCAAGGGATTGGAGGATGATTGTATGGTAACATATCAAGCTCAATCCAGAATGAGAATTGAGATAGAAGGACTAAAGAAAATGTTTGCTGAAGAAAAACTCAAGAATGCATAGTTGTTGATTGAAATGGAGTTTTTGAAAAACCTTGTCTCTACAGGAAACATTGTTGGTTATATTGAAAAAATGACAGAGGAAGAGAAGTACAAGAAGGTACCACCACCATTCTGTGACAGTTACCCATTAAAAGTTGATAAAGAGAGCAGAAGTGAGTATCTCAAACAGTTCAAAAATGTGTTTGATGATAAGCCTGAATTTATCAAGCAGTATGATGATGTGATTGTAGATCAGGATGGAGAATTTGTGATGACACAGACTGATAAGCAAGAAACTGTGATTGGTGAACAGCTTCAAGGAGAGAAAAAGAAGTGGAGTGAATACTCCAGTGAAGAAAGCAATTGTAGCTGTGGAAACTCTAAGTCATCAAAGGAGAAGAAAGAAGAAAATAACAAATAAGAAGAAAAGTGACAAAATTCCTCTTCTGCCACCTATGACATCAAAGGTAAGAAAGCACCACGAGAGAATGAGAAGAGAGCATGTTCCATTTGATATATGTGCTAGACTACAGCCAGTTATTAAGAAGAGAACAAAACCACAGCCAGTCATCAAGAAGAAAACAGAACAACCAATTAAATCCTCTTATGATCAGAGTCATCCACCAATCTACCCAGTCTTTTCTAATCATGAATTATTTGATGTTGGTGATGTGGATTATGCTCCAAGAAGAAGATATTCAAAAGAACAAGAGGGAGGCTCTTCAAGAATGCCATCCAAGCTGAAGAAAATTGTTTTTGTCAAGGAAAAATATCCACAAGAAATTGATCTCAACAAGCCAATCAAGATGGATTTCTCCAACACTTTGAATCCAAAGACATCTTTAGGATTTGACTTCCCTAAACCAAGGGACAATATCAAGGACAAGAAATTTCCTGAAGGTTTGGGAAGCTTTTCTAAAGTATTCTGCAAGAAATGTGATGCATATGGGCATCACACTGACTCTTGCTGGATTCTTGAGAATATTTTTGAAATTCCAAATGTGGTTAGTGGCTATGACATGAAAAGCTACAAAGAAATGTATGAGAGATACTTGAATGGAAATAAAAACCCATCTGAAGATAAGAACCATCAGCCTATGTTGGAACAAAGGCTCAAAACAATTTTGAAGATCAAAGAAAATGACCAAATCCTGACAACAACAGACAAGAACAGAAGGTCACCAAATGAAGAGAAAGCCAAGAGGAGACCAGGTGTTCTGAATGGTGATGAGAAGTTTCTGTTAAAACAAGGATTTGAACCAAGAGGATTCAAGTGGAAGACAAAGAAGGAAGTAAAAGAAGGGTAGGATAAGGTGATTGAGGAAGTTGATAGTAGCATTAAATTGTCTGCTGTGTACTCTGGATCAGAGTCCGACACTGAAGAGGATTGTGAAGTCGTGTATGAAGATCCACCACCTATTCCAATCCCAACTTCTGATGCATCCTTTACTATCTCTGAATTACAAACTGATGGAGTTTGTAACTCAGAATCAAACTGATTCCTTTTGTGTGTGTGCAGGAACAGTCCATGAGTAGCAATGATCTATGGTATTGGACAGTGGATGTTCAAGGCACATGACATGTGACAAGACTGCATTGATTAATTATGTGAAGAAATATGAGGGACCAGTTGCATTTGGGAGTGATGAAAATGGAGGAAAAATTGTTGGAAAGGGAACACTCACAAATGGCAAAGTATCCTTTGAGAATGTTCTACATGTTGAAGGACTACAGTACAATTTGCTGAGCATTTCTCAAGTATGTGACAAGGGATACAAGGTTGCCTTCAATGATGAACATTGCCTGATTTTGAAGCCAGAGTTTTTGATTCCAATCGAAATGATTATGATGATTGCTCCAAGAAACGGCAACCTCTATGAACTGAGAATGAATACTGCAACATCAAGAGGTGGTTCATGCTTTGTATCAAAGGCAACTGAGAATGAAACAGTGCTATGGCATAGGAAGACGTGTCATGTAAATTTGAAGAACATGAAAAAACTAGTGAAAGGTGAACATGTTGTTGGCCTTCCCACAAGAGAGTTCAAGCTAGAAGAAAAGGCACATCTTGCCTAAAAGGAAAACAACACAAATCCTCACACAAGAGCAAACTGATAAACACAATAGATGAGGTCTTGGAATTACTTCACATGGACTTGTTTGGTCCAGTGAGTGTTCCAAGTATTGGAAAGAAGAGATACTGCCTAGTGATAACTGATGATTTTTCAAGATTCACTTGGGTATATTTCATGGGCAACAAGGATGAAACCCTAAACCTGATCAAATCCTGTGTACTCAAGATGGAAAATCAACTTGATAGGAAAGTGAAGGTAATTAGAAGTGACAATGGGACAGAGTTCAAGAATGAAACTATGTGTGAATTCTGCACTTCTAAGGGTATTTTCCAGCAGTACAGTGTTTCTAGAACCCCTGAACAAAATGGTGTTGCAGAAAGGAGAAATAGAACTTTAATTGAAGCTGCAAGAACCATGATTGCTGATGCCAACCTTCCTGTTACCTTCTGGGCAGAAGCAATAAATACTGCATGTTATGTGCAGAACAGGGTTCTACTTAACAAGGCTCAAAACAAGACTCCATATGAAATTCTTTACCAGAGAAAGCCTTATGTGAAGTTCTTGAAGCCTTTTGGATGTAAATGCTCACTCTTGAACACAAAGGACTACTTGAACAAATTCCAGTCCAAATCACTGGAATGTTTCTTTGTGGGCTATTCATCTCATTCAAAAGCTTATAGAGTGTATGTGAAAGAGCACATGGTGGTCATTGAATCATCTGACATAATCTTCAATGAAAACCAGTTCAACAATACTGATGGTCCAAAATGGCTATTTGATCTTGAGAAAATGATCAAATCATTTAAAATATATAGTGAAGACATGGATGATAGTATGTACAGAACCAGCTTTGAAGAAAAAGAAAAAGCAAAACAAGTTGATCTAGACAAACTATGGACCTCAGTTGCTCCTGAAGCAAATGGATTTAACTTTGGAAGAAACATCCAAGGAGAAGATGAAGTAGAGAGAGATGGACAAGAGGCTGCAGTTGAAATCTCAAATGAAGGTCCAAGTGTTATTGAAAGTGAGCCCATCCAAAGTCAACAACCTTCTCAGACTGAAGAAATGTATCAGTTCAAAGATAGGTTTCAGACATTGTTTGACTCATTGCAGCTAGGAGGAAATGAGGCATTTAAATCAGAACTCAATCATGTTCAAAACTCTACTGAAAATCAAGACAGATCTGATGATGAATCTGCTGAGATGAATATGACAAATCTAGAAGCAGAAGTGTTTGAACCACCAGTTGTTCAAACTACTTCTGTTGAAAGAAATCACCCTGCAGAGAACATAATTGGAGACCTACATGAAATAGTTACCAGAAGTGCATCTGAAAGAGCAAATATCTGCCTGTATGCCTGTTTTCTATCTCTAGTTGAACCAAAGAATATCAATCAAGCTTTAAAGAACAACAACTAGGTGGAAGCTATGCAGGAGGAATTGGCTCAGTTCGGAGACTTACATGTGTGGAACTTGGTGGACAAGCCCAGAGGCAAGTATGCAATTGGTATAAAATGGGTCTTTAGAAACAAGAAGGATGAAAGGGGGATAGTGATTAAGAACAAAGCTAGATTGGTAGCTCTAGGGTGCCTACAAGAAGAAGGAGTAGACTTTGAAGATGTATTTGCTCTTGTTGCAAGACTAGAGGCTATCAGGATTTTTCTAGCATATGCAGCATCAATGAACATTAAAGTCTATCAGCTTGATGTAAAATCTGCATTTCTGAATGGAAAGATAGATGAAGAAGTTTATGTCACTCAACCTCCTGGATTTGAAGATCCAATTCATCCAAACAAAGTCTACAAGCTCAGCAAGGCACTTTATGGACTACATCAGGCACCAAGAGCCTGGTATGATGAGCTGTCTAACCATCTGTTAGAACATGGTTTCTGCAGAGGGGCCATTGACAAGACTTTGTTTTACAAAAGAAAAGGAAAAAATTTGCTACTGCTGCAAGTGTATGTGAATGACATCATTTTTGGCTCAACAAATGAACAAATGTGAAAGGAATTTGAGCAAGTGATGAAGTCTAAATACAAAATGAGCTCAATGGGAGAAATGAATTTCTTCCTTGGACTGCAAGTGCAACAGAAGACATATGGAATTTTCATCAATCAATCAAAATATGTTCAAGAGATTCTTACCAAGTTCAAGTGCCAAACATGTTAAATCAAATGTATGATGATGAAGAGTCGGAGAATGAGGAGGAGGGTAAAGAAGAAGAAGAAACTGAAGAAGAAAGTTTGAAAAGAAAAGCTAAAGGCAAAGGGGTTGCAACTAATGAAGATGACTTACATCCCCTGCCTAAACATCCAGTTTAGTCAGAAGACATTTTATTCAAAGAACATGTAGTTGATCCGGATGTAGCTGAAGCTGAGTCTGTAAAAACAGCGATAAATCTAATGAATGAAGAGCTGGAGGCCCTTGAAAGGGAAGAAATGGTTGAAGAAGAAGAGGAGATTCCTAAAGAGGTTATTGAAGCATTGATAAACATGAAAGACAAAGAGGAAGAAGATGAGTGGAGGTTAAGGGAAGCTGATGCAGCAATCAAGGCTACAATTGATGCCTTGAATGAAAGTCTGAATAATGATCAACAAGAAAAAGAACAAGACAAGGCTGCAGAACCTATGATTATTGAGCCTGAAGTGGCTGAAGAGCCTGAAGTGAATAAAGAAGAACTGGGACTGGGACCTGTAATAGATGTAGAAGATGAAACAGTTGAGGTCTCAGCAAGTACAATGGTCAAAATGGTGATAATGAAAGATATAACAATCATACTGAACAATCCAGAAAGACATCATCCAGATATTGTAAAAGCAGCAAAGAAAGCACAACAAGAATTCATCAATATGGGCAGAGAAAGGGAAAAGAGAATGAAATGGGAATCCCTTTTCTGCTTGCTCTTTCAGAAACTTGGAGAGATCATTCCTAAGTTGACCAGATGGTTGACTCCTTACTTGATTGTCATATAAAGTCAGCTCAGCCATCTTGGTCAGTTGTTCTTTTGTAAAATTTCTCAAATCATCTCTGAAGATGATGAGATGCTCTACTTTATCTTCAGTCACCACCCTTAAAGTCTTGGATCTTCTGTCAAAGTAAATGCTCGTGGGTAGGTTTAGACTTCTTGGTGGTACAGACTTCACAAACTCAGGCCTTGTGGTTCGGCTTGTACTTCCTTGGATTTTCCTTGTTTGTGTACCAAGCCCCTCCTCCTTATACCATCTTTTCAATGTTTCATCAGTTTGCACCACTAACCTTGACATTTTTACTTCTTTCCTGTGAAGAGCACTCATCATCTCAGCTCTTACTTCTTCTTCTGCTCTTATCCTGTCTTCCTGCAACTTTCTTTGTGTTTCAAGATACGGTTTCTGCTCTCTGTTGTATATTTCCATTAGTTGTTCAAGAGGCATGTTCTGAAACTGTCCTTCTGTCATTCCTTTCTCCATCATAATTCTCTTTAAGATCTCTACCCTCTGAGGGTCCTCAAACCACTTCTTTAATTCTTGATTTTTCCTTTCAGCTTCATCATTTTCCTTTTGTAACCTCATTTTTAACTCCTGCTCTCTTTCAAATTTTTCTCGACTTGCTTGATCTTTGTGAGAGTTTTTAATATGTTGAATTCTTCTTTTCAGTTCTTTAGGAGAGAGATTTATCAAGAAGTTGTAGCTGTAGCCATACAGCTGAAGGAATTTTATATCATTGTGTTTTGCCTTCAATGACTCATATTCTGTTTTATCACTTTCTCTCATCACAGTCCTTTTCTTGTTCACTTCTGTCTCAGTAGTCACTCTCTCCCCTTCACTCTTTTTGGACACTTTCTTTACGTTGACAGAAACATCATCTATTAGAGCCCTTTTGTATATCCTGTCAATCTTATCAAAAGGTTGCAGATTAAGGAATGCAGGCTTGTGACTAGCCTTTATCAAAACTTCCCTTTTTCCTTTCCTTACTCTCCAACCCTCAGCTTCTTTTGTTACATCCTCTCTTGATAGTTTTTGGAGATAGAGTGGATCATAACCCAAACTGATAAGATACTCATTATCTTCATTTGCTTTCTCACTTTCTTTTACACGTTCCTCATTCTCATTTTCAACATCCATATCAACCTCTTCTTCAAGTTCATGAAGAGCATCAATCATGAGTTCTTCACTTCTTTCTGTTTGTGCTCTCCTTTTCTGTTCAAGCATATCTGACCTTAGTTTGTACACCAATTTGTTTAATGATTTTTGTCTTTCAGGCTTTGGTGTTGCAATTTTGGATAAGGATTTTCTTTTCTGACCAGATTGGCTTGGAGTGGAAAAGTCATTTTTGTGTTGTATACCCTTTGGTTCTTCTAGGATGATTTCTTCATCAACTGACTCAGATTTATCGTCTTCAGTTTCAACTGTGTGTGTGTGTCAGCAGGTTCTTCAGTAACTTCTTTAATAATGGGCTCATTTAGGTCATATTGTTCTTTCATTCTCTGTTCCCTTTCTCTGCCCATATTGATGAATTCTTGTTGTGCTTTCTTTGCTGCTTTTACAATATCTGGATGATGTCTTTCTGGATTGTTCAGTATGATTGTTATATCTTTCATTATCACCAGTTTGACCATTGTACTTGCTGAGACCTCAACTGTTTCATCTTCTACATCTATTACAGGTCCCAGTCCCAGTTCTTCTTTATTCACTCAGGCTCTTCAGCCACTTCAGGCTCAATAATCATAGGTTCTGCAGCCTTGTCTTGTTCTTTTTCTTGTTGATCATTATTCAGACTTTCATTCAAGGCATCAATTGTAGCCTTGATTGCTGCATCAGTTTCCCTTAACCTCCTCTCATCTTCTTCCTCTTTGTCTTTCATGTTTATCAATGCTTCAATAACCTCTTGAGGAATCTCCTCTTCTTCTTCAACCATTTCTTCCCTTTCAAGGGCCTCCAGCTCTTCATTCATTAGATTTATCGCTGTTTTTATAGACTCAGCTTCAGCTACATCGGATCAACTACATGTTCTTTGAATAAAATGTCTTCTGACTGAACTGGATGTTTAGGCAGGGGATGTAAGTCATCTTCATTAGTTGCAACCCCTTTGCCTTTAGCTTTTCTTTTCAATCTTTCTTCTTCAGTCTCTTCTTCTTCTTTATCCTCCTCCTCAATCTTCGACTCTTCATCTTCATACATTTGATTTAACATGTTTAATGCATTTGAAGATTCAACTTCAACCACTTCTTCCTCAGAGCTTTCATATAATTCACCAATACCCTTCAAAGCCTCTGCAACATCAGTATTCTCCCCCTGTTTTGGTGCATCTGAGGTCTTCTCAACCTCAGAATGCCCCTCTAGGGTTCGAATTTTCAAAATAGCCTCATTTAGTGCAGCTTCCAGTGAAGTATTTCTTGAGGTCAGGAAAGCATTCCGTTCTTTTAACAAAATATTTTCAAGTTCAGGTCTTACATTCTCACAAACAATGCCATACATGTTTGGACTGGATTGTGGGGTTTCCTGATCTGGCTTTGGTGCTGGTTCAGATAATGGTTCAGATTCTAAAGTTTCAGGAGATGAGATCTTGTAAGGTTCAGGAATTTGGGTTGGGAGAGTAGGTTCATTTAGTTCTGTAGCAGGTTGAGGATGGATAGGTATGTCTTGTAATGGAGATGTAGCAGGTAGTTCAGCATCTGATAGGAAAGGCTCAGTTGTGGCAGGTGAAAAACGAATGTTAGCATTATCAGTGTGAATTGGAGAAAGTGGAGAGTTTGGTTAAATAACAGTTGCAGCAACTTGCACTTCCTCATGTACCTTTACCCCTGTATCAACTTCCTCATGAGCTTCTTGACCAATTTCAGACACAGTCTCATCAACTACAACCTGTGCATCAGCAGCATTGTCAATAACCATCTCATTTCCTCCATCGGCACCATCATCATCATCATCATTACCATCATTAACATCTGCCTCATCTTCATTGTTTCCTGGAGTTGTTGGTACATCAATGGCATCCAGTTCTGGAACAAGCAACCATGGCAGAATATCCCAGTCATTATTATCAACAAACTTACTTTTGGCATCTTTCATGCACCTGCAGTTGTTTGGGTCTTGCAACCTCAAAACCTGACCTGTTCTTCGAATATCAGGTAGAGCTCTGTTGATTCAGATTTGAAGAAACCTTGGATACATCAGAAATCGTTGAGTAACATTCTTCTCTACATTTGAGATCAGCCCTTGAAAAATAAGTCTTGAAATGTTGAAGGGTTGTCGATATAGTATAGCTACAGTAAGAGACCCAAGCTCTCTACTAAGCAAGGTCCAAGTCCCTCTCCGAGGAGATAGGGACTGAATTACATGATGAATCAAAAATCGGTAGACCAAAGGAAAGCTCCCCTTCTGAAATTGACCTTCCTTGACATCTCCTTGGTATCCCATGGTCTTGTGAAAGATACGCAGTAACCGAGGAACCGAGTACAACTGCGAAGCCCCAACGTTGTCATTCAAGTCCAAAGCAGCTCGAATGGACGCCTCTGTAATTTCAATATCATTGTTGAGCACAGATGCTTCGATTCTCTGTCCGTTTACATCACCGACATAAGTTGCTGTCTGCCAGAAATCTGTAAGATGGTTCCTGTAGATAATGGGGTTCTCTGTCAGCGCCACTCGTAGATTGGAGTTTCGTAGAAAGTTTATCATAACTTCTAGCTCCATATTTTCATCATCGAGCTCCAATTGAGCGCACATATTGTGCCTCTTTTCTAATTTAAGGGCCATTAGGTCTGCATAAACAAAGAAATTGTCAGTACACATGGTTGCAAAACTAATTTATGAGTATAGATAGTTGAGTATTGGAGTCTTCAAATAACCTGTTCCGTAGTAATATGTGTACCTGCAAGACAAGTAAACTGTTAGTCAATTAGTTCAAATGGAAACCCTAATTTCAAAATCGGTTCGACGATTATCGAACAGCGATGTCTTACCAAAGTCTAAACAGAGCTAATGGCTATTATCGAAGTGAAATTAAGGAATAATAGACCAGCGAGCAAGAGGGAGATAGCACGAGCAAGAGGGCTTTCGTTTAGGTTTAATTAGAGAGAAATGTGTGAAAAGCTTTCTAAGTCCACTTTTTATACCTAACGATTGGGTGGTACAGTACCTTGGTTTGTCATCTAGCACATGACAGTTGTCATTTAATTTCAAATTCAAATGTACCTCCCTTGCTCGAGTATACAGCCAAAATAAAAGCTGGCTCCCCCTGTACATAAGGACATGGTACAATTCTTGCTCGAGTATACTTAGAAATATATCATGTCAATTCCCTATGCTCGAGATGCAGTCATGTGTGAACTTAGCTTTAGACATCTATAGCCCAATATGCTCGAAGTACAGTTTGCTCGAAAGCCTTAAATCAAACTAAATCTTTCCTAATCCCGTACTCGAACTCACAAATCTGGTACCCTAGTGTGCTCGAAAATTTCTTGCAATAGATTCATTTCTCCTAAGCTCGAAACTCTCACTAAGATACCTACCACAGACCTTGCTCGAAACACTTAGATGTTTCCTATCATTCAGTTCTCGTGGTCGTAGACTTGAAATCATACTTACTCATGCAATCATGCTCGAAGATACTTAGTAAAATAACAAAGTATATCTTCGTGCTCGTAGATCAAAGATAACAAAACACATCAAAAGCAAGCTCGAAGTACAGTCTAATTCCTAGATCATACTCGAAAATACTTAGAACAAACACAGATAACATTGGTTAAGTCAATATCATTTGCCTAGAAGTTAAGACAAAGATCACACTCAAACTTTGCAATAATTAAGATTACAAGTTAATGAAATCATTCCGTTTGTTCAAGCTTGGGTTTGAGGTGAACAAGAGATCAAAATCCAGTTCAAAAAGTTATTTTAATTCATTGGAAAGATCTCAACATGAGATCAGATTGTCTAATAACTGTCACACCACTTCATTTTCAGCCGTATTATAACTTAAGTCAGGCTGACACTAGGTGTATGCTCTGGGCATGATTCTTATGCATTTTTGTGATATTCTTAAGATTCAATTAGTTGCTTGATTTAGAATGGTCACATTTTAGACTTTAGTTGTTCCTTATCTCTTCTCAAAGCTTATTTAGCTTTCTCCTAATCACCCCGAATTGAGTTCAACCCCTAATGCGTTGGTCAAAAATTTTTATTTGTCCGAGCAGTTTAGTTAATAATAAGTGATGTGTGGTAAAACACACGTATTTTCCGTATGTTTTATATACGTTTTATATTATATTTTATATGTTTTAACTCGTTTTGGATAGGTTTTACGTACATTTATTAATCTTGTAGGTTTTGGGTAAAAGAAAGGTAAAAAACGGGACTTTTCAAGCATTCTATGAGCATTTTACGCATACAAGTTCAAGACAAAGCTCAAGGCCCGACCCGTATGCATCATGGAGGCCCAAATACTATTATAATATTATAATATAAAAAATTAAAAAACCCTAGAGCTGCTGGACAGCAGCCGATCGCAGCAGGCAGCAGGAAGGAAGCAAGGGAGAAATCTTTTTTCGGCTAGGGTTTGAAGGTTGTGGCGGCTAGGGAAGGAAGAAGACACAAGAACCAAGCCTCGGGATTGAATCCCCATCGTTTTTGGCAGCAAGAGCAGCCCCGGAAACATCCATATCCTTACATCTTTTTTCATTGTTCATACACTTTGATTTTCTTGTTTAATTGTTGATTTGTTTTGCAATTGATTGAGAGATTGAATTGTTATTGATTATTGTTGATCATTGGATGATTGTTAAGATGTTTGGTATGAGATTAATGATGTGTTTATTAATTGTTTGCTTCTGTCCAAAAATGATTCTCGGCTAAACTTGTTAGTTCTACCTTGGAATGATGATTCTTGTTAGTGTTTGATAGGTTTTATGGATTGTTTGATTGATAGACTTAATTTGTTGATGTAAAGTTTGATTTAGACATGAAATAGGTTGTGTTTAGTGACTGAAAATTTTAGTGATTCATTGCATAAACCCCGTGTGTTGATTAATTAGTTTTGTGTTGATTGGTCGGTGCATTGTTTGATTCTAGACTTTGTGTTTAGGGTTTGTTTGCGGTAGGTACAACTGTAGGGTTTTGTTGCATGATTTATTGGATTAAGTACAGCAGTTAGACACCTTTTTTGAGACCGAGAGGTGATAAGAAGCTAGGGTTGTCTCATTGCCTTTGCATGCTAAAATAAGGATTGCGCGAGAGTGAGTTCGTTTCTTGTCAGGTTTAGGTGTTTTGAGGACTAGTTGATCTATTTTGGTTTAAGTTGAATTGTTCCTCTATCCTTGGTTGTGTAGTTTTCATTGCCATTAGGGTCAAGTGTTGGTGAGACCGAGAGGTGATCTAGCATTAGAACACGTTAGCAATTGTTTCCCGGTTTGGTCGTTTTAGCCGATTTTGAGTAGTTTAGGCTTGTTGAGTGAGACCGAGAGGTAATCCAGTGAGCCTGAGCGATCCTTAGTCGTGTCATCTTTAGGAACCGATGTCTATATATCATTCAATCCATTAGTTTGTTTGGCCTACAATTTGATTTAGACCTAGGTAGACGTTTTTCTCCATCCTAAGTTAACACAGTTAGTTTTCCGTTAAGTTTTCTATTTTAGGTAACTTTTGTTAGTTAGTCCAGTTAGTCCAGTTAAGTAAGTAAAAATCAAAAATCGATTAAATATTATTCTAAGGTAGGTCTTGTCTAGGGGTTGTAATCGTTAGCGTCTTACGTGTCCACGTGTTCGATACTCGGACTTCCTAGGTCTAAACTACTTGCGATCGGTACACTTGCCGGTTGTGTGTGGTTTTAGGATTTTCGTTTTAGTATTAAAGCTTAGTTGTGAGGTTCATATTTATAGGGTTATTAGACACACATCAAGTTTTTGGCGCCGTTGCCGGGGACACGGTTTTCGGCGTTTTGAGAGCAATCCGAGTTAGGACTTACCTTTTGTGCTACCTGTATTTATTTTTGTTTTATTTTACTTATTTGTTAGAATAGTTTAGATAATCTTATTCCTAATTATAGTTTTTATGCGTCAGACTCGATCTCGTGGACCACCCGACACTGAAGCATTCCCCGAGCCAGAGAGAGAGTTTTGTGAGAGACATCGTCCCGTTTCACCCTCGTCCACTTCTTCATCCGTTGACCTCGACGATAGGGATAGGATCATGGGCGACATTCCACCACCGAGGAGGACAGTTGCGGACCGGGCCTGACTGGCCAATGCTGGCGCGAGATCCAGCATCGCACCACCCGTCATTGGAGTCGCGACGAACTGGCAGATCCCGTCGAACATTCTAAATACCATTGCTCACTCTGCTCAGTTTCACGGCATGCTTCATGAGAACCCGCACTCTCATCTCACTCGCATAGTGCGTATTTGAGACACTTTCCATCTTGCGGGCGTTTCTGAAGACGCCGTTAAGCTCCGCGTCTTTCCGTTTTCACTCGCTGATCAAGCGAGTCTGTGGCTCGAGTCCCTCCCATAGGGCTCTATAGCTACTTGGGCTGCCATGCAGACCAAATTTCTTGAAAAATACGATCCTCCGGCTAAGGCCGCTCGTTTGCGTAACCAGATACATTCTTTCCAGATGGAGGACACAGAGAACTTTTACGAGACCTGGGAGCGATTCAAGAATCTATTAGCATTGTGCCCGAACCACGGCTTGCAAGATTGGGTGGTCATCGAAAAGTTCTATAATGGAGTGACACACGACGCAGAGTATGCTCGACACGGCGGCGGGAGGAAATCTGTTAACAACCAAAGACCCCGATGAGTGTATCGCTTTATTCAATGGGTTAGCTATGAGTGGGTACCAGAGACCACCCGCCAGAGGAGGTAAGACCGTCGATTCCATCTCACGAGGCATGCATTCGGTGGACACCACCACCGCACTGACGGTACAGGTCGAGGCATTGGCGAAGATGGTGAAGGATATGCAGACGAAGAGCAAGTTGTGTGAGATCTGCAGAGAGGGGGCATGATACCGTTTAGTGCCCAGTCAGTTCCCAAGAGGAGGCCGTAGACTTCGTAGGAAATCTAAACCGAAATCCAAATTCTTTCAATTCTTATAATTCGGGATGGAGAGGCAATCAGAACTCCAACTAGAGGAGCGGCGTCAAGTCCGGTTTTCAGCAACGCAAGAGTTTATTTCAGGATGCCGGTGAGGGAGCGAGTAGTGGGGAGAAGAAGCCCACTTTGGAAGAGACGATGGCGCAACAAACACAGATGCTGTCACAGCTTATGTCACGAGAGGATTCCCGACACAAGGAGACGCAGGAGAAGTTTCGCGAGCACGAGTAGTTCATGAGGAATCTGGGAGCGTCAATTCAGAGTCTCGAGCGGCAGATGGGAGAGATAGCGAGTAGGTTGAACGAGAGGCCGCAGGGTTCACTACCAAGTAACACCGAGCAGAACCCAAAAGGATTCGCCAAAGCTGTGACAACAAGGAGCGGTGTAGGGGCACGAGAGGAGCCGGGATTCAGCAGAGAGGAGTCATCGAGGAGCCTGCAGTAGTTGTAGAGGAGCAGGTGGATGAGGAGATTCAGATGGAGTCTCCACCGGCCCAGGTGCATCGGAGAAGCAGTCCAGGGAGTTCAGCACAGGCCGAGAGACAGTAGCTACCGAGCGAGCCGCCGAGAGTCTACAAGCCCAGAGTACCATACCCCGGAAGACTCCGCCGAGACAGAGATGAGGAGCAGAGTTCCAAATTTCTTGATCTTTTGAAGCAGCTTCACCTTAACATTCCATTCCTTGAGGCACTGACTCAGATGCCTAAACACGCGAAGTTCCTCAAGAATATCCTTTCAAATAAGGAGAAGCTTGCTGAGGTTGCTTCCATCCCATTGAGTGCTAGCTGTTCTGCTGTCTTACAACGGAAATTACCGGAAAAGATGGCCGATCCAGGGAGTTTCACGATTCCCTGCATCTTGAGTGATGATACGGTGGTTCATGCGCTGGCTGATCTTGGTGCCAATATAAATCTCATGCCGTATTCTATGTATCGCAAGCTGGGTTTAGGCGAACCGAGGCCTACCAGGATGAGTATCCAGCTTGCTGATCGTTCTGTGAAGTATCCGCGTGGGATTGTTGAGAACATGCTCATTCGCATTGGTAAGTTCATTTTCCCGGTGGACTTCGTTATTCTTGACATGAATGAGGATGATAATGTTCCTCTCATTTTGGGCAGACCTTTTCTTGCCACCGCACATGCGTTGATCGACGTTCGCGATGGAAAACTGATCCTTCGAGTCAGGGATGAGAATGTCACGTTTGACGTTCGACAGTCACCTAAGCATCCCAAATCGACTGATGAATCCGTATGCTTCATTGATACGATCATGACTCATGTGGGGGAGTTTTCCAGTGACCCCGGTGGAGGCCCCGCCTCAGACACACATATCCTAGATAGGGAGACCCCGGAGGTTGAGATGGTCGCCTTGACTGAACACCCTCCTGATGCTAACATTGAGTCGTCTTCCTTTGATTCTGAGTTATCTACCAGAGATCATCGTGTTCATCAGTTGTTTGAGTTGGAGAAGTTACGGGACCGTACTTATGCGCAGTCAGATGGTTATAAGCAGCAGGTAAAGGAACTGCAAGATCGTAAGTTAGAGGGTATTGAGCAGTTTAAGTGTGGGGATATGGTCTTATGGTATAATTCCCGGTTGAGGTTTTTCCCGGGAAAGTTGAGATCCCGTTGGTCAGGTCCTTTTATGATTACTGAGGTTTTCCCGGATGGCACTGTTGGAATAAAGGATAAAGGCGGGACGTGTATGGTGAACGGCGATGGACTGATGCACTACATTGGCTAGCCGATTACTTATCAGACGGTCGAGGAATTCTACCTTGACCCAATCTTCGAGATGTAGACGTGTGGATGCATCCCTCGGGAGACTGCCCGAGTTGTAGAGTTTGTATTTTTGTTATATGTTTGTGCTATCTGATTTATTTGTTTTGTCTATTTCAGGATGTTCCAAGATGAAACCGCTCGTACTCAATCTCCATTCGAGTCGGTCGATTTAAGGGGTGTTCCATTAATGAAAAAAAAAACACAAAAATATGTTTATTTGTTTATGTTTTTGCTTTCTGTTGTATACGCCGCTACATGCGAGCGAGTTTGAGCTTCTGCAGGTTATATTATGCGCATGGTAGCTATGGTGGCGTGCTGGAACAGGTCCTCCGGAGGTTGCGGCCGTGAATGAAATGCTATACGGTCGTTTGGTTACTCCTTAGCTATTGAGGATTCTGCACACAAACTAGGGGAGTAACCCGTTCTTTGTTTTTATTTTATGTTTTATTTTTATTTTATTTTATTTCTTTTCCTTTTACTCATCGAGGACGATTTTGTTCAAAGTGTGGGGATCGGGTTTATTTTACTTAGTTGTAGAAATTTTATTAATAATAATAATAATAATAATAATAATAATAATAATAAAATAAAAATAAATAAATAAATAAAAATAAAAATTTAAAATTTTGAAAAAATAGTCCCTTGAAATTTGTTTCTCTACGTTAAACAGGAGATGATATTATTACCGAGTAGTGGTTATTTTATAACTTCTTGGTGTTTTCAAAATATATATATATGTAATAAATAAGAACAGTACCCATTAGACCCGCACGTAATGTATAGTAACCGAACTGTTTAGACCAAGTAATCGTGTGTCGGTAGGCTCAGCCTTTGAGATGAAAGGGCGGTTTGGTTGTTGACCTAATTGAACCTCTTAAATGGCCTGACTATAGTGGGAAACATCTTAGGGGTTTTGTTTGTTTAACTAAGCTCGTGACAGGACTGGAATGAAAAGCCGGGTCATACTCAAGCCTCGAGTCACATGATCGTCTGTATATATTAGTTGTTTTATCTTTTGTATTTGTTTCTGTTCATGCAAAGCCATGTACTATGAGTATACAAAAAAAAAATTGCAAAAAGCCAAAAGGCAGAAAAAGAAATAAAAGAGATGCATTTGTAATTGCGTGCACTTGAAAGAGAGCTAGAGTTTATAGTTTGTATTTGAGTTGAAATGTTTTAATCATGTGGCAAAAGGTTTAAGTCAAGTTGGGGTGGCTCGGCCCGGTAAAACCATAATGGAATTGGTGAAGTGGCATCAGGGCTTTTAGGTCTGGGTTCCACTTAGTCATACAAATTAATAGAATTGTCACGCCTTATTTGCCTCGGTAAGTATTAGGGGCATGGGTTTAAAGTGGACAGCAATACCGGCAATCGACCTGATCTAGCTTATTAGGTGAAAGTTGGAAGGGGTAACGGGTCACTTGTTCTAATACTTTAAGAAGAAAAAAATATATTAATAATAATAATAAATAAATAAAACCAAGAGTTATTGGTAAAACTCAGATATGATCCTGTGTAGTATTCTTTTTTCAGGGACGAAAAAGTATTAAGTGTGGGGATATTTGATGTGTTGTGAAACACAGGTATTTTCCGCACGTTTTATATACGTTTTATATTATATTATATATATTTTAACTCGTTTTAGATAGGTTTTACGTACATTTATTAATCTTGTAGGTTTTGGGTAAAAGAAAGGTAAAAACCGGGACTTTTCGAGCATTCTATGAGCCTTTTACGCATACAAGTTCAAGACAAAGCTCAAGGCTCGACCCGTATGCATCATGGAGGCCCAAATACTATTATAATATTATAATATAAAAAATTAAAAAACCCTAGAGCTGCTGGACAGCATCCGATCGCAGCAGGCAGCAGGAAGGAAGCAAGGGAGAAATCTTTTTTCGGCTAGGGTTTGAAGGTTGTGGCGGCTAGGGAAGGAAGAAGACACAAGAACCAAGCCTCGGGATTGAATCCCCATCGTTTTTGACAGCAAGAGTAGCCCCGGAAACATCCATATCCTTACATCTTTTTTCATTGTTCATACACTTTGATTTTCTTGTTTAATTGTTGATTTGTTTTGCAATTGATTGAGAGATTGAATTGTTATTGATTATTGTTGATCATTGGATGATTGTTAAGATGTTTGGTATGGGATTAATGATGTGTTTATTAATTGTTTGCTGCTGTCCAAAAATGATTCTCGGCTAAACTTGTTAGTTCTACCTATGAATGATGATTCTTGTTAGTGTTTGATAGGTTTTATGGATTGTGTGATTGATAGACTTAGTTTTTTGATGTAAAGTTTGATTTAGACATGAAATAGGTTGTGTTTAGTGACTGGAAATTTTAGTGATTCATTGCATAAACCCCGTGTGTTGATTAATTAGTTTTGTGTTGATTGGTCGGTGCATTGTTTGATTCTAGACTTTGTGTTTAGGGTTTGTTTGCGGTAGGTACAACCGTAGGGTTTTATTGCATGATTTATTGGATTAAGTACAGCGGCTAGACACCTTTTTTGAGACCGAGAGGTGATAAGAAGTTAGGGTTGTCTCATTGCCTTTGCATGCTAGAATAAGGATTGCGCGAGATCGAGTTTGTTTCTTGTCAGGTTTAGGTGTTTTGAGTGACTAGTTGATCTATTTTGGTTTAAGTTGAATTGTTCCTCTATCATTGGTTGTGTAGTATTCATTGCCATTAGGGTCGAGTGTTGGTGAGACCGAGAGATGATCTAGCATTAGAACACGTTAGCAATTGTTTCCCGGTTTGGTCGTTTTAGCCAATTTTGAGTAGTTTAGGCTTGTTGAGTGAGACCGAGAGGTAATCCAGTGAGCCCGAGCGATCCTTAGTCGTGTCATCTTTAGGAACCGGTGTCTATATATCATTCAATCCATTAGCTTGTTAGGCCTACAATTTGATTCAGACCTAGGTAGACGTTTTTCTCTATCCTAAGTTAACACAGTTAGTTTTCCGTTAAGTTTTCTATTTTAGGTAACTTTTGTTAGTAAGTCCAATTAGTCCAGTTAAGTAAGTAAAAATCAAAAATCGATTAAATATTATTCTAAGGTAGGTCTTGTCTAGGGTTTGTAATCGTTAGCGTCTTACGTGTCCACGTGTTCGATACTCGGACTTCCTAGGTTTATACTACTTGCGATCGGTACACTTGCCGGTTGTATGTGGTTTTAGGATTTTAGTTTTAATATTAAAGCTTAGTTGTGAGGTTCATATTTATAGGGTTATTAGACACACATCAATAAGATACATAGATATCAGACCATAAGGTTGAACGTTGGACTTACAAGCCATCCGGACTTACATGCCTTACATTCAGAGTGTTTAGGACTTATTTGAATGCCCCACTCTTGTAGTTCTCTTAGTACCCCTTAAGGTCATGATATATTTATTTATCATTATTTATTTTGAAGCATATTTCATTTTCTTTTTCACTCCTTGTCATTTGTCTCATTGTCTTTTGATAAACTTTCACACACACATATATATATATATAGCTATTTAGTAGCTGCTCATAATTTGAGGACTTGTTTTTGTTAGACCAAAATATAAATAGGCTCGTGTATGATTGGATAATTGCCTTTCTGCCTATCATTCGGAGAGATGTGCAAGGAAACATACCATAGTTTTCAAATGAATCACCACATCAAACTTAGCATGATTATAGTATTTGTATCACATAGGTCACTACACTCATGAGAAGAAGCCACACAAATTGTCAGTTTTACCGAGCAAAAATCTTTTAAGCCTATAATCCATGAGTTAGGAGATTAGACAATATACTATCATTTCCCATCATTAGTTGGATTCAATCTCCACTTCAAAAATAATTTTCACTTCTGATTAGGAACTTGGATAATGTTATCATCTCTCTTGTATGATCACCAAAACAGTGTTGCTTATGATAAAACATTTTACAGTTTCAAAATCATTTCTTTTGACAGGTCATTTTTAAGCTTAGATTCTGAAAACAATGTTGTCTTTTAAGCACAATTGATTAGCAGACACTTCAGAACTGTTACACACAACTTGCTAAAGCACATAATTCAGTCAAATATGCTCAGTAATCTGTTGAGCATACTCGAAATCCTTTCGAGCAGATTAGAATAAATAAGCAGACTTAGACTCAAAGTTTCAAATTTCCATGCTCAAGCAACTGAGCTACGATTTCTGTGCTCGAATGCCATGAAGTTGACATTTAAGATCCAATGCCTTTGCTCGAGGAGCAATAAGCACACAGTTGAGCACAGAATCATACTCGAAATACCTAGACTCCTGAAATTTATCATGTATACACAAGTCAAGATATCAATAGCTGTAAAAATACAAATCAAGATGTTTCAGACAATTTAGTCACACTCATGATCAGATTGATTATTTCAGCACACAGAATAAACAGTTACACACATGATTAAATTGATCATTTCAGCCCACAGAATACACAGTCACACACATGATGAAGTTTATCATTTCAGCACACAGAATAAACAGTCACACACATGATTAAGGCAAAGCGAGTTTTCAAGAAACCACGTGGGTTTTAGCAAAAGCAGCTCTAGTGGGGCGTATCGATTGGTTGAAAGGCCTAAAAGAAAAAGTTGTTCTGGGGGGATGATACCTGTTGGTAGCGGCTTCAAAACACCTTCAAGCGAACCTAAGACATTTATGCAGCAGAAGAAGAGAGAGATCAGAAGCCAAGCAGAAAGAGAGAAGAGGAAGAAGAGAATCAGGGAAGTATACATTTATGAGCTTTCCCTCTCTGAGTCAAAGAAACAAAGAACTCTAGCAAGCAGCTCTCACCAGAAAAGGAAGACCTTAAAAGAATGCTTGGCTACGAGAGAAGTGATGAAGGAACCCAACTCAAGAGTACAACAATTTGGAAGAATAACATACATAACGTACAATCAACATGATGATTCGACCACTTTGAGAAATCAGTCTGGGATACCTATTGCAGTCATAAGGGAGGATGGAGATCTGCATTATATGCATCCTCAAGACCTACAAGATTTAATTGATGCAAGATTCCCAAGTGATGCCTCTGACTCCTCAGAACTTGACATGCTGAAGCAAAGAGCTGCATATGTGAAAAAACTAAAAGAAAGAGCTGAAGCCAGGAACGGAGGAAGAAGATAACAGAATGGAGCTAATGAATGATTGATTTTTATTTCTGTTTATCTTTATATTTTGTTTGAGTTGTAAAAACTTTAGTTTGTAATGCCCATGTGGCAGAATTCCGATTATGTAATGAAATGACATGTTCTTAAAAGATTTATCTAGAAATCTGATATATGTGTAAATCTATGCAGGTATGTTTTAGTGCATTTGAGCTTGTTCCAATCTAGGGGGAGATTGTTGGATTGGATTTTCTACAAGGAAGATTGGAATCTTCTCAACCTCCTCAGAAACGGCTAAGTATGGAATTCGAGCAAGCCCAGACAATTGAGCATGGTTTTTACTACTTCGAGCAAGGTTCTGAACCTTAAATGGTTGATTCTTATAAGTGTTAAAGGCTTCGAGCAAGCTACACTTCAACGAGTAAGAGTATTCTTCAATCGAGCATGGATTGCCAATCGAACAAACAACTTGATCATACAAGTTCTAGCCAAGTGTTACGAGCACAGGATGATCGAGCACATGGGGACGAGCATGGATGCAATAAGAGGATGTCACGTGAATCAAAGCAAATACTTCGAGCACAGTTCAGTTACCGAGCAAGATTTACATCCGAGCATGCTAAAGATTGCTGAATAAGAAAAGCTGAAGACATCAAGAAGAATGAGCTTGCTCGATGGACTTATTCGAGCAAAGCTTGAACAAGTCAAGAGGAATGAAGCTTACTCAAAGGGAATATGTATTCTTCGAAAGAGAATATATTCCAAGTAAAGTCTGCTCGAGGACATTCACCGAGCACACCTAGTATAGGAAGTTTGCTCGAGCAAGGTATGTACGTTGCTCGAGGACTGTAACACTTGTATTTGATTTGTCTTTCATTATGTAATGACTAGGACTTCTAGAAGGAATGTCAGGGTCTATAAATAGACGTCCTAGGATACCTTTAGGGTATAGATTTCGAGACGGAATACAGGCTGGCACGCACTGATTACGAAAAACATTCCATTTTGTTCATCGTACAATAGCCGCCGCCGTCACACAAAACCCTAGACATTCCATTCAGTGTTCCATTGATGAATCATTAAATATAGTGAATCTTTGTCTCTGAAATAGCATTTACTGATTATCATTTACTGTTTTGTGTTTGATATTTGTTCACAATCCTTCATTCTCAATCGTTGGATATCCTGATTCCGCCGGGATATTCAATCGGTCTTTGGGTATTCGAGTCAGTGTGTTCTTGTCGAACCTTTGCTAAGGTTTCACCCGACTCACGGTCCTGACAATGGCTCCAAGAAATGGCAACCTCTATGAGCTAAGAATGAACATTGCTACTTCTAGAGGTGGTTCATGCTTTGTTTCCAAAGCCACTGAAAATGAGACCAAACTGCGGCATAGGAAGATGTGTCATGTCAACTTGATGAACATGAACAAGCTTGAAGAAAAATGCACATCTTGCCTCAAAGGGAAACAACAGAAATCCTCACATAAGAGCAAAATGATAAAACACCATTGATGAGGTTTTGGAACTACTTCACATGGATCTGTTTGGTCCAGTGAGTGTTCCAAGTATTGGAAAGAAGTGGTACTGCCTAGTTATCACAGATGATTACTCAAGATTTACTTGGGTATACTTTATGGGCAGCAAGGATGAGACCCCAGAGTTGATCAGAACCTATGTGCTGAAAATGGAAAATCAGCTTGAGAGGAAGGTCAAAGTCATTAGAAGTGATAATGGGACAGAATTCAAGAATGGAACAATGGAAGAATTCTGCACTTCTAAGAGGATATTTTAACAATACATTGCACCTTGAATTCTTGAGCAAAATGGTATTGCATAAAGAAGAAACAGAACACTAATTGAAGCTGCAAGGACCATGATTGCTGATGCAAATCTGCCAGTCACTTTCTGGGCAGAAGCAATCAATACTGCATGTTATGTGTAGAACAGGGTTCTACTAAACAAGGCTCAAAATAAGACTCCATATGAGGTTATCTTCAAAAGAAAGCCCTATGTGAAGTTCTTAAAGCCCTTTGGATGCAGATGCTCACTGTTGAATACAACGGTTTATCTGAACAAATTCAAGTCAAAATCCCTGAAATATTTCTTTGTGGGATTTTCATCTCATTCAAAGGCTAACAACGTCTATGTGAAGGATCACATGGTTGTCATCGAGTCATCAGACATAATTTTCAATGAAAACCATTTTAACAATGTTGAAGGTCCCAAATGGCTTTTTGACTTGGAGAAAATGATCAAGTCTTTCAAAATTTATAATGAAGATATGGATGACAGCATGTACAGGACCAGCTTTAAAGACAAAGGAAAACAAAAACAAGTTGATCTGGACAAGCTATGGTCATCTGTTGCTCCTAATCCAAATGGATTTAACTTTTGAAAGAAGCAACCAAGAAGTTGCTGAAGTTGAGATGAATGAACAAGATGTTACAGTTGAAGTCTCTAATGAAGGTCTAAGTGATGTAGAGAGTGAACCAATTCAAAGTCAACAACCTGATCAGCCTGAAGGGACAAATCAGTTTGAAGACAGGTTTCAGTCTTTGTTGGACTCTTTACAAATTGGGTCAAATGAAGCATCATCATCTGAGAATAATAAAATTCAAGTAGCTGGTGAAAGTCAAGAAAGAATTGAAAGTGAAACTGGTGAGTTCAATATGACCAATCTTGAGACAGAAGTGTGTGCACAACAATTTGTGCAGACTGCCTCTGTTGAAAGAAATCACCCTGTTGAGAATATCATAGGAGACTTGCATGAGAGAGTAAGTAGAAGATCTTCTGAAAAAGTAAACATCTGCCTGTATGCCTGCTTTCTATCCTAAGTTGAACCAAAGAACATCAATCAAGCTTTGAAGGACAATAGCTGGGTAGAAGCTATGCAGGAAGAGTTGGCCCAATTCAGAGACTTACATGTATGGGACTTAGTTGATAAGCCTAGAGGCAAGTATTCTATTGGAACAAAGTGGGTGTTCAGAAACAAGAAAGATGAAAGGGGATAGTGATCAAGAATAAAGCAAGATTGGTGGCTCTAGGATGCTTACAAGAAGAAGGAGTGGACTTTGAAGAAGTTTTTGCTCCAGTTCAAGACTAGAGGCTATCAGGGTCTTTCTGGCATATGCAGCATCAATGAACATTAAAGTCTATCAACTTGATGTGAAGTCTGCATTTATAAATGGAAAGATTGATGAAGAAGTTTATGTCACTCAACCTCCAGGATTTGAAGATCCAGTGCATCGCAACAAGGTTTACAAACTCAGCAAAGCATTGTATGGACTGCATCAAGCGCCAAGGGCCTGGTATGATGAGTTGTCAAATCATCTGTTGGAAAATGGCTTCTGTAGAGGAGCTACTGACAAGACCCTGTTCTACAAAAGATGGAACAAAGATCTATTGCTGTTGCAAGTGTATGTGGATGACATTATCTTGGCTCCACAAATGAACAAATGAGTAAGGAATTTGAGCAAGTAATGAAATCCAAGAACAAGATGAGCTTAATGGGGGAAATGAATTTCTTCCTTAGACTTCAGGTGCAGCAGAAGGATGATGGAATTTTTATTAACCAATTAAAGTATGTTCAAGAGATTCTTAGGAAGTTCAAGTGCCAAGACTTCAAGACAATGTCTACACCAATGGACACTCATGATAAAATGGTACCTGATGAGAAGGGGGAGCTGGTGGACCAGCATGAATATAGGACCAAGATAGGATCACTGATGGATCTTACAGCATCTAGGCCAGATATTATGTTTGCTATGTGTGTCTGTGCTAGATTCCAAGCTTACCCCAAGGTCTCACATATGCTAGCAGTTAAGAGGATCTTCAGATATCTAAAGGGAAAACCAGATTTGGGGATTTGGTATCCAAAGAATCTTTCCTTTGACTTGATGGCCTACACAGATAGTGACTATGATGGTTGCAACATGAGTAGAAAATCAACCTCTGGAGGATGCCAGTTTCTAGGGAACAGACTAGTGTCTTGGCAATGCAAGAAGCAAACTACAGTGCCAATCTCTACTGCTAAAGCTGAGTACATTGCTGCTTCTGCCTGCTGTGCACAGGTTCTATGGATTCAGAATCAACTGCTAGATTATGGTCTGAATTTCTTACTAACCCCTATTTTAATTGATAATACAGCTGCTATGTTCATTGTTAAGAATCCAGTCCAATATTATAAGACTAAGCACATTGAAATTAGACATCATTTCATTAGGGACTGTCAGGAAAAAGGTTTAATAGAAATGAAAAGGGTAGACACATATGATAATTTGGCTGATTTATTCACCAAACCTTTAGATAAAACCATGTTTCATTTTCTGTTAAAATGCCTAGGAATGTGTCACACCCCGACTAGGTAGTTGCGGAAGCGTAATACGGGAATGTAACAGATAACACTGGTATCAACAACATTGTTTATAAAGAAATTCATAAACTAATTTACATCATAATACATGGGTTGGTACTTAAGTTTACAAACTAGATGAGAAAAACACATAACCGGTTTACGAGCTTCTTATACAGTATTATATCAGCGTCTATTCACAGCTATTCAACTTTCTTCCTGACACCAAGCATGTAAGCAAATCATTCCACTTTTGCTTTACCTGAAAAGCATGTTAAAACGGGTCAACTACGTCTAGTTGGTGAGTTTCAAGTTTCACGAGTATCAATGAAATCAGTTCACGAGTTCGTAAAGTTTACAGTGTGTATGTATATATGTCTGTGTATGATGCATTATACTAAGCCACAAGTGAAACCGAAACGAGCTATACTGCATGGCCTCTCCTGCCCATGCACTCCTGTTGGCATTTAACAGCCATTTTGCCCCATGTATGTACTATGTCTAACACCACATAGCAGTATGTAAATATATAATGACAATGTGCAACTGGTTTTACATATGTTCCGGCTTACCCCACCGGCTCTGTCACAGTTGGGTTTGTCAAACCGATAGTACTATCCACACGCCACCGGCACGAAGTTAATCACTTGTGTTTGTGGGGACTTGTCAAGTGTTAGTACTTAGATAATCCACATCATCACACGTTTTCAAGTATATCAGTTTATGTAAACATGCTTTTCACCCCAAAAGTTCGTAAAACAGTTTAGAAAGTGGGGGTCGTGAAACTCACCTTATCGTAGTTCGCACAGAAATCACGTATCAATAAGTCAGATGCCTCGTTTATAGCCTGATTCCTATAAACGGTATCGTATCGTTAATACTAGTACAGTGTTCAAGGTAAGTCGGGCTGTATAGATAATCTGGGTATAGCTGTTAGGCCCAGAACATGACCATAGTCTTAGATTGTGACGTTGTATACTATGAAATGTTTAAAACTGGATTTGGCTCAGTTTCACCGTTTTCCGAGCCTAGCTCAGTTGATCGTTTATACGTTTCGGGATTAGGTAAGATCACATAAAACTTAAGTAAATATATTGATTGATAAAATAATTTGATTTATGAAAAAATTTTAAAGTTTCGGTGTCTGGTTTGATTGCAGGGTTCGTTTCCGTTTTTACACGGGTTTGATTATACAAAACGCGCACAATCCACCCGAATTGTCCGGAATTCTCGTAAAAAGTTCGTTTTTATTAATATCATTCAAAAATGTGATATTTGGCCACTTTTGACATTTTGACATACCAGTCTATCCGTTAAACACAAAACTGCCGGTTTCGTTAAAACAATTATAATTTAATTCTTTGATTAATCATAACTAAATATGTACTTATATATAAATTATGTAAATTTTTGTAAAAATACATTAAGACATGGAGAATTTTATAAAAATATTTTCAGAACTTTTATGATTATTTATTTATTTATAAAAATTCATTTAATAGGTTATAATCGTGTAGTAAATGGCCCGTTTATATCAAACGACCTCCGAAAAATCCGATAATTTTTACCAATGGCCTCAATGTCATTAAATAGCCCCTGCAAAATTTCCAGAACCTAACTCTTTTGACAAAATGCCTTTTTGTGCGTTTTTCGGCTGTTAAAATTCGGTTAGGCCATGATCGCACAAACCATACTTAGACATTTCCAATGATTCCCAAACTTTACCAGTGATCTTACCATCACATATTAAACTCCAAAACCAAGTTTCATAATTTTTCAATATGTTTAGCTATTTTTCCCAAATAAACGCTCATAAACGGGAATAAATTCACCAAATATTCTCCGTTTATCGAAAAATTACCAAATTTGAACAGGGACTCATTTATATGATCCCTAATGTCCCTGAAAGTTTTCACAAGCTAACAACAAGCACGTCACAACCTAATACTAAACAGCCCCTAAACGAGTGTTACGGGTTTACCTTGTCGGTTTTCGATGAATTTTGCTAGTTTAAACGACTTTCCGGGTCTCGGGTTGCAAACTCAGTATATCTACATATCATATAACATCAAACCAAGCATAAATCATCCATGTAACAGCCTTGATAATTAGGGTTTCGGTTTTGGGTTCAAACCGAACTTTCTAACCGTAAAAACGTTGTATTCATGTTCTAATCCGCGTTTTTGACCAAAAAAAGTATATGTTCGTGATTTGTAAACATGTTTAACATCAAAACATAATTTTACTTGATTTTTAGGGTTTTTGGATGGTTAAACATGTTTAAAACTAACTAAAACATGTTTATAAGATTATAACTTAGTTAAAGGATGGTTAAAAATTCATGTAAATGAAACTTACTTGAGGGTTTTGGGCAAGGGTTTGGAAGGACAGAACTGGAGCTGCTGTGGACTTGAAATATTTTGAGAGGTGAAATGAATAACAAAGCTTAATGTATAAGCTTTATAAAAAAAACATGTGGGGTAGTTTCTTTCTGGCCGATCGGAACCTTTAAATGGCCCTTAATGGGCTGTTTTGGCCCATTAAACTATACATACAAGCCCAAACATGAAAAGCCCACTTTAAATTTAGTTCGGGTCCGGTTTTTCGCAAGAAAATTAATTCGGGTGTGAGAAATAACGTAAAAACGAGTGTTTTTCAGCTTATTTTTGTAAAATAAGAAAAACGTACTGACTCGTTGTAAAATTCCAAAATATTTTCACGGATTGCTTAGAACATGTCATATAAGTGTTTTATAAATCTTTTTCGGCTTAACGGATGCTACAATGCTTGTTTTGATATTAACGATCGCGTTTAAGCTTATAGCGTATCGATAAACGAAACCTTTTTCGTTTAAAGAGTTTTAAACGTACCGAGGCCTAAATATCAATATGTTAGCCTCTATAACATATATATGACTCGTATATGACCCCTCAGTATATATACGGGTCATAATTAATATCGGTCGGTTACTCGTTTAAGCACTACGAATTAACCGATTTATCGTTTACTTGATACGTAATGAATATAGTGTACCTCGTTTTGTCATGAATGTCACATTAAGCTACGGGACCAATTTTTGCGACAATCTCAAAAGGTCCGATGTATCTCGGGGCTAGTTTACCAGTCTTTCCAAATTTTATAACACCCTTCCATGGCTATACTTTTAAAAATACCTTATCACCTATTTCAAAAGATAACGGTTTTCTGCGAACATCGGCATAACTCTTTTTTCGGTCACAGGCAGCTTTCAATTTTTTGTTTAACCTGGTGAATCTTATCGGTGGTTTCCTGAATTAAATCGGATCTTGAAATTTGAGTATCACCCACTTCTGTCCAACATAGTGGTGATCTACATTTTCGCCCGTAAAGAGCTTCATAAGGTGCTGCTTGTATACTACTGTGATAACTATTATTGTAAGAGAATTCAATGAGCGGGAGGTGTTGATCCCAATTCCCTTTAAAGTCCAGTACACAAGCACGAAGTAAATCTTCTAAGGTTTGGATGGTTCGTTCGGATTGACCATCGGTTTGGGGATGGTAAGCTGTACTTAGGTCGATTCGGGTTCCCAAGGCTTCTTGTACTGCTTGCCAGAAATGTGAGGTAAAGTGACTGTCTCGATCGGAAATAATCGAAAGAGGTACTCCGTGTCGAGATACTATTTCATCAATGTAAATTTGAGCGAGTTTTTCGGTGGTGTAGTTGTTACGGATGGGAATAAAGTGTGCGGATTTGGTTAATCGGTCCACAATTACCCAAATTGCGTTGTGTCCTCGAGAAGTTTTAGGAAGATGTGTCACAAAGTCCATGGTAATTTGTTCCCATTTCCATTGTGGGATTTCGGGTTGTTGTAACATTCCCGAAAGTTTTTGGTATTCCGCCTTTACTCTTGCACATGTTGCACATTTACTTACATACACGGCTATATCCTTTTTCATACCAGGCCACCAGTAAAATTCTTTAACATCCTTATACATCTTATCAGCACCTGGATGAATAGAATATTTGGATTTGTGTGCTTCATCAAGTATCAGCTTTCGGAGTTTATGAAGTGTTGGAATCCAGACCCGGTTTTTGTAATAATATACTTCATCAATTTTCTTCTCAAAATTCCTTTCATTTCCATGTAGTTCTTCTTTTTCTAGCTGGTCTGCCTTCAAGGCCTCATCTTGTGCAACGCGAACTTGTTCGGTTAGGCTACTTTGAACAGTCATTCCGAGAGCTCGTACCCTTAATGGTTTGATTCTGTCTTTTCGGCTTAAAGCATCAGCTACTACGTTGGCTTTACCCGGATGGTATTTAATCTCACAATCATAATCATTTAACAGTTCTACCCATCTCCTTTGTCTCATGTTTAGCTCTTTCTGATCGAATATGTGTTGTAGGCTTTTGTGATCAGTATAGATGGTACATTTAGTGCCATACAAGTAATGTCTCCAAATCTTCAATGCAAAGATAACCGCTCCCAATTCCAAATCATGGGTCGTATAATTCTTTTCATGTACTTTTAATTGTCGGGAAGCATATGCTATTACTTTCTTTCTTTGCATCAGTACGCATCCTAAACCTTTACGAGATGCGTCACAATATACCACCAATTCATCAGTTCCATCTGGAAGGCTTAATATTGGAGCCTCACATAACTTCTGTTTTAACGTTTGGAAGGCCATTTCTTGTTCTTCTCCCCATTCATATACTCGGTCTTTTTGAGTTAGGAGGGTTAGAGGTTGTGCAATACTTGAAAAGTTTTCAATGAATCTTCTATAATACCCGGCTAGTCCTAAGAATTGACGAATTTCTCTTGGTGACTTAGGCACTTGCCAATTCTTAATGGCCTCAATTTTACTTGGGTCTACTTGGATCCCTTGATGGTTCACAATGTGTCCCAAAAACTGTACTTCTTGTAGCCAAAACTCACATTTGTACAACTTTGCGTATAACTTCTCTTGCCTCAATAATTTTAAGATTTCCCGCAAATGTTGTTCGTGTTCCTCCTTACTTCTCGAATATATCAAAATGTCATCGATAAACACTATTACAAACTTGTCAAGGTAAGGTTTGCAAACTCGGTTCATGAGGTCCATAAACACTGCGGGTGCATTTGTCAACCCAAACGGCATAACCAAAAATTCATAGTGACCATACCGAGTTCGGAAAGCTGTTTTTGGTATGTCTTCTTCCTGAATTCTTACTTGATGATAACCAGATCTAAGATCAATTTTTGAAAAATACTTCGCACCTTGGAGTTGATCAAACAAGTCATCAATTCGAGGTAAGGGGTATCTATTCTTTATAGTCACTTTATTCAATTCCCGATAATCAATACACATTCGAAAACTCCCATCTTTCTTCTTTACAAACAACACTGGTGCTCCCCACGGTGAGTAACTAGGGCGAATAAAACCCCTGTCCAGTAATTCTTGTAACTGGTTGGACAGTTCTTGCATTTCAGAAGGCGCAAGTCTATAAGGTGCCTTAGCAATGAGTGCTGCTCCTGGTATCAAGTCAATACGGAATTCTACATGTCGGGTCGGTGGTAAACCAGGCAACTCATCGGGGAATACATCTGAATACTCGTGTACCACTGGGATGTCTTCCATTCGTTTTTCCTCGGGTTCCTTAACTGTTACACTCGCCAAGTATAAAGTACAACCTTGGCGTAAATATCTCAATGCCATAAGTTGAGATATGAGAGGCAGTACCGTACCAGATTTCTCACCTTGAACAATCATAGCTTCATCATTCGAAAGAGGTATCCTAACGGTCTTATCCTTACAGACAATTTCAGCTTTATACTTAGATAGCCAGTCCATACCGACTATAACATCGAAACTTCCCAATTCTACTGGAAGTAAATCAATAAGGAATGGGTGGTCGTTTAGGATAAGGGAACAGTTTCGGGCTATTCGGTTAACAAGTATAGACTTACCGTTAGCGAGTTCTATAGTATATGGTTTTGTTAATTCACTAACCGGCATAATTTCTAAAGGTAAGAAATTAACAGATACGAAGCTTCTATCGGCGCCCGTATCAAACAAAACTGAAGCATACTGACCCGAAACTAAGAATGTACCTGTCACCACATTCGGATCATGACGCGCTTCACCCGGTCCTAATACAAACGCGCGTCCCCTAGCTGTGTTGGAGGTTGATGCTTGTGCTTGGTTCTGCCTTCTCACTGCACCCGGGTTCAAATTGGGGCAGTATCTCCGAAAGTGTTCCGTACTGCCACATTCATAGCAGGCACGGAGGTTCGTGGTAGGTGGGGTTTGTTGGTTGAGTTGTGGGCGGGTTGGTTGAGGTCGAGGGAGTTGAGTTGATTGCGGTGGACGGTTAACAATGTTGGTGGGGGTTCTACAGTTGGGGGCATAGTGTCCCGTTCTTCCACACTTTTGACAAATGACCGGTTTGCAATCACCCACATGATGAAAGTTACATCTTCTGCACTTCGGTAACGTCCCTTTATAGGTCTCTTGTTTTACATTAGAACTGGTCATGGCATAACTTCGGGTATTCGGACGAGTCCGCTTATTTTGAGGGTTTCCTTGCATTCTTGTCCCATAATCAGTTCGTTTTAAACTTGTTGTTTCACCTGGCATCCTTATCACTCCACTTCTTATCAGATCAAAAGTAACGACACCCGTTTGAGATACAGCACTTTCTAATGTCGGGTGGGCAACTGAAATCACTAAACTTCTCACAGCAGGGGTCAGTCCCCAGATATAACGTTCAATTCGTTTCGCTTCCGGTGTAACTAACCATGGAACTAAGCGGGACAGTTCGTTAAAATGATTCGTGTATCCCACATGGTCTGCACCTTTCATTTCCAGATTCCATAACTCGTGTTCCAACCTCTGAATCTCACTTTTAGGACAAAAATGCTCTAGCATGAGGGTTTTTAATTCAGTCCATGACATACGATTAATAGCATCTTGTCCCCTTATTTGGACTACCGTGTTCCACCACATCAGCGCTTGGTCTAGAAACATACTGGTAGCAAATCTGACCACGCGGTTCGGCAGACACTCACTGATATTAATTACTGATTCGGTCTTTTCTATCCATTTGACCAGTCCGTTAGGTCCTTCAATACCCTTAAACTCAATCGGTTTACATGATGTAAATTGTTTGTATGAGTACTCCTGACGCGGGGGTTCTCGGTTATTATTATTGTTATTATCGGTATTGGTCCGAGTATTATCATTGTTAGTTGTGTTAACAACCGGTACAGGGTTTGGGTTCGGGATATTATCAGGGTGCACAACAGGTTCTGGGTTCCCAGTGACATTCATAGTTGGGAGAGTGTTATTATTATTTATGACATTATCAGTATTCACCGGGGTAGTAACACCCGGGGCTACATTAGTGTCCGGCGGAGATGTATTAACAGTGGCCGTGGTGGTGCTTGTAGGTTGATTAACAGTATTGTTAGCATGTATGCCTGCAGTGACTTGTGCTACAATTGTTGGTATCACTGCTTGTAGTTGACGAGCAATCATTGCGGCCACTTCCGCCTCAGACAAAGGGTTTGTTTTCCTCGGGGCCATTCTATAGAATAATCAATTATATAATAATCAATATCGTTTCACTATTATCAACACAACTTTACGATATTACACCTTCACAACACATAACTATGCCAAAGAAAACACGTTTGTATTAATTATAATCATTACTGTACATATGCATCCAAAATTAGCGCATAGGCTTAACCTGGTATAGGCCAGCGCTTGTATATGCGTATCAAAATTTGTCACTAAGTGACATCTAGACTTAACCCGATAAGGGCCAGTGCTTGAGATAGTACTAAACCACAAACAACTCCCAAGTCAGCCCAACATGCTGTAACAAAATGCTGCTTGGGATATCAAAAGACTATATACATAAGACCAGACTACGATGTCCTATCCATTCTTTGCAACATGGAACCACAACCAAACAACAGCAGCCACTAGGGCCGCATTAACCGTTAAGCATACCCCCAGTAGTATCATCGCTCGATCCTGACGCCCGTGGCTGTGAGCACTGGATCTTTGCACAATTCTGATTTCTTGCTGCATGTACCGCATGTGATCTTGCATATCATGTCTATGCAGGATTAGGTTATTTAACGATCGCGTTTAAGCTTATAGCGTATCGATAAACGAAACCTTTTTCGTTTAAAGAGTTTTAAACGTACCGAGGCCTAAATATCAATATGTTAGCCTCTATAGCATATATATGACTCGTATATGACCCCTCAGTATATATACGGGTCATAATTAATATCGGTCGGTTACTCGTTTAAGCACTACGAATTAACCGATTTATCGTTTACTTGATACGTAATGAATATAGTGTACCTCGTTTTGTCATGAATGTCACAGAATGATAAATGCAGATGAAGTTTGATTTAGGATGTGTGCTGAAGTGAGGCGCATACTGATTATCCTTGTTACTCACTTTGAATGCTTGCATGATGATTTTCTATGCCTAAATGATTATTCAAATTGCATGAATCATGTATGTGACTGTCTTTGGGTGAAAATTTTGTTAAAAGAATTGTTAATTACAGCTTTCGGTACATTGATCTGTGCTTGCATGATATATATCTGTAGTTTTAAGTATGTCGAGCATAACTTTGTGCTTGATACTGTGCTTGATGCTCCTCGAGCACAAATAGTGGTACTTGTAAGACTTTTCTATGTCTTTCGAGCACAGATATCATAGCTCAGTTGCTCGAGCATAGATTCTTGTCTTGAAAAATGTCCAAGTATTTCAAGCATGACTCTGTGTTTCATGGTGTGTTTGAAGTTATTCGAGAATAAACAAACCATACTTGAGATTTCTCAAGTAATTCGAGCAAAAATGTTTCGCTACTACTGGTCGAGCATGGACATGTGCTATGGAAAACTTTCTAAGTGTTCCAAGCACAAGTCTACTGCTCGAGCACGCAGTTACGTCTTTCGAGCACAAGCACTGAAACGATAGATTTAAAGTTGCTCGGTAGACCTTCGAGTATGCTCGATGAATTTCTAAGCTTGCTCGACAGACTTATGTGTTGATTTGTTTGTTCTATGCTATCTGAATGAATGCGTTTGCATCGGTGAAGTGTGTGCTTGTTAAATATGTTTAAGTGAAATCACGGTTTTCAAAATCAGTACTTAAAATGAATTTCTCAATAGAAATGATTTTTGAAATTGTGAAATAATTTTAACTAAGCAACACTATTTTTGGTGATCTCATAAGAGATATGATAAGTTTATTTAGTTATAAGCTTTAAAGAAGCTTCAAAGTTTTTAGATAGAAATAGTATCCAACCTTTGGGAAGTGATAGAAAACTGTTTAGGATAACTAACTCATGGATTATAAGTTTAAAAAGCTTTGAGTACAATCATTGGCACTGTATGGTAGCTTTCCATAATCTGTAGTTGTCATATGTGATATAAATCTAAATCTGCTTTGTCTGATGTGGTGAACCAATAGAAGATAAGGTATGCTCTCTAGCATATCTCTTCGAATGATAGGCAGAAAGGTAATTATCCAATCATACACGAGCCTGTTGGTGTCTCTGGTTTAACAAAATATTTACAAAGTATTCGAGCAGATATAAATTGTTGCTATATAGCAAATTTATCAAAAGAAAAGAAAAGAAAGTTATTGAAAAGTATAAAAAGCTCAAAAATGGTATAAAGAAATAAGTTGCCTGATATCATGACTTAAGGGGCACTAAGGGAACTACAGGGGTGGGCCATCCAAATAAGTCCTAAACACCCTGAATGTAAGGCATGTAAGTCCGGATGACATGTAAGTCCAACGTTCAACCTTATAGTCAGTTATCTAAACAAATATATATATATATATATATATATATATATATATTTATAAATAAATAAATTGCTCTCTATACTAAAAACAATTTTGACCAAGGCATTAGGGGGTCGAAATCAATTCGGGGTGATTTAGAGAAAGCTAAATAAGCTTTGAGAAGAGATTAGAAGCAACATGAAAATATGGTGATAACCATTCCTAACTTATTCATTAATTGAACCGTAAAGGTATCACATAAAGCAATGACAATTATGATACGCTTACCTGCTATCAACCTAACTCAAGTCATAATAACACTGACCATGAAGTGGTGTGACCTTGTCTTAGATAGTCTGATCTCATGTTGAGATCTTTCTATAAAATTGTTTTCAATAGAATATTCAACTGGAATTTGATCTCTTATTTCACCTTAAACAAAGTGCTTAGTTCAGCTCACTGTTCTGAAATGATTATCTTCTATTAAAAGTTGCAATTTGAGCAGAGAACATGAGTGATCATGTCCAGACTTTGTGGCATAAGATTTGTGATTTCAAAGACTGAACTGAAAAATCAATTAAGTGTTTCGAGCAAAGAAACTTTGCTTAATTGTGTGTTACCATTGCTTCGAGTATGCTGTACAACTTGTATGATTCATCTATGTGTTTCGAGCATACTGATGATCTGAAAAATTGCTTACAAGAGATTCGAGCATGCATCTTACTTTCGAGCACAGGCTTCGATTTGAAAATTGATGTTATGTGTTTCGAGCATAGAAGTGTACTAGACACTTAGGCATGAGGGTTCGAGCTTAAGAACTTCATGGATCAATTTGTTAAGTAGTTCGAGCAATCTTATATGCTAGACCCTTAGGTTGTGTGTTCGAGTACAGGCATAAAAAGAATTGAATCTGCTAAGGCTTTCGAGCATGAGGGTACATCGAGCACATTGAGCTGTAGTAATCTAAGTAAGTCGAGCAAAGGTTACAACACTGCTAAGAATGCATCTCGAGCATAGGTTATTGTCATCATGGATTTCTAAGTGTCTTGAGCATGATGCATTGTCGAGTAGGGTTAGATTACAGGTGTCTCAGGCATGCATATTTCTTTTAAGTAAAATTTGACAAATACACTCGAGCACAATATCCCTCGAGTATGACTCAATACTCGAGCAAGTAATCTTAGGATCATTAAACATTTGGCTATGGAATCGAGCACAAGTCTATTCGAGCATGGTGTCTCGAGTATACTAGTTCTCAGGAGCATTATATTCCAAGTACGTCGAGCAAGAGTTGTACTGTGTACTCGAGTACAGTGGGAGACAACTGTTCTTTTGGCTGTATGCTCGAGCATAGGAGGTACATTAAATTTGAATTAAATGACAACTGTGGTGCACTAGACGACAAAAGGAGGTACTGTACCACCAAACGTTAGGTATAAAAGGGGGACTTAGAAATGTTTTCACATATTTCTTCTTCTCTCTCTTAAACCTAGACACAAACCCTTCTTGCTCGTGCTTTTTCCCTGTTTGCTCGTATACTCTTTTACTTGCTCGATTATACTTCGAATATAGCCATTAGCTCTGTTTCAACTTCGGTAAGACGTCATTGTTTGATAATCGTCACACCGATTTTGAAATTAGGGTTTCTAATTAATTTACAAACTAATTGTTTACTTGTTTTTTTTTGCAGGTACGCATATTACTACGGAACAGGTTATTGAAGAAGCTATTATCATCTACCTATCTTCGAATATTAGTTTTGCAACTCTGTGTACTGACATATTTTTATTATCTTTGCAGAACTGATATCCTCAAAATTCGAAAAGAGGCATAATATGTGTGCTCAGTAGAGCTTAATGATGATAGCAGAGAGTTGTAACACATGATCGCTTTTCTAAGGGACTCCAACTTAAGAGTAGCTCTTACAGAGAACCCCACCAGTTACAGGAACCATATCTCGGATTTTTGGGGGTCCGCTACGTATATGAATGATGTGAACGGAAAAAGGACTGAGGCCTCTATCCTAAATCATGACATTGAGATTACAGAAGCCTCAATAAGAGCTGCATTGGAATTAAATGACAACGTTGATGCTCAGCCATGCTACTCCGTCCTCAGATTATTGAGAGTCTTTCTAGAGACTATGGGTTATCAAGGAGGTGTGAAGGAGGGACAGTTCCAAAAGGGGAGTTTTCCACTGATATACTGCTTTCTAATCCACCATGTCATCCAGTCTTTATCACCAAGGAAAGGGAACTGGGCACTCTCACTGTAGCGATCTTATACCAGCAACCCTTCAATATATCAAGATTTATCTTCCAGGGATTAATGTCAAATGCAGAGAAGGAAGTAAATTAGAGGTTCCTTATGTATCCAAGGTTCCTGCAGATTTTGATAAACCGATTATTGCCAGATCTTCAAAGAATAGGGGAGATATTGAGATTACAATACCCCAATATTTGCAAGAGAATGAAAGATGCAAAAAGCAAGTTTGAAGATAATAATGATTGGGATGTTCTCCCATGGTTGATTATGCTGGCTCTAGGTGCTATTGTTGTGCCTAGAACTCCTGGCAATAGTGATGACGAAGAGGATGATGATGTAAATAATGATCAGAATGATGACGGGGACAATGGTCCGAATGGTGATAATGAAATGGCCGTGGGTAATAATGATGATACTCAAGAGATTGTTGGTAATGTCCCTATGATTGAGCAACCTACTCAGGAAGGAGATGATGTAAAGTTGGAGGTAAATGTAGAAACAAATGACCTAATTGAGGGTTCGAGAAACAGAGCTACAGAGGCTATAGATAATGATGTGTTTATAGCAAATGTCATATCAAACGTTGCTGATACCATTAATAAGATAAGTCCACCAGACTCACCACCACCTACGATATACAATGATGAAACAGACTCCATTGAACTTGATGATGTCAATGACAATGTTCCTTCCTCACCTGGCACCACTGATCCTGTCCTATCTGACTCTGAACCTGTTCATGATACACATGTCCCTTCACCACCGACATCACCATTAACTGTACCTATTACAACTTCACCACCTGTTTCCCAACCTGCCCAACTTGATTAAGATGCTCATACTCCAACCCCACCATCCTCCCTATTACAAGAAAAACATGCTACTACCACTACTCAGCCTACACAATCAATTCCGACAGAACCTGAGCCCTATAAAGTTCCATCTCCAGAAACAGCTGAGTCTGAACCCTCTTTTGAACCTACTCCAAAGACAACTCAAGAAAACCCACCTTCAAGCCCAAATCTTTATGACATTGTTTGTTAAAACGCCAAGCTTGAATTTGAAAATTTCATGCTGAAGGAAAAGAATGCTGTTTTGGAAACAAGGAACGAAGCTTTAGAAGCTGCATTGACTAAAGTGTCACTGAAAATTCGAACCCTAGAGGGGCATTTTGAGGTTGAGAAGACCTCAGATGCACCAAAACAGGGGGAGAAACCTGATGAAGCAGAAGGTTTAAAAGTGATTGAAGAGCTGTATGCCAGCTCGGATGAAGAGGTTGTAGAAGTTGGTACATCAAATGCACTGAACATGATAAATTAAGAATATAATGATGTTGATTCTGATGTTGAGGGGGAGAATGACAATGAAGATGAAACTGAAGAAGACAAGTTAAATAGGAAGTAAAAAGGGAAAGGGATTGCCTAAACAAATGATGATTTACATCCTAAGTCCCAACATAAAGTTCAATCTGGTGATGAAATACTATTAAAAGGCAATGTGTTTGATCCAGATATAGCTGAAGTAGAATCTGTTAAAACAGCTTTAAGAATGATGAATGAAGAATTGGACTCTATGGATCAAGAAGATGAGGAGGAAATTCCTTAAGAAGTGATTGAGGCACTAATCAAAATGAAGAAGAAAGAAACAGATGATGATAGAAGGATGAAGGAGGCAGATGATGCCATTAAAGCTACATTGGAGGCATTAAATGCAAAACAAAATGCTAAGAATAAAGAGCCTACACAAACAAATGAGCCAGTGGAAACTGAGTCTGAGCAAGATGAACCTTAGCCCACACAATCTGAGCCTGTAGAATCGGAGAATGCTAATACAGAAAATGAAACTACACAGCCAGAGAATGTAAGTGAAGGTGAAATAGAATTGGGTCTGGGAATAAGAGAAGAACCTAAGAGGGATGAGGTGCCAAAAATGCCATGGAATGTGTATGTAAAGTTCATCTCTCAGTTGGTTATAATCAAAACATATTTTGACATTCTCTTACATTCTGAGGAGTATAAACTAGAAACTGTGGCTGCCGCCAGGAGGGCTCAAGAAGAGCAAAGACGAGAATTGGAAGAAAAGCCAACTCTTGCTGAAAGACAAACCTGAGCCAACAGTAAATGAAGTTTGTGATGAAGATGCTCATGAAACTGAAGAGATCAGTGATGAAGAATCCAAGACCTCTGAATCGATTGATGAAGAAATTATAATTGAAGAGCCAGAATTGAAATGACACAACCCACCTCACCTATCCCATCCGAACCATCTGAATCTTCTAAATCCTTTGAACCAGAACATGAAACAAAAGAATCACTGAAACGAAAAGAAACAACTGAGCTCGAAACACCTAAATCAAAGAGACAAAAATCTGTTAAAGTGATGATGTACAAAATAAGACTTGCCAAACTTGAAGAAAGGAAAAGGGCTCAATCTGTAAGTAATGAAGAACCAATGATTGGGGCACTTCATAACCTTGATGAAGTAATTAATCTAGATGAAGAGTTTGATGAAAAGGAGGATGAAGAGGGATCTAAGGATGTTGAGAAAGAGGATGAAGATAAAGCTTACTTGATGAGTCTTGAATATGACCTGAAGTATCTGCAAAGACTATCAAAGGAGGACATAGCCAAAGAGGCCGATGGTTGGAGAAAAAGGGAAACCAGTAGGGAATACTTGATAAAGGTTGGTTATAAGCCTGCATTTCTGAACCCACAATCATTTGATTCCATTGATAGACTTTACAAGAAAGCCCTTGTGGATGACATCGCTGACATGGTTGAAAAGGTAAATAAGAGAAAGTGAACTAGTGATGATGCTGAATATGAATCCATGAAGGCTAAACACAAAGAAATTAAATTTCTACAAATCCATGGTTTTGACTACAATTCATTAATCAAACTCACACTTGAAGAATTGAAAAAGAAAGTTCAAAGTGTTAAAGACTCCTACAAAAGTCAAAAATTGTCTGTTGATCGTGAAAGAGAAAAGAACTTGAAGGCACAGATGGAAAGGGAGAGAGAGGAATCTAAGAAGAAAGAAGCTAAAGCCAAAGAGTGGTTTGAAGACCCAATCAGAATACAAACTCTGAAAAACATAGCAATGGACAAGGGTATGATTAAAGAGGAGTTTGATAGAATTCCTCATGCTCAATTATTGGAGATATATAAAAGAGAGCAGAGAATGTATTTGGAGACTGAGAAGAAAATGGAGGAGGAAAGAAGGAGAATGGAGGAATTAGTCAGAGCTGAAATGATGGGTTCCCTGCACAAGAAAGGTGTTAGTATGGGAAGACTGATAACTCAATCTGAAGAAACCTTAAAGAGATGGTATGTAGAAGAAGGGCTTGACAAGACACAAAAGACACAGCTAGGGAGCACAAGCCGAACACCCTTAAGGTCTGAGAGTGTGAGGCCTGTGCCACCACGAAATCTGAATCTGCCCACACATCTCTTCTACAATAAAAGATCAAAGACATTAAGGGTTATTACCGAAGATAATGAAGAAACTCTAATCATTTTCAGAGATGATTTGAGAAAATTCTTAGTTGAGCATCTAAAGAAAATGGCCGAAATGGATCTTCATAATAATCAAAACAGAAGACCATTGGCCGGGCAACAAAGAAACGATCTCTCCAAATTAATTAAGGAACAAGCTGAAAAGGGTTTCCCATTTCTAGATCAAAGAAGAAGAGAGATAAGGAGTCAAGCCGAGAGAGATAAAAGAAACAAAAGGATTAATGAAGTTCACACTCTTGAACTCTCTCTCTTTGACTCCAGCAAAAGGAAAACTCAAGCAAGCAGCTCACACTGCAAAAGGAAAACTTTGAAATGAGTGCTTGACCATGAGGGAGGAGATACGCAAACCAAATTCTGTGGTGTAGCAAAATGGAAGAATCACTTTCATCTCCTACAATCAGCACAACGACTCAATCTCCTTGAGAAATGAGTCGGGTATACCCATTGCAGTTATCAGGCATGATGGAGATCTTCAAGATCTCCAAGACTTAATTGATACAGAATTCCCAATTGACTCCTCCGACGCTGTGGAGTTTGATATGATAAAACAAAAGGCAGCCCTTGTCAAACAAATGAAAGAAAATTCAGACACAAGGATCCGGAGGAGGAGATAGCAGAAAAGACACTAAATGATGATTATATGATTTCTGTTTATCTTTGTAATTTTGTTTTAGTTTGTATTTTGATGTAAAAATGTTAATGTGTAATGCCCAAGTGGCAGAATTCCTATTTATGTAATGATATGACATGTTCGTAAATGATTTATCCTTGATGTCTAATGCGTGTGTAACTTCATGCAGGTATGTTTTGGTGCATTTGAGCTTGTTCCAATCTAGGGGGAGATTGTTGGGTCATATTTTTGATAAGGAAATTTGGAATCTTCTCAATCTCTTCAGAAAACGGCTAAGTATGGACTTCGAGCAAGCCTAGACGATCGAGCATGGTTTTACTACTTCGAGCAAGCTCTTTAGAACCTTAAATGGTTGATTCTTCTAAGTGTTAAGGCTTTGAGCAATCTACACTTCAACGAGCAAGAGTATTCTTCTATCGAGCATGGATTGCTAATCGAGCAAACAGCTTGATCATACAAGTTTTAACCAAGTGTTACGAGCACAGGATGGTCGAGCACATGGGGACAAGGATGGATGCAATAAGAAGATGTCACATGATCAAAGCAAGGACTTCGAGTACAGTTTAGGTCCACGAGCAAGATTTACATTCGAGCATGCTAAAGATTGCTCAATAAGTTTAAGGACAAAACTGAGGACATCAAGAAGAATGAGCTTGCTCTACGGACTAGTTCGAGAAAAGCGAGGATTGGTCAAGAGGAATGAAGCTTGCTGGAGGAGAATATCTTCACTGAAGATATTCTAAGTAAAGTATGCTCGAAGACACTCACCAAGCTTACCAATTGTAGTGAGTCTGCTCGAGCAAGATTGTTACCTTGCTCGAGGACTCAACACTTGTATTATTTTGTCTTTCATTATGTAATGATTAGGAACTTCTAGAAGGAATGTCAGGGTCTATAAATAGGGTCTTAGGTTTTCATTTAGGACACGGATAACTATGCACATAATACGTGAAACATTCCAAAAGAATATTCTATTTGTTTCCTCGTACAACCGCCGCCGCCGTCATACACGAAACCCTAGACATTCCTTTCACTGTTGTATTAAATGATATATTAAACGCAGTGAATCTTTGTCTTTGATTGTGTTCTTATTGATTATTTATTGTTGTTTCGTGTCCGAACCTTCGTTCCCACTCATTGGATATCTTGATTCCGCCGGGATATTCAATAGACCTTTTGGTTATAGAGTCGTCGTGTTCTTGTCAACATTTCTCTAAGGTTTTACCCAACTGACGGTCCTGACAAGGTCTTGCTCTGTTATGTGAGCTTGTTTGTCCATCTTTGGACTTAGCATTAGATTTTTTACAGTTGAGATTACAAGAGCCCTTTTCTTTCACAAACTTAGGTGACAAAAGTTTACTTGGACTTTTAATTTCATCAAGTTTATTAAGAAGCCGAAAAACAATCATTTTCGTACTGTTTGTCATGTCCCATAAGTTTTTCTTGCAAAAAATCGAACCAGAAATAAACTTGGACTTAGGATTTCACGATCAGGCACGGAAAACAAGATTAATTGGCTAAAATTAGGCCCAATAAGGTCCGGCCGCCAATTTGGACCATCCCCTTTTATTTATTATTCTTTTATTTAAACTTCTAAACCTATCCTAAACCAAAATATCTGGATCTAGCAGCTGCTCCATCTTGTTCTTCAAGCTTCCAAGCCAAAAACCAAAGGTAAATATCTAAAAAGTTTGATAATTTTAACTTGATTAAACATGTTTTAATCCATAAGATTAAAGTTACATTAGTAAAAAAATCATTTCTAACAATGCAAAAACCATTAAAATGAGCCCCGAATCGAATTCAGACCCCTAAGTTGTGATCTCTCTTTATAACTTTATTATTTTATCAACTAACACATTTATGCAAGTTTACATGCTCATACCTATTTCCTGAACGCGTAAACGATCAACTTGGCCTAGCTGGTGAAAAGAGAAAACTGAGCCAAGTTCGGTTTTAAATATTAGACATCGAACAACGTCTCAATCTAAGCCTATTGATACTTTCTGGGCGTGATAGCCATTCCCAGACTAGTTATACAGCCCAATTTAGTATGAAGATTATAATAATATTATTATAATATTGATTACAGGGACTAAGTGATAGCAAGGAAACGAACCCCGAGCTGACGTTGCACTAAGTACCTACTAAACCGTGAGTTTCATTACCCCTTCTTTTCAAACTGTTTACGAACTTTAGGGGTGAAAAGCATGTTTATATACGTCATCTATCTGAAAACTATTCACGATATATATTATCTGAACATTCATATACGAAAAGTCCTTACAAACATAATGATTGATTACGTTCTAATGAAAGCTATAAAGTATTTTTGATTGTTAAATTAAATGGAGATACTACAAATGCCAAAACATAATGAAATTACACGTGACAACCTGTTTATACAAACACGTTATGTAATGTTAAACATAACAAATTAGGGAAATAACTTGGTCTGTAATGGCCATGGGGATAACGTGGTTTGTAATGGTCGTGGGGATAACGTGGTCTGTGAAGGCCATGAGGATAACGTGATCTGTATTGGCCATGGGGATAACATGGACAGTGAAGGCCATGGGGATAATGTGGTCTGTAATGGCCATGGGGATAATGTGGTCTGTGATGGCCATGAGAAAAACATGGGCAGTGGAGGCCACGAGTTAACTGTTGGCGGGAGGGGGGCCACAATACTAACAAACTAAAGTTGAGTATGGCCTATGAGCCAAGTTCTGCTGGTGATTTATATATTGTAGGCGAAAGGGGGGCCACTGTGATCGATGGTATGTGAGAAATACTATATATGTATATATATTTATATATATACTATGTGGGTAGGTGTAGGAAATACTAGATACATACACACACACACACACAATGTGTAATGGTTGATTTTATGTTGAACTGTTGTGGGTGGAAAGGGGGCCATAGTGATTGATATTACGTGGAAAATGGAGGCACGTAGTACTAACGAACAGTCACGATTTTATCATAGTTTTCAAACTTATATCATAAACATACACACATACATATGTACATAAAAACATACAGATGTACATATATATAAACGTACATACATTTTTACATATACGCGTACATACAAACTATGACTATGTAGTACGCAGAACTGATTTTGTTAAAACTTATGAAACTCACCAACTATTCGTAGTTAACCTGTTTTTAACATTATTTCAGGTATTCAGAAAAGTGAAGTAGATTGATTATGTGCTACGTGTTTGGATTGTGATCGAGGCCGCGCAAGCTGATGCAAGTATGAAGTGAAGTAGTTAACGGACTAGTTTTGATTGTATCACCTAGTTTGTAAAAGATATTAGAATAATGCAATATATTGTAAATTAGTTAGTAATATTTCTTTATGAACAATGTGTTTGATACCAGTTGTGTCTGTTACATTACCGTTTTACGCTTCAGCAAATCGCTTAACGGGGTGTGACAAAAGTTGGTATCAGAGCCATTGGTTATAAATGATTAGGTTATCCTTTAAGATACCTAAAATATAACCGTGTGCTCGATTATTCCGAGAAAATTGATAATAAGTAATGATATATACTGATGGATAGCGGGATTAACTCGAAGGGCAAGTGAGTTATTATGGTCCAAGACATAATAACATACTTGCTTGTACGATGGAATTCGGGGAGAAGTAGTGGAACATACCATAGGTAACAATGGCAACATATGTGATTAAAATGTGATGTTGAGTATATATATGTAACATGCACACGTGCTTATCTTGTATAATGTGTACGAATACTTGTACGTACTGTACTACCAGTAGTAATAAATCCTATTGCAATAAATATTATATCATATTATAATTAATATTAAACTTTATTATAATTAACGTTATATTTTGTTATAAATAATATTATACCTGATCATAACAAATACAATATCTTACTTTGCGCTAATTAATAATATCCTTTATTCTGATTAAAGCTATTAAAAAATGTTGTTTTATGACTAACTGTTACACCGATAGATATCGAGATTCGGTAGCCTTATGTCGGATGAAGAACCGTTGTTGCCTATAAAAGATAATTTTGATAATACACTCTCGAGTCCAAACTGAATCTTAAGGTATGATAGAACCACAGATTGAGCGTAATATTCAAGGACCAGAAAAGAACCGTAGAGGGTGTGATCTAAATACACTCATCTCAAAAGGATACAATACTTCCCAGTTCGGGCCTAATCTTTATTCCACGAACCTATTTTCTATCAGTAAACTGAACTACTTTCCGACCATATTTCCACTTCCGTTGTTCAGGAACAGACGCTATTCCTTGGGAATACCTAGTGGCGAGCCTAATTTATTAAATTATAAATATAATAATTATCTTATGAAATCCTCAATTATATAACAGACTATGTATGTACCATTCACCAGCTGTAGTTTAAAAATCTTCTATGTCACTAGTATAACCGACCTTGATGAACCCCCCTAACTAGCAAAATCATCAAATCATCTGTGTATGAGTACTTTTAACCACTCTTATATGTTGCCACTTCGATCAATTTATTATATAAGCGGAACCCCATAATGATGGGTAGATGATGTGCCTTGGTTGGTGTGGGACATACTCACTGTTAACTAATAAATTATCACTTTTAGTAGACCCAGCAGGCTTAAAGGTACTGAATAACCTGGTGATAGAACATTCTATAGTCATATCTAGTAACATCCAAATGTCAAGTGGGGTGTACAATTTCTTTCTAACTTACAACAAACAGTCTGAACTCATAACGATCAGATGCCTATTTACGAGAGCATTGAGACAAAACAATCACCCAATGGTGGGATTGTATCGGAATAATGGTTATAGGAGTTGTGAACTCTTCATAATTGTTATAATGTGTGCTCTGATATAATGCTAAATATATATGAACCCCTTGTACATTTTATATAATATTTTATTAGTTTATGTTCGGTTTTTGTTAGGATTTGTATACTACATACTTATTTGAATAAGTGTAGGTCCCAAGACTTGTTAGTGGTTAAAGAGGGCGAAAAACGATAAAAAACGAGTTAAACCGGTGAACCGGCGAACCGGAGCATCAGGAAACGAACCGGACCGAACCAGGAGTGAACCGAACCGGACCAGGCAGCCCCCCCCCCCCCTTATTTGGCCGGAACGCCGCGCGACCTGGGGTCTCATGCCTGCCGCGTATAGCCCGTACGATCCGACAACCCTATGACAGGCCAGGCTAGGATGTCAAATCGTACCATAAAACGCCACGTATAGGCCTATACGCAGCGCCTAGGGTGGTGCTGGGGCGGGGTCCCTAGCAAGACGCATTCTTATTCTACCTTTTCTCGTTTCAAATTAATATATTTATTTTATCCTATGTAATCCTCAAAACGATAGACATTTTTACTTGGAAACAATGGTGAAGCATTTTGTGTTGACGTAACAGCATCTATCTCTGTTTCCATGTACCTAACATGTACGATTTACAACGTGCTTATTATATTAATTAGACTGTAAAATGTAATAATAAGATACAATAAAATTTAGACCATATCTAAAATAAAATGCAAGACAATTTGAAGTTAGAAGCGGGTAGAGTCGGCAGTAATGTGAATTGTGAATAGAATATATGTCTAACGGTTCGTCAGATTATAAATAGAGAAAGTTTTGTATTATTATTATTATTATTCAAACTGAATCTTAAGGTATGATAGAACCACAGATTGAGCGTAAGCGTAATATTCAAATACAATATCTTACTTTGCGCTAATTAATAATATCCTTTATTCTGATTAAAGCTATTAAAAAATGTTGTTTTATGACTAACTGTTACACCGATAGATATCGAGATTCGGTAGCCTTATGTCGGATGAAGAACCGTTGTTGCCTATAAAAGATAATTTTGATAATACACTCTCGAGTCCAAACTGAATCTTAAGGTATGATAGAACCACAGATTGAGCGTAAGCGTAATGTTCAAGGCGAGAAAGTTTTGTATTATTATTATTATTATTATTATTATTATTATTATTCAAAATCATTCTGCAAGCTGCACACTCACACATAGTAACTATTTCGATGAACGAAGTAGAAGTGACGCTTCCGTTATCGGTAAACCAGCTGATCAAGGAGATATGCGTACAGAAGCTTCTTCCAATGCCGGACGTGGCTGCTCGGAAGTCTCTTTCGAAGATCAGCGAAGAGTCCGCCGTTGACGTCTTGAAGCGAATCAGCTCGACCTCGACTTCGATATATAATCTCAGTGGATTCATTGTTTATATGGTCAAGCAGTACGGACATTCTACTTCCGCCCAGACCATTCGCCTATCGTCTTCTTCCTCTACAAACTGTACGACTCCTCAAAGTGAGTTTAGGTTCGGTTCGGTTTTGCCATTCAAGCTGGGGCTAAAATAATATTTTATTTTGCCCTAAATCATTTTGTTAATTAGTAAGTGTAACTAACTGATTATTATAGATTTCGGTTGGTATTTTTGGTTTCAAGCACACCACTAGATTATTATAGCATTTTGAATTATTATACAGAAAGTACATTATATGAATTATAACAAAACTTTATCATGATTTAGTATTTTATTTACTCAATATCCAAGATGTTTACATGCTTTTCGGGGTAATTTAGTACTTCATAATCATTGTTTTCTGTCAAATTGATTTTCTAATACAGGAAATGCAGCATTATTATATCAATCTCCAACTTTGGAAAAGTTTTTTGAATCACCTTGCTTTAATAAGAGTCCTGCAAACACCACCCATTCCGGCTTATCTTGTTCTAGTTTGAGAGACGAAATTCCTGCTTACGGCCCACCTGTCAGCCACAGTGTTTCACCTGGTTCTAGTTCAAAGGGCACAAATGGTAACAACCAAGTGGACCAGAACTACTATGGCTCTCAAAGGGCTAGCGATTGTGGTTCACCAGTTCAAACGAAACTGTTTACACCAAATTCTGGTTCAAATGGTAACCAAGTGGACCACAACTTCCTTGGCCCTTCAAGGGATAGAAATTGTAGTACTCTGGTTGAAAAGAAACTGTATACCTCATTTGGTTCTCCAACTAGAACCTACAAAATAAGCCCGCAGTCACTGATTCTTGCTGAGCTGGAATTCAGGAAGTTATTTATGTTACATAGTTACATTGGGAGGTTAGTTAGTTGCTACTGATGGACCCTTTTTTGTGCGATTGTGTATTATCGTGATTACTCCACCCAACTTTTCATGCAGGAACAAGTTAGATGATTGTGTCTCTGTTGAAGACGCAATCGAAATAAACTCATTGAAATCGTTGCAAATGTTTGATTTTGAGGACTGGATGTGGAGAAAATTCGGCAGCCGTAACTGCCAACTGTCTGATAGAGCCATGGTACATGATCCTATTTCCCGTTTTCTGTAACAATGGGTAGTAATTGGATGTCATGAGTTTGAATATGATGCCATTCTGTTTATTTGTTTAATTGCAGTATCTTGACTGGGATTCCGGGAAGACACACTTTTATTATTGTTATGTGAGTTCTGATGGTAGTTACCAGTTTAAGGTTTGTGTTTTCTGCTCTCACTATCAATAGTTATGAGTTATGACAGAGGATGATTCATAAGTTATATATTGTGCTTGGTTATATAGAAATACACAAATGTTCTCAGAACAAAAATATTAGATATTGCCTTTACATGCTTAATTTATAATTCTAGAAGTGTTTTCTTTGAAGTTCACTTGTGACCTGGAATGCTAGTGTTGATTAATTCACATAAAACTTAACCTTGGATAATAATCTTACCCTGTTTCCACACAATCTATGCAACAATAAGAATGCCATATAAGACTTATGGGAGATTTGAGTCAAACTATCTCCTCTATATCTTTTAATTGTTATAAAGGATTTAAATGTTCTTGATGTTTACTACTTACTTATTTGAGTCAAACTATTTCCTTATATATCTTTTAATTGTTATAAAGTCTTATTTGTCAATGGCTTATTATTTGTTTATGTAATTTAATCTCCATATAATAATTCAGGGTCCATGTCTTGATAACCGAAAAACTCACCTGCAAAGGGAACTAGGAGACGAAAACGTGTTGATTGTCAAGTTCGCAGAGGCTGCAGACATGATGACTTGGAGAAATTATGAAGTGATTGCAGAAGCAGGGATTCTTGTCGGGCTAACATGTTATCGCTTTTTTGGTAATTTCATAAAATGCAACTTTAGCCGGTACAAAATGTGCTATTGGTATCTTATGTATGACAACCCTTATTTTATTTTATTTTTTTTAATATTTTGATATCTCAGTATTCAAAGACGAGGGCAAAGAAAGGCAAACTAAGGGAAAAGAGTACAAGAAACGAGGGTCATCCGTGAAATGCTATTTTGTTAAAAGGGAATCTATTGCACCATGTAATGATAGAGACACTTTCTTAACAAGTTACAAAACTACTCATGATGTATGGTGTCTCTTCATGCATTTGCATACAGTTTCTACCATAGCCAAGTACAATGCTAGGTTAGTACATCAAAGATGACCCATTAACAATAAGTAAACGGTTCAAAATTAAGTAAATGCATATATAGATAAGGCTGCAAACGAACCGAACCGAACCGAAAGAAGCCTTGTTCATGTTCGTTCGTTTAGTATTAAACTTGTTCAAGAACGGCTCATAAACGCTAACTGAATGGAAAATCTTGTTCGTGTTTGTTCGTTAAGGAATTGAACTGGTTCACGAGTGCAAACGAACATGCACCATTTAAGGGGAAAAAAACAGCATTCTTAATCCAAAACATTAGACATAGTCACCTTAACTAAATATAAAGTTAAGCACTTGAGATAAATCGTTAATAATAGTCATAAGCATAATCATCCCCAATCGGTGGTTTTATTCTGATAATGTAAACGGATCACAAGTTAGATTTGTTGTTAGGAAAGCAAGACTTTATAAAACAAACCTCTAACAAAGTGAACTGAACATAAAAATTAAAATTATAAGATTTAAATGTTAGGTTGGTTATTACAAATAAAATATCATAAAAATATAAAACAAACCTTTAACTAACAAGCATAAACAACGAACGTAAACGAACATAAATGAACACATTACCGAGCGTTCACGAACACAAATGAACGAATGTGGCCTCTGTTCATGTTCGTTCATTTATTAAACGAATGGACGCAAACGAACTTCCTGCCAAATGGTTCTCGAACCGTTCGCTGAACGTTTGGTTACAGCCCTATATATAGACACTTGTAATGTTCTTATATGTAATGTAGGCTTTCTCTTATACTATCTACCACAATAAAGCTTCAAGTTGATCTTGCTTCAGTGACGGTAGAAGAAATTGAAGACATTCCTTGCATGGTATGGCTTCTTGACTTTTCTTCTAAGTAGTCAACTATCTTTATCAGTTATCACCCTTTGACTTGTGTTCTGATACTGGAAAAGTCAAACTTTATGATGATTGCAGAATGAAAAGGGTTTTACTGTGTGTGATGAAGATGGAGAACCATTGATACAAACAGACGGGACCGGGTTCATATCTGAAGATCTAGCTGTCTTGGTCCCAAACGACTTTCATAATGCAAAGTATCCAAAAGATAAAGATTACGAGGTTAAAAGCTTAAAACTTAAAAGCAGCTATTCTCTTTGCATTACTTGTACATACATAACTCTATAATATAGAGACATCTTTGGTAAATTTGTTGCTGTTGACAGAAGTTTGACCTTATTCAACCGAGACTGTAACAGCAGGCTTAGTTAGAGAAACGGTAAGTGGAATCAGTGCTTCATGGTCTATATGGTTAGTTATACTAAGTTGATAACTTTTTACTTTATTTTGATTTTACCATACCAGCCGTTGCTGATCCAGTGTCGTTTGTTTCATGAGGGTTCTGCTGTTAAAGGAACTCTTCTTGTTAACAAGACGGTACTAAATAATCTTATTATAAGCAATTTATGTAGAAACTAACATTTTTCTTTCAAATGATTTTGTTAGCTTAAACCAAGAACAATTCAGGTCAGGACATCGATGATTAAGGTTAGGAAAGATCCAAAGTTGTCAGATATGGAATCTTTTAATTCTATTGAAATAGTTTCTGTAAGGTACATTTCGTATGATTCTTTTATCTTTCATCTCATGTAAGCTTGTAAACGAGCCGAATGGGCACGAATGGGGCTTGTTCGTGTTCGTTCGTTTATCTTTAACTGAACAAATGAGCGAACACAAACACCTAAACAAATAGATCTTTTTCATGTTCGTTCGTTAAGAAAATGAATATCCAAATTAAACGTGAATATCCAAATTAAAGACTGCAATAAATATCATCATCTTTGCATCCAACATTTCAAAAGTAAATAAAGGGTTCAAAATATGAAAATCAAGTTGGTATTAAACTAATATTAGTATTGAATTTGAATTAATATACAAACGAGTGAATACATATGAACGATTATAAATGAATGCGAATAAACAAACATAAATGAACAAACGAGATATCTGTTCATGTTCCTTCGCTTCTTAAAGAAGGGCATTAAACGCCCCCCTCCCTTCCCAATTGTTTTTTTGCAGTCATAGACCATATGAGGTTAAACTATCAAAGAATTTGATAGCACTTCTAACCATTGGAGGTGTCCCAAACGAATATTTTTTGGACTTACTATCGAGCACCTTAAAAGAACTTCAAAGGGTATCCTTCGACCCTCGTGCAGCTTTTCGAAGTAATTAAGCATTCAAATAATTATTTCCATTTTTTATCCAATTCTTTTTCAAAACATCCTTAATCCTTATTAATCACCATGTTTCTTTTGCAGTCGCTAGCATTTATAAAAATATAGATGATTCTGGAATTTGCATGGAGATGTTCGGGGCTCGGATTCCTCTTACCGAACCATTCTTTCAGCGTCGTTTATCTCAGCTGGCTAAAGAAGAGAGAAAAGGACTTGGTGAAGGAAAAATCCCACTAACTGAAAGCTTCTATTTATACGGAACAGCAGATCCTACGGGAATATTAAATAGTGATGAAGTTTGCGTTATTCTGTAAATATTCATTTTTAATTTAAGTACATCTTCAAAATATTACACTCATAAGTTTTGTTTAAAAATGCAGTGAGAATGGGCAGATATCGGGCAAGGTTCTAGTGTATAGGAATCCGGCCCTTCATTTTGGGGATGTACACGTTTTAAACGCTCGGTATGTGAAGGAGTTAGAAGATTATATTGGAAATTGTAAGTTCGGTATATTCTTTTCCACAAAAGGAAAAAGATCAGTGGCAAATGAAATTGGAAATGGGGATTTTGATGGGGATATGTATTGGGTCTCGAGAAACCCTCAGGTTAATATTATCTTATAAAAAAATGATCAATGATGATAGTTTGTTACTAATTTATTGTTTAACATTGTTGTTGCCAGCTGTTGCATTACTTCAAACCGTGTAAGCCGTGGACACGCATTTACTCGACACCAAGCGCGCCTAGTAAGAAACTGAGTGAGTTAACATCTGAAGAATTGGAGAGTGAGTTGTTTAGACTACTTTTTTCAAAAAGAACACACAGGTGCATTCATTTTCTGTATACTTCCTTTTATAACTGGGGTCTACAAATACTCGGTTAACCAGTGGCCTTTAATGGGTGTTTATTGGTGTGATTTAACAAACACTTTGTACCAATACAGTAGTGCAGCTGGAACTGCAGCCCATAGTTGGATGGCGTTTATGGATCGGTATCTAATATTGCAAGATGGTGATAATGAAAAAGATGCTATTAAGAACAAAATGTTGCATTTGATTGACTTGTATTACGATGTCTTAGATGCGGCTAAAAGTGGCAAAAAGGTTATTTCTGTATTTTTACCTATGTTTTACACCAATATGGCGATATCTATCTTTAGCACTTGTTCCTGCAACAGGTGGAAATTCCTAATAATTTAAAGGCAACACGATATCCTCATCACATGGGTCGAAAACCAGAATATCACTCGACTTCTATTCTTGGAAAGATTTTTGATGAATTTCAGAATAGTAAAAATGAGAAGTTACCAATGCAAGGTGAGCCTGCTGACTATTGTCTTTATTTCCTTTTCATTAAGTTTTTTTTAGTTTATACCATTTTTTTCTTGAATTTGTGCAGAAATCTGGAAATTACCACAATTCAACGTCAACATTCCTGATTCTTGCTTGATTATATGGGACGAAAGATACCAAACCTATAGACAAGAGATGGCACATGCATTGACAAAAAACGATCAATCGAAAAAAGATGCTTGCAGCAGGGTGATCACAAAGTATAAGCAGGTATATATATTTGTCTAACTGTTTACAATAAATTTGGACTGGCACATAAATTATTTGAAAATAGGGATGTGTTTAATAAAGAACAAATTTTAACTAGGGAATCACATAATACTTGTACGTAGTGTATACCAGATTTAGCGGGAGCGAGACGGTTAACCCAATATGTCAAGTGTTTATGTAATTATGTTGTTATCGCAAAACCTATGAAAGTGCCACGTAGACAATTAAAATCCATGCATTCGGTTTGTTTCGGGTTAAACCAAAATAACTGAATTCAAACAAAAACCTATGGTTTGGTTTCATATTTCCGTAACAAACCGAATTATTGGTTAGGTTTTGATTTCTTAAAACTGAAAAACCCGAACCAAACCGAATGTATGGATTTTAATTTTTTATTTTGAATGTTAAATAATTTATAAGAATTTAATAAACAGTGTAACCCAAATATTTTAGCCTAAATAGGTAATAAGCAATTGTTCGGCCTAAAAGTGGTTTTAAGCCCAAATGGTAAAACCGAAACGAACCGCACCCAAACCGAAACCGAACAGTTTTCAAAAACTTAAACCCGAATTTTGGGTATCTGGTTGGGTTTGAGCTCATGACCGATCCATGCACACCTCTAATACTTTTTAAGATTAATTATGATGGAACCATCTATTTGAATATACCTGCAAATGATATTTAAGAAAACAAAAAAGGCTATCGAATACTAATAAATTATGATCCAGATGTTATACGGCGCCTTGGATTTCAAAGATAGCACGCGCAACATTGAGGATGTGTACAATGAAGCTCTTGCGATTTACCATATTACTTATGATTTGGCGAAAAGCCAAAAAGATGTTGGAAAATGTGGGTTTGCTTGGAAAGTTGCTGGTTCAGCCCTTTGTGCGTATCACCGGAAGGTACACTGTATGAATACGGGTGAAAGAGAAATCACATTTCTATCCTCATCATTTGATGGTATATTTTAAGTTATCTTTGTTTACTAAGTACCCTTAGGAAGTGTCTGTAAATATAGCATGTTGTAGAGTAACAATGACCATTAACCGGGTATGAAGTTGTATATATGTGAAGACATGGAATTCGAAGTTTAGGTTGATGGGTGACGTCCGATGACTTGAAATCCTGAATCCTCTATGCGTCTGGCCGTCGGACGTGGGGGTGTTAATTATGTATTGTTTGGTCATGTCCATGTGTTATGAGATGGTTAATGACAATACCGTTTGAACATGTTGGAAGAAAACTTCCTTGTATCTTAGTGAAGCCAGGCCTGAGAATAATCTAACTGTTTGAACATGTTGACTCATATTTTTCTTAGCATCATCTGGACCAATGGGTTTGTTCCAACGACGCGTCTGGTATTTTGTCGGTTGCTTCTATGAAGAATCTCTTGTTCGCTACTTCAAATTCCCTGCTAACTTTGTCATGAAGTGGAAGGTTGAATTCCAAAAAAGATTATCATTCTCACTTGAAAGGCGGAAATGGATAAGCTCTTGAATCTAGTGGGATTATCCAAAAAGCATTGATGTGGGATAAGTGACTTGTAGGTTATGTGGAAATTATATAAAAAAAATCTAGTGGTCATCTTCTTACGTGTTTACTTTGCCATATTAGTTTTGGATGCATGCATACTCGGTGCGTGACTTGATCAAACTTCATGGCAGGCATTATGGGTCACAGGGAGAATAATGTGTTATACGGTATCATCCTCACAAGGTGTTGTATTTGAAAGATTAGAAATAAAGTTAATTGTTTTTTTCTAACAAACTCTCTTACCTTTTCAAAACGGTGAAGGATATAAAATCTTGGATATATTTGGATAAAAGAACGAATCTACTTCCTGAAATCATTTTATGGAAATATTGGTGTGATTCATTGTTGTAATTTTTGTTTGTTTGTTGATTTTTATCGTCTTGTTAGCTGTTAGTTGTTTTAATGAATTTTGCCGTTTGAAAAAAAAAAAGAAAAGATATTGGTTTTTAGTACTCCAAACTTTCACTTGTTTAATATTACTCTTAATTTTCACTTTGTCTTCCACCACTCCCAGCTTTCACCTTATTTGTTTTTATCACTTCCTCGCTAACCGACGACTAATGTCGTTAGTGGAGATGCTCAAATGGCTTTTTTTATATATTTTTTAATTGAGTCGGATGAGTTGGCATGCCTACTTCGTAATTATTTTTTTTTTAATTTTTTAATCTTTTATACCTTGTTTAAGCCATCATCTTCTCCACCCTCCAACCTCCCACCATAACCATCATTACCGGTGGAAACAAGATCGAAACAATCAGCAGCTCGTGGACTATCCATCGCCGGGGCTTAAACTCCAACTTCATTACAAAAATTCCATCCCTCAAACGCCACTCGCGGCCCATCTCTCTTCATTCCGGCTTTGATGTCAAATACGTTGGTTCAACTCCGGCGACTGAAAGGCAAACCACGGCGGTGAAGTGATGTGGTTTGATCGGTTTAAGCAAAAAGAGAAGGAAGTGAGATAGAAATTAAGGAAGAAGTATTGAGACAATTTTTTGAATGCTTAATCAAAACAATGAAAATCCCTTATAAAGGGTACAAAGAAACTTCACAACTACTTTACTACCTACTAAAATGGAAAAAACATGTAAACATGGGAAACCAGACATGGCCCACGATTCCCTTTATTCCTCACACAACCTACTGACTTTGAAAAAGTAAATAAATAACCTGAAGAAGTAAACAAACTAACTATTAAAACCAATTCCCCACGTGCAGCAAGATGCATGGGTTGCATGAATGGCTCCCTTGCCTTACTACACGTCCACTGACTCGGCGGGTTCGTAACAATCCACCCCGCTTGAATTCAACTTGTACGCAAGGTTGAAATCGGGATAAGCCTTGGCAAACCTCCACTTTGTTTCCCACGTAGCATCGTCGCGGCTCTTACCGACCCATTTCACAAGTATCTCGGTTCTCGGCCTATATTTTCCTTTAGTGATGACCCTTTCGTCCAGAACATACTCCGTCTGAGGCACAGGAGGGGTAAAAACGGTGTCGTCTAGAACTACCGGGTTTGGCGCTCCAGCAGCCCCTTCACATCTTCACAAAAGACTAACATGAAAGACATCATGTATCAGGAAACCTGGGGGTAGCTGAAGTTGATAAGCTACTGGCCCGATCATCTTCAAAATTCTATACGGCCCAAATTACTTTGGAGCAAGCTTGTTAGACGACCTGTTAGCAACTGAGATTTGCCGATACGGCTGAAGCTTCACAAAAACCAAGTCTCCTTCACTAAACTCGACCTCTCGACGTTTCTGATCGGCTTGAGTCTTCATTCGGTTTTGAGCGGTCAGCAAGTTCACTCGTAGATGACGAAGAAGTGCATCACGATCGCCTAAATATTCATCCACCTCTTGAACGTTTGTGGTACCCGGAACATACGGAATGAGTTTAGGAGGTGATCGGCCATAAAAAACTTGAAACGGGGACATTGTTGTAGACATATGGACCGACGTATTATAACTATACTCAGCCCACGGAAGCCAGTCAACCCATTTCTTTGGCTGATCCCCTGCAAAACACCGTAAATATTGTTCCATCGTTCGATTAACTACCTCCGTTTGCCCGTCCGTTTGAGGATGGTAGCTCGAACTCATGCAAAGATTAGTGCCTTGGAGCTTGAACAATGATTGCCAAAAAGAACTAATGAATACCTTGTCACGATCACTGACTACCGTGGCAGGAATGCCGTGTAACTTAACCACGTGATTGACAAACTCTTTTGCAACTGCCACAGCAGTAAATGGGTGTTTCATAGGAATAAAGTGAGCGTATTTTGAAAGCCTGTCTACTACCACCACAACCATAGTAAATCCTTTTGAGTTAAGAAGACCTTTAACGAAATCCATGCTTATATCCTCCCACACCCGCTCCGGAATCGGAAGTGGTTGTAACAAACCTGATGGTAACATGCTATCCGATTTAAAACGCTGACAAACTTAACACCCCTTGATAAAAGACTTCACCCGTTCTTTTAGTCCAACCCACCAGAACGTTTGCTTGACCTTTGTTAGTGTTTTGAGACAACCAAAATGGCCCCCTTCCGATGACGCATGACAAGGGTTCAAAAGAGTATCCAAGAAAGGTGATGTCAGGCTCAAAAGAATTGCCCCTTTATGAAACCAAACTCCATCTCTTAAAACCAATTCCAGTTGACCCCCATGCCCCGAATCGGATTGTAAATTTTTGTAGTAAGGATCAATTTGTACCTCCTGCTGAATGTCTTGCCAAATAGCTGCACACAGGTGCGAAACAGCTATAAAGTAAAACTCGGGAAGTCACGAAAGAGCGTCGGCACCCTTATTAGAAACACCCTTTTTATACTCAATGGTGTAATCAAATCCCAAGAGTTTGGAAAGTCATCGGGCTTGGGCCGAAGTGGTAAGACATTGCTCAAGAAGGTACTTTAAGCTTATGTGGTCTGTCTTAACCACAAAAGGCAGACCAAGCAAATAGTGTCGCCATTTACGCACCGCTTTAACAACCGCTATCATTTCTTTTTCATAACTTGACCATGAAAGCATCGAGCCCTTTAGCGGTGCACTAAAATAGGCAAGTGGCTTACCATGTTGTGCTAGTACTGCTCCAATCCCCACCCCGCTTGTGTCACACTCTATGGTGAAGGGCTATGACCAATCTGGAAGACCCAATGTGGGGGTAGTAGTGAGAACAAGCTTTAAAGATTGAAACGTAGATTCGGCCGCATCGTTCCAAACAAATGGAACTTTACCCACAAATCAATGCAACGGTGCCGCTATACTCCCAAAACCCTTAATAAATTTGCGGTAGTACCTGGCCAAGCCTAAAAATCCCCGAACTCCCTTAGCATTCTTAGGGGTGGGCCAAGAAAGAACCGGTTGAACTTTGGATGGTTCCACTGCCAAACCTTCCACCGAAATAAGATGCCCCAAATAATGAACCTGTGAAACTCTGAAACAACACTTGGATTGCTTTGCATAAAGTTGATTTGTTGCCAAAATTTCCAAAACAAGACTCAAATGTTTCACATGGTCCGCAAGTGATTTAGAATAAACCAAAATATCATCAAAAAACACCAAGATAAACTTACGAAGATACGGCCGGAATAAGTCATTCATCAAGCATTGAAACGTAGCTGGGGCGTTTGTGAGACCAAACGGCATAAGTACGAACTCGTAATGACCATCATGAGTGCGAAAAGCCGTCTTATGGATGTCTTCGTCGTGAACCCGTATTTGGTGATAACTGGAACGTAGGTCCAACTTAGAGTAAATACAAGAACCATGTAATTCGTCCAGGAGTTCATCAATGACCGATATAGGATATTTATCTTTCACTGTGATATCATTCAAGGATCGATAATCAATACAAAACCTCCATGAACCGTCTACCTTTTTGACAAGCAACACCGGAGAAGAAAACGGACTGTGACTCGGACGGATCAACCCCTGTTGAAGTAGCTCACGTATCTGTCGCTCTATTTCGGACTTCTGAAGATAGGGTTGACGATAAGGGCGGATACTGATCGGACGGGATCCCGGCATCAGGGGAATGGAGTGGTCTTGGGATCGACGTGGTGGTAAAGAGTTAGGTTCTTGAAAAACGTTGCGTATCGTCTAAGGACCTGACGAGTGGCAGGGCAAGAAGTGGGCTCGGGTGTCGGTTCAGAGGATAACAAACTGATTTGTAAAAGGAGGGCCGGCCCAAGTATCGCCATGGTTTCATGTGTCTTTAGGGCTGCCAATTCAGAACTTCGCAGGCCCTGGAGTTTGTATGAAGATCCCGCTAGGTGAAACCCAAGTGTGAGTTTCTCATAATCAATCTCGACTGGACCGAGGGTCTTCAACCACTGGACACCTAAGACCACCGGACAAGCCGCTACTGGTAAGACAAAAAAATCGGTGGAGATGAGATAACCTTGGATGGTGAGGTTCAGCCCACGGACACGACCCACACAAGAAACATTCTCAGAATTAGCAATCACCACTTTGAACGGAGCATCTTTTTCCACCATTAACCTGAAACGGTCCACTAATGCCTGATAGATGAAGTTATGCGTACTACCTCCGTCGACCAAAACAACCACATCCTTGTTCTTGATTTGCCCGGGCAGTCGTAGACTTTGTGGAGTAGGGGCGCCAGTGATGGCGTGAAAAGAGATTCCATCCGGTGGTTCATCGGTTAGAGCTTCATCTGGTTCGTCCACCTCAACGGAAGCATCTTCGATCATAAAAAGTTGGGGTTTACTACACTTGTGACCCGGGGTGTAGCGTTCGTCATAGTAATAGCAAAGACCTTTTTCTCGACGTTCTCTAGCCTCTTGATTGGAAATCCTGCGAATAGGAGTAAGGGTTGGAAGGGTTAATTTAGTGGCTGGGCCTGGGCCCAACAAGCTAGCTAAAGAGGTTGGCTTGGGATAGGGATTAAATGCAGGAGACCTAGGGTAAGAATAGCCGATCCGCTGCAATTTAATTTTGTCTTCCACCAATCGCGCAATACCAATGGCTTCTGATAAGGTACGAGGTTTCTTGATCTTGACTTCCAATCGAATTTCATATTTCAAACCACCGACAAAACAGCCCAGTAGAAAAGCATTGGGCAGACCATCCACGTGGTGGGAGAGTCGCTCGAACGCTTCTTGATAAGCGGAGACCGTGGTGGTTTGTTTGAGTCGAGAGAGGGCTTTCGACGGGTCTTCGAAATCTGTTGGACCGAAACGATCGAGTAGAGCTGTAGTAAACTCCATCCAAGAGAGTGGTCCACGAGATTTGGTGTACCATTTGTGCCACTGCAGGGCCACCCCGTCCAAGTGTTGTGAAGCAAGGGGGGCTTAATCCGCATTAGGAACCTTTTGAAAATCAAAAAACTGTTCAGCCTGGTAAAGCAAAGCCGTAGGGTCGTCGATATGTCGATGCTTGGCTAGGTTTCTTGTTCATTCTAGGTTAGGTTTTTGTGTATTTTAACTTCTGACCAGATTCGTATGCTTAATGTTTATGAGCTTGATTGAGTTATTGCCTTAGTCTTGCTTAATTTGTGATTGATTATTTAAACAATTTGTGTTTGGGATTATTAATTAATGCATTATTTGTTTGGTTGGGTTCATCAACATTTAGGGTTTAAGCTCTTGTGTCATTGATTAGTTATCATCAAATATTGTCTCTTAATTGGTTTTAACAAACATAAGTTGGTGATTAGGTAGATCGAGTTCAATTGTGTCAACAATTCGGTTAGGGTATCGTTTGTCATCACAATCAAACTACTAGGTCTAGTGATTACTGCGCAATCAAGATAAGTGAATCTGGGATTAAGTTGAATGTCACATTAACTGAACCTAGAATGAATGCTTTTATTAATATTATTTACAAATCGTTTTTAAGTAATAATTAGTTTTAATTAAATTTTTTTCTAAAAACCGCTTGACATCGTCTGTCCGCCTTAGTTTAATAATTAATTTAGTAATATTAAATTAGCACTTTCCTTGAGTTCATGTGGAGAAGACCTTACTTACCCGTACTAGTTATAGGTATTTAAGTCCTTAATTAATTGTTTTTGAGTAGACCACGATAGCCTACGTCACTACACGTCCACTGACTCGGCGGGTTCGTAACATGAAGATTAAAAGGGATGACGTTATTGACATCAAACATCACAAAGTATCGGGATTCAATACCCACCACAATCACTAACAGAATCAACGCCGGGGCAGAGGTTTTTTAAACAGTTGATTCATCCACCGTCATTAGGTAAACATATTAGAGTGTCGCTCTTAGACGATTTGGGCGTCCAAAGCTGCCGTGGGAAGGTTCGATTCCGAAATGCGGCGCCGTCGAGCCAGAATTGAAGTCTTCTAATAAGACTTTTGGTTATCATAATAATTTTGGGGTGAAATTAAGCTTTCCAATTTTGAGTATTTTGTTAGCCCAATTTTGAATGGAGGGTAACCACTCTTGAATTTGAGAAGAGGGGTGCGATCTGGCATTGTTAGGTTAATGTAGAGAGAGTGCATAAATGGAGGTACTGGTAGATAAGGATGTTGGCCGGCGAAGTGGTGGTAGTGGTGATGATGCCTGACGGTGGTGGTTGTGGTGGGAGGTTGAAGCAGGGACGGGCAAATTCGGTACCGATTTGGTATCGTCATTACCGAATCGATACCAAAGTTTTGAGTTTTGGGATCGGTACGGTACCGGTATTTCCCGAATTTTTACCTTCGGTACCGGTACCGAACCGAATATTTTGGTATCGGTACTGGTACCAAGATTTTGTGATTTTCGGGGTCGGTATTTTCGGTACCGGTACCGAGCTCATCCTTAGGTTGAAGGTTGGAGAAAATGATGGCTTAAACAAGGTATAAAAGGTTAAAAATTTTTTTAAAAAAAGGTAATTTCCAAGTAGCCATGCCAACTCATCTGATTCAATTAAAAAAAATTTAAAAAAAGCCACGTCAGCATCTCTGCAAACGGCGTTAGTCGTCAGTTAGCGAGGAAGTGATAAAACAAATCTGGTGAAAGTTGAGAGTGGTGGACGACAAAGTGAAAGTTGGAAGTAATATTAACCAATTAGTGAAAATTGGGAGTATTAAAAACTAATATCCAAATATATATATGCTAGGTTATTGACCCGTGTACTACACGGGTGTAAACATAAAAATTGTCAATAGAGTACATATATAATACAAACGAAAACATATTTTTTAATGCCATAACGATATAAGTGTTTTCTTTTTCTTTGCATTCTAAACAAAAATTTTATTATTAAAAATAAAGCAAAAATAATGGAATGTTTCGTCAAAAGGGTTCATGTTCATATACGCATTATAAATGAAAGAACATTTTTAAATGCAAAATATAGAATACCTATATCAAAATATAAACCAATTTCAAGTGTTATTAAGCACAATAGAAAAGTAAATTTTTAAGTTTTACCAAAAGGAAAAAGGAAAGTTAAATTGAAAAAAGTATAAATACAAATAGATTCTTCATCAAAACGAATAGATACTTCTACAATTTTGATCTTTCATCTCTTTGGAAGATGAGAAGTTCAAAAAAACAAAAACAATTTCTTTCATTTATTTTCCAATAGCTAATCCAAGCTTTAGCCAATAGTTAATAATTGAAAATAGTTTTGATCTAATAATTAGTTAATACTAAAACATTTTCTCTTCACCAAGCTTTAACCAATTGTATAATGAAGTCTAGACCGTTTTAACATAAAATTAGTTACAATTTACAAGTGTACGCCCCTCTTTCGAGTGGTAATATTATACAATAAGCGACCCAACGATCTAGTACTACATGTGTCGACAACATTCAGTCTAAACATATCATTCACCATTAAATAAGAAGGGGAAATAGCTCACACCCTAGAATCATTACACCTATAATCATTGCAACAAGAAGAGGCCGTGCAGACGTTTTTAATGAAACATCTTTGAAAAAACAAACAGTCTGCAGAGGGCAACGTTTGCGCGTAGTCTGCACGATGCAGACAAAAAAAATTAGGAAGATCTTTTGTTAGAAAACAAACACCCTCTTAGTGTCAACTATACCATTAATCTATACTATTAAATAAATAAAAGTTTGCTTTTGCCACGTGTCCTGTATCTAGCCTATCCTCGCTCTCTAATTCCCACGCTCCCAAAATTCTCCTTTCACAGTGCCGGTTCGGATCCCTTATCCAAACAATTAGATTCATCAATGTTTGCAAAACCCTAAATCAATTGTGCCTCTTTCCTAATGTTTCAGATATGTCAAACCTCATTCCTAAACTCTAAAATCACGGGCGACCAAGTTTTTCAGTTTCATCTCCGTCTCCGTCGAAGTACATGCTCCTCGCCATCGGTGACTATTCAATCGAAATCTTTTATTTCAGACGGTATGTTGCTAATCAGAGTCTTCGATTAATTCTGAATTGTATAATTTAATTCATTGTATAAACTCTTAAAACGATTGTGTAACAATCATTATTGGTTTAGCCAATTTTGATTACTGTATGTTCACAATATGTATTTTTCAATATATAATAGTACTTGAATTATAACAATCAATTTTTTTGTTATTTACCTCTATGTTCTAAGGTTGTTTACATATGTGTTTTCAATTTTTGTTAGTTTGTTATTAATTTTGGATATTTTGCTTAGTGATTTTGTGTTTTGAAGTTGTTCGATGGAGATTGAATTGATGTTTGGTGTTATGTGTAGTTAAGTAAATTCAATCAGTCTCTATACTCATCAGATTTATTGGTAATATTCTTTTAAATACCTTCCTGAAAATTATGTTTTGAGTGTTTCTTTTTTGGTTTATTGCTTGGCTTGTGATGTTAAGAACGAAATTAGAGAAAGGGTAGTGATCTGGCATTGTATTTGGAACATATTCTCAAATTGTAAAATTATTGATCATTTAAAAAAATTATGCAATATAAGTATCTGTATACTACTCTTGCTAATTTGTAAATCTCAGTTCTACATTGAGGTACTTAATTACTAAGCACGGACTTTCGATTATGCGTGTGACATCGGGATGGTATTTTGGGATCACGTTTGACCTTTTTTCTACCATTATAACTAAAAATCATTTGATTCGTTGTATTTCTGAATTAGTTAATTTAATCTATTGTATAAACCTTAAAGGACTGTGTAACGATCATTATTGGTTTAGCTGTGTATACAAATATGTATTTTTTTTATATAGAATAGTGCTTGAATCATAACAGTCAAGTTTTTTTTTATTTTTCTCATCTCTATGCTCTTGATTGATTATTTTTATTTGTTGAAAATGATTATCGCAGGTCAACTTGATGAAACAATTGGTATCCTCAAAAGTCAAATTGTTCAGGTAAATTATTAAATTCATTAGTAATCGTACATGCTTTAGTGATTTTTGTTTCTAAACATCATTGTACTGGTTTAATTTGAAGTGATGTTTTATATACTTTTGTTTCTTGAAGTTAAATATTGATGTCAACTTGATGACGCAATTGCTAATCTAAACAATTGATATTCTGAAGCTTACAGGAAATTATCAAATTCATTAGTTATTGTGTTCAACTTCTAGATTGATTGTTATTGTAAAATTACATATATTGTTATTAAAGTATAATTAGGATTTAGAAAACATACCATATATCATAATGTCAAACTGCAACCCATTTCAACATACTGTTTAACCAAAACATCACTCCCAAGTTTCATTACTAATAATAATTAGTTTTTTAATATCGATGTTACATCCGGATTCTGGAATTATGACTATGAGATGTGTGTGATAACTCATGATTGGAGAATAAATTAGTTGGAAATTTGGGTTGTGGAACCCTAAGTGTATGTTTTACGACGTTGGATTGTGATTTGAGTGAAATCAGTTCAAAATTTTAAATTAATAAGCCATAGTTATAATTTTAAACTTGAATATCTTGGTTTATATACCCTGAAGAGATGTAGATTCTGGAAGATTATTAATTTTAAATTTGAACATTATTTGTATTATGATAAACCATGAATCTGTTCGTGCCCATGCCTCTGATTGATGTTCTTACATGATCAATAAATTGCTTAAATCTGAGTAATATTTTCTGTGGTTTCATAATATTGTTCAGTTTTTATCAATCTGAACGTAAAATAGATTGTAATTTCCCTAATTTCTTAGATGAAATTAACAAATATTTGTAATGCGTTTTATTGATTCGCCATGATAGCTTCTTGATTCTTCTTTACAAAAGGAGTTCGGAAATAATGAGAAACAAACTGGCCTATTTATACCTTTGTGATTCAATATGTGGTGTTGGTTTTAATGAGTAGATGAAAAATTATATGCAGGTGTTAGTCCCTTATCCACTTCCAATTGATGAATATGAAGATGTTATTGCAGCACCTAAATTATTCGTGGATAATGGAGACTAGATTCAAGTAATCTATTTCAATCAACTTTCTTGCTTTTTTTAAATTTGATTATTATTTTCTTAATCTTCGATATACATGTTATTTATTTAAATTTCTCTTATATTATAATGTTTTTATTTAAATTGCCATCCCTTAATGTTGAACTGAATACCATATTCGAAAGGTATTGTAAGACATGAAATACTATGTTTAGATATTTATTTATTTTGAGCGGTAATCTGTTAGTGGGTAGCCTATATGTTCATACGGAAAAAACATTTAATTTCAATACTCTATGATTTTTATTTTCTTTTTGTGTGTTGGAACTTCTAGGTTAATTGTAACTTTTTTTTTATAATTGGTTTCAAATAATCCAAACTATGTTCGATTGGCAAAGATATGTCTCAGCTATTGAAACGACAAAAAATAATCCTAACTACGATGTGGGTGCAAGGTTAACGAAAATTTAACAAGCCGTTCGTTTTTAGTGATGTGGCCCCTGATGTGTCTTTTAACCAACTGACGGGAACAATGAGTTGTCATTAATTACAAATCATAGTAGTAGTAGTAATAAGAAGAATAACCGGTAATATTTGAAGCCAATTCACCTTTTTTTATTAATTAAATGTTTACATAAATCAATGCAAATTTTAATTAATCGGTAATATTTTATGTGGTATTAGTTTAGTTATGCTAAATTTTAATTTAATTTTAGTTACATAAATAATAATATTTTATTTGAAACGAGAGAGAAGTGGTGAATTAATGATCATTTTCTTCGTAGTGTGAAAGTGAGTGGAGTGGAGTGGAGTGGATATAGTGATGAAATGACTTTTTAAAATGGGAAGCAAGGATGCATCCATACCATATAGTTTAATAAGCAAAATTATTTATCATCGCTTTTTGTTATTGATATTTTGGACATATGAAATTAAATTTGTTAAACCCGTGTTGTATACGGGTACTTAACCTAGTCATATTAATATAAGACCTTATATCCCACCTTTAAGCCTAGCTGTAAAGCAAAAAAATCTTCATGTCTTAATGCTCTCTTTTAAGAGATTCCTTTTTCCATCTGCAAATGAAATTAATATAATCATTAACACTGATGAAAAACATATAATAAAAATCATAATGTATGTATACAACAGTGTGTCTACATTGGGCAAAATGGAATGATTCTTCCCATCCATACTCATAAAAGCTTGTGACAAGATCATAATATTGTTATGATGAAACCCCAAAAAAAAACAAAAAAAAAAAAGACACAGAAATAGATAATACATTCAATTAATAAAATAGATCTTTATGTCTTTAAATAATTATATACAACTATCATCTCCGGTTCTCATTTGACATCATACAGAAAACTTATATTTACCAATATTAGAACAATGATATATTGTTCTACATTTCAAACAGGCAAACACCACTACTTTTACTTATAGTATTCACTTTTAGTGTAGTTTGATGTAACTGTTGATATCTGAATTTAATAAAAGTTGATACTTTTGTTTTACATTGATAGTTTCGGATTGTTACAGCATAAATCAGGAATAGATGTATTATTAATACAGATTTTTGAATTATGAAAGATCCCTTATTTTGATAAATGACGTAAATGATGGGTTATTTAAATTTCATTAAGATTAATTAGCGGAAATTATGAAACTTTGCTATTTTGTTAAATGTCGACAATTAAAAGATATATAAAAATTCTATAATAATTTCAATTTTGAATTCGTAAAGGAAAAAAAATTCAAATTTTGAAAATCTAGAACCAAATGCACAACATCTTTTCAGTTAATGTTTGATTTTTTACCAAAATTTCAAAATGTTAATCCTAAAGGTGTTGAAATTTCAGTTATGGTATTACAAGTAAATTAAAATTAATGATTGTTTCAAAATCATGGTTCCAATTAATGTTTGATATTTGATGAATTTGGAAATTGCTAATTTCGTATTGGATCTCACCAAACAAATGCACATAATTATGGAATAAGGAACATACCAAATTCACCAGTATGAAACAACTCAAATTCTTGTTTGAACAGAGTTATAGGTGTTGCGCGACTCATCATTGAATCATACTTGTCATCCATATCATCTTAAATAAAAAAGTAAAGGCTTTAAAAACAAAACGAATGGTAAAATTTGAATTAGGTTGTACCTTTTTTTGCTCCAAATTAATAACCTTATTAAGTTGACACGAAATTGAATAACTACCTTGTCGAGCAGATCTAACGATTGCAAATTGATGTCATTGTTGTAGAAAAAGAACCTGCTCGTCAAAATTAGGGATTATTAAACAGTCGGTGTTAAGCAAAATAAGTGTTTATTAACAAAAAAAAAACATACAAATTAACTTGATATCGAGATGATTCATCAACGAAATTAACATTGGTTATTACATAATTAGAAAAATTAACATACCCTGAATAATGATGTTGGATTGAGTAGTTCTTCAATTTTTTAGAGAGAACAAAGGTGTGCAATATGATTGGTAATAGTAAACATGAACAATTTGTTGGATCGGAAGGGGTTGTTCCAACGGGGAGGGGTTGTTCCCTTGCGGGATTGGAAGGCTAGTGCTTGGTGTGAAACTCCTTGGTGGCGCTGTAAGTCGAGATGCAGAGTTTATTAGTAGTTTGGCTGTGAAAAGGCATCTAGTGCTGTGGAATTGATGAGTTATCTCCCAAGGCTTCAGTACCCTTAATGCGAGCTTCTTTTGCTTCGCTCATGTATGGGGGTCGCAAAGCTGTTGTTTGGCTTAAAAACGTGCCAACCTATGTATGTGGAGGAAGCTGATTCTATTTTTGATAATGGCCTTCGAGGGGCGATTGAGGACATCGTGGTTTGTCGGGGGCCGTTCTTCGGGGATTTCCAATGGAGGTTGGCATCACTTCCGACCCGTTTTGGGGGGTTGGGTTTATGTTCGGCCAGGGATGTATCTACATATGCCTTTGTGGCTTCAAGAGCACAATCATGGAGTTTGCAGGACCACATTCTTCGGGGATGTGGTATTGATGGGTTGGACACTGATTACGGGTGTGCGATGGATCGTTTACGTACTTCACTTCCCGATTTTAATCTTAGCGAGTTCTCTAATAAGGACACCGCCCCCCCTAAAGGCCAACATGCTTTGGCGAGTGCCTTATTTAGTGAAATCGTCCAGAGTTTAGAAGCGAAGTTTGATCTATCTCCTCGCCAAAAAGCGGTGTTTGAATGCCTTCAAGCTCCTCGGGCTCAGGATTTTCTAACGGTCATCCCTATTGAAGGATTAGGCCAACACATGTCGGGGTTGGAGTATTGGGCTATCCTTAAGTACCAGCTAATGATCCCTATGTTTCCGATTGATGAGCCTTGCCTAGTTTGCCGCAAAGTCTGTTTGGATTCTTTTGGAGACCATGCGGTGCATTGAAAGAATTACCTGGTTTTAAATATAGGGATGATTTGGTTAGGGATGTTCTGTGCGATGTTCTTAAACGGGCAGGGATTTCTGCTAACTTTCTTACAAATCCGCTCGAAGGGAGGTCCACGTTATGACCAGCTGATATTCTTGTGTTTGGGTGGGCAGGTGGGAAACACGCTTGTGTGGACCTTACAAGAGTGTCTCCTCTTGTCGGGCTCAGAGACCGCGGATTTGTTGTGGGTCAGGTTGCTTTGAAGGCCTAATCGGGCAAAGTTACCAAACACGAGAAAGCCTGTTTAGAAAATCAACATGTGTTTCGCCCTTTTGCTTTTGATACAATTTGGTTTCTGGCCCCGGAGGCTATGAATTTTCTAAACAGGGTTCAGCGTGTCGTCCATGGTACTTTGTCATCTCCTACGACCCAACGCTTTGTTTTTAGTAGAATTGGTTTTGCTATTCAAAAGGGGGTTGCGGCACAGCTTGTTGCCTGTTTTCGTGCCACTTTATTGTAATCGTTTTGATTTTAGTGAGAAATAGCATGAACAATGGCTTGCAAGAACAATAAAATCAACATATCTTTTCAATAGAGCCGCTATATGCGAACCATTATCAATTTGATTAACTCAAGAATACAATGAATCGATTATGCAACCCTACCAAACCAAAAACGAATCAACCGAAGGTGGAACAACATACGTACGGACGATGGATTTGGATTCAAGGTTTGATCGCGATTGAAGGTTGGATTTAGATTGAAGGTCAGACGAATGTTGAGAAGGCGTAGGGTTTGTAGAAGAAGAAGAGAAGGAGAAGAATTGGCTACCTATTGAAGAGGGCATTAGGGTTTTGGGATGGCGGTAACGTTTGTTAGAGAGAATCCAAGTTATTGCGAGAAACAAAACGGCAGCCGTACTTTAAGAAATAGTCCACTTGGTATTTTATTTTAGTTTTGAATTATTTTATTATTAAAAAATTATGAGAATGCTAGTTATTTAAGGAAATTAGTAAAATTGACCAATAGTATGTGGCCATGTATCCAAAAAGTCAATTTTTTTAATATATATATATATATATATATATATATATATATATATATGGGAAGTACATAATGAAAACCCATTTGAGTTGTGAAAACCCGTGAAAATCCTAAGTAACACCATTTTTTCTAGTTTTTTTTTGCACATATAATATATGTTGTTACATTTAATACAAAACATCGAAAAATAAAAAAAAATTGTTTGCTATTTTTTAATATTTTTTTACTAATTTTTATATATGTTTTCAGGAGAGAGAAAAAATTATATTTATGTGTACATTTTTTATTAACTTTAATTGTGGACCACAAGATTTAAACTTTAATTAAAAACATGTGGTTTAGAATGAGTTTATAAAGTTTTCACTACTTAAGTGGGTTTTTATTCTAATCTAACCATATATATATATAGGATTAGGTTCATTTCAAAAAAATTTTTAGTACGAAAAGCACGAGAAGGTGATTATAGCCAATCATAATTTTTCTTTTTAATTTATTTTATATTATGTGTAAGGGTGTGTTAGTAATCTTTCTTATTCTTATATATGATAAATATTAATATTTGGAAGTTTCATTTTTTTTAATATTTCTTTTATAAATACAATTTGTTATGTTATTATACGACATCATTAACCATTCAACAACATATACATCGTCCCTGCTAATAATCCTATAATCCCATAAAACTAATTAAGATCAATACATATCAAATATCATTATATCATATTACATAATATAGCATATTCATATACGTGCGCATACGATCAACAAAACCTAGATTACATATATGACTTAAAATCTTGAATTACTCTACAACTGCCTTATTACCTAGACATTACACACGATAAAATTTAAACATACACAATTCGAAATACCACCTACACGGTACATATGTGAACCTACATTTTAAATAAATGTTCCTAAATATGACAAAATTTGAACATATACAATTCGAAATACCACCAACACATGATAAAATTTACACATGATAAAATTTACACATACGCAATTCATAATACCACATACGCAGTACATATATGAACCTACACACGATATAATTTACACATAGACAATTTGAAATACCACATACATAGTACATATATGAATTTACACAACCAACACAGTAAGGATTTATTCCTACATACCCTACATAGTAAACAAAACTGCACACCCAACATATAAAGTATTTTATCCTACATACTCTACATGGTAAGTACAATTATTCTACACATGTAATATTAGTTGTTTGTTCGTGAAAATCAAATGAACTAAAAATACCTTAACATTGAACTAATCCCTACAAGGTATAATATATGTACCTACACAATACACAATTCAAAATACCACCCTACACTGTAAATAATAATTCCTACATATCACACAATACACTACTATATAAACATTTATTTCGCCCAACATACAAATTTGAATTCAATATGTAACTACACTTTCACAAAACCCTTTACTCAAAACTGTATGTTTCTAATTTTGCTATGTAGATACTATATGAAAAATCCATGATATAAAACGTAATGAGAAATATATATATATATACAGCTTACACAACTATAAATTCCAAAAATATATATATATATATACTTTATTTGCAAAATTTTAATTAGAAAAATCTTACTACTATATTAAAGCAAATACCATGTGGACACATGTCATCTTTATAAAGTGTCCACATATGATGACATATAAGCTATTTTCAAAATTAAACCATATTTAAATCTATTTTAATATGCTACATTTATTATTATTTTTAAAATTCCTAAATTAAATTTTCATTAACTCTCATTTTATGGTGATTTCTATAAATAAAAAAAAATGTTTAATGTTTATTTATTTATTACGTATTTTAAACTAATTTTTAAATACTTTATTTCAAAATATTATTGTTATAAAGATCCATTTAATTTGCGTAAAACAACTAACATATACCTAAACTATTAAAAGACTCTTTTTCGAGCGTGTGTACATCTAAATACTCAGAATTTGCCTTTTGTGAAAATTTAGTTAAACATGGCTTGATTCTTGATTTATTTTACCATTTTAAAACTAAAGTTATCATTTTGTACCATTGAATTGTCTATAAACATATTTTTTATTGATGTTATATTCGATATTCAGCCCGTGTATTACACGGGTTACTAACCTAGTTAAATAGTATTGGTCATCTTATAAGCATTAATTATGTAAGAAAAAATAACCGCGGAATAAATTAATGTCTGGTTTAATGCACCACACCACAAAAGACTAGAAGTGCGAGAAATGAATCTAGACCATTGATTGTGTTTAATCAATGGTTAGCAATGGAAATAGTATTATCGTAAATAAAGACACATATTTATGACATATTTTTAATTAAAAAAGACATAATGGTTAGCAATAGAAATAGTATTATCGTAAATAAAGACACATATTTATGACATATTTTTAATTAAAAAAGACATTTTTTTAATTAAAAATATGTCATAAATATGTGTCTTTATTTACGATAATACTATTTCTATTGCTAACCATTGATTAAACACAATCAATGGTTTAGATTCATTTCTCGCACTTCTCGCTATAATATCACTTCTCGCATGATCCATCCCCTCTCTCTCTCTCTATATATATATATAGGGAAGAGTTAACGTACAATAATCTCTTAACGTACAGTCGTACATTACGTACGCGACACACATTCAAGGTTAAAAAGCTAAAACGTTCAAGCCAAAGCTAAAACGTTCAAGCCAAATCTTAAACGTTCGGTCAAAAAAACTTTATACGTTCAAGCCAAATCTTAAACGTTCAATGTCAAAACCCATCATTCAAAACTCAAAATTGATTGATTAAAACTTCAAATTGATGATTAATTGAATCGATTTCAAAGATTAAACGAAAATCTAAAACGTTCAGGCGAAAAACTTTATACATTCAAGCCAAATCTGAAATGTTCAGGCAAAAAAACTTTATACGTTCAAGTCAAATCTTAAACGTTCAATGTCAAAACCCATCATTCAAAACTCAAAATTGATCGACTGAAACTTCAAATTGATGATTAATTGAATCGATTTCAAAGATTAACCGATCAATTGGCTTCAATTTCAAACCTGTGACGAGTTTTGCGTTTTTCCGATGAGTTCATTATCGACAGCAATGATGGTGACGAAGAGTGTCGATGGCGCCGGCGAGCGGTGGAGATGGAGATGGATTGAGCAGAGATCGTTTTTCCGGTGACAGCTCACACATAGGAGATCGATGGGCAGAGGAGGTGATTTATGGTTTCTTAAAATCAAGGGTAAAGAAAGTCACGTATCTATTGTACGATAAGGGATTAATGTATTGGACCCTTTATCTATACACACACACACACACACACATATATAGGGAAGATTTCAAATGAGAACCACTTTGAGTTTTTAAGAACTTGAAAGAACTCAGTGTAACAATTTTTTTTTAGGAATTTTTTTTCATGCGTAATATATGTAGGTTACATACAAGTAAAAAAATTATATAATTTTTTACGCACCAAGTCGACTTTTTACATATGTGTAACGGAAATAAAAATTAGTGTAACCACTTACATCTTTATTCTCTCTCCTACTTTGACGTTTTAGTCAGATTTAATCTCAACCACATATTTCAATCCATTTAATTAAATGTGTGGTCAAAAATAGAGTTCTTAAGTTATTAAAACTTAACAAGGTTCTCAAAAGATCAATCCCCATATATATATATATAAATATATATATAGGATTAATATCATTTGAGAACTCTTAAATTATTTAAGAACTTGAAGGAACTCTTAATAACTAACGTTTTTTATAAAAATTTTTGTATGTTGATGTTATTTAAGTGTAGTTTTTTCAGTTTTGATATCTATATTTACGATTACAATTATGAAAATTAGTTTTATTACGCATATCTATGTTTTTTTACACATATGTAAATTTTTATCACATAAATTTTACGTATGTGTAACTTGTGATTCATATATGTAATAATTTTTTTTTATAAATATGATAAAACAAGTCTCAAATAATGTTAATATATAAAAAAAGTTAAAAAAATATTTGGTTTTTAAGAGTTTCTAAAAGTTCTTAACTTTTTTTGAGTTCTCAAATGAAACTAGCCCTATATATATATATATATATATATATATATATATATATATATATATATAGGGGTGGGTTTTAGTGAAAACTCCTCTTAAAGAGAAAACTTAAAAACTCCTAAAAACTTCTAAAAAACTATTTTTTTTAAAATTTTTTTTTAAAGTTTCTTTTTTTCCCATTATTCTTATATGTTATTGGTTCAAAAAAAAAAAAAAACAAAAAACTTGTCGGTAACCTCGTTGGTATAGTGCGCATGTGTAATATTGTGCATTGCATATGTGCAAAAGTGTTTGTATTGCATAGAATACAACACTATTGCACATATTTGACACACACTATTGTATATATGCAATATAAGACTAATACACACATCGAATACACATTAGTACGTATGTGTAATACAACATTAACGCACATGTGCATCACATCGACTTTTATTTTATTATTATTTTATTTTCCATATAATGCAACACTACTACACATATACAATACACAAATATTGAATATATGCAATAAAATACTATTAAACTCAAAAATACATAGTAATACACATGTGTAATACAACGGTATCGCACAGTAATACGTATGTGCATTACAGCGGGTTTTTTTTTTTAATTTTTTTTATATTTTTCGAGTGAAATATAAGAAAATATAAGAATAATGGCTAAAACAGAATTTTGAAAATATTTTTTTATTTTTAATTAAAAATAATTCTTTAGAAGTTTTTAGGAATTTTTTAGTTTTCTATCTAAAGGTGAGTTTTCTCTTGATCCTCTCCCTATATATATAGTGTTTAAACTCCATTATGTAACTACTATCTTGGTCTAGTGGTAAAAAGGTATTAATCACAACCAAAAGGTTATGAGTTATAATCTCAAATGAGACATGTTATACAAAAAAATTTACACAATCTAAGTTATAATCAAGTAAGTCCATATAAAAATAAAATTGTTTAACCCCAAAAAAATACTCCTTTTACTTAAGGCTCAAAAACATTTTCGCCCTCGACCCAATTTTTTTTTGCTTTTTCGGAGCCGGCCCTGGCAGTGAAGTAACTAAAAAGTGAAAAACGTCTCGTCATATCACCGGCACGTAGGCTTAAGGGCTCTCACTAACTTTTTCTTAAAAAACACCTAATGGTTTAACTAAAAGAACAATTATTTTTAATCTTTTTATATAAAGTTGTGAAAGAGATGATTTGATTGGTTGGAACAAGGTAACCCTATACCCTTAAGCCTTGGCTATGCTAATATGGTAGCATCCGAAGAGGTTTTACACCTTTTGGCGCCCTCCTCTTCAACTGTTGTAGTGGTTTAACATCATTTTGGGTGGTGATGTGGCAGGCTTTGACACCCTCACATCCTTCCACCGTACTTGGTCTTATGTTTATGAATCTCAAGCGGCGGGTATATATTAAAAACACAATAGATGTTTATGAACTTTAACTGGTTATATACTTATATTGACTTCACTTTGGCTAATTACGAAAGTGAATTCTAAACCGAACAAGGTTTGTCTACAGGTTAAAAAATTGGTTTGTAAAAAACCAGCTTAGGAGGGAAAACGTTCGAACCTATCAAATCTATTTTATTCAGGTTAAAAAAACCGTTTTTTCTTTTGTTTTTTCAAATCGGTCGGGTCTAAGTGACTGCGACTACAAGCTGACATACGAACTAGCGGGTGGGGTGGAGTCAAAACCATTTTACTGGACCGTGTTTACCTGGCCCATACTGTTGTTTTTACATCGCTACTCACATTCTAGGCATGTGGTTGGTTTGGTACTTTTGAGTTTTGACTGTTGAGTTTGATGATTGTGCATTATAAGTACTTAAAGTGTTGAATAAATAATATTTTGATGACATAGTGTACTGTACTCAAGCTGATATGTCAGGTTTCCACTTTTAAGTGATAAAATCCTAAGTTAATGTTGGATTAATGAAGGGGTCCTACTATGGACACCCACTACATGTCCTAATACGTCGCGTATAGAGCTATACGCGGCATATTACAAATTTGTCTTATATATTATGTTTTTTTTCTTTGTTTTCTTTTCTTTTGTTATTATTATTGTTATTTATCATCATCATTATTATTATTAATATTATTATATATTATTTGAAATTTGACAAATGACGTTCAGTTGCAGGGCTTATTTGGGAAAATTGATATTGCCAAATGAACTTTCAAATTCCTGGTTGCTTTCGTTATCGGCATCTCGAATTGAAACTCCTCACGATTTCTTCAAACTCCAACTGTCTTAACTGTCGGCTGCTTTCGTTATCGGCATCTGTGGTGGGAGGTCCACCAGCCGTGGTGGTGGATAGTTTCACGCTCTTGTTCAGGATCAAAACCGGTACGACAGAAACCCTAGCCAGTATTATAACGATAGAAACCGGTTCGGACTTACCTGAACTGGCTAACACGTTTGCTGACGTGGATTTAGGTTTGATATTGAATGATAATATTAAGAACTGGTGTAAGTATGTGGAAACCTGAAAGTGTTGTCTTGTTTAAGTGGTGAGTACACTTGGTTTATATCGAGTAAGTTGAAAAATTGAGAAGAGCCTAATATACTTCATATTGAACAATATGACACAATATCACGACCGTTTGATGTATATATATGCATTTATACATAAGATATGATTTCGATCATTGCTCCAACATAACTAGCACCAGATTGAGATATTAGTTTGATGAGTTTGAATCTCTTTGATCCGTGGTACCTACTAACGGTAGCGATAACGGAGTCAATAACTTGAATAGTGAAACTGAATTTCGATCATTGCTCCAACATAACTAGCACCATACCTACTATATAGACGCCACATATATAAGCCTAATATTGTTCACTCAACACGCCACTAATAATCACGGAACGCCGCCGTCTTGCCAGATCCGGTCTGCGCACACGCCATCAAGTCACGCCCAGCCAACACCACCGGAATCGCGTACGTGTCGGAGAAATTGAATGCTGGTTTGACAATGTTTAAGAAAAGATGTAGGGAGCTTAACATAAAGAGATGACCTCATAGAAAGCTTAAGAGCACTAAGTCACTAATTCAAAATGTTAAGGTAAATTGCTATAATAGTATTATACATATATTGAAAGTTTGTTTGGCAATGTCAATTTTCCCAAATAAGCCCTGCAACTGAACGCTACCGTTAGCGGAAACCACGGATCCGAGAGATTCAAACTTATCAAACTAATATCTCAATCTGGTGCTAGTTATGTTGGAGCAATGAATTCTTCTACTACACAAATGTTTTAATATTCTTGTGTAGTAGAATAATTCATTGCTCCAACATAACTAGCACCAGATTGAGATATTAGTTTGATGAGTTTGAATCTCTCGGATCCGTGGTATCCGCTAACGGTAGCTATAACGGAGTCCATAGTTAAATAGTGAAATGGAAATTCGAGGTTAGGGTTTGGAAACTGTTATTATTTTGAAAGGCTAAATAGAATCATGAGTTGAGTGGTTTATATGGTTTAATTTATGGTTTTAGAGCTTTAGAAATTTGGCAAAGGGCGTTCAGTTGCAGGTACGTATATATAATAAATGAGAGAAAGGAGGGAGAGGGAGAGACAGTTGAGTTTGAAGAAATCGAGAGGAGTTTCTAGATGCCGATAACGAAAGCAGCCAAGAAATTGAAATATTGTTTGACAATGTCAATTTTCCCAAATAAGCCCTGCAACTGATTCAAGATGCCGATAACAAAAGCAACCAAGAAATTGAAAGTTCGTTTGGCAATGTCAATTTTTCCAAATAAGTCTTGCAACTGAACGCCGTTTGCCAAATTTCGAATAATAATAAATAATAAATAAATAAATAATATTAATAATAATGATAAATAAAAATAATAATAACAAAAGAAAAGAAAACAAAGAAAAAAAAGAAAAAAAAACAATAAGACAAATTTATGGGTTTTTCAAAGAGAAGAAAAAAAAGAAAAAAAAGAAAAAAATAATAATAAGACAAATTTATGGGTTTTTCTAGAAAACCCCACGCCACGTACAGTTTTATACGCGACGAATTAGTCGGTTTTTTAGCAATTTGGAGGTGGCAGTAAAAAACCCCTTATTGAAGAGCACATGACTATGCGATAAAAAACGTCATTATCATGCCACCCAGATTAAAATAACACGACTATGCCTCATAAGGCACATAGTCATGTGAATGTGATTCTTTATTTCAAAAGTTATATAATTTTTTTATTTTTTACTTTTTTTTTGAAAAAATAAATCAGTTTTGGCTTTAAATACCTTATTATGTATCGTTTAATATTCGTGTATGTGGTGTATACTAAATATATAAGCTCGTTTATGTTGGTATATAATTATCGAGCTTCTAAACCATGTGATGGTTTTAAATTAAACATAATATTTTGAACATTATTGTTAACAAATGGTTATATTAATTTAATAGTTTAAACCATAATATCTACCTATTCTGATAAAATAAAATAATTGTAGACATTTGTCAATTGCTATCTTTTAGTTAATTCTTATAATTCTTTTCCATTCAAAACTAAAATCTTAATTAACCCTAATATATGTAATAGATCAATAACTATTCACTTTTCTTTTATACTCTATTTATATTATATCTATATATTTTTATAAAAATAAATATTAACATGGTTGAGTTAATCTACAAAGACCAATAAAAATAAGAAGTGTGAGAAGCCATAGTTGATTGACATGTGTCAAGTGGGGACCAAAAGTAAAAGGGTATAAAAGTAATAGTACATATTTTCTCTCTTCACATGCAAGCCACATGTCAATTCTCTCATTATTTTAAAACGTCCATAACCTTTTCATGCAACATTATTTTTTTAAAAAAAATTCACCATAATAACAAGCGTTTTTTTATCTTTAATATGAATATGACTTTGTTATATAAAAATAAAAAAAAAATTTACGTCATTGTGTCTTTGTGTCTTTTCGTCATTGTGTCTTTCTGTTTTTATTGTGTTTTTTTCGTCATTGTGTCTTTCAAATCATTATTATGTTTTTTTAAATGCTAATAATACGGTTGTGTAATAATAATACGTAAATATAATGATAAAATAACAACAAATTATCAAATATATAAAATACAATGATGAATACATATTACATAATTACATGAAACGTAAAACAAAATGATGAATACATATAACACAATGATTTGAAACGTAAAACACAATGGTGAATACATGTAATATAATGACCTGAAACGTAAAATACAATGGAAACTACATATTACGCAATGACATGAACGTAATACACAATGACTAAAACACAATGATAAGTAGAAAGACAAATGATGAGCACTAAGACACAATTACAAACAAAAAGATACAGTGACGTAATCTTTGTTTTAATTGTTATCTTTAATATGAGTATCAATTGATAACACAATGACCAAAATCTATAACACAAAGCATAGAAAAACCCAAATAAAAATCATAATGAACAACTAATAATATAATACAAAAAACTCACTAATTTTTTTTATTTTTATATAACAATATGATACTCATATTAAAGATAAAAAAACGCTTGTTATTATGGTAATTTTTTTTAAAAAAATAATGTTGCATGAAAAAGTTATAGACGCTTTAAAATGATGGGGGAATTGACATGTGCCTTGCATATGGAAAGAGAAAGTCAACAAAAGTGGGTTATTACCTTCATGCTCTTCTCATCAATTTATTTTCTTAAATTAATCTCCACCATTAAAATCCAAGATCAATAGATTAGATTCTTTCTCACCCTTCTCATTTTTGTTGTCCTTTGTATTTTAACTTTTCCCTATATTCTTTTACTATATATTTCAAAATACTTGGTGAAATCCAAAAATCAACAACAAACCATGTATTTAAAAGATTGAAAAAAAAATAATTTTAAATGTTATCATTAACATATTATAGTATGTATATTGTGAGAGATTGTAAAGACAAATATAACTCGAATATGCTTTCATTTTACAAAGTTGTTTTTTTTAATCATTAAATTATAAGTATATGCTTAAAAGTCGATCCATTTTTTTTAAAAATCAATCAATTTATCTATTATTATTATTATTGTAAATTGTCATATAAATTTATAACTTATAAATCTATGTTTGGTCCTACTATCTACCTGTAGACATATAGGATAACCATTTACCTGAAGACTGAAAGTGACTGGGGTGACTGAATGAAAAAAATTGTCTTCTAAGTTGTCATCTAGGAAGTGATATGATTATTCAGCTAAAAGTTTTATAGAAGCTTAAATATTTTTAAATGAAAACTGATCCAACCTTTGAAAAATGATAGATGAATTGATTTTGTGTGCCTAACGTATGAAGTTATTAAGCTAAAAAGGCTTGTGAACTGTCATTGATGTGTATGGTAGCTTTCCATGATAAGTAAAAGTTTGAAGTGATATAAACTAAATCTGCTAAACTTATTGTGGAGAGTCATTTTGAAGATGTTTGCATGTCCCTAGATACATCTCTCCGAATGATAGGCAAAAAAGCGATTACCCAGTCATACACAAGCCTGTTAGTGTCTTGATCGCCAAAAATATTATATTTCATTATCAGCATAAAAAAAATTATATATTGTAAATATATATGAAAATATTGTCATTCAAATTTGTTTTCTAAAAAGCTTAAAGAGGTCCCAGGGAACTACAGGGGTGGGGCATACAAATAAGTTCTAAACACCCTGAATGTAAGGCTTGTAAGTCTGGATGGCATGTAAGTCCAACGTTCAACCTTAAAGCTTAAAATTAATTTTGTATAGAGAAAATCTTTTGATCAAGCACTAGGGAGTTGGAGTCAAATTGGGGTGATCTGGGGAAAGCCAAATACGCTTTAAGAAGAGATAAGGGGCATCATAGGTCCATAAGTGATGTCCATATAAGCTTTATGCCTAATTGAATCTAAGCGTATCACAGGCGCAATGAAAATCATGTTAAGTTGTTTATTACCCGCTATCAACCTTTTCACTATGTCATAATAATGCTGAAAATGAATCATTGTGAAAGTATTTTAATCAATATGATTTCATATTCGGATCTTTTCTTAAAAGGGTTGCTTGTTTAAAACAACTGAAATTTGATCCCAAAATATGTTAAACCTAATGAAGGCCAGATGGGTAAATTATTTTTGTTTTAGTTTAGGTTTAGTTCTAATTTTGTTTTATTTTTAAATTTTTAATTTTTACCTCATGCTTACTCGTGTCGAAACAAATGCCTTAAGAAATCGTTTTTAACATGACTCGGGATTGTTTTTAGCCCATGCAATTTGATGGTTGCAAGTCATGTTTTTGGGCCATTCTGTCTGGCTTAATGTGTTCAAAATTCTCGTGATCTCGGCCCTATCCGTTTAGCCCAGAAAGCTGTTCTCGGGCCATCTGCGATCTCGGCCCAGATGAAAATTTCAAGCGTCTTTAAATAGAAGGTTCTTGATGAATTATTGATCATTCTTGAAATTTGCAAACACTCAAGAACCTTCATCTTCAAAATCATCCGAAATCTCAGAATATTTAATCATCAATCTTGTCTTGATTTCATTAAGCTTTGAACGGATTTTTCTAAAAGGTAAGAAATTCTAACCGAAGTCTATGTTTTATTCACTGCTATGAGAGTTTTGAGATTGTATTGGATCGTTTGGGTTATGAGATATGATTAGTTTACATGTTCTTTGTGAAAGGTTAGAGTCTGATTGATTGTGTTTTGAGTTTTCTTTTGAATTTAGGTTTGCTCATCAATGGTGATTGGTGAGATGAGGAAGATGATGGGTTGTGTTATAGGGGTTTTCAGTGTTGATTGACCGAATCCTATTGGTCAACCAGAGAGCTCTTTGGTCAACTAACATCTTGAAGAGTTCTCTGTTAAACCTTGACCGAGAACCCGTCTGGTTAACCGAAAACACATCATTCTCGGTGTTCCTGAATCACTTAGGCCGAAGAACTCCTATTATTTCTCTTAACCAAAAGCATGAGCACCTATTTCTGTTGGCAAGTAGCATGACTTGTGCTGGATTTTTAGTGGGCTTCAATATATCAGGAATAAAGGCACTAAATAAGAATACACCAGTAGATGCTAGTGGATGGGGAGCTACTAAATCTGACCAAGCTCAACAGATGGGAGCTTCGGTCGCATACTAGAGAGCTGAGGTTGATATTTTGAATATAACTAGAATCAAGCAATAAACCAAGGGGGAGAATGTTTGGCCGTATTTTGTGGTTTATGCTTTTTATTATTAGACCTAGTTGGGCCATATTATGTAAACTGAAATCTTTAGATTTCGGTGGGCTTTAGTATTTTTTGGGCCTTGGTTGGTAGATCTATATATACGATTTATGTAGTTCATTGTAGGGTTGTTCGTCTAAGTTGGTCAATCACCCGTGTAAGTTTGTTAAGGGCTTAAGCACCCCACGTAATAATATACGTGTGTTTTGAAGCTAGTTCATCGTGTTCATTGTTATTGTTTTGCTGTTATAGAATCGGCTTGTTGATTAGTTTCCGCCTAATCAACGAGTTCATTGATATCACACTGAAAGATTCTCTCATGGACGTACACTTTTCAAGCTCGAACAGTGTAAGGTTCTTAATCTCTTGTTCATTTAGTACTAAACTTGAAAAGTGTTGGTCAAAATATTAAACAATGAAATAAATATACCAATTTTTAACTATAACAACAAATTGTAAAAAAAAAAAAATTAGAATTGTTGATACCTGGGATGCTTTAAAGAAGACGTTGGTTATAGAGAATGTCATCTGATAGGTAAGTCCACATTTTTTCCCATACAACTTCAGGTCTAGACATACTTTCAGACATTAACATTGTAGCGAATAAGCTTCGTAAATAATAACCAGTGCCTGAGAAACTTGCTTCTGAAATTGCTTCAACGTATTCATTGTCATCATCCAAAAGGCCATATGCGTAACATGCATCTCTAAATGTAGGGTATACTACATTATTGAATGTTTTAATTTCATCGAATGTTCTTGGACCTTTTACTTTGTTCAACAAAATTCTTAAATAATACGCTTCACCAAGAGAGGGAGAAACAACATGAATTCTACCAATTGAAAACCATTTTTTCCTTCTTTCCCACTGCGTTTATCGATCTTCCAAACAAACTCTGTAGGAAATTCAACATAACTTAGTTTACGTGCTTCTGGGTAAGTCTGATTGGAGTTCATCCATTCTAAAAACATTGAGGTAGCCACTGAAGGTTTATCCAAGACATCATCTATAACATCAGAGTCTTCATATATAACCTGCTATTGTCCCGGAAGATGAAAAGGAAGCTTAATGACTGAAGGATTCCTATAATGAATGTCATAAGAGAAAATTCTCCATGACGCTTTGCATGCAGATATGTATCTACAGCTATAGTACTCTTTTATTTCATCTACTGATTCTTGACGGTCATATTGTTGATTGCTTGGTACAAAACAAATAGAAGCCCTTGGCCTTTGTTTATATATTTAAACAAATATTTGATTGAACCAGCCTGATTGCACCACTCCATATTGATGTGAGCTTGATATCTTTTTAAAAGTGTTTTGTTATATGGAACAACAATTCTGTTATATAATTTAACATTTGACTTGTCAACAAAACGTCCATCATCACGCCTTCTATATACAGGATAACCTTCACCGTCTATGCTTAAAAATTCACAGAATTTTTTCTGGAAGTTGTTAGAGCACTTTCTATCAACCATGCTGGACGGTTGATATTTTCAATTCCACAAGGACCATGAATCATAAACTCCTTTACAAGATAATACATGTGACATCTGCCCCGATCCGACCCGACCCAGGTACCCGTTTCTCTGACCCGATCTCTTTCTTTTATGATTTAATATTTATTTATACTTATATTTTACTTTTAATAATAATATATATTTTCCTTCCCGCCTCTTTCTCTCTTTTTCTTTCCGCCGTCCCATCCCTCTTCTTCTCTCTTTCCGCCTTCTTTTCCCTCTTGTCGCCGTCCCGCCCTTACGCCTTGTTTCCCTCTTTGCTTGTCCTTTGGTTCTTCCCGCCTAAGGATGTCTGCAGCTCCACGCGCCAGACTCCTTGCATGGAAGCCTGCGTGAAGACATCTTGTTCCTGCGATGCGTGAAGAGAACTCTTCTTGCAGCGCGCTAAGAATGCATGTTCTTCCCGCAATGCGCTAAGAATGTATGTTCTTCCCGCGATGCGCTTAGAATTCTTGTTCTTCACGCAGCACGCTAAGGATGTGATTCTTCCCGCAGTGCGCTAAGGATTGTTGTGCCAGCCTTCGCGCTCGCGCACTCAGCCTTCCCGCGCTTAACCCTTGTATCTTCTGTTTAAATCTAGCCGTTTGCTTTTGTGTTGTCTTATCTTCTGTGCTGTTGACCTAACCTATCTAATGTCTGAATAGTTACTTTCGGCGCAGCATGCGTACCAACCCCCCCCATTGGTTGGTAGAAAAAGTGACTGACATCATCTTTTGAGATCTGCTTTTGCCATGCTTGACCAGTACCTTTATCTGAACCGCCCATGCCTGTTACTGTTCCCTGTCAGCTTTTATCTTGCTCCCTGCAGCTGCCATATCTTTTGATATCTTTTGCTTTTGGAATCTTTTGCTTTTTGAGATCTTTTTCCCTTTTCTAGGGATTATGTCTCCTAGGGTTTCTCTATAAATAATAGTATTATTTTTCCTAACACATCACACACAAAACACTTAATCTCTCCTGTTCTCTTGCTCCTTGCTCTCTCTGCCGTCTTCCTCTCTGCCTCCGTCTTCCTCCTTGTTCTTCCTGCTTTTCCGGTAATATATATTATAATTTACTTATTAATTATGCTAACTTATAATCAAGACTTAAAACAAATCATTAAAACAATAATCTTATTTATAGGTTAACTTGTGCTTGTTTAAAGTTGGTTCTTGCTTTATCTATCACCGCATCGTTTATCATGTGAGTTATCTCGTATCTAATCCCTTTTTATTTTAAATGCTTTGGGATGTTCATGTGTTCATACAAAACTTGAGTCTTAAACTTGTTTTTGAACTTTAGTCGCGCAGTATCCCATGTGTTGAGGACGTTTACTTGGCTGTTTATTTGTATGTGTGTATCATTAACCGCTTTGTTCGGCCTATTCCGCAGTTCCGTTGGTACCATTAGTTGAACACGGGAGACCTATCGTTTACGGTTTTCTTTGTTTACACTTGCACAGATGTTTTCTCGTTTTTATGCTCAATTGGGAGCATGGATTGAACTATGATCTATGAACTATCTTAGGCTTGATCACAATCTGATTACACCCTTGTTAAACTCTAGACATACACGTGTTGCGCGCAGATTTACTGTGATTATCTATGATTATCTATTAAACTTGATTTCTCACCAACACGCAAGTGTTTGACGTTTATTTTAACACATGTTCAGGTTTGCAGTAGCTGTTTTGGAGCTTGTGGACACGTAGGACGTTTTTACTTTTGGACCTAGAATTAAAATGTATCAAGACAAGTTAATGTTGTTTGAATGTTATAATTTATAATATATTGATTTATGTTCTTTATTTTCCCCGCTGCGCGTGCGCGATAAAATGTGTATTAATAAATATTGACACCAACAGTGTCGCGAGTAATGAAGCAATATGTGGCGCCCCGATGTATAATCCGCCTTTGGTCGGGGTGTTACAGATTGGTATCAGAGCTCGTTGACTTTAGGATAGGTGGTTAGACGTAACGGCCTAGAATACCTAAGAGTCCCTTCTCGCGCATGAGAGAAATCTCATGTTTGCGCACTTATTGTTAATTACTCGTTATTTATGAATATGCTCGCGCTTGCGCAGTATATGATTTTATGTTCTATTTCGCGATATTTCGATTTTTGTTGAATTTCGATTTTTATTGATTGTAACTTACATATTCGTTTGTTGGGATTTGAAGATCCGAAAAGTCATGGTGATACATGAATAGTTGATTTTCAATTTCCATTCACGATTATGTTCTGAGGTTGGAGACTTGAAAAGTCATGGTGATACATGAATTGTCAACCTCCAATACTCATTTTCTTGTATGTTTTATATTGAGGATTGAAAAGTCATGGTGATACATGAATCGTCAATCTCCAATACTCGTTTGCCCGTATATTTTAAATTGGGAATTCGGAAAGTCATGGTGATACATGAATTGTCGATTCTTGATTCGAATTTGTTACCTTTATTAAGTCTGCATTTAGGATCATTTATTTTACTTTAACTTTTGATAGTATCTAACTCTGCGAAACCAAGCTTTATAAGATTAAAACTTTGCGCTAAAACCAAGATATTAACTAAAATTAAAATTTTTATAGAATGCCTCCGCTATCTCGCCGATTTCAGAGAAGAGAAGCCTCGCGCATGCGTAGACAGCAACGTTCCCAGGAAATGGCCGCCGCAATAGCCCAAGCTTTGAGCCAAAACAATGCTAATACCTCCAGTTATAACATTAAGTCCTTTAATGCGGGTAACCCTCCGAAGTTCACAGGTCTTGAAGGAGCCACCGTGATGCTCCAATGGCTTGAGAAGATTGAAAACGCTTTCCTCCATACCCAATGCCCCTCGGAAAGACGAACCCTATATGCTTCCAGTGTCCTGGAATCCAGAGCGCTTACATGGTGGAATGGAGTAGCTCATGCGCGTGGCGCAGAGGCTGCTTCTAGCATGACATGGGAGGAATTCAAGGAAATTCTTACGCGAGAATTCTGCCCTCCCAACGAAGTTAAGCGCCTGGAGGAAGAATTCTGGAACTTGAAGCAATACAGCGGTGAAGCGCGCGAGTACGCGACGCGCTTCCACGAGCTAAGCTTACTGGTCCCTCACCTTGTTACCCCTTCCCGCCGAGCCATCGAGAAATTCCTTGGGGGTCTCCCCATGGAAATTCAAGATTCTGTATGGGCCAGAAACCCAGTAACCCTCTCTGACGCCATCGAATTGGCCGCTGTGCTCAGCGACAACCATGTCAGAGCAGGAACCCTGTTCCTGTGGGGAACTGAGAAGACCAAACCCACCAAGACTGTCCCTGAACCAACAGAAACCAAACCAGAACCCTCAAACCATAACCAGAAACGTAGGCGCAGACAAGCCTATGCGCTTACCAACCCGCCCATTGTCCAGCAACCCATTTATCAACCTCCAGTTTACGCGCCTAACCCACTGTCAACCTACCCAGCACCTCCTGTAGTCCACAACTATGCCTTAACCAATCCCGCACTCCCTGCCCCGCCAACTAAGAAACCTTACACAGGAAACCAACCCTTTTGCCCAACCTGTAGACTTCATCACCCACCTCAAGTCCCGTGTCGACAATGTAACCGATGTGGCCGCATAGGTCACTCCGTTGAGTACTGTAGAACCCCTCCCTCCAATCCGATTGCGCCAACACCACCAGCCTACCCGCAGAACCCACAGCCAACTTACCAAAACCCACGACCCAGATCGTGCTTTAACTGCGGTGATCCAAGTCATTTCCGGAACGCGTGCCCAAGGCTACAAGTTCAGATTACTCAAGCGAATCCGGTGAACCAAATTTCGAACCAAGTGACGCGTGGCCGAGCTTTTAACATAACCGCGCACCAAGCGCAAGCGAATAACGACGTAGTTAATGGTACATTTTTGCTTAACGGATTTTATGCATCTATGCTTTTTGATACTGGCGCCGATCGAAGTTTTATCTCTCGCGCCTTTGAGCGGAAGCTTGCGCGACCGCGCGATAACTTAAAAGAAGATTTTTCAGTTGAATTGGCTAATGGCGAAACTGTTTTAATAAACTCGGTGATTAAAGATTGTACGCTTAACCTTAACGAAAACGATTTTCTGATCGACCTCATCCCTATGCCTCTTGGAAGCTTTGATGTTATCATTGGTATGGACTGGCTCTCGAAGAATCGCGCCGAAGTTATTTGCGCCAAGAAATTGATTCGCATACCTCGAGGAAATGGTGATCTTCACATCTACGGCGAAAAACCCTCCAGTGGTCTTAAACTTATGTCTTGCGCCGAAGCCCAAAGACTCATGCGGAAGAAGTGTATTGCATTTCTAGCCCATGTGGTTAAACCCGATGAAGGAAGGAAGCTTCGCGATATCCCTGTTGTGCGTGATTTTCCTGAAGTTTTTCCTGATGATCTTCCTGGTATCCCTCCCGCTCGTGAAGTCGAGTTTCGTGTTGATCTTGTCCCTGGTGCTTCCCCCGTTGCTAAATCTCCTTACCGTCTTGCACCCGCTGAGATGCAAGAATTGGCCAGCCAACTTCAAGAGTTGACTGCTAAAGGATTCATTCGCCCTAGCTCTTCGCCCTGGGGTGCTCCGGTGTTGTTCGTTAAAAAGAAAGATGGATCGTTTCGCATGTGCATTGATTACCGCGAGTTGAACAAACTCACCATTAAAAACCGGTATCCTTTACCGCGTATTGACGACCTCTTTGATCAACTCCAAGGTGCCTCCTGTTTCTCGAAGATTGATCTCCGCTCTGGTTATCACCAGTTGCGTATCCGCGATGAAGATGTTCCGAAGACTGCTTTTCGTACTCGTTATGGCCATTTTGAATTCTTGGTCATGTCCTTCGGTCTAACCAACGCACCCGCCGTTTTCATGGATCTAATGAATCGGGTGTGTAGGCCTTTCTTGGATAAATTCGTGATCGTGTTTATCGATGATGTTCTGGTGTATTCTAAGACCAAGGCCGAGCATGAGCAACATCTCCGATTGGTATTGCAAAAGCTTAGAGCCGAGCAACTCTATGCTAAGCTTTCCAAGTGTGAATTTTGGTCTGATGAAGTACAGTTTCTTGGTCATGTTGTAAACAAGATGGGTATTCATGTCGACCCATCCAAGATTGAAGCAATCAAGAACTGGATTACGCCATCCTCTCCTTCTGAGATCCGTTCCTTTCTGGGCTTAGCTGGTTATTACCGGCGCTTCATTTCGAACTTCTCGAAGATCGCTTTGCCTTTAACAGCTCTGACGCACAAAGGTAAACCGTATATTTGGGGCTCGAAGCAAGAAGAAGCCTTTCTAACGCTCAAGCGTTTGTTGTGTGAAGCTCCTGTTCTTGCGCTACCTGAGGGTAATGATGATTTTGTCGTGTATTGCGATGCATCCAACCAAGGTCTCGGTTGTGTTCTTATGCAACGAGGCAAGGTTATCGCTTACGCATCAAGGCAACTCAAGGTTCATGAAAAGAATTATACAACTCACGACCTCGAGCTTGGTGCAGTTGTTTTTGCCTTGAAGATCTGGAGACACTACCTTTATGGTACTAAGTGTATCCTCTACACTGACCATAAAAGCCTTCAGCATATCTTTGATCAAAAGGAACTTAACATGAGGCAACGCCGATGGAACGAACTCATCAGCGATTACGATTGTGAGATCCGGTATCATCCTGGTAAGGCTAATGTGGTAGCCGATGCGCTCAGCCGAAAACCCTGCCAGCTTAACTGTATTTTGCCGCGCACGCAGCTTCACTTCGCGCCGATTCAAAGCAACCTTGAATCGCGTATTCGTGACGCGCAGCGCGCATCCATCAGTAATGGTAACCTTCGCGCCGAGTTAGCGTGTGGCGCGGAAGCACTCTTTGTCCCTAATCTGAGTGGAATTCTCTGCTATCTTAATCGCATCTGGGTTCCCTTTGATGAGAATCTTCGCGCTGATATCCTGAGTGAAGCGCACAAATCTCGATATTCTATTCACCCTGGCGCTGATAAGATGTACAAGGATTTGCGCATTACTTATTGGTGGCCTGGCATGAAAAAGGATATTGCTGTGTTCGTAGCTAAGTGCCTGACTTGTTCTAAAGTTAAAGCTGAACACCAACGCCCATCTGGTTTGCTCGAACAACTAGAAATTCCTACGTGGAAATGGGAAGGTATAGCAATGGACTTTATTACCAAGTTACCTTTGACAGCAAGCAAACATGATAGCATTTGGGTAATAGTGGATCGATTGACTAAATCTGCTCACTTTCTGCCCATTCGTGAAAACTACCGTGTTGAGCATCTCGCGCAGCTTTATGTCAAGGAAATCGTCTGCCGCCATGGTACTCCTTTGAGCATCATATCCGATCGCGATGGCCGTTTTATATCTCGCTTTTGGAAATCTCTCCAATCTGCACTAGGAACTCGCTTGGACATGAGTACGGCATATCATCCTCAGACTGACGGTCAGTCTGAGCGAACTATTCAAACTCTTGAGGATATGCTCCGATCTTGTGTTCTTGATTTTGGAGGTAATTGGGATTCACACCTGCCTTTGATCGAGTTTTCTTATAACAACAGCTATCATTCCAGTATCGGTATGGCCCCATTTGAAGCACTTTACGGTCGTAAATGCCGCTCCCCGATTTGTTGGAGCGAAGTGGGTGAAACTCAAATCACAGGACCCGAACTTGTTCAAGAGACAACCGATAAAATCGCCAAGATCCGTGATCATCTGCTGACTGCCAGAAGCCGACAGAAGAGTTACGCAGATCGTAGGCGGAAGCCTCTCGAATTTCAAGTTGGTAATCTTGTTCTCCTCAAAGTGTCGCCTTGGAAAGGTGTTGTCCGCTTTGGGAAGAAGGGTAAGCTTGCTCCTCGTTATGTTGGTCCATTCAAGATTCTCGCGCGTGTGGGAAAAGTTGCCTACAGACTTGACCTGCCGCCCGCGCTCAGTAATGTGCATCCAACGTTCCATGTATCCAATCTCAAGAAGTGTTTAGCTGACGAGAACCTTCACATTTCACTCGATGAAGTTCAAGTTGATGAATCTATGCATTTCGTTGAGAAGCCTGTTGAGATTATGGATCGCGAGGTTAAGCAAACCAAGCGCAGTCGTATCCCTATCGTGAAAGTTCGCTGGGAGTCCAAGCGCGGAGCCGAGTTTACATGGGAAAGGGAAGATCAAATGAAGATCAAGTACCCGCACCTGTTCTCTGCGCAACCTACTTCGAGATAAATTTCGGGACGAAATTTCTTAAAGTAGGGGAGACTGTGACATCTGCCCCGATCCGACCCGACCCAGGTACCCGTTTCTCTGACCCGATCTCTTTCTTTTATGATTTAATATTTATTTATACTTATATTTTACTTTTAATAATAATATATATTTTCCTTCCCGCCTCTTTCTCTCTTTTTCTTTCCGCCGTCCCATCCCTCTTCTTCTCTCTTTCCGCCTTCTTTTCCCTCTTGTCGCCGTCCCGCCCTTACGCCTTGTTTCCCTCTTTGCTTGTCCTTTGGTTCTTCCCGCCTAAGGATGTCTGCAGCTCCACGCGCCAGACTCCTTGCATGGAAGCCTGCGTGAAGACATCTTGTTCCTGCGATGCGTGAAGAGAACTCTTCTCGCAGCGCGCTAAGAATGCATGTTCTTCCCGCAATGCGCTAAGAATGTATGTTCTTCCCGCGATGCGCTTAGAATTCTTGTTCTTCACGCAGCACGCTAAGGATGTGATTCTTCCCGCAGTGCGCTAAGGATTGTTGTGCCAGCCTTCGCGCTCGCGCACTCAGCCTTCCCGCGCTTAACCCTTGTATCTTCTGTTTAAATCTAGCCGTTTGCTTTTGTGTTGTCTTATCTTCTGTGCTGTTGACCTAACCTATCTAATGTCTGAATAGTTACTTTCGGCGCAGCATGCGTACCAACCCCCCCCATTGGTTGGTAGAAAAAGTGACTGACATCATCTTTTGAGATCTGCTTTTGCCATGCTTGACCAGTACCTTTATCTGAACCGCCCATGCCTGTTACTGTTCCCTGTCAGCTTTTATCTTGCTCCCTGCAGCTGCCATATCTTTTGATATCTTTTGCTTTTGGAATCTTTTGCTTTTTGAGATCTTTTTCCCTTTTCTAGGGATTATGTCTCCTAGGGTTTCTCTATAAATAATAGTATTATTTTTCCTAACACATCACACACAAAACACTTAATCTCTCCTGTTCTCTTGCTCCTTGCTCTCTCTGCCGTCTTCCTCTCTGCCTCCGTCTTCCTCCTTGTTCTTCCTGCTTTTCCGGTAATATATATTATAATTTACTTATTAATTATGCTAACTTATAATCAAGACTTAAAACAAATCATTAAAACAATAATCTTATTTATAGGTTAACTTGTGCTTGTTTAAAGTTGGTTCTTGCTTTATCTATCACCGCATCGTTTATCATGTGAGTTATCTCGTATCTAATCCCTTTTTATTTTAAATGCTTTGGGATGTTCATGTGTTCATACAAAACTTGAGTCTTAAACTTGTTTTTGAACTTTAGTCGCGCAGTATCCCATGTGTTGAGGACGTTTACTTGGCTGTTTATTTGTATGTGTGTATCATTAACCGCTTTGTTCGGCCTATTCCGCAGTTCCGTTGGTACCATTAGTTGAACACGGGAGACCTATCGTTTACGGTTTTCTTTGTTTACACTTGCACAGATGTTTTCTCGTTTTTATGCTCAATTGGGAGCATGGATTGAACTATGATCTATGAACTATCTTAGGCTTGATCACAATCTGATTACACCCTTGTTAAACTCTAGACATACACGTGTTGCGCGCAGATTTACTGTGATTATCTATGATTATCTATTAAACTTGATTTCTCACCAACACGCAAGTGTTTGACGTTTATTTTAACACATGTTCAGGTTTGCAGTAGCTGTTTTGGAGCTTGTGGACACGTAGGACGTTTTTACTTTTGGACCTAGAATTAAAATGTATCAAGACAAGTTAATGTTGTTTGAATGTTATAATTTATAATATATTGATTTATGTTCTTTATTTTCCCCGCTGCGCGTGCGCGATAAAATGTGTATTAATAAATATTGACACCAACAGTGTCGCGAGTAATGAAGCAATATGTGGCGCCCCGATGTATAATCCGCCTTTGGTCGGGGTGTTACAATACAATTCTGGATCAACATTGTTGTCTGGTATTTCAGCAGAAATGAATGGATCAACATGGTCAAATGTTGGAAGCTTGTGATTGGCATTCATAAATAAGCATTTATGAGCATGAGGCAAGCCATGTTTTTGAAACTCGATGGTATACACAACTAAAAATATGAAACATAAGATCAAAATAAAGTATAAAAAATATTGTCATATAAAAAAGTTGTTATGTAAATAAATAGTAAATAGAAACAAATAGATATGCATATGTAAAACGGGTGAATAATAATCTAGTTTGTCATAAACTAATATGAATGTAAAACTTGGTGAATAATAAAATGATGATGTAACATACCTCCTGGTTGCTTTCGTTATCGGCATCTCGAATTGAAACTCCTCTCGATTTCTTCAAACTCCAACTGTCTTAACTGTCGGCTGCTTTCGTTATCGGCATCTGTGGTGGGAGGTCCACCAGCCGTGGTGGTGGATAGTTTCACGCTCTTGTTCAGGATCAAAACCGGTACGACAGAAACCCTAGCCAGTATTATAACGATAGAAACCGGTTCGGACTTACCTGAACTGGCTAACACGTTTGCTGACGTGGATTTAGGTTTGATATTGAATGATAATATTAAGAACTGGTGTAAGTATGTGGAAACCTGAAAGTGTTGTCTTGTTTAAGTGGTGAGTACACTTGGTTTATATCGAGTAAGTTGAAAAATTGAGAAGAGCCTAATATACTTCATATTGAACAATATGACACAATATCACGACCGTTTGATGTATATATATGCATTTATACATAAGATATGATTTCGATCATTGCTCCAACATAACTAGCACCAGATTGAGATATTAGTTTGATGAGTTTGAATCTCTTTGATCCGTGGTACCTACTAACGGTAGCGATAACGGAGTCAATAACTTGAATAGTGAAACTGAATTTCGATCATTGCTCCAACATAACTAGCACCATACCTACTATATAGACGCCACATATATAAGCCTAATATTGTTCACTCAACACGCCACTAATAATCACGGAACGCCGCCGTCTTGCCAGATCCGGTCTGCGCACACGCCATCAAGTCACGCCCAGCCAACACCACCGGAATCGCGTACGTGTCGGAGAAATTGAATGCTGGTTTGACAATGTTTAAGAAAAGATGTAGGGAGCTTAACATAAAGAGATGACCTCATAGAAAGCTTAAGAGCACTAAGTCACTAATTCAAAATGTTAAGGTAAATTGCTATAATAGTATTATACATATATTGAAAGTTTGTTTGGCAATGTCAATTTTCCCAAATAAGCCCTGCAACTGAACGCTACCGTTAGCGGAAACCACGGATCCGAGAGATTCAAACTTATCAAACTAATATCTCAATCTGGTGCTAGTTATGTTGGAGCAATGAATTCTTCTACTACACAAATGTTTTAATATTCTTGTGTAGTAGAATAATTCATTGCTCCAACATAACTAGCACCAGATTGAGATATTAGTTTGATGAGTTTGAATCTCTCGGATCCGTGGTATCCGCTAACGGTAGCTATAACGGAGTCCATAGTTAAATAGTGAAATGGAAATTCGAGGTTAGGGTTTGGAAACTGTTATTATTTTGAAAGGCTAAATAGAATCATGAGTTGAGTGGTTTATATGGTTTAATTTATGGTTTTAGAGCTTTAGAAATTTGGCAAAGGGCGTTCAGTTGCAGGTACGTATATATAATAAATGAGAGAAAGGAGGGAGAGGGAGAGACAGTTGAGTTTGAAGAAATCGAGAGGAGTTTCTAGATGCCGATAACGAAAGCAGCCAAGAAATTGAAATATTGTTTGACAATGTCAATTTTCCCAAATAAGCCCTGCAACTGATTCAAGATGCCGATAACAAAAGCAACCAAGAAATTGAAAGTTCGTTTGGCAATGTCAATTTTTCCAAATAAGTCTTGCAACTGAACGCCGTTTGCCAAATTTCGAATAATAATAAATAATAAATAAATAAATAATATTAATAATAATGATAAATAAAAATAATAATAACAAAAGAAAAGAAAACAAAGAAAAAAAAGAAAAAAAAACAATAAGACAAATTTATGGGTTTTTCAAAGAGAAGAAAAAAAAGAAAAAAAAGAAAAAAATAATAATAAGACAAATTTATGGGTTTTTCTAGAAAACCCCACGCCACGTACAGTTTTATACGCGACGAATTAGTCGGTTTTTTAGCAATTTGGAGGTGGCAGTAAAAAACCCCTTATTGAAGAGCACATGACTATGCGATAAAAAACGTCATTATCATGCCACCCAGATTAAAATAACACGACTATGCCTCATAAGGCACATAGTCATGTGAATGTGATTCTTTATTTCAAAAGTTATATAATTTTTTTATTTTTTACTTTTTTTTTGAAAAAATAAATCAGTTTTGGCTTTAAATACCTTATTATGTATCGTTTAATATTCGTGTATGTGGTGTATACTAAATATATAAGCTCGTTTATGTTGGTATATAATTATCGAGCTTCTAAACCATGTGATGGTTTTAAATTAAACATAATATTTTGAACATTATTGTTAACAAATGGTTATATTAATTTAATAGTTTAAACCATAATATCTACCTATTCTGATAAAATAAAATAATTGTAGACATTTGTCAATTGCTATCTTTTAGTTAATTCTTATAATTCTTTTCCATTCAAAACTAAAATCTTAATTAACCCTAATATATGTAATAGATCAATAACTATTCACTTTTCTTTTATACTCTATTTATATTATATCTATATATTTTTATAAAAATAAATATTAACATGGTTGAGTTAATCTACAAAGACCAATAAAAATAAGAAGTGTGAGAAGCCATAGTTGATTGACATGTGTCAAGTGGGGACCAAAAGTAAAAGGGTATAAAAGTAATAGTACATATTTTCTCTCTTCACATGCAAGCCACATGTCAATTCTCTCATTATTTTAAAACGTCCATAACCTTTTCATGCAACATTATTTTTTTAAAAAAAATTCACCATAATAACAAGCGTTTTTTTATCTTTAATATGAATATGACTTTGTTATATAAAAATAAAAAAAAAATTTACGTCATTGTGTCTTTGTGTCTTTTCGTCATTGTGTCTTTCTGTTTTTATTGTGTTTTTTTCGTCATTGTGTCTTTCAAATCATTATTATGTTTTTTTAAATGCTAATAATACGGTTGTGTAATAATAATACGTAAATATAATGATAAAATAACAACAAATTATCAAATATATAAAATACAATGATGAATACATATTACATAATTACATGAAACGTAAAACAAAATGATGAATACATATAACACAATGATTTGAAACGTAAAACACAATGGTGAATACATGTAATATAATGACCTGAAACGTAAAATACAATGGAAACTACATATTACGCAATGACATGAACGTAATACACAATGACTAAAACACAATGATAAGTAGAAAGACAAATGATGAGCACTAAGACACAATTACAAACAAAAAGATACAGTGACGTAATCTTTGTTTTAATTGTTATCTTTAATATGAGTATCAATTGATAACACAATGACCAAAATCTATAACACAAAGCATAGAAAAACCCAAATAAAAATCATAATGAACAACTAATAATATAATACAAAAAACTCACTAATTTTTTTTATTTTTATATAACAATATGATACTCATATTAAAGATAAAAAAACGCTTGTTATTATGGTAATTTTTTTTAAAAAAATAATGTTGCATGAAAAAGTTATAGACGCTTTAAAATGATGGGGGAATTGACATGTGCCTTGCATATGGAAAGAGAAAGTCAACAAAAGTGGGTTATTACCTTCATGCTCTTCTCATCAATTTATTTTCTTAAATTAATCTCCACCATTAAAATCCAAGATCAATAGATTAGATTCTTTCTCACCCTTCTCATTTTTGTTGTCCTTTGTATTTTAACTTTTCCCTATATTCTTTTACTATATATTTCAAAATACTTGGTGAAATCCAAAAATCAACAACAAACCATGTATTTAAAAGATTGAAAAAAAAATAATTTTAAATGTTATCATTAACATATTATAGTATGTATATTGTGAGAGATTGTAAAGACAAATATAACTCGAATATGCTTTCATTTTACAAAGTTGTTTTTTTTAATCATTAAATTATAAGTATATGCTTAAAAGTCGATCCATTTTTTTTAAAAATCAATCAATTTATCTATTATTATTATTATTGTAAATTGTCATATAAATTTATAACTTATAAATCTATGTTTGGTCCTACTATCTACCTGTAGACATATAGGATAACCATTTACCTGAAGACTGAAAGTGACTGGGGTGACTGAATGAAAAAAATTGTCTTCTAAGTTGTCATCTAGGAAGTGATATGATTATTCAGCTAAAAGTTTTATAGAAGCTTAAATATTTTTAAATGAAAACTGATCCAACCTTTGAAAAATGATAGATGAATTGATTTTGTGTGCCTAACGTATGAAGTTATTAAGCTAAAAAGGCTTGTGAACTGTCATTGATGTGTATGGTAGCTTTCCATGATAAGTAAAAGTTTGAAGTGATATAAACTAAATCTGCTAAACTTATTGTGGAGAGTCATTTTGAAGATGTTTGCATGTCCCTAGATACATCTCTCCGAATGATAGGCAAAAAAGCGATTACCCAGTCATACACAAGCCTGTTAGTGTCTTGATCGCCAAAAATATTATATTTCATTATCAGCATAAAAAAAATTATATATTGTAAATATATATGAAAATATTGTCATTCAAATTTGTTTTCTAAAAAGCTTAAAGAGGTCCCAGGGAACTACAGGGGTGGGGCATACAAATAAGTTCTAAACACCCTGAATGTAAGGCTTGTAAGTCTGGATGGCATGTAAGTCCAACGTTCAACCTTAAAGCTTAAAATTAATTTTGTATAGAGAAAATCTTTTGATCAAGCACTAGGGAGTTGGAGTCAAATTGGGGTGATCTGGGGAAAGCCAAATACGCTTTAAGAAGAGATAAGGGGCATCATAGGTCCATAAGTGATGTCCATATAAGCTTTATGCCTAATTGAATCTAAGCGTATCACAGGCGCAATGAAAATCATGTTAAGTTGTTTATTACCCGCTATCAACCTTTTCACTATGTCATAATAATGCTGAAAATGAATCATTGTGAAAGTATTTTAATCAATATGATTTCATATTCGGATCTTTTCTTAAAAGGGTTGCTTGTTTAAAACAACTGAAATTTGATCCCAAAATATGTTAAACCTAATGAAGGCCAGATGGGTAAATTATTTTTGTTTTAGTTTAGGTTTAGTTCTAATTTTGTTTTATTTTTAAATTTTTAATTTTTACCTCATGCTTACTCGTGTCGAAACAAATGCCTTAAGAAATCGTTTTTAACATGACTCGGGATTGTTTTTAGCCCATGCAATTTGATGGTTGCAAGTCATGTTTTTGGGCCATTCTGTCTGGCTTAATGTGTTCAAAATTCTCGTGATCTCGGCCCTATCCGTTTAGCCCAGAAAGCTGTTCTCGGGCCATCTGCGATCTCGGCCCAGATGAAAATTTCAAGCGTCTTTAAATAGAAGGTTCTTGATGAATTATTGATCATTCTTGAAATTTGCAAACACTCAAGAACCTTCATCTTCAAAATCATCCGAAATCTCAGAATATTTAATCATCAATCTTGTCTTGATTTCATTAAGCTTTGAACGGATTTTTCTAAAAGGTAAGAAATTCTAACCGAAGTCTATGTTTTATTCACTGCTATGAGAGTTTTGAGATTGTATTGGATCGTTTGGGTTATGAGATATGATTAGTTTACATGTTCTTTGTGAAAGGTTAGAGTCTGATTGATTGTGTTTTGAGTTTTCTTTTGAATTTAGGTTTGCTCATCAATGGTGATTGGTGAGATGAGGAAGATGATGGGTTGTGTCATAGGGGTTTTCAGTGTTGATTGACCGAATCCTATTGGTCAACCAGAGAGCTCTTTGGTCAACTAACATCTTGAAGAGTTCTCTGTCAAACCTTGACCGAGAACCCGTCTGGTTAACCGAAAACACATCATTCTCGGTGTTCCTGAATCACTTAGGCCGAAGAACTCCTATTATTTCTCTTAACCAAAAGCATGAGCACCTATTTCTGTTGGCAAGTAGCATGACTTGTGCTGGATTTTTAGTGGGCTTCAATATATCAGGAATAAAGGCACTAAATAAGAATACACCAGTAGATGCTAGTGGATGGGGAGCTACTAAATCTGACCAAGCTCAACAGATGGGAGCTTCGGTCGCATACTAGAGAGCTGAGGTTGATATTTTGAATATAACTAGAATCAAGCAATAAACCAAGGGGGAGAATGTTTGGCCGTATTTTGTGGTTTATGCTTTTTATTATTAGACCTAGTTGGGCCATATTATGTAAACTGAAATCTTTAGATTTCGGTGGGCTTTAGTATTTTTTGGGCCTTGGTTGGTAGATCTATATATACGATTTATGTAGTTCATTGTAGGGTTGTTCGTCTAAGTTGGTCAATCACCCGTGTAAGTTTGTTAAGGGCTTACGCACCCCACGTAATAATATACGTGTGTTTTGAAGCTAGTTCATCGTGTTCATTGTTATTGTTTTGCTGTTATAGAATCGGCTTGTTGATTAGTTTCCGCCTAATCAACGAGTTCATTGATATCACACTGAAAGATTCTCTCATGGACGTACACTTTTCAAGCTCGAACAGTGTAAGGTTCTTAATCTCTTGTTCATTTAGTACTAAACTTGAAAAGTGTTGGTCAAAATATTAAACAATGAAATAAATATACCAATTTTTAACTATAACAACAAATTGTAAAAAAAAAAAAATTAGAATTGTTGATACTTGGGATGCTTTAAAGAAGACGTTGGTTATAGAGAATGTCATCTGATAGGTAAGTCCACATTTTTTCCCATACAACTTCAGGTCTAGACATACTTTCAGACATTAACATTGTAGCGAATAAGCTTCGTAAATAATAACCAGTGCCTGAGAAACTTGCTTCTGAAATTGCTTCAACGTATTCATTGTCATCATCCAAAAGGCCATATGCGTAACATGCATCTCTAAATGTAGGGTATACTACATTATTGAATGTTTTAATTTCATCGAATGTTCTTGGACCTTTTACTTTGTTCAACAAAATTCTTAAATAATACGCTTCACCAAGAGAGGGAGAAACAACATGAATTCTACCAATTGAAAACCTTTTTTTCCTTCTTTCCCACTGCGTTTATCGATCTTCCAAACAAACTCTGTAGGAAATTCAACATAACTTAGTTTACGTGCTTCTGGGTAAGTCTGATTGGAGTTCATCCATTCTAAAAACATTGAGGTAGCCACTGAAGGTTTATCCAAGACATCATCTATAACATCAGAGTCTTCATATATAACCTGCTATTGTCCCGGAAGATGAAAAGGAAGCTTAATGACTGAAGGATTCCTATAATGAATGTCATAAGAGAAAATTCTCCATGACGCTTTGCATGCAGATATGTATCTACAGCTATAGTACTCTTTTATTTCATCTACTGATTCTTGACGGTCATATTGTTGATTGCTTGGTACAAAACAAATAGAAGCCCTTGGCCTTTGTTTATATATTTAAACAAATATTTGATTGAACCAGCCTGATTGCACCACTCCATATTGATGTGAGCTTGATATCTTTTTAAAAGTGTTTTGTTATATGGAACAACAATTCTGTTATATAATTTAACATTTGACTTGTCAACAAAACGTCCATCATCACGCCTTCTATATACAGGATAACCTTCACCGTCTATGCTTAAAAATTCACAGAATTTTTTCTGGAAGTTGTTAGAGCACTTTCTATCAACCATGCTGGACGGTTGATATTTTCAATTCCACAAGGACCATGAATCATAAACTCCTTTACAAGATAATACAATTCTGGATCAACATTGTTGTCTGGTATTTCAGCAGAAATGAATGGATCAACATGGTCAAATGTTGGAAGCTTGTGATTGGCATTCATAAATAAGCATTTATGAGCATGAGGCAAGCCATGTTTTTGAAACTCGATGGTATACACAACTAAAAATATGAAACATAAGATCAAAATAAAGTATAAAAAATATTGTCATATAAAAAAGTTGTTATGTAAATAAATAGTAAATAGAAACAAATAGATATGCATATGTAAAACGGGTGAATAATAATCTAGTTTGTCATAAACTAATATGAATGTAAAACTTGGTGAATAATAAAATGATGATGTAACATACCTCCTTGAACCTTTCCAAGTATTGCATTATCCTTTAAGTCTTTAATCATGGCATCCAACTTTATTTTAAATAATCTACATAAAATATCAGGTCCGTCTTCTGGTTTAAGCGTAGTGTCTTCAAAAAACCTCTCAACTTCTGGCCACTTTGGGTTACGTGTGATTGTTATAAAAAAATCTGGATATCCATACCACTTACAAAGCGACATGGCATCTAAATAGTTTTGCAACATGTACCATGTACCACCAGTAAAAGAAGAAGGTAATATAATACGCTGACCGACTTTCGAAACATCATTGTTTCCCTGATTTTGAGCAGGATGTAGATTTTCGTAAGTCTCGCATCTTAGTTTCTTCTGTTGATTGCGTATGTAAAATAGTCTTTTGCTTTCAACCATAGTATATGGATGATATGCGTGTGATGTATATACAAATATTTGATTATTTTCACACAAAATCGGGTTTTAAATTAGTTTCACCTAAACTTAATAACACACACAAATGGCAAGTGTACCAATCGAGTGGTAGTAAAGTATGGGTAAGAAACGAGTATCAATCTATGGACACGTAAATTTCAATACTTAATCTTTGCAATTAAAATAACCGTGAGAAAAGATCTTAATTGGTTTGTTTTTAAATTAAATTTTAAACCTAGTTACTTAAATAAAACAAGCTAAAACGTCTAAACGAGATATTAAAGTAATAAAGGCTACCACCATAATTTGGAATCGACTGACTGATGATTGTAACATCCGTATTTTGAGAATAATAAATAGCATAAAGTTTTATTATTAACTGTGTGTCGTTAATTTAATTGTATGTTAGTGTTTGGATTATGATTAAGGTAGGGCCCATAGACCCCCATATATAAACCCCAAACTCCACCAAACTCCCCATTTTATTCCTTCCTACTTGCACACACTCAAGAACACACACATTTCTCTCTCTCAAACCCGGATCGAAATCGAGCTAAAGGGAGAACGAATCTCGGGTATAACACCATCAAATAACAAGAATCACCGCTAGATCCTCGGGTTGTCCAGATTCAAACCTAATCGAGACCAAAAGGTGAGTTTGGCCAACAAGGTTAAGTTTTTATGGTTGGTTTCGACATGCAAACTGGTAGAACTATAGATCGGAAGATGTAAGAAAAACATAAACTTGGTGAGTTATAACCTCACAGGTGTGTTATAGGACAAAAAGGTGGTGTTCGGACCATGAAAGACACGGGTATACAAAGTTGGTACAAACCAAAACCCATAAAAAGGTTAAAATCGGGTCTTAAGAAATAGTCACGGAAGAAAATGGCTTTAAAATGGTAAAAATGAAGAAAAGAAAAGAATTCGCATCGCACAGTCATGCGAAGCGAATTTCCCATGCGAAGCGATTCTCATGCGAAGCGAATTTCTCATGCGAAGCGAATTTCCCATGCGAAGCGATTCTCATGCGAAGTGAATTTCCCATGCGAAGCGATTCTCATGCGAAGCGAATTTCCCATGCGAAGCGATTCTCATGCAAAGAGAATTTCCCATGCGAAGCGATTCTCATGCGAAGCGAATTTCTCATGCGAAGTGATTCTCATGCGAAGCGAACGTCCATACGAAGCGAAATTCCTTGCGAAATCCCCATGTGAATTGTTTCAAATTGTTGTCAAACGTGACCCGATTCATTTTCTGATGCGTTTTGATAAAGGACCCAGCCAGGGGCTCTGCCCCTTGGACCCTGCTAGGTGCTGCCGCCCCTAGACCCCGCTACCAGGTATGCTGCCCCCGGACCCCCGTTATTTGAGGTTTCTTTAACGTAGATGTATGAAATAGTAGTAATAGATAATTGATACCCGTAATGTGTTACACAGTTAGCCGTGCTCAGCTAAGGAAGGGTATTACCATAAACTCCAAAAGAAACCGACTTCAGGTGAGTTCTAGCCCCAGAAATGTTTTCGGGGCTGTGTGTATACTTGTAAGACTAGAAGAATACATATTTGTTGAAGGTGAATACTGATGTGTTGTAAAACACACGTATTCTCCGCACCTTTTATCTACGTATTATATTATATTTTATATGTTTTAACTCGTTTTAGATATCTTTTACATAATTTTATTCATGTTGTAGGTTTTGGGTGAAAGAAAGAAAGAAACCGAGCTTTTGGAGTGGTTTACGAGCATTTTACGCATATGTTTTCAAGTAAACAACTCAAGGCCCGGCCCATATGCATCATGGAGGCCCAAACTTACATTATAATATAATATATAAAAAATAAAAAAAACCCTAAGGGCTGGACAGCAGCCGATCGCAGCAGGCAGCAGGAAGGAAGCAAGGGAGAAATCATTTTCTGGCTATTGAAGGTTGTGGCGGCTAGGGAAGGAAGAAGACACAAGAACTAAGCCTCGGGATTGAATCCCCATAGTTTTTGACAGCAAGAACAGCCCCGGTGCATTGTTTGATTCTAGACTTTGTGTTTAGGGTTTGTTTGCGGTAGGTACCACCGTAGGGTTTTGTTGCATGATTTATTGGATTAAGTACAGCGGTTAGACACCTTCTTTGAGACCGAGAGGTGATAAGAAGTTAGGGTTGTCTCATTGCCTTTGCATGCAAGAATAAGGATTGCGCGAGAGTGAGTTCGTTTCTTGTCAGGTTTAGGTGTTTTGAGTGACTAGTTGATCTATTTTAGTTTAAGTTGAATTGTTCCTCTATCCTTGGTTGTGTAGTATTCATTGCCATTAGGGTCGAGTGTTGGTGAGACTGAGAGGTGATCCTTCATTAGAACACGTTAGCAATTGTTTCCCGGTTTGGTCGTTTTAGGCGATTTTGAGTAGTTTAGGCTTGTTGAGTGAGACCGAGAGGTAATCCAGTGAGCCCGAGCGATCCTTAGTCGTGTCATCTTTAGGGACCGGTATCATGAAGTCATTCAATCCATTAGCTTGTTAGGCCTACAATTTGATTCAGACCTAGGTAGACGTTTTTCTTCATCCTAAGTTAACACAGTTAGTTTTCCGTTAAGTTTTCTATTTTTGGTATGTTTCGTCAGACAGTTACGTTAGTTCAGTTAAGTTAAAAGAAATCAAAAATCAATTAATTATTATTCTAAGGTAGGTCTTGTCTAGGGTTAGTAATCGTTAGCGTTTACGTGTCCACATGTTCGATACTCGGACTTCCTAGGTCTATACTACTTGCAATCGGTACACTTGCCGGTTGTGTGTGGTTTTAGGATTTTCGTTTTAATATTAAAGCTTAGTTGTGAGGGTCATTATTATAGGATTATTAGACACACAACAAATACCTAATGCAAGAATAAAAGAATGTGGTAAGAATTTGTATGTGTTTAGTTTGATAACTAAATAAGATTGTAAAAAGGCAAATATGAATATAATGTAAGAGTCAGGGTGGCAGGCCCTTCTAATACCTGGGCAAGAATAGAGTGGCCGACTCTATGATATCGGTGCAAGAATTCGGGTGGCAGACCCTTATAATATCTGTGCAAGAAGTCGGGTGGCAGAACCTTATAATATCTGTGCAATAATGTAAGAATAATGTAAGAATAGTACTGAGTAATACTTGTACGTAATGAAAGAACGTGTATGAATGAGTATATAAAATAACGTGTAAGAATAATCCTGTAACTGTTAAACTAGAACTCACTCAGCGTAGCGGACTTTTAGTATGCACGCAGGTAAATAGAGTGCGGCAGTTTGCTTCAGGGGAGGCACGTGGCAATGAAGTGAAGACTGGCATCGAAGAAAGAAGATTCATGTGCTATTTATGTTATGTTTTAAGAAAAGTTAAATTTTGTTAAGACGAGATTCGATGTTTTGTAATGTAATGCATGAAGTTTTAATTATTCCGCAAAAAGTTTTAATTAAATTTGATTTTAGAACTGTGTTTATGAGTAAATCCAACACCAAAGTAGGGTTACCGGGCACAGGGCCTTACAATGATGAACTTCATGTTGAAAAGAAGTAAAAAAGGAAGCGATTGTGAGATCAATCACCATATCATCTCCCATAATTAATGTTTCATCATAGAAAATTGACAACTAATTTCCAGCCACAATTATAGTTGTCAATTCCTTTCTTAGCAATGTATCTTTACTATAAATCATAGCTTGTTATAACATTGTAATGATCACAAAACAATCAATAGTTTAATACAATCAATTACATTAAAACTCTTCACCAGACATCATGGTATCAGTGCAGTGAAACGGTTCATAGACCAAACCTTTTAGAGCCGCCATGTCCAGAGACGGTGACTCTATCAATAATGAAGACATCAATACCCAACTTGCAAACCTTCTCAGAACCAACCTCAATAACCAAAAGTAGACCCACAAACAAACCCTTTCCGATAGCCTAACGGTTAGCCTCAAGTTAAATAGCCAAAACTATGCACTATGGGCTTGGATGATTCGAGTCGCAATAGGGGGAAATCCAAAAAAACTATTAGGACATCTGTCAGGAAAACCCGAACCACCAGATCCCTCTGATGAATAGTATGAGCGGTGAGAACAAGACGATCTGGTCGTCTTTTCGTGGCTCATACAAAACATTGAACCAGGGTTAGCCAACAATCTCATTGAATTTCCCACCGCAAAAACGTTATGGGATGCCTTGGTGACAACATACAGTAGCGGGAAGGACAAGTTACAAATGTTTGACCTACACATCAAAGCTACCGAGCTCAAGCAAAACGGTTCAACCCTTGAAGATTTTTAGATTACCTTACAAGGTTTATGGGGTGAGATTGACAGAAGGGACCCGAATCCAATGACCTGTGCTGCCGATATAGCCACGTATAACAAAATCAGGTCCGAACAAAAACTGTTTCAATTTTTAAATGCCTGGAGAGAAAGTTTGACCCGGTGAAATGAAAAATCCTCTGGTAGGACCTGCTTCCCTCAGTAGAGGGAGCCTACGCGGCTGTGAGAAAAGAAATGTGAGAGAGCCTGTTAGGATCTAGATTTGTGATGACATCGTGTGATTCATTGATATGGTATACGATTAAGGTTGATTACGCTATGTGTGTGTACTGTGTGTGTTGAGAGGATATTTTGGCATAGTAACAACTCAGAGATTATAATAATAAGAACTGTTGCATTATGAATAATCTTACAGGGTAAATATAGGGAGATGACCTCATTCATTAAGATAACCTTAACGAATGGGTCATTCGTTACATTAAAGACTAACGAATGAGACATTCATTCGTTATACGTTACACATACCGAATAGCCCTTCATTCCTTATGTTCCATTCGTTAATCAGGGTTAACGAATGGAGCTTACATTATACGAATGAGACACATTCGTTACGGGGTAACGAATGTGCCTTACAATAAAGGCGAATGGGCATATTTAAACAAATAGCCCTTACATTATCAAAGACTTATAATAATAAACTAATAAAGACCGAGACGTCCAAAACGTGTATCAACAAACTCCCCCTCGTCTCGAGCTCTTTATACTTTATTTCTGGAACATCTTCGTCTTCCAGTCGTTGCAGCTATGTATCTTGAATACATAACAGACTCGAATAACTCTCTGAAACTGCATCGCAAGATCGTAGTCGCTTACGTTAGCAAACCTGATCTGACTATGAAATAATGCGTCATTGTCAGACTCAGATAAGTTAACGAGCCACAACGGATCGATCACACGAATAATCCTCGTGTTAGACCCGGAGCCCAATACAATAACCGCTTCACTAATATGATTGTCATAATACCATCTGTTGAATGTGGTGAACAGACTCAGAGGAATATCTTCATCGGTGCCCTCTTCATCGTCTTCGGTGGCTTTACCTGTAAGATCATCTTCCTCCAGCCAGTGCGTGGATCAATCTCATCAATATACTTGTGAGTCGGCACTTGCGGCTTGAAGAACTTGAAACCATAACGGGTTTCATGTAATAAATGAGCATAGAACCACTCAGCCCATACATCTTTTCCTCGATTCACGAACGGTCTGTTTGCTAGTGTTCTAACATCCCACCTTGGCATAGATAGAATATCGTGTGGGCGTTTGAAATAATAAATACCATGCTCCCACTTCACGATATATACCTTAAGCTCAGAATCAAACTGCCAAGCTACCAAATCACCTCTCACATCCTTCGCACTATGGCACTTCTTCATCTGATATGCCGATACTTGAGCCTTGGATAATCTGACTTCTTCTTGTTCATAATAACGAAAGGCCTCGATCAACTTATTCATCCTCTTCACATCATGCTCAAGCATAACATCTAAAGCACGTTTGCGTTTCTTTTCTTTAGCAGATAGGTGACTTGTCTCGGCTTCTTTGTTCCCTCTCTCTTCTCGTAAACGTTGTTCTGCTGAATCAAAGTGTTCTTTTGTAAAGAATGGAATACCTGAATCGTTGTTGTTGTCAGTATAGAACTCAGGATACTCCTCAGCAGTCACGTCTTCAACATCAATTTCTTCATATTTAGGCACATTCCAGCGTGGAATGCCTGGATTCATACTTTCCTCGAACTCAATATCTACCTCAACCGTCTTCCCAAGTTCCTTAATCTCCTCTTCATTCAGATTCAGAAGCAAGGCTATTTGTTCTTTAGTCAATGAATGATCTACAAACTCGCCTTCTTCGATCTCATCTGCGTTTACCATGCTATAAACAATCCCATCCATACCAACAAACAAAAGCATGTTAGCCGGTATAACGTCAATCGGCTTGGCTTTCATGTAATCCTTGTATGGCACAATCTGTAGATTACTCCCCTCAGACCCACCCCCAGTACTCGTATAAGCCTTATTACCTGTTGACGGCGCAGAACTACCGCCCGGTTGCTGATCAACACCTCCTGCTCCATCCTGATCATCTTCATCGTTCCTCAATTTCTTCAACTCATCATCTTTGCACGTGAGCTGAAGGATGATCTCGTCATGCTTATCAAGTCTCTCCCCCTGATCATCTTCATCATCCCCCTGTTTTCTCGTTGAACGAACTGAATATGTCGATACATATTCCTCTGTGCTAGCTCATGTGCAACTCTGTCAGCTTGCATCTGTGTCTGTTGAAGATGCAACAGATTCATCATGTGAAACCATTGAGCCTGAGGAGTCATACCAAAGAAATTTGGATGCACAGGTTGTATAGGACAAACGACATAAACGAATGCTCAAGTCTTGGCAACGAAAAAGGAGTAACTGGTGTAACTGGAGTTGTCAGCTACAGTGTAGGCATACGTGCCAATATAGTCTGAAGCACATCACCAAATACTGGATCTGGTCTAGAAGTAGTAATCAATGTCATAGACGGAAGTACCGGAGACACTGGCATCTGAACAGGAGTTGGAGATCTAGGAATACTTTGAGGCAATGGAGAAGTAGGAATAGGAGCTGAAATAGATACTGGTGAAGTCAATCTTTCAAAAGGTTGACTCGGTATCTCGATACCCGAACCACGTCGTACCTTTTGCTTTTTCGGTTTCTCCGCCTTTTCCGCCATAATTTCTTTTCCCTTACGCTTACGCTTCTGCTCATACGTTAACTCGGCTTGTGGTCCTGGACCACCATCACCACCACCATTACCACCATCACCACCACCCTCATGCTCAGAATCCGAATCATCATGAGCCCAACGATCATCGGATAAGATCTCAAACGTCTCATAGTCTCTGAATCCATGTGTTCTAGCTTCAATACATCATCTTGATCTTTAATCAAATTAGGCTGGAGATCATTGATCATCATCTGCAAGAATCTCGGGTACATAAGGAACTTGTGACGGCTCGTGAGTTTCTCCTTCAAGTGATAATAAACCAATTCAGAGAAATTGAATGGTTTATTTAACACCAAGGCAACGAAGGCAGATTGTAACATAACTCGGCACTCATCGAAACCTCCTTTGCGTCCACCGTGACAATGTATCAACACATGAAGCAAATACTTGTATTGTTCGCATAAGTTTGCTTTGTTTTACATCGATTTTCCCAAATCACCATTATACTTAACCCGTCCACACAACCTACGAATCAAACTCTTCTCGAAATCGCATCTATCGTCTACTGTATCACGAAAGCCTAACGAGTCTCTAATAACTCCAATATCGATCACCACTCATATATCCTGTAAGGCCCCAAACCCCGGGAACCCCACAGTCGGTAATCATTCAGTACACTCGTAAAAATAATTAAATTTAAAAACAATTCTTTTCATTAAAATAGCATTACAGAGTATAATTCGTCGGAAAACGTAAATAGATGAATAAGTTCCCAAAATCAAAATTAATTATAACTTTTAAAAGTCTTTTGAAATAAAAGGTTCATAAATAATTCTTCATTCCAGTATGCCCTTCACCGTCCAAGTAGCTCCGTGCACGTCCAAGCGATAAGGCATCCTCTTCCTAACCTGAAACTCACACTAACATGCACACAAAGTTAGCTTAAGCTGAGTGAGTTCAAGTTTTAAATAAGTAGTAACAATTTTTAATAATCATTCCAACAGTTTTGAAAACAGCAAACGGAAGTACATCGGTTAAGTCACCACATTCGATAAATAGTCATTCTTACATGTGAGCATCTCTATACGTGCATTCCTATATATATATCAATATATATATATATATATATATATATATATATATATATATATATATATATATATAACATTCAATAATAACATTCAGGGCCGAGAATACGTACAACCCAAACACGTAACATTCAGCGCATGCAAACACAAAGTAGGCATACGCAACATTCAGTAGTCGAGACGACTACAAACATTCAGGGTTGAGCAAATGTACAACCCAAACACGTAACATTCGGCGCGTGCAAACACAAGGTAGGCATATGCAACATTCAGTAGTCGAGACGACTACAACATTCGCCAAATATTGGCCATTCTAAATAAATATATATATACATACACATTCTATAACATTCCAAGGCCTACCAATACTAGCAAGCCTATGTAAAACCATTCAAAACATTTCATCCAGTAAGAAAAACACTTAGGTGTGCATGCTAGCCCAAAATTTAAAAAGAGTTAAAAAGGGGGCATCATGAACTCACCTGAAATCAATCGAACACCTGCAACGAGCTAGGAAAATCCCTAAGTGCACAATCACAAGCAAGGGCCTGTAAATTATACACAACACGTTACTAAACTAGACCATAAGAACACTCTTACCTAATGGGCCGTTCAAGCCCAACACTATGGCCCAAGGCCCAACAACTTGGCCCAAGACCCAACACTTGGCCCATGGACCAAAAACTTGGCCCAAGGCCCAACACTTGGCCCAAGGCCCAACAACTTGGCCCAAGGCCCAACACTTGGCCCAAGGCCTAACACTTGGCCCAAGGCCCAACACTTGGCCCAAGGCCCAACAACTTGGCCCAAGGGTAATCAAATCGGGTCGAATGCGCGTGTAATAAACCTTAAAACCATTTGTTAAACGAATCAGCCCCAAATGGACCAAATTCCATTTTAAATCTTTTCATTCATCAAGATTATGTCACCCGAGTTGATAGGGTTGACGGTTCCTTTTTACAACTCTTACTTTAACGTTTAAACGAAAATTCGCGCACCGCCGACTCGATTGACGAAGCACTAACCACAACAGCCCCGAGCATCAAAAAAATTAATTTTTCCACAGCCCTTAAACCCCCTAGGGCTGTACAAACTGTTTCGGTCGGTCATCCGATCAATTAACGCATCAAACTCAACAATTTGCAATTCTACACCCGATAAACCCTAGTTTTCGAACTAAAATCGATTGGCCGACCTAAACGCCTCCAATGGCCATGTAATTATAATATGATGTACATGTCATAGCTAGTAGGATTTTGATGTGAAAACCTCACTCAAAACAGCCCTGGAAAAGCTCAATTGGGCAGCCACTCGGTTAGCCTACAACAAGACGTTTTTCGATCAATACGCGCAATATAAGGATCAATTAACGTGTAAAAGACTTGGGGAATCGTAGTACATACCTTGAATTGAAGTTCTAAGGCTTAGAATTGGCTGCAAACAAGAAAATCGTGGGTCTTGGGTCACCGTCTACCTGCCGATCGCAGAAAATGGTGGGGGCTAGGGTTAGGTTATGTTATAACATAATATTTTACACTCTAGTCCCTCCAGATTGAAGTGTAAGGCAAAATGGAAGGAAGAGTTAGGTTCTTTAACGTACTGGGATGACGTAAAGGCTTCCGAGAAACGTCGGTTAAGTCCCGAGAGTTATACATACTCTACAAGCTTTAATTCTTGAAACCGGAGTTAACGGGCGTTACATATCCTGAATAACTGCTTCAATCTGATCTTGGCCTCATTAAATCTAGCGGTATCCCAAAAGGCTCAAATAATGCCTTTATAAACAACAGTTTTTGTAGAGATGGCCTTGTATATCCTGGAGAGTATTAAGAAACGAATCATGCCTCCAAAGATCGGTGAGTCTTCAAAGTCCGTCTCTAGAAAAGCACAAATGTTATGGCTTTTGTTCCAAGACAATAGAACTGGTGCTTGAGCTTCAGGTTGTTGCTCTGGATTTTGCTCGACCACAGGGTTTTGAATAATCTCATCAGCCATTTCTGTTTAACCAAGAATAAACATTAGTAAAATATTCAAGAATACTATAATGTTTAACGAATAGGTATCTCACTCGTTATACTCTACAAATTATACATTCGTTAAACAAGTATATTCGTTACAAATAACAAATCATGCTTATACGTTAAATCATTCGTTATAACAAGTTAATTGTACAATTGACTTCACAGAGGTCAAAACTCAAATTAATTTTGACTTATTATAGTAAAAAATGACGAATGTCATCGATGAAACCTTTGATTTCATAGTAATGGTTACAATTAACCTCAATCAAAATAGTCGGAAACCTATTTAAAGCACTAAACAGTGATCATCCGTCCTAATTTTGATTCAAATATGAGTATTATGAGCAGTTAACTGTTCGGTTAAGATTCAATTTTTTATATCAATCTGTTAATACTCAAACACCGATGAACTTCCATGAAAATCATATGGTTGTGATCGCCATTACTTGTTGAACACAAATATGTCAATCAATTAAGCTAATAAGCAAGTAGATGATTTTGCAAGAGTTTGTTTGGGTAGGCGATGAAATAGGAACAGGCGAATGAAGGGTCATTCGTCTGGCATTGGGATTATAAACTCCAATAATTTCACGCCACCTGAGGTCATTTGTTCAATTTTGAATTAACGAATGGCCTCATTCATTAATTTAAAATCTGATTCGTTCAAGATTTTAAACGAACAAGATTCACATTCATTAACATTTTAACGAATAATACATTAACTCTTTCATTCATTAAACTTATAACGAATCTCATAGTCATTCGTCAAAATTTTAACGAATGATACATAAAATCATTCCATTCGTTAACTGTTTAAACGAATGTCTTCCATTCGTTATGCACAACGGAAGCGAAGTCATTATAGAGAATGAGATATTCATTCGTTATGTTTTAAATAAAGAAAGGCTTTACATTCGTTAAACCATTAACGAATCACCAACAAATCCTTAACGAATGAGATAAAATCTCACTAAGGAATTAAATATTCATTAAAACCAATTATGGTTTTTGATCAAAGAATTAAATAATCAATTAAATCCAATTAGGGTTTTAATTGCATACATTAAAATTCCCGATCAAACAAAGATCGGTAATGTTTAAATTATATGGATTTTTACGTTAAAAGCCAACTGATACCAGTTGTTAATTACGTTAAGCACGATTATCTTAAATTTGGGGTGACACAGTTTTTCTTTTTGTTTTGTATTATTCGCTAGCTCGGTAAATCGAAAATAAAGCAGAAAAAAATAAAATATTTTTGGATTTTGAAAATTTTAACCCAAAATAAAATGCAGTAAATGTAAAGCAGCAAAACAAACTAACATCTAACAAAGCAGTACATATTGTTGTGAGTTTGAGTAGGGAATGATATTGACGAAAACATCACCAAGTAACACTTCAATTTTGATGGTTATTATACACGTAACCCAACGATGATTGCAGATATAATTGTCCTCTTAAACTTTTTACAGACTTTTCGGAGACTTTACGATATGATTTAATTTTATGCAATTAGGCACGAACCTTATGTGGACCCCACCTATCAGATATAACATTTCTATCTCATATACAGTGAATTTCACATGTACGTTTTCTTTTATTTTTCAAATTTTGATTAACTGTGACTCATGCAAAAATAATAAAAGAAAATAAAGCCGAACATTAAAATTTTCCCTTAAGATCGGTATTACTACACGCAGATAAGGTTCCATTTTAACAAAATAAAAAGATAAAAATAAGCAGAAGTTGCATAAAATCTTAACTCTCAATTCGGATAATCCCGTATTATCGCTTAGAGAAAGTCTAAGATTTTATACGAAACACCAAGAACATAAAGCAGAATGTTCAAATACTAACCCTCAGGCCGGATAATCTTATCACGCAGGAGAGGATCCAATATTTGAATAAAAAAAAGAAAAAATAAAGTTGAATTTCTTTGCAAAATTAAAGATAACACAAAGCATAATTTTCTTCAAAAATGAAAGCATGCACACACAGTAATCTTTTTGACTTTTCTTAAATCAGATATAGTATCAATCTTTCAAGATGTTATACCACTAGGTTCGGCATTCGTTATGTTTATCTTATCAGTTCCTATATAGTCTGTCAAGCCTATCTTTGTATATCATATTGCTGGCCTTACGGTAATTTTTAATCTAATTTATTCATGTACTAGATCAATCCCGTCAATGTATTATCATTTTCTCTTTTTGCTCAAAAAATCATTTTGAGGAGCATTTTTCAATGTTTTTGAATTTTTTTTTAATATTTGCATGTTTTTGGAGTTTTTTATTTTTCTGTACAAACTGAAAATCACAATCTTTTTGGATTTTATATATTTCTCCCCCTAAAAACGACAAATAAAGCAAAAAAAATAAGAAAAATGAAAATAAAAATGATTCAACCGAGCTGTTGAATATCTGTTATTCTTTTTAAACCATTTATACCTAGCAAGTATTGAAAACGTGTTTTATCAAATGCCTTGGTATAAAGATCAGCCTTTTGAAAATCCGTATGTATTTTTTCAATATTAATTAGTTTCTTTTCAAAGCAATCACGTATAAAGTGATAACGGATTTCAATGTGTTTGGTTTTCGAATGTTGAACCGGATTTTTGGTGATAGAAATAGCGGCCAAATTGTCAATAAAGATAGGAGTAGTAAGAAACTTCAAACCGTAATCTCGCAGATGCTGCTGGATCTAGAGAACCTCTAAACAGCAACTCGAGGCCGCCACGTACTCTGCTTCGGCTATTGAAGTTGTGACCGTTGTCTACTTCTTACACTGCCAGGAAACAAGTCGGTTTCCTAAGAACTGACAACCCGCTGTTGTAGACTTGAAGATGATCTTGCATCCTCCGTAGTCCGAATTAGTAAAAGCGGTGAGATCAAACTTATCGTCCTTGGGGTACCACAACCCGATGTCGGGGTTTCCCCTCAGATAATGTAAGATGCGCTTTACTGCTGCCAGATTAGTCACTCGGGGACTCGATTGGTACCTGGCACACAAACAAACAACAAACATGATATCAGGTTGAGATGAAGTCAAATACATAAGAGATCCGATTATTGCTCGATATAGGGTAGGATCAACGGTATCCTCCAATTCATCTGGTGATAAATTGTGACCCACGGGAAGAGGTGTCGAAGGAATCTTGCCATCTGATATCTTGAATCGGCTCAAGACTTGGTTCACATATTTGGTCTGATGGATGAAGATCCCGGAATCAAACTGGTGAACTTGCAGTCCTAAGAAAAAGCTCATCTCTCCCATCGAACTTATCTCAAATTTGGTTTGCATATTTTTCTCGAAATCTTTGCACAGGCTGTCGTTTGTCGAACCGAAAATAATGTCGTCCACATAGATTTGGACGAGGAACAGATCATCACCAACGTTCTTGAAAAACAATGTATAGTCCACAGTTCCCCTCTTGAATCCGCTTTCTATCAAATAGTCAGGCTCTCGGGGACCTGGTGTAAACCATCAAGAGCCTTGTTTTATCGATAAACACGCTCTGGAAAGTCTGGATCCTCGAAACCGGGAGGCTGCTTCACATACACTTCCTCATGAATAGCTCCGTTTAAGAATGCCGATTTCACATCCATTTGATAAACCTTAAAATTCTTGTAGGCTGTATAGGAAAGAAAAAATACATATAGCCTCCAGTCATGCCATAGGAGCATATACTTCGGTGTAGTCAATGCCCTCTTGTTGATTGTAACCCAATACGACCAATTGTGCCTTGTTTCTCACGATTACCCCGCGATCGTCCTTTTTGCACTTAAAAACCCATTTTGTCGGTATAGCCTTCTTAACACGGTCGGGTTTATCAATGAGATACCATGCACCCAGTCTCACGAACTGTTGCAGCTCCTCCTGCATTGCTCAACCCAAGACGGTTCCTTGAGTGCCATCGTGACACTTGTCGGTTCAACCTGTGATAAGAAGCAGGTGTATCGTGCAATACTAAAAATACCCGATGAGTGCAAATCCGCATAAGCACATACAATCGAATCCTCAATTGGAGATAAGTTACAGTCGATCACGTCATCACATACATTAGCTAATTTACGTCTCGTACGAACACCGTCATACATATCCCCGATTATCTGTTCCTGCGGATGGTTTGGTGAATCCTTAAAGAAGGATTCGCAGGCACAGATACGTTATCACCAAGATTGGTGATGTTTTCCTCTGCTGTGTCTAAAGAGACCATTGATGACAAATCTTCAATAAGAATCGGCTCATTTGTTTCTGGAGCTTCATCCAATGGAATTGAAGACGAATCAACAAAATCAGCATCATCGGAAGTGTTTGAAACATCATGAGATGTCTCGGATACGTTAGGTGTTTCAATCACATCAGCAGATAAAGAAATTGGAATAGGAAGACAACGTTCTTCCAAGTACGATCTGATAAAATCTGCAGGTATTTCTTTAACCACTAGCGTAAACAAATTAAATGACCCATTGTAGTCGAACATCCAATTCGGACCTGTACCAGCAGGAGGTGTAGTGTAGCTTTGACAATCTACATGATACCATTCCTCTACACAACCGAAGAGATACTAAAGATCCGCTTTTTAGGAGACTTATAGCCTAAAAAGTAACCTTCGAATGCCTTCTCATCAAACTTCCCTGCATCTCTCTTCAATACAGTACATGGACACCCGAATGGTTCCAAATACTTTTAGTTCAGCTTACGATTGTTTAGAAGTTTGTAACTTGTCTTCTTGAACCTCTTTACAGTTAGTACGCGATTCAGTGTGTAGCAAGATGTATTTACAGCTTCGTTCCAGAATTGAACGGGTAGCTTAGAATCAGCAAGCATCGTTCTCGCAGCCTCTATTAACGTACGATTCTTCCGTTCAGACACGCCATTTTGTTGAGGAACATACGGCGCACTGAATTCCCGATGAATTCCCTTCTGAATGCAGAAGAAATCGAATACATTATTCTTGAACTCAGTTCCATTATCACTACGAATTCTTCTCACTTTCAGCTTGTAAAGCGATTCGATCTTCGTGATAAGGTTCTGAATTAAGACAGGTGTCTGATCATTCAACCCCATAAATAAAACCCATGAGTATCTTGAGAATTCGTCGGTTATAACTAAACAGTACAAATCATCCGCGATACTGGCACGATTCATTGGACCAAATAAATCCATATGAAGTCGTTCCAGTGGCATAAGAATCAAGTTAATCGATTTGCACGGGTGTGACTTCTTCTTTTTCTGTTTCCCCTTCTTGCAAGCGACACAATGATCATTCAACTTGAAGCTCTTGAGGTTACCCCATCCACCAAATCATTAGAGATTAAATGATTCATTTTGCGGACGTGGATGTGCCCCATGCGTCGATGCCAAAGAATTGAGTCTTTCTCCGTGACTTTGGAGATAAAACACGTTGCTGAGGCGAAACGTTTACATTAACACTCATGTCAAGTACATAAATATCATTTGATCGAAGTGATCGCATGACAACCATGTCTTCAGAAATCGTGTATCCCGGTTGAAGGATAACACATTCCGTATCCGTGAAAATCATGGAATACTTCTTATCACATATCTGCGAGACGCTCAACAGATTATGATCCACCTTTTCACAGTAATTAACCTTTTCAAACTTAACTTTCCCGTTTGAAACCTCTCATTCCTTAGTAATCATCCCATCGTTATTACCCGCAAACGCCACATAACCATCCTGAATATCTTTGATGTTATTAAGAAGATCCAGGTTTCCGATAATATGTCGAGAACATCCACTGTCCAATATCCACTTGTGACTTGACACGGACCTGGATGAACTCTGCACAAACAGATAAAATGATGAGTTCAAAAAGGCAACCCAAGCCTCAGTCTTGGGCTCTCCTTTTGATACTTTCGGAGACAAATTTAATTTAACACTTGCATTCGGTACTTGAGAATAGGTGATGGGTTTCTTGGTTTTCTTCTTTAGGTAGCCGTCACATATTATTCCCGAATCAGTGTTCTTACAAATCGGTTGGGAACGGTCAACGAATTTGTTTAATACATTAGATGTTTCAACCCGAACCACTTTCTTCGGATTGACATTTCAATACATTATGATACACTCATCAATTTGATTTTCTTTAAAATTCTGATTCATTTCAGTCTTTCGGGTTGATGTCGACTTAATATCATCAATCTTTGCTTTGCACTTCTTTGAAACATGACCCGATTTACACATTTAAAACACAAACGAGTGTCTAACGATTTTCGTGGTGAAACGCTTGGTTCATTTTTATGCAAAGGTTGAGGAATATCAACATTAGACCTTTCAAAAGTTACTTTCTTTGGAACTTCACGTTTTAATCCCTTTTTATTTTGTTAAAATTCCAGATTGGTGGAATTCGATGAATCCTCTATACCGGATGATTTTACAAATTTTATGGGTTTAAACTTGTTGACACTAGCATTCACTTGAACGTTCTTAAATTTTGATTTGTTAAATTTTTGTTCAAGTTTAGTAACTTTTGAAGTGTCATCTTGAAAGACACTTTCAATCATTTCAGGATTTAGAAGATTCAAAGGAACTTCCTTATCCGAAAACACTTTCGACAATCCTTTTAACTTAAAAATCTTCCCACCTGAAGACTTAGTTTGAGGATTGATGAACCTCAACAACTCCTCATCAGACACAGAAGGTTTATCTGATTTAGGTACTTTAGAGATACCTTAGGAGTTTTCAATGAGTCACTCGAAGGCTTTGAACCATACACTGCTTATTCAAACTTGATGTGCGTCGGATAACCCTATAACAATGACCCTCACAACTAAGCTTTAAATATAAAATGAAAATCCTAAAACCACACACAACCGACAAGTGTACCGATCACAAGTAGTATAGACCTAGGAAGTCCGAGTATCGAACACCTGGACACGTAAGGACCCTAACGATCACTAACTCTAGACAAGACCTACCTTAGAATAATATTTAATTGATTTTTGATTTTTAATTACTTAACTGGACTAAATAGACTGACTGACAAAAGTTACCTAAAATAGAAAACTTAACGGGGAACTAACTGTGTTAACTTCGGATGGAGAAAAACGTCTACCTAGGTCTGAATCAAACTGTAGGCCTAACAAGCTAATGGATTGAATGATACCTAGACACCGGTTCCTAAAGATGACACGACTAAGGATCGCTCTGGCTCACCGGATCACCTCTCGGTCTCACTCAATAAACCTAAACTACTCAAAATCGCCTAACGCGACCAAACCGGGAAACAATTGTTAACGTGTTCTAATGTTGACTTACCTTTCGGTCTCACCAACACTCGACCCTAATGGCAATGAATACTACACAACCAAGGATAGAGGAACAATTCAACTTGAACCAAAATAGATCAACTAGTCGCTCAAAACACCTAAACCTGACAAGAAACGAACTCGCTCTCGCGCAATCCTTATTCTAGCATGCAAAGGCAATGAGACAACCCTAACTTCTTATCACCTCTCGGTCTCAAAGAAGGTGTCTAACCGCTGTACTTAATCCAATAAATCATGCAACAAAACCCTACGGTTGTTCCTACCGCAAACGAACCTTAAACACAAAGTCTAGAATCAAACAAGCACCGATCAATCAATACAAAACTAATCAACCAACGCAAGAGGTTTATGCAATGAATTACTAAAATATCCAGCCACTAAACACAACCTATTTCATGTCTAAATCAAACTTTACAATAACAATTCAAGTCCATCAATCGAACAATCCAACAAGCTCATCAAACACTAACAATTATCATAATTCCTAGGTAGAACTAACAAGTTTAGCCTCTAATCAAATTTGGACAGCCATGAATAATCATTAAAAGCATCATAAAACTCATAACAATCATCTTAACAATTGTCCAATAATCAATTCTAAAAATAAACAATTTAATCTCTCAAGTAATTGCAAAACAATTCAACAATTAAGCAAGAAAATCAAAGTGTATGAACAATGAAAAAGATGGAAGGATATGAGTTGTTCCGGGCTGCTCCTTGGCTGTAAAAAACGATGGTGAATGATTCCGAGGCTTGGTTCTTGTGTCTTCTTCCTTCCCTAGCCGCCACAACCTTCAAACCCTAAGCCGAAAAATGTTTTTCCCTTGCTTCCTTCTTGCTGATCTGCGATCGGAAATGGATGCCCACTTAGGGATTTTTTTTTCTTTTTTTGTATTATGATATAATGTAATACTTGGGCCTCCATGATGCATATAAGCCGGGCTTTGGTCTTGGTCTTGAAATCGTATGCGTAAAAGTCCATTAAACTCCTCGAAAAGCTTGGTTTCTTTCTTTGTTTCACCCAAAACCTACAAGATAATAAAAACTATGTAAACCTATATAAAACAAGTTAAAACACATAAAATATAATATAATACATAGATAAAAGGCGCGGTAAATAAGTGTGTTTTACAACACATCAAATATCCCCACACTTAAGACTTTTTCGTCCCTGAAAAAGAATACTACACAGGATCATAACCGAGTTCAACCGACAACCCTTAGTTTTATTTATTTATTATCATTATTAATATATATTTTTTCTTTTTAAAGTGTTAGAACAAGTGACCCGTTACCCAAATATTTCTTCTAACTTTCACCTAATAAGCTAGATCAGGTCGATTGCCGGTATTGCTGTGTACTTAAACCCATGCCCCCAATACTTACCGAGGCAAATAAGGCGTGACAATTCTATTAGTTTGTATGACTAAGTGGAACCCACACCTAAAGGCCCTGCTGCCACTTCACCAATTCCATTATGGTTTTATAGGGCCGAGTCACCCCGACTTGACTTAAACCTATTGCCACATGATTAAACATTTCGAATCATATACAAACTAGAAACTCTAGCTCTCTTTCAAGTGCACGCATTTACAAATGCATTTTTTTTCTTTTTCTACCTTTTGGCTTTTTGCATTTTTTTTTATTTGGACACTCATAATACATAGCTTTGCATGAATAGAAACAAATACAAAAGATAAAACAACTAATATACAGACGATCATGTGACTCGAGGCTTGAGTATGACCCGGCTTTTCATTCCAGTCATGTCACGAGTTTAGTTAAACAAACAAAACCCCTAAGATGTTTCCCACTAAAGTCAGACCATTTAAAAGGTTCAATTAGGTCAACAACCAAACCGCCCTTTCATTCTGAAAGTCTGAGCCTACCGACACATCGATTACTGAGTCTAAACTGTTCGGTTGCCATACATTACGTGCGGGGTCTAATGGGCACTGTTCTTATTTATTATATATATATATTTTGAAAACACCAAGAAGTTATAAAATAACCACTACTCGTTAATAATATCATCTCCTGTTTAACATAGAGAAAACAAATTTCAAGGGACTATTTTTTTTCAAAATTTTTCAAATTTTATTATTATTATTATTATTATTATTATTATTATTATTATTATTATTATTATTTTTTTCAAAAATTTTCCTACAACTAAGTAAAATAAACCCCATCCCCACATTTAGAACGAAACCGTCATCGATAAGTACAAGGAAAAGAAATAAAATAAATTAAAAATAAAACAGAAAATAAAATAAAGTATACAAGACTAAAACAAAGAATGGGTTACTCCCCTGGTTTGTGTGCAGAATCCTCAATAGCTGAGTAGTAACCAAACGACCGTATAGCATTTCATTCGCGGCCGCAACCTCGGGAGAACCTGTTCCACAACGCCATCGTAGCTATTATGCGGTTAATATAACCTACAAAACTCAAACTCGCTCGCATGTAGCGGCGAACAACACGGAAAACAAAAACATAAAGAGATAAACATATTTTTGTGTTTTTGGTTTTTTATATTTTTATTTATTTATTTTTTAATAAAAGAACACCCCTTAAATCGACCGAATTGAATGGAGATTGAGTACGAGCGGTTTCATCTTGGAACATCCTGAAATAGACAAAAACAAATGAAACAGATAGCGCACACAAATAATAGGAATACAAACTCTACAACTCGGGCAGTCTCCCGAGTGATGCATCCACACGTCTACGTCTTGGAGAGCGAGTCAAGGTAGAATACCTCGACCGTCTGATCAGTCATTGGCTCGCCAATGTGGTGCTTCAGTCTATGACCGTTCACCTTAAACGTCCCGCCTTTATCTTTTATCTCAACAGTGCCATACGGGAAACCTCAGTAATCGTAAACGGACCTGAGCAACGGGATCTCAACTTTCCCGGGAATAACCTCAACCGGGAATTATACAATAAGACCAAATCCCCACACTTAACCTGCTTATTACCTTTCAACTTACGATCCTGCATTTCCTTCGCCCGCTGCTTATAACGATATGAATGCGCGTAAGTATGGTCCCGTAACTCTTCCAACTCATACAACTAATGAAAACGATGATCTCCGGTAGATAACTCAGAATCAAGGGAGGACGACTCAGTGTCAACATCAAAGGGTTGTTCAGTCAAGGCGACCATCTCAATCTCTGGAGTCTCCCTATTTAAAATCAATGTGTCTGAGGCGGAGCCTCCGCAGAGGTCACTGGAAAACTCCCCCACATGAGTCATGATCGTATCAATGAAGTATAGGGAGTCATCAGCCGATTTGGGATGCTTAGGTGACTGTCGAATGTCAAACGTGACGTTCTCATCCCGACTCGAAGAATCAGTTTGCCATCGCGAACGTCGATCAACGCATGCACGGTGGTTAGAAAAGGTCTGCAAGAATGATTGGAACATTATGATCCTCGTTCATATCAAGAGTAACGAAGTCCATCGGGAAGATGAACTTACCAATGTGAACGAGCATGTTCTCAACAATCCCACGCGGATACTTCACAAAACGATCAGCAAGCTGGATACTCATCTTGGTAGGCCTCGGTTCGCCTAAGCCCAGCTTTTTGTACACGGAATACGACATTAGATTAATCCTGGCCCCAAGGTCGGCCAGTGCATGAATCACCGTATCATCACTCATGATGCAGAGAATTGTGAAACTCCCTGGATCGGCCATCTTCTCTGGTAACTTCCTCTGTAAGACAGCAGAACAACTAGCACTCAAAGGGATGAAAGCGACCTCAGCTAACTTCTCCTTATTCGAGAGAATATCCTTAAGGAACTTCGCATGTTTAGGCATCTGAGTCAGTGCCTCAAGGAATGGAATATTAAGGTAAAGCTGCTTCAAAAGATCAAGGAATTTGGAGTTCTGCTCCTCATCTCTATCTCTGCGGAGTCTCCCGGGGTATGGCACTCTAGGTTTGTGGACTCTCGGTGGCTAGATCGGTAACTGCTGTCTCTCGGCCTGTGCTGAACTCCCTGGGCTGCTCCTCTGATGCACCTGGGTCGGCGGAGACACCATCTGAATCTCCTCATCCACCTACTCCTCTCCATCGACTGCAGGCTGCTCAACAACCCCTCGTCTGGACCTCTCCTGAATCACGGGCTCGTCTCGTGCCCCTGCACCGCTCCTAGTAAACACAGCTTTCACGAATCCTCTCGGGTTTTGCTCGGAAGTGTACCCGGCGACCGCTCATTTAAACTACTAGGTATCTCTCCCATCTGCCGCTCTAGATTCTGAATCGATGCTCCCAAATTTTTCATGAAGGTTTCGTGCTTACGGAATTTCTGTTGAGTTTCTTTATAACGGGAATCCTCTCGTGTCATGAGCTGGGATAACATCTGTATTTGTTGTGCCATCATCTTCTCTAAGGTGGGATTCTTCTCTTCACTGCTCGCTCTGTCACCTGCATCCTGAAATAGACTCTGCCGCTGCTGAAAACCGGACTGATTGCCGCCTCTCCAGTTGGAGTTCTGATTGCCTCTCCAACCCGAATTAGAAGAATTGAAAGAATTTTGATTTCGGTTTGGATTGCCTATGAAGTCTACCGCCTCCTCCTGCGAACTGACTGGGCACTGAACGGTATCATGCCCTCCTCTACAAATTTCGCACGGCTTGCTCTTCGTCTGCAAGTCTTTCACGATCTTCGCCAACGCCTCCACCTGTGCCGTAAGTGCGGTGGTCGTGTCCACTGAATGCATGCCGCGTGAAATGGAATCGACGGTCTTATCACCCACCCTTGGCGGGCAGTCTCTGGTATCCACTCATAGCTAACCCGTTAAACAAAGCGATACACTCATCCAGGTCCTTCGTCGTCAGCAAATTTCCTCCCGCAGCAGTGTCGAGCATATTCTGCGTCGCGTACGTCACTCCATTATAAAACTTCTCGACAACCACCCAATCTTGCAAGCCGTGGTTCGGGCACAACGCTAACAGATTCTTAAAACGCTTCCATGCCTTGTAGAAACTCTTGGTATCCTCCATCTGAAAAGAATGTATCTGGTTACGCAAACGAGCGGCCTTAGTCGGAGGATCATATTTATCAAGAAATAGGGTCTGCGTGGCAGCCCAAGTAGCTATGGATCCCTGTGGGAGGGACTCGAGCCACAGACTCGCATGATCAGCGAGTGAAAACGGAAAGACGCGGAGCTTAACGGCGTCTTCGGAAACGCCCGCAAGATGGAAAGTGTCGCAGATATGCACGATGCGAGTAAGATGAGAATGCGGATTCTCGTGAAGCAACCCGTGAAACTGAGCAGATGGGAAATGGTATTCAGGATGTTCGACGGGATCTGCCAGTTTGGGTTAACTTCAACGGCGGGTGGTGCGATGCTGGATCTCGCGCCAGCATTGGCCGGACGGGCCCGTTTCCGAATCAGAGGTGTCACTTTCTTCAGATACATTATCGCTACTTGCATCTTCAAACTTTTCCACTGGTTCAACCAAGGCAAGGTTGGCTTCATTTCCCAAAAGTCATTGAGACCAGTCTACACCATCATTGGCAACAAGAGCTTGAGTTTTGGTTGGCTTATTCTGGTCACCATCTGATGAACTGTTGTTATTCTGATCATTTTGACGTAGGCTGTCGTGGTCTACTCAAACAATTAATTTTAAGACTTAAATACCTATAATAAGTACGGGTAAGTAAGGTCGTCTCCACAGGGACTCAAGGAAAGTGCAAGTTTATTTAATTTATAACTAATTATTTAATCTAAGCGGACAGACGAAGTCAAGCGGTTTTTAGAAAAAGATTTAATTAAAACTAATGATTACTTAAAAAGATTTGTAAACAATATTAATTAAAAGTATTCATTCTAGGTTCAGGTTATGTGTTCCATACGTTAATCAAAGATTCTCCCGTCTTTGGTGTTATAATAATTGCTAGTCCTATGGTTTGATTTATGATGACAAACGATACCCTAACCAAATTGTTGACACAAATGAACTGGGACACCACAATTATCAATTCTATGTCTAAGATAATTAACTCAATGATAAGGTTTGGTGTTTATAGTTCAAAGACACAAGAGCCTAACCCTAAATGTTGATAAACAAACAAACAAACGTTACATAAGTGAATAATCGCAAACATAACCTTTAATCAACCAAATAACTAATTAAGCAAGACAAATAATATAAATTCAATCAAGCTATAACCATTAAGCATTAGAATCTGATCAAAACAGTACTTCACACACAACCTTACCCTAGAACGAACACGAAAACTTAGCCAAACATGATCATGATGTCAAAACACTTATCTTTGGTGAACATGTAAACCCAAGATGAACCGGAAACCTTGGAATGGTAGGAAGTTGTCCTAAGCAGCCTCTTTTGCCTCTGGAAGTCGTTAAAATCCGAATGGGGAGGTTAATGGGTTTATATAGGGAAAAACCTAGATTTTGGCTGACTTAAGCATTTTCGCGTATTGCGAAGATGATAGGCTTGCTCCTTCGCGTATCGTGAAGGACAAAACAGTCGGGGTCAGATTCTTGCAACTTCGCGTATCGCAAGTTGTCCCCCTGCATCTTTGCGTATCGCGAAGATGCAACTTTCATCATTTTTTTATTTTCTTTTCTTGACTGCCTCGTGATGCGTGCACTTCCAATCTCTCACTTCTCGATCTTCATTCCAAGCCCGTAAATATCCTTATTAATCTCCATAGCTTCCAAGTTCCTGAAAACACATAAACATACTTGAAGTACCAATCTTCATTCGATTATTAAACTAAAATTAATTAATTAATATATAAAACTAACTAACTTTTACCCAACCATCACATCCCCACACTTATCCTTTTTCGTCCCGAAAAATATTTTGCAATGGAATCAGAATCAGAAGTTATTCTCAAAATACTTCATAGATTATCTTAATTAAACACAAAGTACACAAAAAACCACGATTGCGACCCATGCCTTAATACTCACCGGGAAAAATAAGGTGCGACAGTTGTATTATTTCATATGATTAAAATGGAACCCACACCTCAAAGCCCTGAAGCCGCCTTACCATGCTTCGTTATAGTTTTACCAAACCAGACCACCCCAACTTGACTTAAACCTTAAAATTAGACGATAAAAATTTTGCAAATTTGTATATTTTTTCAAGCCCATATGTAATAGCTAAGACAATCTTGGATATTTTTATCGAAACCAAAACCCAAACTTAAGTATTAAAGTCTACCAAAATGGCCATTAGATATGATTAAGGTGTAATTAGGTAACTAACTAGTAAATAGCCCCCACTACATGACATACCCCCGTTATCAAGCAATACCCTAAAGTCCATCACCATACGTGAGTAGGCCCGAATTCATATGTAGGGCTTACATATGACGTGTCCGGTGTGGTCCGTTTCTTAATGGTAATGAGACATGAGCACGGGGACCCTATATGACTATCAGCATGTATGATCAAGTCAGCAGTGAATTTGTACTTTTAAAGCACTTTTTGGGATCATGTTTAATGACTTATGAATTGGCAGATAAACTTCGGGTTTGCTCTTTTTTACGCTTTTTTAATATGAATAAATCCACTTATGATTTACGCATACCAGATGATAAACCGCATACCGACCCCTGGTCTTCGTTCCATGGGGCATCCCATTAATACAAGATTTAAGGCCATAAAACCATACGACTATGAAGTGTTAACCACTTAACTAGCAGTATTTTCATTTATGTTTATATCACAAGCCATTTAGCATACTCTAATGTTAAGCCTATCCAACCATTGTACTATAGACAATTCATATTAAAATATATTTTTGGTGATCAAATCTAATAGAAAGGCTTGAGTATGGCCTAATCTTTCATTCCAGTCCTTACACTGGCTTAGCTAAATAAACAAAACCCTGAAGGCGTTTCCCACTAAAAATCAAGCATTTAAGGTTAAATTAAGTTCACAACAAAATTATCCTTTCATTCTCAAGGCTGAGCCTACCAATACATCTCAAATTACGTGTGTTCCCATTCTCTTTATCTCATATTATATAATAATTTTGAAAAATAACCCCCGATTTTTCTATCATTTTCCATTATTGTGCAAAAAAAAAAAAAATCTTAATTCAAGGAACATTAAAACTTTTAAGTTTCAATTTCTCCCCCATCCCCACACTTGAGGCAAACATTGTCCTCAATGTTTAAAATTTAAGACATAAAATAGGGACGGGGTGAAAATTTACTTTGACAATTTTAAAAACTGGGCCTAATGTGATGGTGATTATACATTTATACAATTCCACTTTTAACACAAAAACTAATAAAACAAATAAGGTTATGAAAACGAAATCACCTGATAAATAAGAAAAACTCTCATGTGCAACTCTCGTGCCCTCGGTGATCTCTCGGTGAACCTTACCTCCTCAATTCTCAAAATAAAATCTGCAAACTCTCAAATATGTAGAAGCAAGCTTCTCACAAATGTTAAAAATATAGTTCTTTTAAACCGTTTGCAAAACCATTAATTTTAAATTACCGACCGAGATAAAGAAATTTCATAACCAAATTTGTTAAACGAGTGAAAATGTTAAAAGACCTAACTTACTTTCGTAGGAATCACGGTTGCATTTAGCATGTGCAACATGCCCTTTAAACCCCCTGGTAGCCTGGGTGGACGAGTATGGTTCGTTAGGGTTTATAGTGAACTACACCCACAAAGTTCAACTACAACAAAAATATACACAAGCAACCACCCAAAAGAATGAATCCCGTCAAGTGTCCCAGCCAAACCACCCATAAGAAGAATAATAATATCAGTACAACCTATAAGATAATAAAAACATAATAAAATAAACCAGAAAATAAGACCCAAAACATTGATCGGGACAGCTGCATCCATCAACAGCGACTACTCATCAGAATCCTCCTGGTCATCATCATCACCAGCTCCAGGTCCTCCTACACCTGCATCGTAAAATCCACTTATGCCATACTGACCATAACCACTATAACCAGCATCTCCACCATAACCACCAGATCCTCCTCCATATACATGCCCAGTGCCACCCATATCAAAACCACTAGTAGCAGGCAGTGGTGGCGGCGGCTGTAAAGTACCTGGTAATGGAATGTTCCAGTGATCAAACATGGTCCTGAAATAACCCCATGACTCGTCACTGTACTCTCTGAACTCATCTCGATACCCATGCAATTCATCCCGCATCTGTAATTGTTGCTCGAACATGTAGTCTAATGTCATGGGCTGCGGGTGCTGTGCCGGTGGTGGACTGGGCTGTCTCCTCAGACGTGGTCAGGCAGTTGGCCTCTCCACACGATGCCCCCTCGAACTACCCTTTGATCTCGTATCCGCCATCCGCGGTGGATCTCCATAAGTCATTATGTCTGCTTTCTGAGCATCATCAATCGTCACAACAGCGGTATCCGGTCCCTCCTCCAAATAATCTACCGGATAATGACCAAACACACCCAATGACTACGCAATCCGAGTAATCATGGGCCCCAATGCCAATTGAGTCATGGCCCCACTTGCTCTACGAACTCCCCTTGCAAACAAACTTAACAACAACGTTGCCCGGTTCACATTCATACCCCCAACCGTGGCCATTAAACACATCAAATCAATATTATTACATTTATCCTTTCCAGACTTTCGGCCCACGAATGTAGAAGCAATTACCTTATGTAGATACCTGTGAAGTGGATCCCGAATTTTCGAAGCAATAACAGAACTTGTATGCTCGCCATCTACAATTGTCCTCCAAAATCTAGCCAAATCGGTAGTCGAAATCCAGTGAGGCCGAGAAGCAGTCGACCCCGTAGTAAACCCCCGAATACTTTCCCGAAACTCAGGACCAGTCACCTCATGTTCCCATATAAGCCTACAATCATAGCAAACCGGGGCACCGTGAACTGAAACAACTCTCTCCACATCGCAAAACTGACCGCGTATGGCTCATCAAAATCTTTCGGATTATGTCTAAAATTGGAGTAAAACTCGTAAATCAGCTCCACATACTGCTTATGCTCAAACCTCAAAATATCTCTCCAGCATCCCGGTAACAAACTATCAAGTTTCGGTACCTGCCCAATAGATTCTAACGCCACCCAATCAAACGTACGATGTCAGAATATCTCCATGTCACAAATCTACTTATACATCTCATATTCTGGAGTATCGGGGGAGGAATCTTAATATTTGGTGGTCCTGCTCATCTCCCCTGGTGATATCCTCAACTGTGGCCCCGAAAACCTCAATCTCGTTACCTGTATATCTGATCGGCACGCGTGTATACTGCTGAGAAGTAGAGTCAAACGCATGCTGTTGTTTGGACCTTTTCCTCAACATCTGCAAATAAACATACTAAATAAGTTAATGTCAAAACAAAGATGAGCGACAACCGTATAGCCTTTTGGTTGCGGTTGCCCTCAATAATCTAAATCATAATACAAATTAATTTTGAATTTTTTTTATAAATTTATCAAAAAAGACTCAAAATATATCACTCAAAACCATATGTGCAAAGACACAACATGACAGAATCACACCCGACAAATTTATTAATCAACAAACCGGCAAAACACTTGGAATTCATTTTCTTCCGCAAACCGACACACTTGTTACTTTTCAAAAACTTTTTACGATCCCTTTTCCGGAAAAATTCCCATCGTATAAAAACACACAAAATCACCGACATCTTAAAATACCGACCCAAAATCACAACTTTTGTTAAACTTTTTTCAAAACTTCAACTCGAAAACTCGCCGGAAAATTATTCCGGTGACCAAAAACCTATTGGAAACACTATCATTGATAAAAAACATCACAACCCATTTCAAAATCCGGCCAAAACTTTCAATAATCCGGCAAACCCATCCGAAAAATCCGACATCAAGTACCCATGAAATCATTAAACCCAATAGTCCCGACCACAAACACACCCCATAACATGCACTCATCAAACCCCACAATCTGAGATACACCATTCAAACCAAAAACTAACCAATTGCACACGAAATTAAACACATACCTTTCAATCGGGTTCGTCAAAGATGATGAAATTAAATAATGAAAGTGATAGTAACGATGATGGCGGCCGGTGACGGTGGTGGCCGGGGTGGTGGCGGCCAGAGTTATGTTGTGTGCATAGGGTTAAATATAAGAAAGATATGGTGAAAGTGATGGGGAAATCGGATTTTTATAAAAATTTCTGTCAGATCTGTGCATCTTCGTGATACGCGAAGATGCAATTTGACCGTTGACCATTGACTTTGACTTTGACCATTTGACCTTTAGCATCTTCGCGATACGTGAAGATGCAAGGCTTGCATCTTACCTTTTCAGCAACAAATTTTAATGGTTTTCCACTTTAAATATTGATCTTTTAAGTGTTATTATAGCTGATTTCCTCTGCCACCCGCTTCGGTCGCCACATATCAATCACCTACATACCTGGGGCTCCCTCTAGCGAAGCACATGCTTACCAATTTCGCTCCAACGCTAATCATCGTGTCGCTTCCCCACACTCAATCCTTGCTCCACACTGCACGATTGGAGGAAAATACTTAGCTAACTTGACTCAATATACAAAAAATACAACTTACAAATGCCGGGTTGCCTCCCGGTTAGCGCTGAATTGAATGTCTACACCTCGACATTCCTTGGTTCCTCAATCAACCGAATAAGTCGGCTCTTCTGCCAAAAAGCAAACCTCCGACTCATGTATCTCTTTGTTCATATCCGCATCCTCCAAATAGGGCTTCCACCGATGACCATTCACCACGTGCCTCTGATGATCATCAAAATCTTCAATCTCAACTTCACCGAATTTTCCAACTCTCTTGACTTGATAAGGTCCCGTCCACTTGCTCTTCAATTTACCCGGGAAAAGTTTCAATCTTGAGTCATACAACCATACTGGTTGCCCTTCCTCGAACGTCCTTCTTCTTAGCTTCGCATCGTGAACTCTCTTCATCTTGTCTTTATATGCGGATGCACACTCATAAGCTTCATCTCTCAACTCCTCCAACTCGCATATGTTCAACTTCCTTTGTTTACCTGAACACTCATAGTCTAGGTTAATATTCTTAACCGCCCATAGCGCACGATGGGCTAGCTCGACAGGTAAATGACAACCTTTTCTGTAAACCAACCGATAAGGGGTGGTTCCAATAGGCGTTTTATAAGCGGTCCGGTAAGCCCATAAAGCATCATTTAGTTTATTTGACCAATCCTTCCTATCGGGCCTTATTGTTTTTTGTAAAATCTCTTTGATTTGCCTATTAGAAACCTCCACTTGCCCACTCATTTGAGGGTGATATGGAGTGGCAATGCGGTGGTTAACGCCATACCGTTTAAGTAGTTTGCCAAAATTAAAGTTTTTTTAAATGTGTACCCCCATCACTAATGATAACGTAGGGAACACCAAAATGTGAAACAATATTAGACTGGCCAAACTTACAAACAACGGTATGGTCATTCGTGTTGGTGGCGATTGCTTCTACCCATTTAGACACATAATCGACCGCCATCAAGATATAAAGATTACTGAAAGAATTAGGAAACGGGCCCATGAAATCAATCCCCCAAACATCAAAGATGTCGACAACAAGGATTAACCACATGGGCATCTCGTCCCTCACTGAAATACCCCCCATCTATTGACATCTAACATCATTTTTGACAACGCTGCGGCATCCTTGAATATGGTAGGCCAATAGAATCCACAAGCAAGCATTCGATGCCCTGTCTTCTGACTGCTGAAATGGCCTCCACAAGGTGATGTGTGGGCATGATATAAAACACTCCGCATCTCCTCCTCTGGTATGCACCGCCTCATTACTTGATCCGCTCCAACTCTAAACAAATCCGGATCTTCCTATGCGTAGTGCTTCACCTGCGAGAGGAAGTGCTGCTTCTTCTTCTTTGGCCAAAACTCTAGAATTGTATCTGCAACAAGAAAATTAATAATGTCAGCATACCATGGCAAAGTTGAAACAGAAAACAATTGCTCATTCGGGAAAGACTCATTGATGGCCCTCTCGTCTTTCTCATCTTCGTCTTGTCGCACAAGTCTCGATAAATGATCCGCCACCATGTTCTCGCTTCCTTTCTTGTCGCGGATCTCGACATCAAACTCTTGGAGCAGTAAAATCCACCTGATCAAGCGCGGCTTCGCGTCCTTCTTCTCCATTAAATACTTGACTGTGTTGTGATCTAAAAAACAATAATCTTGCTCCCCCAAATGTAAGATTGAAACTTATCAAGTGCATATACTACCGCGAGCAACTCATTTTCCATAGTGGTGTAATTAATTTGAGCATCGGAAAGGGTTTTGCTTGCGTAGTTTATGGCAACGGGCTTCTTATCCACCCGTTGACCCAACACGGCCCTGACCGCGTAGTCACCTGCGTCACACATAATCTCAAATGGGAGTGACCAGTCACGTGACAACAAGATTGGGCTTCAACCAATTTGTTTTTTAGGACATTAAATGCATTAAGACACTCTTCGTTAAAAAAAATGGTACATCTTTTAGTAACAAATTACACAACGGTTTAGATATTACACTAAAATTCTTAATGAACTTTCAATAAAAACCGGCATGACCCAAAAATGCCCTTATCCCTTTTATATTAGTAGGCGGTGGTAAATTAGATATGACTTGGATTTTCGCCCGGTCAACTACAATCCCCCTACTTGAGAGACATGTCCAAAAACTGTCCCTTCCTGAACTATAAAGTGGCTCTTTTCCCAACTTAAGAACAAATTCGTTTCCACACATCTTTTTAAAACTTTAGTTAATTCATTTAAGCATTTTCTAAAAGATGATCCAAAGATAGAAAAATCGTCCATAAAAATTTCAAGTGAATCCCCAACCATATCCGAAAAGATACTCATCATGCACATTTGAATGGTGGCCGGGGCATTACACAAACCAAAAGGCATTCGCCTAAATGCGAAGGTGCCGTATGGACACGTGAAAGTGGTCTTATGTTGGTCATCAGGGTGAATAGCAATCTGATTGTACCTCGAATAGTCATCTAGAAAACAATAATACGTCTGACGTGCAAGTTTCTCGATAATCTGGTCAATGAACGGCAAGGGAAAATGGTCTTTAGATGTTGCTGTATTCAACTTCCTGTAATCAACACAAATTCACCACCCGGTTACTGGTCGGGTGGTGATTTCCTCACCTTTTTCATTACGGGTTATCTGAATACCCGCCTTTTTGGAACTATTTGTGTCGGACTTACCCACGTGCTATCTGAGATCAGAAAAATGATGCCCGCGTCCAACCACTTCAAAACCTCCTTCTTCACTACTTCCCGCATGTTTGGGTTCAACCTTCTTTGTGCATCATGAGCGGGGTTTGCCTCGGGATCAGTAATGATCTTATGCATGGCAATGGATGGGCTGATCCCTCTCAAATCTGCTATCGTCCAACCAATCGCCTCCTTATGCTCTCTCAAGACTTACACCAACGCCTTCTATTGCTCATCTTCCAAATTTGCAACGATGATGGCCGGTAATGTCTCGACCTCTCCCAAAAACACGTATTTCAGGTGTTTCGGGAGCACCTTCAGTTCAAAAGCCGGCGGACTCTCCAATGACGGTTTCAACTTTGAATCAATCGTATCGGGCAATCGCTCCACTTGCTGAGACCATGGCGGTTTCCCAAAACTTTCCGCATACAACTCCACTTCTCTTTCTTCTTCTTTTAACTGTAGAACATGCTCAACTGCTTTCCTGCAACAAATAGCACACTCCTCTGTGGCATCATCCCCACTTTCATGAGGGTTCAACCCATCAATGACTTCAGCCGCGAAGCATTCGTCACTCACCAGAGGGTTAGACACATTTGAAAACACATTAAGACTAAGATTCTTATTACCAAATGCCATGTCCACTACCCCGGTTCTACAATTAATCAAAGAATTCGCGGTGGCCAAAAAGGGCCGACCGAGAATCACGTTCGGTTGCCCTTTCGGGTCAACTGTCACGTAGTCTAGAACCAGGAAGTAAACCGGGTAATAGAAATCTTCTATCATCACAATCACATCGGTCACGATTCCCCTAGGAAGCTTGAGTGTCAAATCGGCCAACACCACGGTGGTGTCGGCTTTTCTAAGTGGACCAAAGTCGTACTGGTCATATAAGCTTCCCGGGAGAATACTCACCCCAGCCCCAAGATCTAACAACGCTCTAGTCATTTTAAAATCGCCCACTTGAATGGGTATAATTGGCGTTCCCGGATCTTGTAGCTTGGGTTGGAGGATACCCGTCAAAACCGAACTCACATTTGCAGTTAAGTCAACTTGTGAGTTTGTTTTTGAGTACACAAGTCTTTCAAATATTTAGCATATGCAGGGACTTGTTTAATTGAATCTATGAGGGGTAAATTAATTTTTACTTGTTTAAATATTTTCCACATTTCCTCCTGCTGTGGGCCTCTCTTTCTAAGTGTCGATGAGGTCTCGAGGTTCACCAATGCCCGAGGGAACGGAATGGTTTTACTCGTTGAACCCCGCTCCTTGGCGGTTGGTGTTCCCGTCTTAGTTTTAGTTTCAATTTTATTTTTATTTATTTTATTTTATTTAGTTTTCAGTTCAATTTCAACCTCATCATCACTTTTCCCATCTTCCCCCAAGTCCTCCACCACACCTTCAACAACAGATGGTGGAGTTACCCCATTATTATATATCTTACCGCTTCCAAGGGTACTTACCTGGCTGACATGGGCATTCTTACCACTCGAAGAGCTGCTACTCTGATGGCTCGGGTTCTTCAAGGTATCACTCGACAACTTGGATGGATTTCTTTTCAAACTCGCCACTTCCTTAGCAAGCTGGCTCACCTGTTTATCCCTCCCAGCATTGGCTTTCTCTTGGAGCTCTAATCTTTGATTCACGCTTTTATTCTGAGCCTCCTGATCAGTCTTCATCTGTTTCAGAAAATCCATAACATCCTTAATCGACTCCTCTTTGTTACCCGAAGCACTTCCTTGACCTTGTGCTGCCCCTTGATTTTGCTAACCCTACTGATATCTCTTCTGATAAACCTTATTATAACCCCCCGATTCTCTTTGATTATACCCGCTTTGACCACTACCCCTCTCGTTCCCATATTGATGCTGATTTGACTGATAACCTACTTTTGGGAATTACCTTGAAAATTCGGGTTTTGCTGCGTGTTCGGGTTTCCATGGCTGAAATTTGGGGTGGTTTCGGAGGCCCGGGTGATAGGTGTTTGAATTCATATTATTATTGTACCTCTTCTGACCCTGAACAAAGTTTATCTCCTCTTCTTCCTTTTCTTCTTCGTCTTCCAACACGACCCCACAAGTAGCCACTACATGGCCTATTCCACCACAACCTTCACAAACAAGATATGTCTTTCCTGAGTTGCCTTTCTCTTTCACTCTCACACCCATCAATTGATCCAACTTTCTCTCCAACCTAGCCATATCATCCGACTCATTACTATCCACGGCTTTCCCAACCGCCCTTTTTACCATGCGATTCGACTGAGCTTGCCTCTTTGAACTCATTGCATGTCTTTCCAAATGTTGTCAATCTTCATTCTCATCATTAGTCAAAAAAACAACCCATTTGTGGTTGATTGAAGATCACGCACATCGTCACTCGACCACCCGTCATGAAACACTTTGATTAACTCCCACAACGTAATCCCTTGATGCGGACAAGTTCTCAACAACCTCTTGAATCTCGTAAAAGCTTTGTGAAAAGTGTCACCCGACCCTTGCTGAAAGTTTCTGATAGAGGTTCGAGCCTCGGATGTTCTATGTGGTGTGTAGTACTCGTCCAAAAACTACTGAGCCAGGTCTTGCCACATGTAAATGCTCGCTAACGGTAGAGATAAGAACCACTGCTTTGCTTGATCTTTAAGACTGAACTGAAAAACCACTAGCTTGACTTCATCAGCAGTGAACCCTTGACTCGAGATAGTGGCACAAATTCCATTGAGCTCGCTCAAGTGTAGGTATGGCTCTTCAGATGCTTTCCCATGAAAAGTAGGCATCCCGGTCAGGTTACTTTGCCTTACTGAAAACGTTCTTCCTTCTCGGACCGGGATCACAATGGGAAGCGGGTTCGTGGCCACTTTTGTAATGAAGTGGCTTTGAACCCCCCGAACGGGCGGAGGAACAAACACCCTCGGGAGTCCATCGTCAAATTAGTACTCGGGAAACTGTGGCTCGGAATCTCTTGTCTTCTTTGGGCTTGACGGTTTCTCGGTGAATGGGAGGGGGTTGTTGTTGTGGTACTGACCCCCTCGATCATCTTCCATCTCTTCTTCATCCTCAAACTTCTCGAACTCGTCAAATACCCTGCACCGATTATACTCGAACTCGACCCGATTGTGTGGTGGTTCAGACCTGATGGAACGATCATCTCTCAACTGATATCTTCTTTGAGCTCTCGGGTTTCGGTTTTGGTGGATGGGTGGGTTGAATGGTGATAGGTTATTGAGTGGTGGGTTTTGTGGAATGTTTTGTGGAATGGGTTGTTCACAATTATGCGGTGGACTAAGATCATCAGGTTGAAACATCGGTGGCATTGGGTGTGGGTTTTCTTCCTGATAATTCATTTCTTCTTCTTTCGGCCTCGAAGTTTCACTCTTTTTCTGTTTTGCTCGGTTTCTTCTCGCAACTTTCTCAATCTCAGGATCGAACTGCAACATCTCCTTGTCTCGAGCAAATCTCGTATGCATCAACCTAAAAGATTAACTACACACACCAAACAAGCACACCCCGCATAATTAATTTTAAGACGTAGGCTGTCGCGGTATACTCAAGCAATTAATTTTAAGACTTAAATACCTATAATAAGTACGGGTAAGTAAGGTCGTCTCCACAGGGACTCAAGGAAAGTGCAAGTTTATTTAATTTATAACTAATTATTTAATCTAAGCGGACAGACGATGTCAAGCGGTTTTTAGAAAAAGATTTAATTAAAACTAATGATTACTTAAAAAGATTTGTAAACAATATTAATTAAAAGTATTCATTCTAGGTTCGGGTTATGTGTTCCATACGTTAATCACAGATTCTCTTGTCTTTGGTGTTATAATAATTGCTAGTCCTATAGTTTGATTTATGATGACAAACAATACCCTAAACGAATTGTAGTGATACAAATGAACCGGGACACCACAATTACCAATTCTATGTCTAAGATAATTAACTCAATGATAAGGTTTGGTGTTTATAGTTCAAAGACACAAGAGCCTAACCCTAAATGTTGATGAACAACCAAACAAACGTTACATAAGTGAATAATCGCAAACATAACCTTTAATCAACCAAATAACTAATTAAGCAAGGCAAATAATATAAATTCAATCAAGCTATAACTATTAAGCATTAGAATTTGATCAAAACAGTACTTCACACACAACCTTACCCTAGAACGAACACGAAAACTTAGCCAAACATGATCATGATGTCAAAACACTTATCTTTGGTGAACATGCAACCCGAGATGAACCGGAAATCTTGGAATGGTAGGAAGTCGTCCTAAGCAGCCTCTTTTGCCTCTGGAAGTTGTTAAAATCCGAATGGGGAGGTTAATGGGTTTATATAAGGAAAAACCTAGATTTTGGCCGACTTAAGCATTTTCGCGTATTGCGAAGATGATAGGCTTGCTCCTTCGCGTATCGCGAAGGACAAATTAGTCGGGGTCAGATTCTTGCAACTTCGCGTATCGCGAAGTTGTCCCCCTGCATCTTTGCGTATCGCAAAGATGCAACTTTCAGCATTTTTTCATTTTCTTTTCTGGACTGCCGTGTGATGCATGCACTTCCAATCTCTCACTTCTCGATCTTCATTCCAAGCCCGTAAATATCCTCATTAATCTCCATAGCTTCCAAGTGCCTGAAAACACATAAACATACTTGAAGTACCAATGTTCATTCGATTATTAAACTAAAATTAACTAATTAATATATAAAACTAACTAACTTTAACCCAACCATCACATTTCCAGATTGATTCTTCCCATGAGTTCTCCCAGAATTTCATTTACCCGAATATTCCTGTCTCTGTTTGTCACACTCTTTTGCGAAATGACCGAACTCTCCACAATTATAACACTTGACCTTCAGTTTGTCAAACCCAACTCTCTTGTTTAGAGTGTGAAGGTCTTTTCTTGTTTGTTGCATGAATCTCTTGAACTTTCTGACAATTATCGCCATATTCCATTTAAGATCCATTAATTTAAGATCGTCGGGATCAATTTGGTCATAATCTTCATCGATCAAGTCACTTGTAGAAATCTTGCTTCCAACCAGTTGTTCATACGAAGTCATGAACATACAAACAAAAGCAAATTGTTGTTCAGCTTCTTGAAGATTTACTTTAAGCAACGAACTTGTACTTGAACCAGAATTGGCACCAGATGCCATAAAGCATACATTAGCAGAACCATTACCATTTGCAGCTTCTTCTGTCGATGTCTGAGTAAAAAATGCAATGATTGGGACAGAGCTTGAAGAGTTATTAGCTGGTAAAGAACCACCATACAGAGAAGGGTTTTGATTCTAATTATCCTTCAATGATGTTTGACACTTCAGATCAAATTCTCTTTATTCAATCTTGTTAATGAACTGCTCCGCAGTTAGTTAATTATTTTTAAAATAACCATTCTCTTTTAACACCAATAAGAAAGTAGAATATGAAGGAGGTAAAGCATTCTTCAAGGTGTCGATCTTATATGAATCAGTCGGTTCTAGATTCACAGTAGTAATCTGCACAACCAAATGACAATAACGGTTCATCATCTCTTCAACTGTCTCGTTTTTCAACAAAGTAAAATTCCGAAACTGAAATTTTACTAGAGTCTTCTTACTCTCAAGAGTATTTCCCAAGCTTCTTGTTTTCAAGGTTGCAAACAAAGATGCACAAGTCTTGATAGTGCTATATTGGTGAAAGATTTGCTCGGGTAATGCCATTGTGAGAGTAGAATATTCTTTAGTCTCATTCTCATAGTCCTTAATCTTTTGGGCTTCATAATGCTTATGATCCTTCATCCAGAAAACGAACACTACTTGGGTGTACCGAACCCAAATGAGCACGAAACCTTGGTTCCCACCTAGCAAACTCAGACAATTTCAAAAGTTTTGGACATTTGTTGTGAGTTCCATTTCGTTGTCAAGGATAGCATTTGTTGCATTAACACATTCTGGGAAGCTAGTGCATAATACGCTGCATTTTGAGAAGCCATTTTATCACAAATTTGAAAAGTTAAGGACTAAATTTGTTAATTTTTGAAAATTCTGGTTACCGTTCAAACAAGTTTACTGTCCAAACTAACGAATGGGAAATTTGAACTAATGAGATACCGTTAAAACGAGTGACTATGGTAACAAATGAGGGTATTTTAACGAATGTGAGAAAATGGATAGCGAATGGACAAGTTTAGCGAATGGTTTTAATGAACGGCGAATGAATAGCGAATGACTAGTTAACGAATGGCAAATGTGATTTAAGCGAAAGGCATGACGAATGTAAGGTCTAACGAATGATCAGTTGGAAGGCTTAATGAATCAGTCTTTAATAGGAGTAACGAATCAGTATTCAACTCTAACGAATCGGTATTCGAAACTTCAAATCTTCAAACATTCAGATCTTGGTCCATACTCGGCCGAAATCAATCAAACTTATATCAAATAACTCGTAATCCAAATCCGAACTCATCCGTAATCACAAACGACTACCAAAACATTCCATTAACCATTTCGTCGAACATTAATTAACCGCCATTAACGTCCAAATTTAAATCTATCAATTCTCTATCCAATTCAACTCAAATCCGATCTCAAACCTCCATATCTATTTCCAATTACCTAATTACCACTCCGAATTACACTTAGAACAGTCCAATTACAGTTAAACTGAATCTCTGTTTTACCGGAACTCAATAAACATCGGTTCTCATCAAATCATACTGAATTCACTCAATACCGGATGAATGAACACGATTAAGCAACGAATTAACACGAAGATCAGATCAAATAGCTCTGATACCACTTGAGAGAGCCTGTTAGGATCTAGATCTGTGATGACATCGTGTGATTCATTGACATGGTATACGATTAAGGTTGATTACGTTATATGTGTGTACTGTGCGTGTATTCTGTGTATATTTTGGCAGAGTAAGGACTCAGAGATTATAATAATAAGAACTGTTGCATTATGAATAATCTTATAGGGTATATATAGGGAGATGACCTCATTCGTTAAGATAACCTTAACGAATGGGTCATTCGTTACATTAAAGACTAACGAATGAGACATTCATTCGTTATACATTACACATGCCGAATAGCCCTTCATTCGTTATGTTCCATTCGTTAATCAGGGTTAACGATTGAAGCTTACATTATACAAATGGGACACATTCGTTACGGGATAACGAATGTGCCTTACAATAAAGGCGAATGGGCATATGTACACAAATATCCCTTACATTATCAAAGACTTATAACAATAAACTAATAAAGACCAAGACGTCCAAAACGTGTATCAACAAAATGGGACATCAAGGAATCCTTGGTACTATCTCCGGATCTTCACAATCTGGCGTGGCGGCGGGACTCATCGTCGGCGGATCAACTGAAACCGATAGTTACAAGGGGGCAACAACGCAGATCAGATTCTTGAACCAAAAAATCAAAACCAAAAAATCAAAACTGTGGGATGATCAAACACACCAAAAATTAGTGTTTTAAGCTGATTGGTTATCCCGATTGGTGGAATAATGGTCACAAAAAGGCAACCTCTCTACTGGAGCCAAGAAACCGGCCTCCACCAAGGGAAACAGCCATGCCACCAGCAGCAGCGATCTGAAGAAGCGTAGAGATGAAGGAGGTTTTGGGGGAATTGCAACTGGTAGGTCAGATGGTGAAGATGAAGCAGGTAATGGGTTTGAGGTTTTAACCTCACACCCTTCTTTCTTAAATTCAGATTTTGTTAGTACCTACATATTAGAAATGTGACAGAATGATCCCCCAATTATTGGGAAAGCTAATGTTGCCCAAAAATGCCATAAACAACAAGAAACGGCTTGGATCCTTGACTGTGGGGCTGTCGACACTATGAAATTTGATCCAGCTGATATTACCACCACATACAAACCAATAGAAAGCCATATTCAAACCGCTAATAGAGGGATCATGTCGGTACAAGGGGGAGGGACGGTTGAGATTTCTACAACCTTAAAATTATCCAACTGTCTCTATATCCCTTTCTTGTCAGACAAACTTTTGTCAATTAGCCATGTCACAAAAGAGCTGAATTGCACTGTTTTAATGCATCCAACTTTTTGCATCTTACAGGATATCAGGACTGGGACGATCATTGGGTGTGGTACTGAAAGACACGGACTATATTATGCGGATGAAGTGACTCAAACCGGTACTGTGATGCTTGCTCATGGAACAACAAATAGAGAAGCATGGCTATGGCATCGTAGATTGGGGCACCCTTCCACGGGTTATTTATATCTTTTGTTTCCTAACCTTTTTCCATCAAATAATGTGTTAACATGCGATACACGTATTTTGGCTAAAGTCACAGACAAACTTTTAAACCAAACAATACCAAGGTTGATTTACCTTTTACATTAATTCATTCTAATGTGTGGGGCCCATCTAAGGTTACTGGGGGTAAAACTATCGTTTTTTCTTACTCTTTGTGGACGATTGTACCCGTATGACGTGGGTATATTTTTTAAAACACAAATCGAAAGTATTTGAGAAATTTATCATGTTCCACAAAATGATTCAAACACAATATAAGGCCGATATCCAAATCTTACGGTCTGACAATGGAGGTGAATTTGTTAATATCGCCATGAAACAGTTTGTTCAGACCAAAGGAATCATTCACCAAACCACATGCCCAAAACACTCTGAACAAAACGGGGTCTCTGAACGAAAAAATCATCTTCTTTTAGAAATAACTCAAGCCATTATGATTGAATCTAAAGTTCGAACATCCTTTTGGCCCGAAGCTCTTGCTGTGGCTTCTTATCATATTAATCGATTACCCACCAAGGCACTAAAATTCCAAACTCCCTTACAAACCTTATCCACCTTTACCAACCTTCCATCAATTCTCACTCTTAAACCATGAATATTTGGGTGCTCTGTGATTATTCATATACCAAAAGCCGATCGCAAAAAACTTGACCCATGTGCAGAAAAATGTGTCTTTCTTGGCTACGGTGTAAACCAGAAAGGGTATCGATGCTATAGTCCTAAACGGGGTAAAGTCATCACAACCATGAATTGTAATTTTTTTGGAAACAGAGTATTTCTATAATACCCAACACAAAGATCATGGGGAGAGAGAACATGAAGACACACTGAATTGGCTAAAGTGGTTTCCTTCTTTAAATGAAGATGATCATAGTACCGAGAATGAGTCACATCATACTACCACACAATCTGAAGAACCATCAAATAGTGTCACTCAAGATCCTCCAACCTGATGTCAGAGGTAAGTAACTTTCACCATAATACCTCCCCATTTATTATATCTAACCATGAGCAGACAGAACAAGGTGAAAATCACGAAGCAGAAAACAAGGTGAAACCTTTGTTCATGAACCAGAAGAAGACGAAGATGAAACCTCTGTTCAAAATGAAACTACTGAACACAATCCTGTTGCTCGTGAAGAAACAATTGAAAAGTATGTTCTACCACCAAGAGCAAACAGAGGGATTCCTCCTAAACGATACTCCCTAGAAAAAGAGACTCGTCAGTTCAAATACCCAGTGGCAAATATTGCCAATGGAAACTTGTCTAATGAAGCCAAGGCCTTTGCCAATTCTCTATGCTCTTAACAAATACCAGCTACTGTAAAAGAAGCTACGGAGTCTGAAAAATGGAAAGATGCTATGAGAACGGAAATGGAAGCGTTAAAGAAGAATAACACGTGGGATATATGTACTCTTCCATTCGAAAAAAAAGTCATTGGATGTCGGTGGGTGTTTTCAGTAAAACACAAACCGGATGGAACCATTGAAAGATATAAAGCTCGTTTGGTAGCTAAAGGCTATACTCAGACATATGGAGTTGACTATTAAGAAACATTTTCTCTTGTTGCTAAAATGGACACGATTAGGGTCCTTTTCTTGATTGCTGCCAATAAAGAATGGCCTCTTCATCAATTTGATGTGAAAAATGCCTTCCTACACGGAGAACTAAAAGAAGAAGTGTACATGGAAGCACCTCCCGGTTTCACAAAAAACTCAGAAAAAGGTATGTTTGTTGATTGAAGAATCCCTCTACGGGCTAAAACAATCTCCCCGGGCTTGGTTTGGGAGATTTACATGTGCAATGCAGAAGTATGGGTTTAAACAAAGTAACTTAGAGCACACTTTGTTCCTCAAACGAAGAAATAATCTCATAACATGTCTAATCATATACGTAGATGACATGATTATTACCGGTGATGACAAAGAAGAAATAGAACGCCTTAAAAGGAGCTTGTTTGCAGAATTCGAAATGAAGGACTTGGAAAGATTGAAATACTTTCTTGGGATTGAGGTACTAAGGCCAAAAGGGGGAATATTTATTTGCCAAAGAAAATATGTTCTAGATCTTCTAGCAGAGACAGGTATGATAGATTGTAAACCAACAGAAACCCCAATGATTGTGAACCACAAACTTCACATAGAGCTTGAAGCGGAGTTGGCAGATAAAGGACGATACCAGCGATTGGTGAGGAAATTAATATATCTCGCACATACCCGACCTGATATTGCCTACGCTGTAAGTGTTGTAAGTCAGTTCATGCATCAACCTCAGGCTGCTCACATGGAAGCTGTTCTAAGAATAATCCGGTATCTTAAAGGAACACCTACCCATGGAGTTTTTTTTGAACCAAATGGGCATTTAGAGATTCAAGCTTATACTGACGTTGACTGGGCCGGAGATGTTGGGGACCGAAGGTCTACGTCAGACTACTTCACCATATTGGGAGGCAACTTGGTAACATGGAGAAGTAAGAAACAAAAGGTTGTCGCTCTCTCAAGTGCCGAAGCCGAGTTCAGAGGCATAGCTAGAGGAGTGGCAGAAGTGTTGTGGATAAGGAGACTCCTGATTGAAATTGGGTTCCCACCAAAAGAAAGCATCAAACTTATGTGTTACAATAAAGCTGCAATCCAATTATCCGAAAACCCAGTACAACACGACCAAACCAAACATATAGAAATGGACAGAAATCTTATCAAAGAGAAGCTCGAAACTGGGGTGATCGAACTCCCATTTGTCCAGTCCAAAGATTAGCTAGCAGATTTACTAACCAAGGCCTTTAACGGAAGAATCTTCAACCATTGTTTAAGCAAGTTAAGTATTGGAGACCCCACTACTCAACTTGAGGGGGAGTGTTGAAAAGAAGTAAAAAAGGAAGCGATTGTGAGATCAGTCACCATATCATCTCCCATAATTAAGGCTTCATCACAGCAAATTGACAACTAATTTCCAGCCAAAATTATAGTTGTAAATTCCTTTCTTAGCAATATATCTTTACTATAAATCATAGCTTGTTATGACATTGTAATTATCACAAAACAATCAATAGTTCAATACAATCAATTACATTCAAGCTCTTTACCAGACGTCATTTTATAAACATGTGATAAACTCGCTTTTTAGATAAAGATAGAATAACCTCTTGTTAAAGACAATTATTCTCATGACATGTTGAAAAACTAGAATGACTAATTTACAAACTAATCACTGCGAGTCATGCATAATATAAGTGAGGTAATCTTAAGAAACATATAATGATTAGATTCTATTTCATGTTTATGACATTTAAATCTAACAATCCTTTGGAAAGATTAAATGAACAACAAATAACCCACCTAAGATTGATTAAAATAGACAATATTCATGCATTCCTTTGGTTTATAATCTTTCAAGACTAGCATAACAACCTAAGTATTTTTCGTTAACAATAACTTAAAGAATATTACGACTAGTTAGATTGATTATAACAAGTGTCTTCTTTTTTCAAATATAACACAAGGATGTCATGAGCAAACAATTTATAATGATTCAAAGACTCCCTTTTTATCATTTCTAGTTTAAAGGCTACAGGTTGCATGTATGCATACAATTTATAAACAAATGATAGAAATTTAAAATTTTTAAAAAGGATTATCATTTATTAATCTTGAAATCATTAATCGAGCATTTAGACATAAATTTTCACCAAAAGATAATCATGCATATGTTATTGCTTCAAAGATAATTACCACATGTTTATTACAATCATCAAACTAATCAAGTTTTATTACAAATCATGGTGGTAAATAGAAATTTAGATCATAATGAGCATAACAAAACATCAGGAAAACAAGAGCATACAAAACTCATGGTAATTAGAATGATCTAACCAAGAATTCTATTAAAGATGTATGGAGATGATAATGCTCTTTTCCAAATGTTGTTGAATCTTCCAAGCCTTTCTTAACCCTCAATAATACTGAATTTCGGAGATGTGATACTGATTTTTATCAAGTTTTGATACCCCCTTTGAATGCAACAAGTGATTCTATTTATAGGCAAAATTTGAGAACCGAACATGGGGCGTGTTGAAGCTGAGCACGGGGGCATGTTGTAGTTTGAGCATGGGGCATGCCCGACCAAGTGTCAGAGTAATTAATGCGCATACGCAAGTACATCATGAGCCTTTGACCACGGGGGCGTGTTATAGTTGAGCAAGCCCATGTTGCTTTTTGAGCATGGGGCATGTTGGCTTCGAGCATGGACCATATCCGACCAAGTTGTTAGAGTAATTAATGCGCAGGCGCAAGTACATCAGGAGCCTTTGACCACGGGGGCGTGTTGCAGTTGAGCACGACCCATGTTGCTTCCTTTCAGGAGACATGTACTTTTTGTGTTTATATGAGGCCAAGCATGGGGGCATGTTCAGGTTGAGCATGGGGGCATGTTGCACTATTTCTAGAAGCATGCTTTTGTCTTCACATGTAGATGACCACGGGGGTGTGTTGGCTCTGGACATGGCCCATGTCCCGAGAGTATTTAGCGGAATTTCCTCTTTTCTTCTTGTTTTAGTTCCTTTTCTCGTTTAAGGCCAAAATCATCCTGGAAAACAAGAGCATAGCAATAAGCACCGGTTTCAAGTATTTTTCAATAAATAAATGTAAAATATGGAGAATTTGATGTATAATTGATGTATAATTTTGTGTACATCAACGCATCTACCATCAATTATTGAAAAAAGCCTCCTTCCATTTAGAGGCAAAGAAAAAGTATTGATTCTATCTTGGAATCTATATGCGAAGAAATCCCTCATTGCACATGTATGTCTTTTAGTGCTGCTTGAAGTCAAAACATCCCGATGGCGGATGCCTATTCTATAACCATCGTCACCGTATGGAAAAAATAGCGGATATTGAAGTGGTACATATGAAGGATGTAGTTTACTGATCCGTTCTATTTTACCTGTTTTAATCTTGACAATAATATCTCTAGATTCAAAGGAGCTGTCAATGTCTCCAACTATTAAAGCTGCAACTTCGGAAGTAGTTGGCAAGTTATATGTCCTTCCATTTTGTTGTCTTTTTGCAATAAGGCGTAACTTTAGATTCCCATGAGGATTGTTGTTAAACAAAATCTCTTGCCATTCTATAAGATTGAACCAACACATCATGTGAATCTAGCATGACCTTCAGATCTTGTATAATCTCAAGATTTATAGTATTTGAACTTGATGTGGACACATTGTTGATTTGAGTGATTAGAATATGTAAAATACCAAGTATGTAACGATTAAAAAAAATAAATTTTTAAATAAGTTTATTATAAACAATGAAGAGAAATTACCCTAAAGCGCCTTGCCTATTTGCAACCTCATTTTCAGTGCCATATGTATATAACTGAGAGAATTTATGCTTTGATCCATCCGTTGGTAGGAGACTTCCAATAGCATGGTAATTTTCACCGCCAAGTCTATATACAAATGGAGCATTACCTCTGTTAATGGACGAATCAACTTTTCCACCCATTGACGTAAAGGAAAACATTGAGTTACAATGCGAAATGTTTTTCATAAAATGTTTGCTTTTTGAATCCAAACAACTAAAAAGAGTTTTATAATCGGATGTCGGCTCCTTCAAATCTGGAAGTTTAACTATACCAAATCCACAACATGGAGAAAAGCTTGATTTAGATTTTCCATGATTGCTTCGTAACACCTCATCCTTCCACAATTTTTCGTTACACGCCTGACGTATATGACTTTGATCACCATGATCCAAGTAATCTGTGAATGGTGTTTGGTAAGTTTTATTACTATCTTATTGTATTGCAGCGTTGCATAACTCATTTTTATAATAAATAAATAAAAAGATATTGAATATTGAAAAGTACCTTTTGTTTTACTAGAGAAAATGTTTTCAATGAGTGCAGTGACAGATCCAGGAATTTTTTCAGGTGGTGCACTACTTTTATATATTTCAATTTCATAGAATCGGGTATAAAAAATTCTGGGTCGGTTCGAAGTTCGGGTCGATTCGATGGTTCGGGCAAAGTTCATTACAAACTAAGAAATTAAAAACTAACAAACTAACAAATTAAAACCAACAAAATCTAACAAATTAAAACTAAAATTTAGCAAACAACTTAACAATTAACAACATCAAGAACAATTCAATATCTAACAAATGAATCTAAACTTACCTTTACAGTAGGAGAATTCTTGGAAGAGTAGCAAAGGAGAGTATGAGGAAGGGAGAGAGACAGCAACTTATAAAAAAAAAGCTTGTTGCACGGAATCGAGCCGTGACAATCTGTTTACAAAACAAGCAACTTACCAGCTAGTCCAGTGCTTGTAATGTAAACAGAGTGGTTCCTTACTAATTTATAAGGTGGTTCCTCTAATATTTTTTATATATGGATACATTATTATTTCGAAACTCAGGTGGTTCCGGGGGACCACCCATTTACATCATGGATCCGCCCCTGAATGAGTAGACTATCATCATGTTCATCATCTTCTTCTTTTGGTGTAAGATATGAAGTTTCTGTTGATATATTTTCTTTGTTAGATTTGCATTTACCCTTCAATCGTGAATTATTGGATGAAGATACTTGAATATTTTTATTGGAGATACATATACCTACGAAATAAAGTAATATTTAACATCCATGTATATACATTTAAAAAGAAAAAATATTCTAGAAGTCGAATGTACAAAGTTCTATCAAAGAAATATTTATTACCTTGTTTAGTTTGTGATACTTGAATATATTTTAATGTCATTGAAGACTTAAATGTTACAGGAGTACATTTAATCTTTGCCTTTTTACTATCAACAATTTGTTTTTTGATGGATCGACTCAATTTGTGGGTAGCATAACCATCATTGTTAATTGAAACTGTAAATCATGAAGTTTGGAATTAACACTAACTATTAACATATGTACTTAAAAAAATGAACATGAATGATTAAAAGAGCAAAAAAATTAATATGATATAGATGGTATAAAATTTTTTATAGAATAGTAAAGATGAAACGAAAATTGTTGGGTATGTAAATGATTAATTATTAGAATGTAAAGTATATTATGTTATACCATTTGTAATGTCTGATAGAGGATGTGTAACATGAGATTCTGAAGATGTAACATTGTTGTGATGATACAGAATTGAATTAAAACGATCAACCACTTCCTTCCAATAGTTTGGACTTCCGTTAGTTGTGAATTTGTTGGAGGTAACTTCGATGTTGTGCAAAGCTGTTTTTGAAAAGAAAAAAAAACAGATTATGTAAAATGTTGTTTTAATATGAAAAATGTATTTAGAAACATTTTACCTTTAAAATTGTTGTTCTTTTTTGTATCGAACTTTTGTTTTCTGATTAGTCTTTTTCTTTTGAATCTAATAAAAACCAAAACATACAAGTTATTATATAAAAACACAAAAAGACATTCAGTATATGTGTACCATTTATAATGTTAGTTAATGGGCTTCCAATCTGTATTGATGAAGAACTAATATTGATATGCTGATATAGATTTGATGTATAAGGACTAATGACCGTCGTGCAATAACCGAAACTTCCATAATCCGGTAATGAGTTTAAAGTGTTTTGTATGTAGTGTAGGCCGAACATAAAAAAAGGAACTTTAAGATTTCTAAGGGTTAAAAATTGGAATTTGTATAATATAAGTTTATTAGTGTATTATAAATGAGAAAAGTAAATATTGAACGACTTATATCATGATGCATTAAAAATATGACCTTTGAAGTTGCAACCGGAATGAAGTACTTTTGATCTTTTGACATCCAATTTTAAATTCCTCCTTTCGCATGAGCGTTGCACAAATATATTGAATATTTGTATATGTGGAAAAAATTTAATAACTTGGTAAAAATCAAATATTTGTAATAAATAAGACTTGGAATTTTTGTAACAAATTCAATAACTTGGAATTTGTAGCAAAAAAGTATATAAAATAATGCAGATTTTGTGATTCGGATATAAGTTTTTAAAATTGTGTTGTAAAAATATAATAAAATAATGTAACAACAAAACCATCACATAACCAAACATCATAATACATTAATCAAATTGTCTTACATCAAATACTCCAATAAAAGGAAATTAAAGTTCATAAGACATAATCCTAGGAATGGCTCCATCAAAATAAAAGGAAATTAGAGTTCATAACACATAATCCTAGGAATGAAACTAAAGGTCTGTTTGGTATGGGTAATGGAATGGATGATGGAGTGGAATGGACGTGGTAATGGAATGGACAAGGGAATGAAATGAGTTATTACCATTTCAATGAGATGTTTGGTTAATACATGGGAATGCAATGAATGATTACTTTACATTGTTTGGTAGGTAGGAAAAAAAATAAAAAATAAAACTAAAATGGTATTGAGTAGCGGTGGTGGTGGGAGGTAGGTCGCGATCGTGGCATTGGTGGGTGGTGGTGGTGGGCGACGGGAGATAGTGGTGGTTGGAGGTGGGTGGTGGTGGTGCTGGGTGGTGGCGGAAATAGTGGAGGTGGTAGGCGGTGGTGGCAACGGCGGCGGTGGGCAATAGGTGGTGGTGGTGAGGGGCGGGGGCTATGGCTGATGGTGGTAGCGGACAGGTGGCGGTGGTGGGCGTTGGCACTAATGACAACAGTTGGTGGCGGGAACACCGGCGGTGGACGACAATGGTGGTGGTTGGTGGCGACGGTGGTGGTGGTTGGTGGTGGTGGTGGGTGTTGATGGTGGTGGGTGGTGGTGGAGGTGATGTAGGGTGAAAGAGGGAATGTAATGAAAAAAACATGGGGTATGGATGGAATGAAATTGGGGTATTTTATAGGGAATGGAATGAACTAGGTAATGGGTCGTTCCATTCTTTTGATCAACAAAACATACTTTTCTTCATTCCCTCACAATGAGTCATTCCATTCTGCCCTCCATTCCTGCATACCAAACGTTACCTAAATGAAATAGAAGTTCTTTGACGACGAACCTAATTGCAAGGACATTTAAATAAAATAGAACAACCCAACATAAAACATTAAGATTTTATGGAGAGCATTTATCAATCTTGGGAGTAAGGAGAACTGGCTTGCCGTCAGAAGAAGGCCTACTGGTAGACAATTCTCCAATCATCTCAACATCATAACTGCCAAGCAAGTTTTCTTAAAATTTGGATTTTTTAACTTGCGCTTAAATGTTATTGATTCAACCAAATGAGCATTTCCAATGCTTTTGTCGTTCACATTTGTTGCCATCGGAGTAACGTTATTATTCATACTTTCTTCACCAGCCTAGACATTTATATAAACAAATGGTGTCACAAAAATTAATTAACATAATATACCTTATACATAGAATACTTGAAAATAAAATATCTAATGTATTTTTCAGTCAGGTCAACAAAACATAGTAGAAAGCTAGTTATATAAATGTTCCTAAAAATATATAGATATGGATCTTTATAACATGAAACCTAAATAATTGAATACCAAAACCAATATTTAGTCACTCAATATTATAAAGTCCACTATTAAAATTGAGTTTTTAAAGTTTCAATCATCGACCATGAAAATCATAAAAGAAGCATGAGCGTATTTATGAAATAAACATGCCTTTAAGATGGCAGTTTCTTGTGACTGGATAATATCCAATCCCATGGTAAGATCTTTAGAATTACCGGTCTACATTGTAGTTCAAATAATTATTATCACAAATTAGAGTAATGAATAAATATTGTTGTAATTAGGGGTGTTGGCTGTCCAGTGTTAACGGTTTTTAAGTCAAACCGTGAATCGAGCGTTAGTAACGGTTTTTGATATCAAAAATCAAAACCAAACTGTTGAAATCTAAAACCGAACCATTTCTAACGGTTTGGTTTCACGGTTTAGGCTATCTTGGAACTTTTTAAAATGCGCGATATACAAATAAATGCCGTTCGCTATTATATAAAACATGTTAGCTAAAATACAAGTTGGTAAAACACAATGTACAGAATTACTGTATCATAAAAGTATTAATCCAAAATGTAAATCAAAGTTAAAATAGTTTAAAGCTATTAAAAATACAAAAGCTATAATAGCATATGATTTTTAGACTTTCAGTTACAATGAATTGTCTAAAACAAAGTTACAAAACAACCCAATTCATCAAATTTAATCGATCAATAAATATCCCACTTCACTTTCTTATCACCGATTTGAAATAAAAAATTAATAATATCGAATATGAAATATAAAAGAATACATATGAATCTTACGGTTTGGTCCGTTTTTTTTATAAACCATAAACCAAACCGTTCACTCCGGTTTGAAAATTTTGGAATTGACCGACCGAAAGCAAAGGAGAAAAACCGACCGCGAAACTAAACCGATGACCGGTTTCGGTGGTTTCGTGGTTTTAAACCGAACCATGAACACCTCTAGTTGTAATAAATTGAAAACAATATGATATGCATGATAAATGGTTCAAAAGACAATTTATAAAGTAAAAAATTTTAAAAAATAAAGATATAAAATTGTGAAAAAGTGTAGCAGTTTTTCAAAGCAATACCTTTAAGTCAGCAGTTCCTCGAGACTTGGTATCATTGAATCCATTGCTAAGCGAGGCAGAGTTGTCAACCTACATATTAATAAGATTATTGATTAATAAAAATTAGTATGATGAATAAATATAACTTAAATCGACAACAAAATAATAGTCGTGCCTCAAAATTGTTGGCCTTTTTTTTTCCAATTTGAAAATGATATCCACGTCATCCATTAGTTTAGAAATGCCGAAAACAAAGGAACCGTTGTCAATGTTGTACTGCGCTATGCCAATCTTAAAAGCAAATTGTTTTCCCATAAGAACATCAAATTCAACCGGAGTTTTAGCGTTATCATCTCCCTGTGATAAGCATTTATATTTTAGTGACAGATAATCTTAAAATATACACAATATAATACTGCATCGTGTGGTAAACAAATCTTACAGTAACATATTTGTCGATTAGAGATGATCTGTTTGTTTTGAAAAGTTTGGAAGCGTCACGATCAAACAATGTCAAAGAAATTGTTCAGGTTGAGTCTTGAACAGCCAACGGGACTCTAAGCCTATATAATATATTGTGGTTAACTTACTTAGCAAATATAAACTATGAAAACATAATGTATAAATTTTAACACCTTTGCAAATAGTGAATAACATTGTTATTGCAACTTGGAGTTTTGCACTCATAAATGTCCTCTTTATCAACCAACACACCAACAGGGTGATCATCTTCGGAAGACTTTTTGGTAACTTTCCTGTTACAAGTTCTACATGCCAAATAATACCAGAGCACGTTTTGAGGTATCCACTGAACCGTCCCAACAATCACAACAGGCTTTGATGAACCTCGATAGGATCTAGACAGATGACGACGACGTGATGTTCATCTTGTTATTATGATTAATACGAAGATATACGTTAGTGTGTGTTTGTGTGTGTGGTTTGAGAGAATTCCGGCAGCGTAACAGTGCACAAACAGATTCAAAATAACTTCGATACTTTGCTGATAATGATAAGATGTATATATAGGGGATGACCACATTCGTTAAGTTAATACTTAACGAATGTGTCATTTGTTACATTAACTAATAACGAATGAACTTACTCATTCATCTTACATTATACTAACGAATAGCCCCACATTCGTTGTCACATTCGTTAAACAGGGTTAACGAATGTGGCTTACATTATCACGAATGTGACTTATTCGTTACGGGGTAACGATTGGCCTTACAATGCAGCGTAACAGTGCACAAACAGATTCAAAATAACTTCGATACTTTACTGATAATGATAAGATGTATATATATGGGATGACCACATTCGTTAAGTTAATACTTAACGAATGTGTCATTTGTTACATTAACTAATAACGAATGAACACACTCATTCATCTTACATTATACTAACGAATAGCCCCACATTCGTTGTCACATTCGTTAAACAGGGTTAACGAATGTGGCTTACATTATCATGAATGTGACTCATTCGTTACGGGTTATTTACCAAAATACCCCTTACATTAATAAACTATATAATAATAATATAATAAAGACCAAGACGCCTAAGTCGTGTATCAACAAACTCCCCCTCGTCTCGAGCTCTTTATTCTTCACTTCTAGAACATCTTTGTGTTCCAGTCATTGCAGTTGTGAATTTTGATTGCATAACGAACGCGAACAACACGTTGAAGTTGCATTGCAAGATTGTAATCGCTTACGTTAGCAAATTGGATCTGATTATGAAATAACGCATCGTTAATAGACTCTGATAAGTTAACGAGCCACATCGGATCGATCACACGTATGAACATCGTGTTTGATCCGGTACCCAATTCAATTACCGCTTCACCAGTCTTGTTATTGTAATACCATCGGTTGAACGTGGTGAAAAGACTCTGAGGAAAGATCTTCATTGGAGCCCTCTTCATTGTCTTTGGCGGCTTGACTTGCAAGATCATCTTCCTCCAGCCAGTGCGAGTATCACTCTCGTCGACATACTTGTGTGTCAGCACATGCGACTTGAAGAACTTGAAACCATAACGGGTTTCATGCAAGAGATGATCATAGAACCATGAAACCCATTGGTCTTTGCCCCAATTAACAAACTATCGGTTGGCTAAGGTTCTCACGTCCCATCTTGGCATAGTCAAAATATCATGAATACGCTTAAAGTAATAAATACCGTACTCCCACTTGACGATATATACTTTAAGCTCTGCATCGTATTGCCAAGCAACCAAGTCACCCTTCGACGTCTTTCGAACTCTTGTACTTCTTTATCTGGTATGCAGATGCTTGGACATTCGCTTGTCTGACTTCCTCCTGCTCATTGTATCAGAAGGTCTCGATCATCTAGTTCATGCACTTTACGTCTTGCCCGAACATACGATCCAAAGCACGTTTTCTTTTCTTGTATTTCGCTGATAAGTGACTTGTCTCAGCTTCTCTGTTCCACTTCTCCCTTTCTTCATGTAAACGTTGTTCTGTCGCTTCAAAATGCTCAGTGGTGAAGAACGGAATACCTGAGTCGTTGTTGTTCTCAGCATACATATCGGGATATTCTTCAGCAGTCACGTCTTTAACCTCAACCTCCTCATACTCAAGCGCATTCCCATGTGGAATGCCTGGATTATCACTTTCCTCAAACTCAATCTCCTCATCAACTGTCTTTCCCCGTTCCTCTACCTCATCCTTGTTTAGATTCAGAAGCAGGGCAATTTATTCTTTCGTAAGTGAATGATCAACAAATTCACCCTCTTCGATCTCATCAGCATTTACTATACTACGTACAATCCCATCCATTCCCACAAATATGATCCTATTATCAGGAAGCACATCAATCGGTTCAGCTCTAGTGTAGTCTTTGTATGGGATGATCTGCAGATTCACCTCACTACTTCCACCAGCATCGACCTAGCTTGATTACCCGCCGACGGTGTAATACCGCCCGGTTGCTAGTCACCTACTCCACCCATATCCGGATCATCATCATCATTCCCCAACTTCTTCAATTCGCCTTCCTTGCACGTAAGTTGAAGAATGATTTCATCTTGTTTATCCAATCTCCCCCCTGAGCAGCAACAACAGCTCTCAGTTCCCTGTTCTCTTTCTGAATGAATTGTATGTCTGAACATATTCCATTGCACCTGCTCTTGAGAAGCTCGATCTGCTTGCATCTGAGTTTGCTGTAGATGCAGTAGATTCAACAAATGAAATATTTGAGACTGGGAAGACATACCAAAAAAATTCGGATGAACGGGTTGCATAGGACCCCGAGGACGATTAAATGTCATAAACGAATGCTCAGGTCCTGGCAACACAGTTGGACTTACAGGTGTAGAAGGAGTAGTAGGTTGAGGACTTGGCATACGAGCTAAGACAGTCTGCAACACATCTCCAAAGTACGGATCCGACATGGAAGTAGTCATCAAAGTTATAGTCGGAGGTATTGGAGATACAGGCATAGGTACAAGTGTTGGAGATCTAGTCATAACAGGAGGTCTAGGAATATCTGGAGGAGTAGGAGAAGCTAGAATAGATGTAGGTATCAACGGTCTCTCTATAGCTACAAATGGTTGATTTGGAATCTCAATTCCTGAGCCACGTCTCACCCTTTGCTTCTTTGGTTTCTCCCCTTTTCTACCATAGGCTCTTTACCCTTACGTTTACGCTTCTGAGCATAACTTAACACAGCTCTCGGTCCCTGACCACCATCACCACCATCATTTCCACCATCATCACCACCTTCTTGTTCTGAATCTGACTCATCATAAGCCCAACGATCATGAGATGGGTCCACATAGTCTATATTGGCAAGATGGCCAATCAGACGCTTATACCGCGGCCGAGCTTGAATACTTTGACCTATGTAGGAACATAGCCACCTCATCGTCTCAGCATTCATGTGTTATAATCTCATCATATCCACCAGATTAGTTGGATATTTAAATAAAGTAGGTTGGAGATCGTCAATGATAAGCTGGAGGAATCTCGGATACATCAAGAACTTATGTCGGCTCGTGAGATTCTCCTTCAAATGATAGAAAACCAGTTTAGAGAAATTGAACGGTTTGATGAGAACAAGAGCAACAAAAGCAGATTGCAGCATGACACAACATTCATCAAATCCACCCTTTCTACCACCCAAGCAATGATTCAACACATGTATCAGATACTTGTACTGCTCGCACAAGTTCGCCTTGTTATACATAGACTTATCCAAATCACCCTTTTACCGAATCCTCCTAAACAAACCACGAATCAACCCCTTATCGAACTCACACCTGTCATCCACCGAATCTGTAAACCCAAAAATATCTCGAATCACACCCACTTCTACTACCACCCAGTTGTCTTGAATAGTTGCTTCAATTTGATTCTCATTCTCGTTGAAGTGAGAAGTATCCCAAAAGGCACGAATAACACTTTGATAAACCAAAGTCTGAGCAGAGATTGCCTTGAAAATTCTGGACCATAGAAGAAAACTAATGGTTCCCCCGAATATAGGTGTATCTTTGAAGTTGTCGTCTAGAAAAGCACAAATTTTATGATTTTTATTCTACGATAGTACAACTGGAGCTACTTCAGGTGCATCTTCTTGATCTTGAACTTGTACTTCAGGATGTTGTTCGAGTACAACCTCTGGTTGTTGCTTGGGAACAGGATTAGGAACGATCACGTCAGCCATTCTGTTATCAAGAATAAAATATTAGTAAAACATTCAAGAATATCCTACTGTTTAACGAATGACTTGTTCAGTCGTTATTAATCTTAAACGAATGATCTCATTCGTATGATATTTATTGTCAACGAATCAGGGTGATTCATTAATTCTAACGAATCTGTCTTATTCGTTAGTCATTCGTTACCTTTAATTTCTTATTCGTTATATTTAACGAATAAACATCTCATTCGTTACCATCAACGAAAGAGATAACGAATAACCCAATTCGCTATCTTAGCGAATGAGTTAGTCATTCATTGAACCATAATGAATCTGATTTTACATTAGATATGACTATCAAAAGTCAAAATACAAAGAATTTTGACTATAGTAAGTCTATGACGAAGAACTTCATCTTTGATTCTGTTGATTCAAATTAAAATTTTCGATTAAACTCAATCAACTAACTCGGAAATCCATTTAATACATTAAACGAAGATCCGATAACACTAATTTTATCAAACCATTTAGCATTTGATTAGTTCTTATATTAGTTCATATCGGTATACAAAATGACAAATTAATCCTTAAAGACCACATGATATAACAATATCCAGGTATCATTGTGATCGCCTTTACCTGTAAAATCACAAAATTTCAGTCAAATGATCTAGGATGAAGATAAAATTCTTGAAAAAAGTTTTGCAAGAGTTCGTTTAAGAAAGCAATGAAATAGTGTTTGGACGAATGAAGGGTCATTCGTAGCTTTGGGATTATAAACCCTTCAATAATGTCACGAGAATCGAGAAGATTCGTTAATTTTGAACTAACGAATGTCGTTATTCATTAAGTTAACAATCTTATTCGTTAAAGATATAACGAATAAGTTCATTCGTTGATCATTTAACGAATGATACTTTATCATTCCATTCGTTAAATCGGTATACGAATGTCTTCCATTCATTAGCTCAGCGGAAGCGAATGTGTCTTTCATAACGAATGAGGTCATTTGTTATGTATAAATGACGAATGGCTTGACATTCGTTAAAACCAATTTAACGAATCACCATGAATATTAACGAATGAGATAATCTCTCATTAACGAATTAAATAATCATTTAAAACCAATTAGGGTTTTGAAAAATGAATTAAATAATAAATTAAACAACCAATTAGGTTTTCCATTGAACACCTTAAAAATCCGATCAATCAAGGATCGGTAATGTTTAACTTAAGCGGATATTTACGTTAAAATACATTAAGCACGGATTAACTTAAAATTTTGGGGTAAAACTTTCTTTTTGTTTTGAATTATTCGCCAGCTCGGTAAATCGAAAATAAAGCAGAAAAAGTAAAATCTTTTTGGATTTTGAAAATTTTCAAACAAACAAAAAATAAAATACAGTAACTATAAAGCAGTATATATTTACATCTATTAATGCAGTACATGTTTTTGTGAGTTCGAGCAGGGAATCATATTGATGAAGAAATCTCTAAGTAACACTTCAATTTCGATATTATTGTACACGTAACCCAGAGATAATTGCTGATATAATTATTCTCTTAAACTATAAATAGACTTTTCGTAAACTTCACGATATTATTTAGGTTCAGTTAGGCATGAATTTTATGTGGACCCCACCTAACAGACATAACATTTCTATCTCTTATACAATGAGTATTCACATGTACGTTTTTCATTTGACTTTAAATTTTCGATTAACTATGACTCATGTAAAAATAATAAAAAGAAAATAAAGAAGAAAGTCAAAATTTTCCCTTAAGATCGGTATTACTACACACAGATAAGGTTCCATTTTAACAAAATAAAAAGATAAAAATAAGCAGAAGTTGTATAAAATCTTAACTCCCAATTCGGATAATACCGTATTATCGCGCGGAGAAAGTCTAAGATTTCATACTAAACACCAAGAAAAATAAAGCAGAATACTCAAATATTAATCCTCAAGTCGGATAATCTTATCGCGTAGGAGAGAATCCAATACTTGAATAAAAATAAAGAAAAAATAAAGTTAAATTTCTTTGCAAAATTAAAGATAAAATAAAGCAGAATTTTCTTCAAAAATGAACGCATGCACACACAATAATCTTTATGACTTTTATTAAATCAGATATAGTGTCACACGTCAAGGTGTTATTCCACTAAATTCGGCGTTCGTTATGTTTATATCATATCAGTTCCTATATAGTCTCTCAAGCCTATCATTGCATATCATATTGTTGGCCTTACGTATTTTTTAATCTAATTTATTCATGTACCAGATCAAACCTGCTCAAGAACTCATTTTGAGGAGCATTTTTCAATGTTTTTGAATTTTTCAATATTTGAATGTTTTTGGAGTTTATAATTTTTCTGTACATAAAAAAATCACAATATTTTTGGATTTTTATATTTTTCTCCCCCCTAAAAACTACAAATAGAAAATAAAGCATGAAAAATGAAAATAAAATTGATTTACCCGAGCTTTTGAATTTCAGTTAATGTTTTTAAACCATTTATATCAAGTAAATATTGAAAACGTGTTTTATCGAACGCCTTGGTATAAAGGTCAGCCTTTTGAAAATCCGTGTGTATTTTATCAATATCTATTAGTTTCTTTTCAAAAGAATCACGTATGAAGTGATAAAGGATTTTAATATGTTTTGTTTTGGAATGTTGAACCGGATTTTTGTTTATTGAAATAGCGGCCGAATTGTCAATAAAAATGGGAGTAGTAAGAAACTTCAAATCGTAATCTCGTAGATGTTGCTGGATCCAGAGAACCTGTGAACAGCAACTCGAGGCCGCCATGTACTCCGCTTCGGCTGTTGAAGTTGATACCGTTGTCTGCTTCTTACACTGCCAGGAAACAAGCCGGTTTCCTAAAAAGTGACAACCCGCCGTTGTAGACTTGAAGTTGATCCTGCATCCTCCGTAGTCCGAGTCAGTATAAGCCGTCAAATCAAACTTATCGTCTTTGGGGTACCACAACCCAATGTCAGGATATCCTCTCAGATAATGTAAGATATGCTTAACTGCCGCCAGATGAGTCACTAGGAGACTCGATTGATACCTAGCACATTAACAAACAGCAAACATAATATCAGGATGGATGCAGTCAAATACATAAGTGAACCTATCATAGCTCGATACAAGGTCGGATCAACGGTATCCTCCAATTCATCCAGTGATAAATTGTGACCCACGGGAAGAGGTGTCGAAGGGATTTTTCCGGAAGGTATCTTGAATCAGCTCAAGACATCGTTCACATATTTCGTCTGATGGATAAAGATCCCAGTGTCAGACTGGTGAACTTGCAATCCCAAATAGAAGCTCATCTCCCCAACGAGCTCATCTCGAATTTTGTCTGCATTGTTGCCTCGAAATCTTTGCATAGGCTGTCATTCGTCGAACCAAAAATGATATCATCCACGTAAATCTGGACGAGGAGCAGATCGTCACCAACATTCTTGTAAAATAATGTACAATCCACAGTTCCCCTCTTGAAGCCATTATCAATCAAATGGTCAGCCAACGTGTTGTACCAGGCTCTCGGGGCCTGGTGTAAACCATATAGAGCCTTGTTTAAACGATAAACAGGCTCGGGATAGTCTGGATCTTCAAAGCCGGGAGGCTGTTTTACATACACTTCTTCATGAATTTCTCCATTCAAAAATGCCGATTTAACATCCATCTGATAAACTTTGAAGTTTTTGTAGGCTGCATAGGCTAGAAATATGCGTATCGCTTCCAGTCGTGCTACTGGAGCGTACACTTCCATGTAGTCAATGCCTTCTTGTTGATTATATCCCAATACGACCAATCGTGCCTTATTTCTCACGATAACCCCACGGTCGTATTTCTTGCACTTATAAACCCACTTAGTCGGTATAGCCTTTTAACTCGGTCGGGTTTGTCAATCAGATCCCATACACCCAGTCGTACAAACTGCTGCAACTCCTCCTGCATAGCTTCAACCCAAGACGGTTCCTTGGTGCCATAGTGACATTTGTCGATTCTATCTAAGATAGGAAGCAAGTGTATTGTGCAATGTTCAGAATTCCTGTTGAATGAAAATCCGCATATGCACACAACACCGGATCTTCTGAAGGAGATACGTTACAATCAACCATGTCATCGCATACATTAGCCAACTGGTGTCTCGTTCGAACACCGTCATTTATATCACCTATTATCTATTCATGCGGATGATTAGTGTGAATCCTTAAAGAAGGATTCCCAGGTACAGATACATTATCACCAAGATTAGTGATATTTTCTGGGCTGTGTCTAAAGAGATAGTCGATGATACATCTTCAACTAGAATCGGCTCGTTTGTTTCTTGAGCTTCATCTAACGGCACTGAAGAAGAGTCGGCGAAGTCAGCGTCATCAGAAGATTCAGAACAATCATTTAATGTTCCTGATACGTTAGGTATTTCGTTCACATCAAAATTAGAAGAACTCGGAATCGGAAGACATTGTTCCTACAAATATGATTGTGCCAAGTCTTCAGATATCTCATCAACTGCTGGTGTGAACGAATTAAATAAACCATCATAGTCGAACATCCAATTAGGACCCTTGCCGGCTGGAGGTGTAGTGTAGCCCTTGCCGGCTAGAGGTGTAGTTTAGCTTTGACAATCTACATTATACCATTGTTCTACACATCCCAAAGAAAGGTTGAATATACGCTTCTTAGGAGGATTATAACCCAAAAAGTAACCTTCAAATGCCTTTTGATCAAATTTCCCAGCATCCTCTTCAACACCGTACATGGACATCCGAATGGTTCCAAATACTTTAGATTAGGCTTACGGTTATTCAGAAGTTCATAATTTGTTTTCTTGAACTTCTTAACAGTTTGGACGCGATTCAACGTATAACATGCAGTATTCACAGCCTCATTCAAGAATTGAACAGGAAGCTTAAAATCTGCTAGCATCGTCCTAGCTGCTTCTATCAACGTCCGATTCTTTTGTTCAGACACACCATTCTATTGAAGAACATATGGCACACTGAATTCCCGATGTATTTCATGTTGAATACAAAAGAAATCCAACACATTGTTTTTAAACTCAGTTCCATTAGCACTTCGAATTCGTCTCACTTTCAATCTGTAAAGTGATTCGATCTTAGTAATATGTCACACCCCGACTAGCACAATGTGGAAGCGTAAAACGGGAATGTAATAGACACCTATGGTATCAATAACATTGTTTATAAAGAAACATTACAAACTACTTTACATTATATTACATTAATCCATTTTTGTTTACAAACTAGGTGTTACAACAAAATATGCTCGTTAAACTATTATGTTCGTACTAATAACCTTGCATCTATTCACATAACATCGAACACGATCCACGATAGATAGCACGACATCACTTTATTCCAACTTTGGTACCATACCTGAAAAGCACGTTAAAAAAGTGTCAACTACTAGAGTTGGTGAGTATCACAAGTTTTAAGAAAACAGTTGTGAGTATTCACAAGTTAACACTTGTAATCATGATATAAGTATGTATGTATGTATGTATGTATGTATGTAAATGATGTAATTATGCTAAGCTACAATGAAACCTTGACTGTATGTGCTACGTGCATCCATTTCCCACGCTCAATCAACCACGGTGGCTCCCCTTCCACCCACAACATGCCTCGGTAGCTATGTCTAAAACTACATAGCCAGATTGTATAAATATTATCATGTGCTAACGGCACTATGTGACACGGCAACCAGGCCGATTCCGTTTGGGTTTGTTAAACCAATAGTACTATTCACAAGCCACCGGCTTGAAGTTAATCACTGTGTTAATGGGGACTTTCGTGTGTGAGCACTTAGATAATTCACATCATTACATGTTTCAGATATGTATAAGTAATCAAACATGCTTTTCACCTCAAAAGTTTGTAAAACTGTTTAAAAAAGAGCGGTCATGAAACTCACGGTTTGATGAGTATTTAGTAGTGCAAACAGTTCAGGTTTGGCTTGACTCGTAATCATTGGTCCCTATAACTAATATTATAATAATATTAATATTCTAATATTATTATAATCTCAATACTAAACTGGACTGTATATCTAATCTGGGTATAGCTGGTACGCCCAGAAAGTGTCAATAGGCTTAGATTGTGATGTTGTTCAATGTCTAATACTTAAAACCAAACTTGGCTTAGTTTCCCCGTTTTTCCGGCTGGGCCAAGTTGTTTGTTTATGCGTTCAAGAAAACAGTTATAGGGATGTAAGCTTGATTAAATGTGTTGGTCTATAAAATGATTAAGTTATAAAGAAAGATCACATATTGGGGTTCTGGATTCGCTATGGGGCTCGCTTCCGTTTATTTATTTGATTTGAGAAAAACGCGCACAATCTATCCAAATTTTCAGGGTTTCTCATAAAAAGTTTGTTTTTACTTAATTAATCCAAAAGTATTATTTTTAATCTCTCTTGGTGTTCTAATATTCCAACAGGTTCGTTAATCACGAGCTCGTCGGTTTTTATCATAATTGAATTTGTTTAATTTTTAAATCAGTATAATTAATTATTCGTTAATCCTTCAATTATGAAAATTTAGTCATTTATCAATTTAAATATTTAGAATTTTATAAAAATATTTCTGGAATTATTTACAGATTTATTAATTTATAAAAATTCATTTTATCTGCTATATTTAGCCTAAAAATCATCCGTTTATACAAAACGATCTCCAAAAATTCCACCAAAATTTCAGAGTGAGCAGAATCTGACCCAAATCAACCTGGAAAAATCCCAAACTCTAAAAAACATGTCAAATATCATTTCCGAGCCAAAATCGACTATACAAATTCAATTAAACGCAAATGCACAAAACCTACTTAAACTTTTCCAAATGCTCCCAAATTTCATATGTGATCAAAATATATCAAATATGAGTTCCCAAAAAAGTTTCATAATTTTTGAAGTATTTTAACTATTTTTCCCAAATAAACGTCCCGATTTGGTAATAAATTTGCCAAATATTCTCGGATGGTCGAAAAATTATCAAATTTGAACAAAGACTCAATTACAAGGTCCCTGATGTCCTTGCAAATTTTCATGACCTTACAATATGCACATCGCAATCGAATCCTAAACAGCCCGTAAACGAGTGATTCGGTATTACCGTAGCGGTTTTGGTTCGTTTTCGCCCTTCTAATCAAGTTTTCAGGTTCTTGTACTTCTATGCAAGCTAGATACAGGTCCTATATCACAAACCAAGTAAGTTTCATCAACATAACAGCCTGTTAACTTAGGGTTTCGGCAAGGTATTAAACCGAACTTTTGAACCGTAAAAACGCCGTTTAAACCCTCCTTGTTTATGGCCAAAAAAACTATCAAACCAGGTTCCTAACCATGTGTATGATCAAAGCATGTTTATGGACAGTTTTAGGATTTTTGCATTATTAGGATTGTTTTTTGGCAATTAAACCATGTTTATATGATATTAAACATAATTAAATCAAGTTAAAAATAATAAAATTAATCATAATACCTATGCTTCTTTAAGTATAGCCAAAGAAGGAAAGGTTTCCATATCTTGTTCACCAACTTTGATGTTAGAAAAAAATATCTATACACCTTAATATAAAAAAAAAAACCCTTGGGGGGTTTTCTTCTTTGCGGCCGGAATATAATAGCCCCCCCCCCCCCCCGCGGTCTCATTTTTGCCCAACTTCTGATTCTACATGTCCAGATCTATAAGCCCGAGTTCAAATTTATTTTGGGTTTGGTTTTTGGCACGAAAAGCATATCGGGTGCGTCAAACAGTGCGAAAACGGGTGTTTTTCGGCTATTTTTGTGTAAATTTATAAAAACATGCTATACGTTTGTAAAAATCGAAAATATTTTCACGGATCACTTAAAACATTTCAAAGAAGTGTTTGGTCAGTCTTTTTCGGCTTAACGGATGATACAATGCTTGGTTTGTAACTATCTTTTGCGTTTAAATCTATAGCGGATAGTTAAACGAGCAAGTCTTCGTTTAACTTGTTTGCTATCGAACTAAGGCCATAAAACTAATATGTCAGCTTATATAAAGCGTATATCACTTATAGACGGCCCCCTGGGATATCTGGGTCATAACTAGACCCGATCGGTTAATCGTTCGATCGTTACGTAATACGCGTTTATTTGCTTAATCGGTAAATACGTGTTGAGTTGTACCTGGTTTCGGCTCAAGTGTCACATAATAAGATTCTGAATTAAAACAGGTGTCTGATCTTTAGAACGCATAAATAATACCCACGAGTACCTCGAGAAGTCATAGCCACTACTAATCAATTCTCACCCGCAATACTGGCCCGGTATACTGGACCAAACAAATCCATGCGAAGTCGTTCCAGTGGCCTGATAATCGGGTTAATTGATTTGCACGGGTGTGACTTCTTCTTCTCTTTCCCCTTTTTGCACGCAACGCAGTGATCATTCAGCTCGAAATTCTTGGGGGTCATACCATTCACTAAATCATTTGCAATAAGATGATTCATTTTGCGAACGTGGATGTGTCCCAAGCGTCGGTGCCATAGAATCTAGTCTTTCTCCGTTGCCTTGGAGACAAAACACGTTTCAGAGGATGAAATTTCACACCCCGTTAAGCGATTTGCGGAAGCATAAAACAGAAATGTAACAGACACCTCTGATATCAACCACATTGTTTATAAAGAACAATACAAACTACTTTACAATATTTTACATTGATCTAACTTCATTTACAACTAGGTGATACAAACTAAATCCAGCCTGTTAAGAAGCTATACTTATTATTAGCACACTTGCATCAATTCACCCAGCATTGATCGCAAGTCAAACATGTAGCACATTAACTTTCTAGTCCAAGTCTGGTATACCTGAAAAACATGTTAAAACAGGTCAACTACAAATAGTTGGTGAGTTTCACAAGTTTCAAGAAATCAATTGTGCGTACAACAATCACAGTTTGTAAATACTCAAGTATGTATGTATGTATGTACGTTCACAAGTACGCATGTTTGTATGTTTTTGATGTAATTATACTAAGCTATAGAGAAACCTTGACTGTCTGCGCGGCGTGCATTTATTTCCCACGCCTAATCAACCACTGTGGCTCCCCTTCCGCCGACAACATGCCCAAGTAGCTATGTCTAACACTACATAGCCTGTTTGTATAAGTATGGTCATGTGCAAACAGCGCTATGTGACACGGCAACCAGGCCGATTCCGTTTGGGTTTGTCAAACCAATAGTACAATTCACAAGACACCGGCTCGAAGTTAATCACTGTGTTCGTGGGGACTTTCGTGTGTTAGCACTTTGATAATTCCCATCATCAAACAATTCATAGTATATAGATATGTATCAACATGTTTTTCACCCCAAAAGTTCGTAAAAACAGTTTAAAGTGGGGTCATGAAACTCACTGTTTAATCAGGATTCGGTACAACGTCGGCCCATAGTTCGTTTGACTCGTATCACTAGTTCCTATAATGGATATTATAATAATAATAATAATTTTATACTATTATAATCATTATACTAAACTAGGCTGTATATCTAATCCGGGTATAGCTGGTACGCCCAGAAAGTGTCATTAAGCTTAGGTTGTGATGTTGTTCAATGTATAATACTTAAAAACGAACTTGGCTCAGTTTCCCCATTTTTTCAACTGGGCCAAGTTGTTCGTTAATGCGTTCAGAAAACATTTATGGGGACGTAAGCTTGGGTAAATATATTGGTCGATAAAATGATTAAGTTATAAAGAAAGATCACTTATTGGGGTTCTGGATTCGCTATGGGGCTCGTTTCCGTTTATTCAGTTTGATTTGGAGAAAAATACACACGATTTATCTAAATTGTCCGGATTTCTTACAAAAAGTTTTTTTTACTTAATTAATCCGAAAATATGATTTTTAATCACTCTTGGCGTTCTGATATTCCAACAGGTTCGTTAATCACGAACTCGTCGGTTTTTATCATATTTGAATTTATTTAATCTTTATATTAGCATAATTAATAATCTGTTTATCATTAAATTATGAAAATTTAATCACTTATCAATTAAAATATGTAGATTTTTATAAAAAGATTCATGGAATTATTTAATGATTTATTAATTTATAAAAATTCATTTTATCAGCTATATTTAACCCGAAAATCGTCCGTTTATACCAAACAATCTCTGAAAAATCCACCAAAATTTCTGAGTAATCAGAATATATGCCAAAATAACCTGGAAAATTTCCAAACTCTAACAACCATGCAAAATATCCTTTTCGAGCCAAAAACGACTATGAAAATTCAATTAAACGCAAATGCAAAAAAAATACCTAGACATTTCCAAATGAACCCAAATTTCAAATGTCAGCATAATATACCAAATCTGAGTTTTCCACAAAATGTTATAATTTTTCAAGAATTTTAACTATTTTTTCTAAATAAACGATTCAATTCGGTAATAAATTCGCCAAATATTCTCGGATGGTCGAAAAATTACCAAATTTGAACAGGGACCAAATCATATTTCCCCTGATGTCTCTGAAAAGTTTTATAACCTAACAATATGCACATCACAACCTTAACCTAAACAGCCCGTAATCGAGCATTTCGGCATTACGTTTGCGGTTTTCGCAAGTTTTTGCTCCCTTAATCCAATTTCTGGTTTCTTGTGCTTCTACATAAGCTAAATACAGGTCCTATATCACAAACCAAGCATGTTTCATCAATATGGCAGCCTTGAAACTTAGGGTTTCGGCTAGGGTATAAAACCGAACTTTTGAACCGTAAAAACGTCGTTTAAACCCTTTAATCCGTGTTTATGGCCAAAAAAACTTACGAATTCTGATTTCCAACCATTTTATAAGCAAAATATATTTTTGAACAATTTTTAGGGCTTTTGCATAGTTAGGATTGATTTTTGGTTATCAAAGATCAATAATTATGCGAAATATCATGTTAAACAAACTTAAAATCAAGAAAATAGATGGTCACCTTGAACTTTTGGTGTAGGAAAACGTCCAGAAAGTTTATAATTAGTTTTGAGGTTGATATGTATGTCAAAAAATATCTCAACTCTTAGATTAAATATGAAGGAATGTTAGGGGGAGTTGGTCCCCTTTGGCGGCCATAATAAGGGGGGGGGGGGGGGTCCTCTTGGCCCATTTTAATTTATTTCGTCTAGTTTTGCATGCCAAACGCGAAATCTCAAGTTAAAATTTATTTCGAGTTCGGTTTTTGGCGCGAAAAATATATCGGTGCGTCAAACAGTTCGAAAACGAGTGTTTTTCGGTTATTTTTGTGTAAATTTATAAAAGCATATTATACGTTTGTAAAATTCTAAAATATTTTCACGAATCGCTCAAAACATTTCAATTAAGTTTTTGGTAATTTTTTTTTTGCTTAATGGATGATACAATGCTTGGTTTGTAACTATCTTTCGTGTTTTTATCTATAGCGGGTAGTTAAACGAGCAGATTTTCGTTTAACTTGTTTGCTATCAAAGTAAGTGTTGGTTCCTAGCCAGATCAACACAGGATTATCTCGTAATACGAGGGTGCGGAATCCCCTACGTATACGATACGAGTGTTTAGACGAGAGACACTTAAAGGAACACGTAAGACAAAGGTTACTTTTCTATTAGATGTGAAGACACGTAGCACCAAGAACCTGCTACACCTTACAAAACGAACAACCCTCAAAAACCTTGCAAACTGACGGCGGAAGTTAGCTTATTATACTACGACAACTTCGCCTAACACCCTAGGCGAAGTTGTCCCTAACTTCGCCAGAAGCTAAGTTCGCCAAAACCAAAAACAAAACTAACTAGTTTATCACGACAAACCAAACATCGTAATGATTACAGACACGATAAACTCTAGACAAATGAACTATTGGCACAATGCACCAACAGTCTCTCCCTTGGCAGTAGCTTCATTTCTCTTACATCTTCGTCTCGTCATGTAATCCAAAAAGCCGTACCTTCCATCATTAAGCATGTACACTTTGTCTCACACAAACTGAGACCACCCTTTGATATTTCTTCGCTTCATCTTTCCAAGCAGGAATATAAAAAATCTTCTTTTCATTGAGTACCTGCAAATCAGCTTGAGACAAATTAACCAAGTGCATAGGATCATACACCCTTAAGATCTCCTGTTCATCTTGATCTTCCATCACGGCTTCAGCAGTTTGGCAATCAACATACCACCATTTAAGATCTTTCAACACATCTTGAGGCATAGTCTTCATTGGAACCTCTTTCATACATCTAATCGGTTTGTACTTCATCACCATCCAGGGCTTGCCATCAGCCCGCATTCCTCGATCTGTATCTTCAACCAACTTCCCCTTTTGAGGCTTCAACAACTTAAACCTTTTCTCCTTAACAACTTCACTCCACACTATTTTACCAACCCAACTAGCAAAGTTGTCCCCACTCCTATTAATCAATCTTAAACGAGCCAAGTCCTTCACCTCACACTCAGGTAACGTATTGAATGATCTCAACTTCTTAGCAAAATACTGAATCCCATCATATCTTTTCACCACAAATACTTTTAGCTGATCATCATACAACCAACAGATAATACCCTTTTTCGATTCAGCATACCCTTTAATATTATAACTCTTTTTGAACATCGTTGGTACCACTGGCTTCTTTGTTTTGTTAAACCAATGAGCATATTCTTCTTTCCACCTTGGCTGTGCCTCCCACTCAGAATCACCCGACACATTATCATTTTGACCCACACATTCTTGACTTGGGATATCATGTTCAATACTATCATCAGGTATCTCACCTTCCTCTAGGCCACTGTCAATCTCAATCTATTCACCAAGCTTTTCAATCTCACTAAGATGCAACACATCTTCATCCATATCTTCCTCATCATCCACAACAATAGTTTCACCACTTGTACTGCCAGATGGATCAGTAGGTTCATCATCCACCACAACCGTCTCACCACTTGCACTGCCAGATGGACCAGTAGACTCCCCCCTGAGATGTGGAAGCTCCAAGAGTTAGTTCAGTTCTTGGCAGCTCACCACCTGCATCTTTCGAAGCATTGGGATCATCATCTCTATCCTCTCTCCTCTTGGTTCTCAACTCATCCCCTTTGCAACTGGTCTCCCCCTGAGATGCTAAGAACTGTTTAAGCGTATCAAAAAGTTTACCATGCTCAATAAGAAGAGATGACTAAATTTGGTTCTCAGCCACTAGCCGTTGAATAGCTTGTGTCTGAATGAGATTAATTCTTGACTGCTCAGCCACGACACGTTCTAGAGCCGCTATCCGCTCTGAATCTGACAATGAAGCATCAAAAGCAAATGACATGTGAGAAATGTCTTGTGCATACGGCGGAGGGATACCCAGTGTCGCTGGAGTTTCTGATGATGGTGGACTAGTGACCGGAGTAGGAATTGAAACAGTGCACCTAGTAGTCGCCATCACCATAGATTCAACAAACATAGACACAACCTCAGACAGTGCAATAGTACGTTGTGGTAGAGACACAATCACCGGCATAGACATCACAACCGTAGATGGAACACAAGATGGTGCTGACAAAGCCACCGTTTAACCACTAGATGTCACTGTGAATGGTTCGGATGAAGAGGGAGGTACTATAGACATACCAGATAACTGTGGAGGGGCAAATTGAACAACACTTGAGCTTTCACCAGCTCTAGCTCTCTTTGATCTTCGGACCAAGGCATACAACTCCTGTTCATAATCCGACTCACTATCATCCGAATCTTTCTTCCATTTTCCTTGAATCCGCTCTTGTGTAACCAAAACTCTCTGGGCTTCAGCAGCTTCATCATTTGAAGAATCAGATAAAGTTTCCTCTGAATCCTCTCTTGAAGGTCGAGATTGACCAACTGAACCGACAATCACAGAAGATTGTACCCCAGACACTGCGATTGAGGAAACCCGAACTTCAGAGGAAGTACCAAAAATACCTTGCACCCCCAAAGCAACATCAAGATCTATTCCCTCTGTTGCAGAGATAACAGGATCTATTACTGGATCATCCAGTAAGGGAGCATCTTGAACAGGATCAACAGGAACTGGAGCAACATGAACCACAGGAGGTGGTTGTGGGATATCAGCTTGTGCCGGTGCAGGATCAGCAAATTCATCCTCTGGTGGAGCAACAAAGTTAGGATTTACAAGGTACCCAAATAAAGCAGTGTGTCGCGGACGACGTTCAGGATTACTTCGTGCGCTCGATGATCGACATTGAGCAAAATTCTCTTGTTTATACATTCCACAAAAGAGATAGGACGACGTTGTGGCAGATTAGGAGCAACATGATTAAGAATCATCTGTAAAAATCATGGATACATTAAGAACCGCTCCCTGTCAGTAGCCCTCCGCTGACGATCAATTTCGTAGAACACCATTTGACTGAAGCTAAATGGTTTATTATATGTCAGCGCAGTCATGGCAGATTGCATTGTCGCACCCATACCATCAGTTCCTGCTTTGCGGCCGGACATGCAAACAATCAACACATGCATCAAGAAACGCCATTGATCCAATAGAAATCCCTTTCGGCGTTGTGAGTCTTCCAATGGACCAGAGTATCCCATACGAAGAAATGCCCCATTCCTAAAAGAGGCTGAAAACTCAGTGGGATCCTGAGTAGTTTCATCTCTAAACTGTAGAGCCTCCTGTATCTGATTTGCAGATAACTGTACTTCCTGACGATTAACTGTAGCACGCATCACTGGAGGTTCCACTCGACAATCATATTCCACTGTGTTCCAAAAGTCTTCTATATTTGGTAAAGAGATCGGAAGAGTTGTAGTGATAGCATGAAAAATCCTTGATCGTATGAGAAACGTGATGATCTCCGAGTAATCTTCTACACCACGAGCATCTGGGTCCAATGTCACGTACATGTTGTGACCCGGAAAGAATTTTCTCTTATCCCCATCTCCTTCATCACCACCTGTACCACCCGCACCTGCTACAGCAGCCATACCTGAAAGGCAAACAAGTTAAGTTAGCTGACTGCCTAGACAGTGTGTAACTTCGCCAAACAGAAAGATAGCGAAGTTGGTGATGGCAAAGTTGTGACCAATCAGCGATGTTGTAATAACTTCGCCAAAAGCACAACTTCGCTGCACGCACACTGCCTGAACCAAGATCAAAATCAGTAGCAATGACGGACAATTAGAGATGGACAATAGGTATAAGGATGTCCGATTGAGGTCTCGGAGATCTAGACACCACCAATGCAACCATAAATATAGAGTATGATTGACAAAAAGGAATAACCCAGTAGACCCGATTAAAAAAAAACCTACATTGTGGAATTGGTTAATCACACAACCAGTTAATTATGAATCAATAGACATCAAGGTACCTTCGTGGTAGTCACGAAGCGGATTATAAGAAAGTTGATTCAGATGACAAGTTCGCCGAGGGTTCAGTAGGTGTTTTGTGTTCAGTTTGACCAAACGAGGACTAGTATTGACTTATATACTTTCTTAAAAGTATACCCAGCCAGTTGATAACATCGCCAATCCAAGCGAAGTTAATTTTGAAATAAGGAAATGACCAAAAACGAGTAACCCTAAGCTCTATGTTATCCACATAAGACAGATGTATAAAATAATATAAAATTAACATAAGTAAAATAGCATTGACGGGATCAAATTTCAGTCTGTAGAGAACCCAACATGTTTAAGAAAAGATCCGAATCATGGAATCATACTGATTAAGAGGCTGTCACAAGGATCCATGTTCAGCATTATTATGACATAGAGAAACAGGTTGAAGGTTGGAAAAAGACTTAGCATGATTCTCATTGCGTCAGTGATACGGGTTAGGTTCAATTAGACTCAAAATTTAGATGGACATCACTTAAGGAATTGTGATGCCTCCTATCTATTCTCAAGGCGTATTTGGCTTTCCCCAGATCACCCTGAGTTGACTTCGACCTGTAGTGTCTGATTTAAACATTGTACATTTGAGTCGGCTTCATAATCCTTACATCTTGCACAAGACTCAGTTGGTTTTTTTTTAAGAAACTATAACAAATACCTGCAGGTCCCGAATCTGGATCACTGCAGAAGGATAACACAATCTACGCGGGGATCAAGACACTAACGGGCTCGTGTATGACTGGGTAATCACTTTTCTGCCTATCATTCGGAGAGATATATGTTGGGACATGCACATTTCAAAATGACTCTCCACAATAAATCGAGCAGTTTTAATTTGTATCACATTAACTTTTACGCACCATGGAAAGCTACCGTGCCAAACAATGACTGGTCTAATGTCTTTTTAGCCTAATAACTTCACATGTTAGGCGCACAAAATCAGTTCATCTATCATTTTCCAAAGGTTGGATCAATTTTCAATTTAACATCAATTTTGAAGCTTCATGAGAAGCTATAGACTGAAAAAATATATCATTTCCCAAAAATTTTATATTCAGAGGCCCCGATCACTTCTAAGTCTTTGGGTAAATGGCTATCCCGAAAACCCAGTAGATTAGCAGGACCAAACAGAAATATGTGTCCCGCCAACTGAGTGTAACCGACATAATTTTCAGCGAAGGAATAAAAACTCATCACAACCGCCCCAGTGGCTTTCAGTTATTAGGTTAATGGCTATCCTTTGAATCTACACGTAGATACAAGGACCAAACATATTTAAGAATATGTCCTTCAACCTTGAGCAACTGACATAATTCTCAGCGATAGTGATTTTTCTTTTTTTTTTTATGACAAAAGGAAAACATAGTTACTCGGGATTGATCATTCCATTAAGCTCAATAAGGTTTTGAAAACGGGACCGGTCAAAAGCTTTTGTAAAAAGATCGGCAAAATTATCCAGTGAATCAACTTTTTCAAGCAAGATTAGTTTCTTCTCAGCACAATCCCGTATGAAATGATGACGAATGTCAATATGTTTTGTTTTACTGTGTTTCACGGGATTGTTAGTTACTGAGATAGCTGTAGTGTTGTCAATGCAAATAGGAGTTTGAGTGAAATTCAGACCATAATCTCGCATTTGTTGTTGTATCCATAAAACCTGGGAGCAGCAGTTTGATGCAGCCATGTATTCTGCTTCACAGGTGGATATGGCTACAGAAGTCTGCTTGCATTGCCACGACACCAATCTTCCTCCTAGAAATTGACAGCCACCAGTAGTTGACTTCCTGTTCTGGTTGCATCCTCCATAATCTGAGTCTGTGTATGCTACCAGATCCAGTTCTCCTCCTTTTGGATACCAGAGACCCAGTTTAGGCTTCCCTTTAAGGTACCGCAAAATCCTCTTCACTCCCTTCATGTGCGACTCCTTTAGGTTTGCCTGAAAACGAGCACAAAGACAAACTGCAAACATGATGTCAGGTCTAGAAGCAGTTAAATACATCAAAGAACCTATAATCGCTCGATACTGAGTGGGATCCACATTTTCATCACTATCAGAATCAGCACCTAGTTTATGGTTGACACAAATCGGAGTGTCAAACGGGTTGCTTTCTTCCATTTTAAACCGTTTAAGCACGTCGTGAACATATTTAGTTTGATGAATGAACATGCCATCCTTCTTCTGATCTACCTGTAAGCCCAAAAAGAAACTTAGTTCACCCATGGCGCTCATCTCAAACCTTTTCTTCATAACCGCTTCAAACTCCTGACACATAGAAATAATTGAGGCTCCGAAGATGATATCGTCCACATAGACCTGAACGAGAAGAAATTCTTTCCCATTCCACTTGACAAACAACGTACTGTCTATATTTCCTCTCACAAACCCATTTTCCAGCAAATAATCAGATAAAGTTGCGTACCAAGCTCGTGGAGCCTGATGTAGGCCATATAATGCTTTACTAAGCTTGTATACATGATCTGGAAAGTCTGGATCAGAAAATCCCAGAGGTTGCTCGACATACACCACTTCATCGACCTTGCCATTTAGGAAAGCACTTTTAACATCCAGCTGAAACACTTTCATATCTTTGTGTGCAGCAAAGGCCAAGAAAATTCGAATAGCTTCCAGTCTTGCCATAGGAGCAAACACCTCATTGTAGCCGATCCCTTCTTGTTGATTAAATCCTTTGACTACTAATCTTACCTTGTTCCGGACGATTACCCCTTTCTCATCTCTCTTGCATTTGAATATCCACTTCGTACCGATTGCATTCACATCTCATGGCATTTCAACCAAACGCCGTACTTCCATTTTGTTAAACTGAGCCAATTCTTCCAGCATGGCTTCTACCCACGAGCTATCCTTTAATGCCATCTGATAGTTCTTTGGTTCAATCTGACTGATAAAGCAAGCATACAAGCATTCATTCATAACACCAGTGTCTTTAATGCTTGCATACACACATGTGTTTTCTTCCAAGCTCCTTCTTGTTCGTACTCCATCGGAAGGACTACCGATTACATTCTCCAGGGGATGATCCTTGTGGATTCTGGTGGTTTGGACATGACCAACCGCTAAGTCTTCTCCAAGATTTGGAGAGATTTCATCTGAATTGTGTTGAGTGTGAAACGGATTGATAAAGTCATCACCACTTGAAACAGCATGAGGTTCATTGAGCTGTGGACAATGCAGAAATGCCTCATCTTCATCGAGTAGCATCTGAGTTGCCATTCTTTCTTCTGTATCTGCAAAATCAAAAGAAGGTAAATTAAAAGATTTGAATAATGTATCATAATCGAAAGCCTATGCTGGTCCCGTGCTAGGCTTTGGTGATTTATAACTTGTAATGTCAGTGTTACAGACCACCTCAACCTTATTGTTCGATAGATTAAAGACTCTTCTGTTGGGTGACCCAACTACGTAGCCAACAAGAATACCTTCATCAGCTTTCTCACCAAATTTTGAGTTAGTCTTTAAGATCGAACATGGGGACCCAAAAGGTTCCAGACCTTTCAAATTTGGCTTTCGACCCTGCATTAATTCATAACAAGTTTTATGTAATCTTTTGACAGTTATAACACGATTAAGGATATAGCAAGCCGTGGCAACAACCTTAGCCTAGAACACCACGGGAAGTTTAGCATCTGCCAGCATAGTCCTGGCCCCCTCAATTAAAGTTCTGTTCTTCCTTTCATCTACTCCATTCTGTTGCGGAGTATATGGTGCACTAAACTGATGCTCTATCCCTTTCTGCAGATAAAACATCTCCATTTGATAGTTCTTGAACTCTATTCCGTTATCGCTTCTGATGAACTTGACTTTTCCCCCAACAATGTTTTCCACTTTGGTAATCAAGTTAATTACCAACTGCACTGTTTCATCTTTAGCTTTCAGAAAATAAACCCATGAGTAACGTGAGTAATCATCAGTCACAACCAAGCAATAGGATGTTCCACCCAAGCTTTTAACATTGATAGGACCAAACAGATCCATGTGAAGCAAATCCAAAGGTGTGGCAATTGAGTTAACCAATTTGGAGTGATGTGATTTCTTGTGCTGCTTTCCTTTCTTGCATGACAGACACTGGTTTTCAAAGTTGAAATTGTTTAATGGAACCCCAAGTACCAGCTTATTCTTGACAATGTAGTTCATCTTACGTAGATGGATATGACCCATCCTTCGGTGCCATAATTCCGACTCAGTTTCTGTTGCTTTTGACAAGAGGCATGATTCTTCTGTCTCCATCTTAGTGGACCTCATGTCCATCACGTATGTATTCTTCTCTCTTGGAACTTTCATCACAATCCAGGTTTCAGGAATCTTGAAACCAGGATGAAGTACGAGTGCTTCATCCTTTGTAAAGTGCACAGTGTATCTTTGTCACAGATCTGAGAGACGCTCAGAAGATTGTGCTTTAACTCTTCCACAAAATTGACCTTCTCCAACTTGATTTTCCCATTATTAATAGTACCGACTCCAGAAATTCTTCCTCCACTTTTTCCTGCAAAACTAACTCTTCCACCTTGTACAACTTTCAAATCACGTAACAATTTCTTGTTACCAGTCATGTGCCGGGAACAGCCACTGTCGACAACCCACATGTTGTTCACAACCCTGTTCGACTGTTCCTGCACAGTTAAAGAAACAAATTAAAAGCGGGGGACCCAAGCCCTTCTGGTCTTGGGTTGGTCAAACCTGTCAAACGGCATCCAACTCCTTGGTTGCCCAAAGTTCCCTTGAGGGAGGTTTTCATTTGATCTGAATGGAAGATTTCTAAAAAACTGATTATGAGGCCATCCATACATCCTTGATTTTCTAGCGTTAATGGATTCGAAGTTACCCATTCTATGATTAACTGGGAAAAAACGAGGTTGGTTTCTTTGAAATCTTAAATTTGTCCAACGATTAAAGTTGGATGCATTAGAATTTTTACCCGTACCGGTTTTAGTGTTCGTTCCATTTTCAGCTTTGGTTGGCCTCAAATTTTTAGACTTCTTCCTCTTCAGCGGACAGTTGCTGACAAAGTGACCTACGTTGTTACATCGAAAACAGCTTTTGTTCGGACAATTAATTTTCTTTGGACAATCTATGTCTATCCGAACATTCTTTTCAGAAGTTGCAGCAGAGGATGAAGTTACTTCACTGACAGTTTGTTTCATATAAGGGGGAACGAATGGGTTTAGAGAAGTTTTCGTTTTGCTAAAAGTATCACTCTCCCCCCTTCTGAGTAACACAACTTCATCATCCACTTTGCGAATGTTCACAGACTCCTTATGCGTGGAGTCTTGATCCACAACTGACGATTCTGTCTGAACCGATTCATTAACATATTTATTGAGGTTCTCATGATTGCTCAATTTAACGTTGGTGTTGCTTGATTGAACTCTAACGGGTGAGTCGATGGAGCTGACATTTCCCGTTACTGTCTGATCAGGTTTAACAAAGACAGGTGGCTGATTACAAGGATTATAAGTGTAGTTATTGTTAAAAGGTGGTGGAACTTCATTGTATCCAATTCCTCCTTTATCGTTAGGAGAACGTTAAACACTTAGGACATGATTAAGCATCATTGAAGAGTTCCTAAACTGTTCAAGTTTTCTGTTTAGTTCCACCACTTTCACTTGATAATCAGCTATCTGTTTGTCCTTTTCAGCAATAAGTTTGGTTTTTTCTTCCACAACTTCATAACTTAGATCGATTACTTGGATTTTCTCAGCTAATGTTGCCTGAAGGCATCTTATGTCTTTTTCACCAGCATTAATTTTGACAGAGTAACTGTTTTCCCTTTGTTTAGAGTAATGATGTTCTTCTTTTATAATTTTTAATTCTTTTTCCAAACTTACATACTGATCAGTTAAAGCATTTAATTGATCAGACAGTTTTTCACATTGTTCACAATGAGGTTCAGAACATACCTCTGAGAGCTGATCATTCACTTTTGCTATGTATGCTTGATCCTCCACTGGTTCCTTGTCACTTCTTTCACTCACGATATTCACCAGATGGGCTTGCTCAATCACCTCCTCAACTTTGATGTTCCAATTATATCCACCATTCTGTTGAGAAACCATGGCTTTTATTTCACTTCCATTCCCATTCTGCTGAGTAGGCCTGTTCTGACCCCGTTCAACTCTCTCATTTGGGCACTCTCTCGCAAAGTGTCCATTCTGTTGACAGTTGTAGCAACGAACCTTTGACTTGTCAAATCCCGGTCTCTCTCCCACGAATTTTCGTCCAGTCTTCTTTATAAACCGTTTTACCCTTCTTACTAGCATCGCCATTTGCCACTGCAGATCCATTTCTTCCATGTCATCAGCATCTATCTGATCATAGTCCTCATCCAAGGTTGCAGGGTCAACTATCTTTCCCTTGATGTAATTTTCATAAGACGCAATGAAAGAGGCATAAAGGGCAAATTGTTGTTCAACAGATTTTACACTCATAGGCATCTTTGAGTAATTTACATTTGAAGCACTAGTAGAAGAATTACTGACTGAAGATTGAGATTTTGAAGAACCATTTCCACTTGCTACAAAGCATATATCTCCATCCATATTCATCATCACATGACCATCTTGCGTAGAATTTGGTTCCCCGCCTGAGTAATAGGCGGTCGAATCTGTTTTAGAGCTTGAGTTTGCAGAGCCTTTTGCACCATACATTCCCGGATCCTGAACTTGATCAGTAGGCGTCTCTTTTCGTAACATGTTAAGCTCATAATTACGTAACTTGTTAACCACCTTCTCTAAATCAAAACTATCAAATTCTTTATCTTCTTTCATCAGAACTGTGTACATCTCCCATCTTGATGGAAGAGCGTTAATAAGTTTTTCCACAATCTCACTCTCAGAATACCTTATGGAGTAGTTGTCCAATTCGGTCATCAAGTGATAGTATCTTGTAATGATGTCATCAAGCGATTCATTCTTAAAATACTTGAATACCGAGAACTGAGTTTTTAGTAACTTTATCTTGGAGTTTCGAATTCCAACTTTACCTTCATAGCAGCTCTCCAACGCTTCCCACAATTCTCTAGCCATCTTGTACTTTCGGAAAGTATGAAGAATTTCCTGAGGTAGTGCCATGGTGATTGCAGCTAGTGCTTTACTTTCTGCCTCGTACATCTTCTTCTCATCGTCCTCCATCTTATTATATTTTTTCAGTTGCTCACGTCCTTCAAACTCAGTTGTTGGAGGGATATAACCATCCTGAATGCATACCCACATCTTTGCATCTTGATATTTCACATATTGCTCAAATCTGTCTTTCCACGCAACAAAATCAGTGCCTTTAAGTAACTTTGGAGCTTTAGTCGCCGATCCAGCTTCAACTTCCATTTTCACCAGTTCAGTGATGTTTATTGACGTCATTTTTAAACCGAAACAGGAGCTGGAACCAAATGAAACGGTACTTCGTGAAGACGAAGAAAGTATAACTTCACCAAGGAATAACTTCGCTAAAGAACAACTTCGCCAAAGAATAACTTCACCAAATAACTTCGCCAGTTATAACTTCACCAAAGAATAACTTCGCCAAAGAATAACTTCGCCAAAGACTAACTTCGCCAAAGAATAACTTCAAATAATAACTTCACCAAATAATAACTTCACCAAATAACTTTTCCAGTTATAACTTCGCTGAAACCCTAGCTACAGGTAACGGCAACTTCGCAGGTCGCGAGATTTGATTTTGAGCAGTGTTTTTCTTGTTTCGAATGATTAAAAGGTAGTATGGAGTGCGACAGGGACAATGTAATGTAGGAATGGACTGAACGAACGGTGTTTTACGTGAAACGATTCCGCGAAAAGTCTAGCGGAGTTCGTTTAACACAAGTGTGATAATCCCGAACCACACAAACACGAGCAAACGCTCTGATACCAATTGTAGGTTCCCAGCCGGATCAACACAGGATTATCTCGTAACACGAGGGTGCGGAATCCCCTACGTATACGATACGAGTGTTTAGACGAGAGACACATAAAGGAACACGTAACACGTAAGACAAAGGTTTCTTTTCTATTAGATGTGAAGACACGTAGCACCAAAAACCCTACACCTTACAAAACGAACAACCATTAAAAACCTTGCAAACTGACGACGGAAGTTAGGTTATTATACTACGACAACTTCGCCTAACACCCTATGCGAAGTTGTCCCTAACTTCGCCAGAAGCTAAGTTCGCCAAAACCAAAAACAAAACTAACTAGTTTATCACGACAAACTAAACATCGTAATGATTACAGACACGATAAACTCGAAACAAATGAACTATTGGCACAATGCACCAACAGTAAGGCCATAATATTAATATATTAGCTTATATTAAACGTATATCACTTATAGATGCCCCCCGAGATATCTGGGTCATAACCAGACCCGTTCGGTTAATCGTTAGTTCGTTACGTAATAAGCGTTAAATTGCTTATTCGGTTTGTAAATGCTGAGGAGTATCCGGTTTTGCAACTAATGTCACATTCTCCCCCCCCCCTCCCCGTTAAGAAATTTTTTCCCCGAAATTCTATATACCCGTTAAAAGCTTCTTAAGAATAAACAAGAATATTTGTTTTCGTTTTCAAATGTATATAATTCCCCGTTATAAGGCATTTTACCGAACTTTGACCATTGACATTCTGTTGAGTCGTAACTCTTTGACTTTCTTGCCTATTATTTCTATGGGTTCTTTTCAAGTTTGGTTATGTGTGAGTTTCCAAGTGGTACTATCTCCGCCTCATCAATAAGGCACTTGTTTGTTTCGGTATATAGGAAATTACTAGTAGGAACTCGACACTAAATATGGTTTTAGTCGATTTTCTATGGGATTAAATTTCAAGATAACATCGTACGGTTCCGCATATGTTGATGTTAACTTATCGATTTCCTCAACCCAAATAACACCTTTAAAGGTTAACAAGTTATTACGTACATCAGTATATTTCTTTTGTCAGTCTCAGGCAGCTTTCAGTTTGTTTTTGATTTCTACGAGTTTTACTTGAGGTTTCCAGACTGAAATTGGATTTTTCATTTTGAGTATCGTTAACTTTTAGCTTATTAAGGTAACGATTTATATTCTTGTTCGTATCGTACCAGTTATAATGTCTCTCGTATAATATTATGGTAACTATTAGTATACGAGGATTTGACCAGTGGAAAAACGCTGGCCTTAATTTCCTTTTAAGATTTAACATACAGTTGCAATGTAATTATCCCAATGTTTGTATAGTTTGCCCAGATCGATCTTTTATTTGGGAATAACAGGTCGTGCTTAAGCCGATTCGTTTTCTTAAGTTCGTTAGGAAATAAGACGCGAAACGACTATCTCAGTCTGAAGTAATCGAAATACACATACCATGACGAGATATGATTTTGTTGACATAATGGTAAGCACGCCTTACAGTTGTGTAGTTGTTATGGGTTGGGATAAAATATGCAATTTAAGTTAGCCGGTTAATTAGTACTCGGACTACAATGTGTTTTCGGAATGATTTACGAAAGTGTGTTATGAGGCTCCTATAATCTGTCCTCACTTCTACAGTGAGTTTCCGGTTGTTATAACATTACTGAGGGTTTTTGATACTATGCTTTAATTTTCGTACGAGTTAGGTATTTATCGATATGTGTAGTTAAATCTTTTTTTTTTCATACCGCCACCAATAGAACTCTTTTAAATCATTTTACTTCTTATCAGTTCCTGAACTAATGGAATATCTGGAATTGTGTGTTTCATCCATGATCAAGTCCCGTAAGTTACCAAGAGTTGGAATCCAGACTTGGTTTGCTTGAAGTATAGAACTTCATCGGTTTTCTTTTCAAAGTTCTGCTCATTCCCGTGCAAGTCTTTGTGGTCAAAAATATGTTACAGAAGTCTCGTGATTTGTATAAACTACATATTTGGTGTCATACAAATTGTGTTCCCAGATATTAAGTGCAAAAATAACCGCGCCCAATTCTAGGCCATAGGTAGTATAATTTTTTTTCATGCACTTTTAACTGTTGGGAAAAATACGCTATAACCATGTTTCTTTGCATAAATACACATCCTAAACCTTTTCAAGATGTGTCACAGTACACGACAATGTCATTAGTCCATTAGTGGAGATTTAGTATCGAGCTTGACATAGTTTTTGTTTCAACGGTTTAAAAAGCCATTTCTTGTTCTTCTTCTCATTCATAAATTTGGACTTCTTGAGTTAAGAGAGTCAAAGGTTATGCTATAATGAGAAAGTTTGCAATAAGGTGCCGATAGTACCAGCTAATCACAAAATTTGGCAAAGTTCACTTGGAGATTTTGGTGTTTACTAGTTTTGCTCGGTTATATGTGTATTCCGTGTCGACTAACAACATTTCCTAAGAATCGTACTCCTTGTAACCAAAATTTCGCACATGGACAACTTGTTATACAATTTCTCATGCCTCAACAACTCCAAGATTGTTTGTAACTGTTGTTCGTGTTCTTTCTTGGTTTTCGAATAAATCAGGAGATTATTACTAACGTTATAATGAATTTATCGCGGTATGGTTTACAAACTCGGTTCGGGTGATCCATGAAAGCTGCGGGTGTATTACTCGGTCCGAAGGGCATAACTAAGGGTTCATAGTGACCATACCGAGTTCGAAACGCTGTTTTAGAAACATTCTCCTTTTGGATTTTTTACTTGAAGATAGTCGGATCGGAGATCGATTTTCGAGAGTAATTCACCCCTTGGAGTTGATTGGACCAGTCGCCTAATTATGGGAGAGGATATTGATTTTTGATTTCAATTTGTGTATTCCTCAGTATTCAGCAATGCACATCCCAAGCTTTCATCCTTCTTCTTTACCAAATTAACACCAGTGATTCCAAAGTAGAATAACTAGGTCGTATGAACCTTTATCTAATAATCCTTGCAATTGACTGGACAATTCTTGCATCTCAGAGGGTGCCAATCGATAAGGTGCCTTAGCAATGGAGGCTAATCCTGGGATTAGGTCAATATGAAAATTAGCTCGTTCGGTAGGTGGTAATCTAGGTAGTTTATCAGGAAAGACATTGGGTATTCACTCACTATGGGGATCTCTTCTATATGTTTTTCATTGGAGTTATTTACATTTACGCTTACCAAAACTACCATACACCCTTGGCGCAAACACTTTAAGATGAAACACAGGAGGTGATATTGCGCCATTTTCTCTTCTTGTACCATAATTGTTTCATTATTCAAATGAGGAGTTTTAACTATTTATTTCTTACAAATGATATGTGCTTTATACTCAAATAACTCGCCCATGCTGGCATTTACATCGAAGGTTCCTAACTTTATTGGGAGTAGATCAATATGAATCAGTTGTTCGTTTAAGATAATAAGACAATTTTGGAACATTTGGTTAGTAATTATAGATTTATCGGTAGTGAGCTCAATATCATAGGGATCTATTAGTTCACTAATCGGTGTATTTTCCAGGGATACGAAGTCAATAGAGACAAAGTTTTCTATCAGTATCTATATCAAACGAAACTGAGGCATATTAGTCAGAATTTACAAATGTATTCTTTCTCCACAATTAAGTGTTGTCGTGTACTATCTGATCCAATCACTAAACGCGGCCTCTAGCCGAGTTAGACGTCGATGCTTGTTCTTGGTTTAACCTGGGACAGCTCTTTTTGAAGCATTTCATACTTCCATACTCATAGTAAACATGAGGGTTTGTCATAGTTTGTGATCGAATTGGTTGTGATTGGGATAACTGTAAGTTATGAGGTTAGAATGATCGGTTTACAGTGTTCATAATGGTTTCACAGCTACAGGCATAGTATCCAATCTTCCCGCTTTTATGATATGCATTTATTCAACATACCCTTTAGCGAAGGTTCATTGTATATGTTTAATTATGAACTAGAGTTAGTTGTCGTATTATTTTGAGTTGTAGGGTATGCACATTTAAATTGTTGTTGCTCTTGTGCTCCTGTTTCGTGATTAGCTCGTTTTGTACTAGATGATTTTTCGGTACTCTCAACACGCCTTTGCTGACCGAATTCAATGTTACCAACCCGGCTTGCATCACGGTATTCTCAAAAGTTAAGTGACTAACTAGATTAACTAAGGTCTCTTCTTCTGGAATACTAACCATAGCATTAGTCGAACCAAATTGTTAGAACGGTTTGTGCATTCCAGTTGACCGCCCTTTCATTTGGGATTTCATTCCTTGGACAAAATATTTCAATATAAGGGTTTTAAGTTTTGCCTGAGTCATGCGGATGATTGCCTTTTGTTCCCGAATTCGTACAATCGTTTTCTACCATTCAAGGGCATGGCTAAGTAGTGTAATAGTAACATAATTAACGTACAATTTGATGGGAGCTACTAGTATGGATAACAGACTTTATCGTCTCGATCCATTTTACGAAATCCTTTGATTCTTTAGTACTACTAAAATTTACATGTTTGCACGACTTAGATCGTTTAAACGAGTATTCCCGTCATGAAGGATCACGGTTGTTACGAGTATTCCTGTTCGGTAAAAGATTTTTTTTGCCAATGGCATTTAGTGGGGGAAATTATTGTTATTGACAGTATCACAGGTGTTTAGTGGGAGAATATTATCCATGACAATGTTCGTATTTATCGAGAAAATAACATTTGTAGGTGTATTGGTATGGGGCGACGATATAATATTCACGGCCGTATTAGTGCTTGGCCTTTGATTTGTATTCATTGTTGTATTAATACTAGCAGCGAATCGTGCTGCGATTGTCAAAGTTACTATCTGCAGTTGCCGAACAATCCTCTCGGCCACAACTGCCTCAAATCACGTGTTTGTTTTATTCGGGGCCATTCTATAATGATAAACAACTAAACTTCACATAATAGTAATTTTCCCTATAACTCATTGCGTAGGGAATCACACCAGCTAACAGTTAGGTAATTCAAATAGAAGATACGTATTACACACACCATATCATGTATCCATATACCCAGGATAGTACATAGATTTAGCCTAATAAGGCCATTGTTTGCATTTATGTATCGAAAATTGTCATCCCGTGACAAGTAATTTTAACCCGGTAAGGGTCAATGTTTGTACTAATAGATCCAAATCGTCTCCCATAGCAGCATAGCACACTCCCAAATGCTTGCATGGAGTATCGAAACTATACACAACATTGTCATACTATCCTTGTCTATCCGAGCACATATTATAACAATCACGAATAGTTCACAACTTGTACAACAATTATTCAGATGTAATCCCACCAATGAGTAGCTGTTTTATTCTGCCTCTCCCGTGAGTAGACATTAGTCTTTTATGAGTTATAATCGGAAGGCATTTGTATACTTCCCTTGACCTTTGGGTGCTATTTAGTATAATTACAGAATATTCTTTCATCAGGTCATTCAGTATACGCAAGTGTGCTGGGTCTAGTAAAAGTGATAATTTATTAATTGGGAGTAAGTATATTCTCAGCCAAGACACATCATCGGTCTGTAAGCGTGAGGGTTCTCCTTTATGATAAATTGATCGGAGTGGTGACAATATGGGAGAGGTTAGATATACTATAGAATGAATTTATTAATTGAGGAGGGTTCATCAAAGTCGGTGGTACTAGTGAGGTATATGGAAATATCATTTTTATAGTTGGTGTATGATATATGTAGGGGGTCACGGTTTGTTATATTATTAAAAATTTAATAGGGTTGCTATTATATTTATAATTTGATAAACCATACTTTTTCTTAAGTATTTTCTTGAGAGTAGTGTTTATTTTTGAACAACGGAAGTGGAGAGATGAATAGAAAATAGTTCAGTTTACTGTTAGAAACGAGTATATGAGATAAAGATTAGGCCCGAATCGAGAAGTGTTGTGTTCTCTTGATATGAACGTATGTAGATCACCTTACAAGGTTCCTTTCTAGGCCTTGAATTTTTGCTCGGTCTGGGTTCGATCATACAATAAGATTCGATTTGGACTCGATAAAGCTTTATCAACATTCTCGCTTATAGGTAAAACCGGTTCTTCATCCGATATGAGGCTACCGATCTCAACAAATTTCGGTTCAACAATTTGTTATGATCAGATATAATATTAATTACGATAAAATATAATATTATTTTTAATAAATATTATTTTTAATAAAATTTAATTTTAATTATAAAAAGAATTAATATTGATTATAATCGAATATAATATTCATTAATAAGATTTAATATTATCAACAGTATAGTACGTATACTTATTCGTACACCTTGTTCCAGATAAGAACGTATGCGTGTTATATATATATATATATATATATATATATATATATAGGGGTAGGATCTAGTGAAAACTCCTTCTAAAGAGAAAACTTAAAAACTCCTAAAAACTATTTTTAACTTTTAAAAAATTTTTTTTTTGAAGTTTCTTTTTTTTTTCCATTATTCTTATATGTTGTTATTGGTTCAAAAAAAAAAAAAAAACTTGTCAGTAACTACGTCGGTATAGTGCGCATGTGTAATAGTGTGCATTACATATATGAAAAAGTGTTTGTATTGTATAGAATACAATACTATTGCACATATTTGATAACCACTATTGTATATATGCAATATAAGACTAATACAGACATCGAATACACATTAGTACGTATTTGTAATACAACATTAACGCACATGTGCACCACATCGGCTTTTATTTTATTATTATTTTTTTTCCATATAATACAACACTACTACACATATACAATACACAAATATTGAATATATGCAATAAAACACTATTAAACTCAAAAATACATAGTAATACACATGCGTAATACAACGGTATCGCACAGTAATACGTATGTGCATTACAGCGGGTTTTTTTATTTTTTTTTTATTTTTTTCGAGTGAAATATAAGAAAATATAAGAATAATGGCTAAAACAGAATTTTAAAAATATTTTTTTATTTTTAATTAAAAATAATTCTTTAGGAGTTTCTAAGTTTTCTCTCTAAAGATGAGTTTTCTTTTGATCTTCTCCCTATATATATATATATACAAACATACTCATTATTACCTTTTATACACATATATTGAGATTTTTACCTACCCATAAGTTTCGCGACTTCTCCCCGAATTCCCTCGTACAAGCAAGTCTGTTATTATGTTCCGGACCATAATAACTCATTTGTCCCACAAGTTCATCCCGGCATCCATCAGTATCTAATATTAAATTTTTATTTAATTATTTTCCCAGAGTTAATCGAGCCGACGGTTATATTTAAGGTATCCTAAGGAATAACCTAATCATTTATAACCAATGGCTCTTCAAATTCTGTCACACCCCGTTAACCGATTTGCGGAAGCGTAAAACGGAAATGTAACAGACACCTCTGATATCAACCACATTGTTTATAAAGAACAATACAAACTACTTTACAATATTTTACATTGATCTAACTTCATTTACAACTAGGTGATACAAACTAAATCCAGCCCGTTAAGCGGCTTTACTTCATACTAGCAAACTTGCATCAATTCACCCAGCATTGATCGCAAGTCAAACACGTAGCATATTGATTTTCTAGTCCAAGTCCGGTATACCTGAAAACATGTTAAAACAGGTCAATGACAAATAGTTGGTGAGTTTCACGAGTTTCAAGAAATCAGTTGTGCCTACAACAATCACAGTTTGTAAATACGTAAGTATGTATGTATGTACGTTCACAAGTACGCTTGTTTGTATGTTTATGATGTAATTATACTAAGCTACGGTGAAGCTTTGACTGTCTGTGCCGCGTGCATCCATTTCCCACGCCTAATCAACCACTGTGGACCCCTTCCGCCTACAACATGCCCCAGTAGCTATGTCTAACACCACATAGCCTGTTTGTATAAGTATGGTCATGTGCAAACGGCGCTATGTAACAGGGCAACCAGGCCGATTCCGTTTGGTTTTGTCAAACCAATAGTACTATTCACAAGCCACCGGCTAGAAGTTAATCACTGTGTTCGTGGGGACTTTCGCATGTTAGCACTTAGATAATTCCCATAATCAAACAATTCATAGTATATAGATATGTATCAACATGTTTTTCACCCAAAAGTTCGTAAAAGCAGTTTAAAGTGGGGTCATGAAACTCGCTATTTAATCTGGATTCGGTACAGAGTCGGCCCGTAGTTCGTTGGACTCGTATCACTAGTTCCTATAATGGATATTATAATAATATTAATATTTTAATATTATTATAATCATTATACTAAACTAGGCTGTATATATTTAATTTGGGTATAGCTGGTACTCCTAGAAAGTGTCATTAGGCTTAGGTTGTGATGCTTTCAGAAAACATTTATGGGGATGTAAGCTTGAGTTAATGTATTGGTCGATAAAATGATTAAGTTATAAAGAAAGATCACATATTGTGGTTCTGGATTCGCTTTGTGGCTCGTTTCCGTTTATTCAGTTTGATTTGGAGAAAAATACACACGATTTATCTAAATTGTCTGGATTTCTTACAAAAAGTTCATTTTTATTTAATTAATCCAAAAATATGATTTTTGATCACTCTTGATGTTCTGATATTCCAACAGGTTCGTTAATCACGAACTCGTCGGTTTTTATCAGAATTGAATTTGTTTAATCTTTAAATTAGCATAATTAATAATCGGTTTGTCATTAAATTATGAAAATTTAGTCACTTATCAATTAAAATATGTAGATTTTTATAAAAAGATTCCTAGAATTATTTAATGATTTATTAATTTATAAAAATTCATTTTATCTGCTACATTTAACCTGAAAATCATCTGTTTATACCAAACGATCTCCGAAAAATCCACCAACATTTCGGAGTGATCAGAATATATGCCAAAATAACCTGGAAAATTTCCAAACTCTAACAATCATGCAAAATATCCTTTTCGAGCCAAAAATGACTATGAAAATTCAATTAAACGCAAATGCAAAACATTACCTAGACTTTTCCAAATGACCCCAAATTTCATATGTCATCATAAAATACTAAATGTGAGTTTCCCACAAAATATTATAATTTTTCAAGCAATTTAACTATTTTTCCTAAATAAACGCCCCAATTCAGTAATAAATCCGCCAAATATTTTCGGATGGTCGAAAAATTACCAAATTTGAACAAAGACCAAATCATATTGCCCCTGATTTCCCTGCAAAGTTTTATAACCTCTAAATGTGCACATCAAAACTTTAACCTAAACAGCCCGTAATCGAGCATTTCGGCATTACCTTTGCGGTTTTCGCTTTCTTAATCCAATTTCTGGGTTCTAGTGCTTCTACATAAGCTAAATCCAGGTCCTATATCACAAAACAAGCATGTTTCATCAATATGGCAGCCTTGAAACTTAGGGTTTCGGCTAGGGTATTAAACCGAACTTTTGAACCGTAAAAACGTCGTTTAAACCCTTTAATCCGTGTTTATGGCAAAAAAAAAACTTATGAATTCTGATTTCCAACCATGTTTATGATCAAAATATATTTTCGAACAATTTTTAGGCTTTTTGCATAGTTAGGATTGACTTTTGGTAATCAAATATCAATAATTATGCGAAATATCAAGTTAAACAAACTTAAAATCAAGAAAATAGATGGTCACCTTGAGCTTTTGGTGTAGGAAAACGTCCAGAAAGTTTTTAATCAGTTTTGAGGTTGATATGTATGAAAAAAAAGTATCTCAACTATTAGATTAAATATGAAGGAATGTTAGGGGGAGTTGGTCCTCTTTGGCGGCCATAATAAAGGGGGGGGGTCCCCTTTGCCCATTTTAATTTATTTCATCTAGTTTTGCATGCCAAACGCGAAATATTAAGTTAAAATTTATTTGGGGTTCGGTTTTTGGAGCGAAAAATATATCGGTGCGTCAAACAGTGCAAAAACGAGTGTTTTTCGGCCATTTTTGTGTAAATTTATAAAAACATATTATACGTTTGTAAAATTCTAAAATATTTTTACAAATCGCTTAAAACATTTTAAATAATTGTTTGGTAAGTTTCTTTCGGCTTAACGGATGATACAATGCTTGGTTTGTAACTATCTTTCGCGTTTATATCTATAGCGGGTAGTTAAACGAGCAGATTTTCGTTTAACTTGTTTGCTATCGAACTAAGGCCATAATATTAATATATTAGCTTATATTAAACGTATATCACTTATAGATGGCCCCCCGAGATATCTGTATCATAACCAGACCCGTCTGGTTAATCGTTCGTTCGTTACGTAATAAGCGTTAAATTGCTTATTCGGTTTGTAAATGCCGAGGTGTATCCGGTTTTGTCACGAATGTCACATGAAACATTTAAATTAGTACTCATGTCAAGGAAAAAAATATCATGTGATCGAGGAGATCGCATGACAACCATATCTCCATTAATCATGTATCCCGGTTGAAGAATAACACATTCCATGTTTGTGAAAATAGTAGTGTATTTCTTGTCATAAATCTGTGAAACACTCAACAGATTGTGATCTACTTTTTCTCAATAATTAACCCTCTCAAATGTAATCCTCCCATTTGAGACCTCTCCCTCTTTCATAATCATTCCACCATTATTACCCGCAAACGCAACATATCCTCCCTGAATATCTTTAACATTGCTGAGAAGATTGAGGTTGCCGTTAATATGCCGAGAACATCCACTACCTAATATCCACTTGTCACCTGATATAGACTTGGATGAACTCTGCACAAAAAGTAAAATGATTAGTTCAAAAAGGCAGCCCAAGCCTCAGTCTTGGGCTCTCCTTTTGTGATTTTCGGAGATAAGTTTATTTTAACACTCGTGTTTGGCACTTGAGAGTATGTAACCAGTTTCTTATTTTTCTTCTTTAAGTATACGTCATGAATTACTCCCGAGTCCGTGTTTTTACAACTAGGTTGAGCAAAGTCAACAAATTTGTTTAATACATTAGGAGCATCAACCCGAACCATTTTCCTCGGGTTGATATTCGAATACGTTATAAACGTCTCATCAACTTGAGATTTTTGACTTTTCAATTCAACTACTGGACTTGTTTGGTTAGTTGAGGACCTGATGTTTTCAACCTTGGCTTTGCATTTCTTGGCCACATGACCGGTTTCACCACACTTAAAACACAAACGTGTGTCTAAACTTTTCTGTGATGGAACACACGTCTTGTTTTCATCCTTCGGTTGATGAACATCAATTTTTGGTTTCTTAACAGTTACCTACTTTGAAACCTCATTAGTTAATCCCTTTTTATGTTTACAAAATTCTATATTGGTAGTGTTCAAAGAACTTTCTAATCCTGATGACTTTACAAATTTTATAGGTTGAAAAGCATTTGAAACTAGTTTCACTTGAACATTTGTTGTTTTAGATTTACGCAATTTTTGTTCAAGTTCGGCAACTTTTGAAGTGTCATCATTAGAAACACTTTTAATCATTTCAGGCTTAAGATTATTCAAGGGAACTTCTTTATCTAAAAATACTTTCGATAAGCCTTTTAATTTAAAAACCTTTCCTTTGGTTGATTCATTTTGAGGATTAATGAACCTCATCAAGTCCTCATCAAACACAGTAGGCTTGTCTGATTTCTTTACATTAAACGACACTTTCGGTTTGTTTGAGGAATCTTCCGAGGGTTTCGAACCATACATGGCTTATTCCAATTCCTCGGGTTCACACAGAATATGATTGTCAGAGGGAATATTATCGTTTTTCACAATCATTTCTGGTTCAGTTAATTCCTTAATAGAACCATCTATCTCATTTTAAGTAAAGACTGAATTGCTTTTGATATGAACAGGTTCTTTAATAGTATTTTTTGTTGTTTCAACAATAACTGGCTTTTCTGATGTTGTGGATTTCTCAACAACTTCAAGAATGCTCGAGTAATCTCCTTTCAGCGGAGGAGGAATCTCAACATATCTCAAACTAGCTTTTCCATTCTTTTTATGAGAATTAAAAACCTCAATTATTTCGTTCAAGAGAAATGAAGAATCTCTAAATTTACCGAGTTTATTTTTTAAGTCTAAAATTTCATTCTCCAATTTAGTGATGCTGGTTCGGAGTTTGAGAATCTCCTGAAAGTGTTGTTCGACTACCACAGTTAACTTCCGCTTTCAGATCATGATTACTTTTAGTCAAATTCTTGATTTTAAGTGTAGATTGATCCAACAATTTGGATTTTTGTCTAAAGCATTCCTTAATCATGGAAAGCTCATTCACGAGTGTAGTATTTTGTTGTAGAGTGGACTCAAGTTTAACTTTGAGTTCACCACAACTTTCACACTCGGTAATGACTTGGGTAGTTACCGTTTCATGTGATTCATTAACAGTTAAGTTAAAAGAAGAGTTAGTACAAACCTCTTCAATTTTTGCCATGCAGGCAAAAGATTCCTTTTGCTCAGATGACGAGTTATCAGAATCAGTCTCTGAATCAGAACTCTCACTTCCATCTATTAAGTTATCGCCACTCGCATCCTCAAAATGCTCTACTGGTTCTACCACAACAAGATTTGCTTGGTTCCCCAGTAATCGTTGTGACCAATCCAGCCCTTCATTAGCAACAAGGACTTGTGAGGTAGCTGCTTTATTCTGATCCCCCTCTGATGGTTTATTCGTTTCAGATCCAGATGAACTTTTTCCCGAAGATCTATCAACATTACGAGGAACTGTGTATTCTTTCCTCGGCTTGTCACACTCCTTGGCAAAGTGTCCAAAATCTTTACAGTTGTAATACTTAACCTTTAACTTATCAAAACCTGCCCTCTTGTTTAGAGACGGTAGATCCTTTCCAGTTCGTTACATAAACCGTTTTACCTTATGTACGATCATCTCCATGTTCCATTTCAGGTCCATGAGCTCTAGGCCATCAGGGTCAATTTGGTCATAATCCTCGTCGGTGAGTTCGCGTGTAGAAATCTTACTACCAACTAGTTGTTCGTAAGATGTCATGAAAGCACATAGAACACACAAACTGCTGCTCCGCTTCTTTCATATTTACACTAGGCAGAGAGCTCGATTGACTTGACCCTGAACCCGTGTTAACACCTGACACCATGAAACATACATTAGATGTGACATTACTGTTAGGAATCTCTTCTTGGGAATTCTGAGTGAAGAAAGCAATAATCGAGACTGAGCGTGAAGCATTGCTTGCTGGTAACGAACCACCATAGAGAGTAGGATTTTGCTTATCCTTAAGCGAGTTTTGGCATTTCAAATCATATTCTCTCTCTTCCAACTTATAAATAAACTGTTCAGAAGTAAGTTGATCATTACGAAAATAACCATTCTCTTTAATCACAAGTAAGAATGTTGAATATGAAGCTGGCAGTGCAGTATTCAATGTATCAATCTTGTCCACTTCAGTTGGTTCTAGTTTAACAGTAGACATTTCCGCCACAAGATGACAAAAACGACAGATCATTTCTTCTACAGTCTCATTCTTCAAAAGAGTAAAATTTCTGAATTGAAAAATCATTAGAGTCTTCTTGCTCTCGAGTGTGTTCCCTAGACCTCGGGTTTTCAAGGAAGCAAATAATGAAGCACAAGTCTTGATATTACTGTATTGATGAAAGATGTGCTCAGGTAATGCCATAGTGAGAGTTGAATAGGCTTTTGTCTCGCTCTCAGCATCCTTGATCTCATTTGCTTCATAAATATGATATGCTTTTTCAGTCCAGCCAAGTGATTCACTACCCACAAGTGGTGCCTTATAAATAACATCCAGAAATCTCACACTACTTGGATGAACAGATCCAAGATGAGCACGAAATCTTGGCTCCCAACATGCGAATCCCGACAATTTAAGCAGTTTGGGACATTTGTTGTGAGACCCAATATCATTGTCCATTGATAGCATTTGCTGCATCAAGGCGTTCTGTGAGGCAAGAGCGTAGTACGAGGCTTGATTTTGAGAAGAAATGATTTGACAAAGTTATAAAGTCAAAGGGCTTGACTTGTAAAATGTGAAACTTACAAGTTCTGTTCACGAATGAGTACTGTTTAAACGAATGACAATACTCAGTTAACGAATGTGTAAGGTTAACGAATAACAGTTAACAAATGTGATTTGATAGCGAATGTGAAGTAGCAAATGTGATTTAGTTAACGAATGAGGAACTAGCGAATGGTAAACACTATTTTAACGAATGAAGATTGACGAATGAACCCTAACGAATCAGTCTTCAAAGAGTAACGAATCAGTCTTCAAAGATGTAGCGAATCAATCATCATACATTCAAACTAAGCTGAAATCCAAATCAAGTCTAAATTTCGTCTGAATATCCTAATAACTATACCAATATGTTACTTACCTCGGAGAGCTGGTCTGTCACTTCTGCCATGTAAGCTTCATTTTCGCCAGTTCCTTTCTCACTTCCTGCAGTTTCGATGTTTGCCAAATTGGCCTGTTCGAACACTTCTTCAACATGCAGATTCCAGTTGTACTCCCCGTTCTGTCTGGAAATCATGGCTCTATTATCATTACCACCCCCACTCTGTTGTGTAGACCTGTTTTGACTGCGTTCTACACGTTCATTTGTGCACTCCTTCGCAAAATGGCCATTCTGTTGATAGTTGTAACACCTAACCTTTGACTTATCAAACCCTGGTTTTTCACCAACAAACTTCCTATCGGTCTTCTTCATAAACCGTTTAACCCTTCTCACAATCATCGCCATCTGCCACTGCAGATCCATCTCTTCCAGATCATCAGCATCGATCTGATCATAGTCTTCGTCCAAGGTAGCAGGATCAACAATCTTACCCTGAATGTAATTTTCATACGAGGCAATGAAAGATGCATAGAGAGCAAACTGCTGTTCAGCAGACTTAACACTCATGGGCATCTTTGAGTAGTTGTTGTTCGAAACACTTGGGGAAAAACTACCCTTGGTTGCTTGAGGTTTAGAAGCATTAGTTCCACCTGCTACAAAGCACACATCACCATTCATGTTGAGAGACACATGACCTTCATGTGTTGAGTTAGCGCCCGACTCTCCCTTTGAGTAGTAAGCAGATGATTCAGACTTCGAACTTGAACTTGAGTTAACTTTTGCACCATACATTCCCGGATCTTGAACCTGATCAGTAGGTGTCTCTTTTCGAACCATATTTAGTTCAAAAGTTCGTAGCTTGTTAACTGCTGTTTCCAAGTCATAGTAGGCAAAGTCTTTGTCTTCTCTCATCAACACAGTGTACATCTCCCATTTCGGTGGGAGAGCATCAAGAAGCTTTTCAACAATCTCATCTTCTTTGTAAGCAATTGAATAATTGCTGAGTTCTGTCATCAGGTGATAATATCTAGTGATGATATCATCAATTGATTCATTCTTCAAGTACTTGAACACCGAGAATTGGGTTTTAAGTAGTTTAATCTTTGATGCACGAATCCCCACATTACCCTCAAATCGGTTTTCAAGAGCTTCCCAAAGCTCTCGGGCAGTTTTGTACTTCCTGAAGGTGTGAAGAATCTCTTGCGGAAGAGCCATAGTTATCGCTGCATGAGCTTTACTTTCAGCCTCATACATTTTCTTCTATTCCTCTTCCATCTTGTTGTATTTCTTTATCTGTTCACGACCCTCATACAAAGCAGTCGGTGGAATGTAACCATCTTGTATGCACACCCACATCTTAGCATCTTGGTATTTGACATATTGTTCAAAACGATCCTTCCAAGCTACAAAATCGGTTCCTTTCAGCATCTTCGGTGCCTTAGTAGCTGAACCCGCTTCCACTTCCATCTTCACCAGTTCGGTAATGTTTATTGAAGTCATCTTTCACGAAACACAAAGAAACCCGAAAAATAAAAATTTTATTCTTAACAGTACTGTAGGCAAAGTTGTGGATAACTTCGCTTAAGTCTTAACTTTGCTGGAATTCTTAACTTCGCTCCCTTTTTAAATTTGCCTGATTCGGCGAAGTTGTAGATAACTTCGCTTGAGGTAAGCGAACTTGTGAAGTAGGCGAAGTTCTGGGTAACTTCGCTTGAGATTAGCGAACTTGTGAGGTAGGCGAAGTTGTGGATAACTTCGCTTAACCTTATATCTTCGCTGAAACCCTACTAACAGTGACGGCAACTTCGCCTGATGAACACGATGATTTTGCAGGTTTGATTTCTGGATTTTGCGAGGTTTGTGAAGGTGTAATGGGTTGTTTTTGATGGTGGGAGGTGAGTAGGACACAAAAACTCGGTAAACTCGTCCCGCGAATAGTCGAACGGAATGATTTCTACACTCGCGTGATAATCCCGAACCACACAATCACGAGCAAAAGCTCTGATACCAATTGTAGGTTCCCAGCCGGATCTACACGGAATATCTCGTTCTACGTAGGTGCGGAATCCCTACGTAAGCCGTTACGAGCGTAGAAGACGATACGATTAAACACACGTTACAATAAACAAAGACACGTTGTATTGCAACTGTAAACACGTGATACAATGATCACACAATACCTCTGACTCGTTACAACTCTAAGAGAATGATACTTGAATTAATTAACACAGCCGTAACCTAGCTGTTTATATAGGCGACAACTTCGCCTGGCATGTTCAGGCGAAGTTGTTCCTAACTTCGCTTGTTCCACAAGTTCGCCTATAACAATCGAACTTGTGAGAACTTCGCTTACATACATAACACAAATCTAACTAACACGATTACAGACACTAGACACTGAACTACTGACATCATGCACCAACAGATTATGTATACATATCTAAAATTTGTAATGATTTGAATTATCTAAGTGCTAACATGTCACACCCTCAAAAACCACTAACGGAGTTTTACCGTCAGAGGGTGTGAACTAACAGGATCGGAATCATTAGTTATAATCAAATCATAAAACAAAGTTTCAAAACCATGAAAACATTTACGAGTAATTAAATGCGGAAGCGTAAAACCATAGAAAACAATGTTACGTCACGCAGGACGACTTAAAACCCAATGATAACAGTTAAAAATAAGTTTGCATAGTTAAAAGTGTTTCAAGCAATGCATGATCCTAAACCGCGCGCCCGCCTCGACTACCTGAGAATAACATACTAAAAGTGTCAACACAAGGTTGGTGAGTTCACAAGTTTATAATAAAATAAAGCGTTTAGCGTTTGCGTTCAGCGTTTTGCGTTACAGCGTTTTGCGTTACCAGATAGTGTTATGTCAATTATATATCTATAGGTAGCTAGCCTATAAAACAAGTATCACTAAGTGTTAGACACCGAAGCTGACTGTTTATCATTTGCCTTGCCACCAGGTCATCCAGACCATGGTATGTGTTTAGCCAAGAATTACACCCACTCGACCTCCAGTCGAGTTTAGCGTTGGGTGGGGTTTGTCAAACCCAGTAGTACTACTCAACAATGACTCGCTATTCCAATATTAAACGGTTCGATGTGAATGAAGGACTTTTAGTTAACGCGTTTGCCACTTAGTCTTTACAAGTGATATATAATCTATATTAACAAAATCTTAAATGCGTTTCGGAGTATGTTATCTCCCCCAAGAGAAAAGCGTTTAAAAAGTTTAAAAGGGGAAAGTGAAACTCACTGTTTGCGAAGAAATTCCCAAATTAAATCACCAAGATGCGCGTCACAGAAAAACTCTCTCTAGCGTTCTAAAACAACAAAGAGATTTTTCTAAGTGTCGGAATATTATCGAGTCTCTAGACCCGGCACATAATACCTATGCACATAACATGTTTCGTGTTTCGTTTGTGAATCGTGTGTGACTTTAACAAATGTATTTTTGATACGTTACATGTGTAAGCAATTATATACGTGTCATGTATTCATAAAGTACATCACTAGCAATTACTCCCCGTAAGGGCAATTTGGTCAACACATAACAATTAACTAGCCATTATTCCCCACGAGGGCAATTTGGTCAAATCATGACAATCAATTAGCAATTATTCCCCGCAAGGGCAATTTGGTCAAAACATAACAATTATATAGCAAGTATCATGTTTCATGCATTTTCACAAAATTCAGCAGCTAGTTTCACCGAGACAGAAATTCTATTTGAAAGATGGTACTATCTCACCGATCATAGCATCACAATTAATTTACCAAAAATCATCACAAAAGCATATATGTCTTAGGTTTCCAGAACATATTTTATTATATTTTTATTCCACATAGGTTTCTCACAATCATCAAATCATTACAGCAAACTCATAACAGTCAAATTCATGCGCAACAGAATGTTATTTGAAATTCCCGTTAAACGAAAAATCCAATAAATGCAAGACCACTTGGGTTAGGTTCCTAACTCAATAAGTAAACTTCCAGAAGTGGAACCAACCCAATTGGTCTCGTAGTTCATGAGATGTAATATTTACAAAACAACCTAACAGCAGGTCTAACAACTCAGCTTTGCACAACGTTTTTGTAAAATCATAAAAGTTAACTTTTCCACGTCCAAAAATTGCAAATTTATATTCTTTAGAATCTAGACTCAACCTAGTTTACTGTAGTATCAATAATCTCAACCAATTTTCACATTTACACCTAGTTACAGTCAATTAAACATCAATAACACAATCTGTCCAGAAACTGTTTGCATCCAAACTCAACATATTAACTATCTATGGACCATCATTCATTCATATAACACTCTAGACTCCATAATCACTATCCATGCACATCAATTACACATTACATACATGATTAGGGTTTTTGTTTGAACTCAAATCAAAGACACAACAATTAACATGTAACAATATTCATTCTAGTTATCAAATCATTATCAAATCAACAACAATCATATTAGTCACATACACACATGAAATCGGCCATCTAGGGTTTTCAATTAACCCATTAAACATCAAAATCAAGTATAAAGGATGCATAGGATAGTCGTTTATACCTTCCTAGCACCTTAATCTTCGATCAAAAGTTGAAATTGATGGTTGTATGTGTGTGTATAGGTGACGGCAGCCAAGGATCCAAGGGAGGGGGGTTCCGATCGGGACTTGAGGGAAAAGAAAAACAAAAGTGGTTTAGGGTTTATTATTATTATTATTTATAAACATAATATGTTACATTCAAGTCCCTCAACTTCTAAGTATTACTTATCTAGCCTAAACTAACTTGTTTACATCTTGAGTTAACGTTTATAACCATGTTATCACGTAACACATAAGTATAACACATAATTATCACATAATTACTGTTTTGACGTTTTTCGTTTATTCATCAATCGTTTGTGTCAACTCGTTTGCGTTTCGGTGCAATTCCCGAAAGACTACACATGTAGTAAGTGTTAAGCGTCATTTAAACCCTAGTTTAAATGTAATGAGGTGTGCGTTATAGATTCAATGATCTTAAGTTTGAATTGACGGAGTTGAGTTAACGGAGTTAACCTGAAATTGACGATTGTCACATCATTCCCATGTTAAAGAATTTTCGTCCCGAAAATTTGAGTCAAGTCGTGATGAGTGTCTGAAAAAGTAAGAAAAATTTTCAGTTTGTCATATCATCCCCTAGTAGAAAGAAATTTCGTCCCGAAATTTAATTCATACCACCGGTGATTTCTGACGGTTTGCCGGGTTTCGCGGTTTTCTGTGTTTGGTCAGCCCTTCAAAAAGATGAGGATACTTTTTCATCATTTAATCCTCGCGTTCCCACGTGAATTCCGGTCCACGTCTCGAGTACCAACGAACCTTAACGATTGGAATTTTGCTGTGCTTGAGCGTTTTGGTTTCCCAATCCAAAACCTCGACTGGTTCCTCAATGAAACGTAACTGTTCATCAACTTGCAGTTCCTCCAAAGGGACTACTTGGGTTTCAACAGATAGGCATTTCTTCAAATTGGACACGTGGAATACATTGTGTACGCCACTGAGTTCCGTTGGTAGGTCCAGTCGGTAAGCCGCCGGACCAATGCGCTCAGTTATTCGGTAGGGACCAACATATCGTGGGTTGAGTTTGTTTCGCTTACCAAAGCGAACCACACCTTTCCAAGGTGAGACTTTGAGTAACACTCGATCGTTCACTTGAAATTCGAGAGGTTTCCGGCGCTTGTCGGCGTAACTCTTTTGGCGATCTCGTGCTGCTGCCATGCGATTTCGGATTTGAACAATCTTTTCCGAAGTTTCGAGTACCAGTTCTGGACCAGTGATTTGGCTGTCACCCACCTCTGCCCAGCAGAGTGGTGATCGACACTTCCTTCCGTACAGCGCTTCAAACGACGCTGCTTTAATACTTGCGTGGTAGCTGTTATTATACGAAAACTCTACCAAAGGTAAGTGAGGTTCCCAACTTTTTCCGAAATCCAACACGCATGCACGCAACATATCCTCCAGGGTCTGAATAGTTCGTTCACTTTGCCCATCCGTCTGAGGATGGTATGCTGTGCTCATATCAAGACGGGTGCCTAGTGCACTTTGCAGCGACTTCCAAAAGTGCGAAGTGAAACGAGAATCTCGATCAGAAATGATTGAGACAGGCACTCCGTGTCTATACACTACTTCCTTCATGTAGACGCGAGTCAGTCTTTCCATTTTGTCTGATTCCTTAATCGCTAAGAAGTGTGCAGACTTAGTCAACCAGTCAACGATCATCCAGATGGTATCGCATCCCGTCGGTGTCTTAGGTAAACCCGTGATAAAATCCATTGAGATGTGTTCCCATTTCCACATTGGGAGTTCCGGTTGTTGCAGTAGACCAGATGGTTTCTGGTATTCTATTTTGACTCTGGCATAAGTCAAGCATTTGCTCACGTAGGTGGCAATGTCGGCTTTCATGTTCGGCCACCAGTAAAGTGCCTTTAAATCATGATACATTTTATCTGAGCCAGGGTGGATAGAATATCGGGACTTGTGTGCTTCGTCCATCACCAGAGTTCTCAACTCTCCGAACCGTGGAACCCAAATCCGGTTCTCAAAATATCGGACCCCGTCCGATCTGGTTTCAAGTTGCTTGTTCATGCCCCGCATGAGTTCCGATGGAAGATTATCATCTTTCAAAGCTTCGTGTTGCGCCTCGCGAATCTGGTCGGGTAAGTTTGCTTGAATCGTGAGTTGCAATGCTCGCACTCGTCTGGGTTTATCTGTTTCTTTTCTGCTGAGGGCGTTGGCCACTACATTGGCCTTGCCAGGGTGATACTTGATGGCACAATCATAATCCTTGAGCAGCTCGACCCAACGACGCTGTCGCATGTTCAGCTCCTTCTGATCGTAGATATGTTGGAGACTCTTGTGGTCAGTGTAAATGGTAAACTTGGTACCGTACAAGTAATCCCTCCATATCTTAAGGGCAAACACCACAGCTCCGAGTTCCAAATCATGGGTCGTGTAGTTCTTCTCGTGAACCCGTAGTTGTCGAGAGGCGTAAGCTATAACCTTCTCGAGTTGCATCAGCACACAACCGAGACCTTGTATCGATGCGTCACAGTGTACCTCAAAATTTTCCGTTCCCTCGGGGAGGGCTAGAATAGGGGCGCTACAGAGTTTGGTTTTCAACAGTTGAAAAGCGGATTCTTGCGCGTCACCCCAATTGTACTTAGTGCCCTTGTGAGTCAAAGCGGTGAGGGGTTGAGCAATCTTTGAAAATCCCTCGATGAAACGTCGGTAGTAGCCGGCCAGTCCTAGGAATTGCCGCACCTCAGTCGGAGTCTTAGGTGCTTCCCAGTTTTTGATGGCCTCTACCTTACCGGGATCGACATGGATACCATTCTCGTTGATCACATGTCCTAAAAAGTGAACCTCGCGAAGCCAAATCTCACATTTCGAGAGTTTAGTATACAGTTATTCCTTCTTCAATAATTCCAGAATTACCCTTAAGTGTTCTTCATGGTCAGCTTCGTTCTTGGAGTAGACAAGAATATCATCAATGAAAACAATCACAAACTTGTCGAGGTACGCCTTGCATACTCGATTCATGAGATCCATAAATACGGCTGGTGCGTTGGTTAGTCCAAAAGGCATAACCGAAAACTCGTAGTGACCATACCGTGTTCTGAAAGCCGTCTTTGAGATATCTTCTTCGCGCACTCTTAGTTGGTGGTAACCAGATCGCAGATCGATCTTCGAGTAGTAACTCGATCCTTGAAGCTGGTCAAAAAAATCATCAATTCGGGGTAAAGGATAACGGTTCTTGACCATCACCTTGTTCAACTCCCGGTAGTCGATACACATGCGGAAAGTCCCGTCTTTCTTTCGGACAAATAAGACAGGGGCTCCCCATGGTGATGAGCTAGGTCGGATAAAACCCTTATCCAACAGATCTTGCAACTTAGTGGACAGTTCCTGAAGCTCCGCCGGTGCGAGCCGATACGGGGCTCGTGCTATGGGTGCTGCACCGGGTGTCAACTCGATTTGGAATTCGACTTTTCGTATAGGAGGGAGTCCAGGCAAATCCTCCGGGAAAACTTCCGGAAAATCTCGCACAATCGGTATCTCTTCAATTCGCTTCTCCTCCGCGGGTTTCTCAACAATCCGCGCCAAAATTGCAGGATGACCCTTTCGTAGATACTTCTGCGCCTTCATAAGGGTAATGACGCAGGTGGTCATGCCGCTTCTCTCACCTCGGATCGAAATGATCTCGCCGGAAGGGGTAGAAATGTGGACTATCTTGTCATGACATATAATCTCCGCTCGGTTCTCGGATAACCAGTCCATGCCGACAACGACATCGAAACTACCAAGCGTAAAAGGTATGAGGTCGATATCAAAAATATGACCTGACAGTTTTAACTTACATCCCGCAAGTACATGAGTCGTTACTATAGTCTTACCGTCAGCTAATTCAACAGGAAACTTAGCATCTAGCGGAGTTGGAGTTAAGTTTAAGAGTTGGCTAAAGGCTTTCGACACAAAACTCCTATCAGCTCCAGTGTCAAACAATACAGAAGCAAAACAATCGTTCACAGGGAACTTACCAGTCACCACGTACGGATCATTGCGGGCTTGACCCGACCCAATTACAAAAGCTCTTCCTTTGCCATTGCTTCCACCACTACTGCCACTTCCATTACCTCCATTGTGGTCGTTCTGTTTCAGCTTGGGACAATCTTTCGTGAAATGACTTTCCTGCCCACATTCGAAACATCCCTTCGTCGTCATAGGTGGTTTAGGAGCACCCTTTGCCGTAAGGTCTCCTCTACATTCTTTCGCCTGGTGACCCATCTTTCCGCATCTTTGACACTTGACACGGTCACACGGGCCAACATGATGATAGTTGCACCTATTGCACTTCGGATATTTCCCAGCATATCCGCTCGAACCCTGCCCGCTACCGTTGTTATTGTTGTTGTGACTCTGATTGTTAAAGCTCCGAGTGAATTCGGGCTTATGGTAGTGTTGTTGCTGTGGGAGGTTCGAGGATGAGGATCTGGTGTTGTCAAACTTTCTCTTTCCATTGCTCGGGTTATTGTTGCTGTTGTCAATGCTCGGGTTGTCACGGGCTTTAGTGGTTGAACCCCTAGGTGGTAACGCACCTTGGGTCACTGCTTGATCCGTCAGTTGTGAGCTAATCGGATCGCTTGTTGAATCGTGGCTGGTCTGGAAGACGTCACAATGCCCTGAATTTGTGGTGCTAACCCCTCAATATACATCTCAATCCTCTTACTAGGCGGGTCTACCATCCGTGGACACATCACAGCTAACTCGTGAGAACGGGTGGTGTAGGCTTCGATTTCTGAACCCACCATCTTCAATGACCAAAACTCGGGTTCCAACTTTGCAATCTCCTCTCTCGGACAGTACTCTTCTCGCATCATGTTTTTGAACTCTTCCCAGTTCATAGCGTTAGCCAGTTCCAATCCAAGGATCTGCACGTTTGAATTCCACCAAGTGAGGGCAGAATCTTCAAGTGTTCCCGCAGCAAATTTGACCCTACTGGCAGGGGGACAATTACACATCTCAAACACCGATTCGGCCTTCTCAGCCCAACGCAGGAAGCCTATAGCTCCCTCAGTGCCCTTAAACGAACTGGGCTTGCAGTCAAGGTAATTCTTGAAGGTACACGTTCCAATTGAACCTCCAGCTTGGTTCTATCTTTTAACAGTCCGGAAACGTTAGCTCTCGTATAGCGCATGTAACCCAAGTCACGCTCCAAACAAGAAACAACAGCTGCGAGCACACGCTCTACAGGTTCGGTTATGGGTGGTAGGGTGTTGGGGTAAGCAGGATGGTTCGGGTGAGGTAACGGGGGAACTTGTTCTCGATAGACCATACGTCTGATCATATTAGGGTACCAATCCCAGCTAACTTCGTTTTCGTACATGCCTCCGGATAAGCGGTACCTCTTCGGTGCGGGAGCTTCGAGTTCCGGGACTACACGGGGTGGCGATGCGGTAGGTAACTGCGGTTCCTTCCCGTGAGCATGAGTCATCGGATCAGATGATGATGATGATGGAGGCGTCGACATTCCTACAGGTAAGCCGTGTATGCGCGCGCGTATGAGTGAAAGAGGTAAAGAGATAAGGTAACAAAGACTACACAAATCTATGCAGTGCGTATCATTATAACTAATGGGTCGTCGCGGTTATAGTCTAGTATGCATGCAGCTTCTAGTTCGCTATAACCAATGGCTCTGATACCAATCTGTCACACCCTCAAAAACCACTAACGGAGTTTTACCGTCAGAGGGTGTGAACTAACAGGATCAGAATCATTAGTTATAATCAAACCATAAAACAAAGTTTCAAAACCATGAAAACGTTTACGAGTAATTAAATGCGGAAGCGTAAAACCATAGAAAACAATGTTACGTCACGCAGGACGACTTAAAACCCAATGATAACAGTTAAAAATAAGTTTGCATAGTTAAAAGTGTTTCAAGCAATGCATGATCCTAAACCGCGCGCCCGCCTCGGCTACCTGAGAATAACATACTAAAAGTGTCAACACAAGGTTGGTGAGTTCACAAGTTTATAATAAAATAAAGCATTTAGCGTTTGCGTTCAGCGTTTTGCGTTACAGCGTTTTGCGTTACCAGATAGTGTTATGTCAATTATATATCTATAGGTAGCTAGCCTATAAAACAAGTATCACTAAGTGTTCGACACCGAAGCTGACTGTTTATCATTTGCCTTGCCACCAGGTCATCCAGACCATGGTATGTGTTTAGCCAAGAATTACACCCACTCGACCTCCAGTCGAGTTTAGCGTTGGGTGGGGTTTGTCAAACCCAGTAGTACTACTCAACAATGACTCGCTATTCCCAATATTAAACGGTTCGATGTGAATGAAGGACTTTTAGTTAACGCGTTTGCCACTTAGTCTTTACAAGTGATATATAATCTATATTAACCAAATCTTAAATGCGTTTCGGAGTATGTTATCTCCCCCAAGAGAAAAGCGTTTAAAAAGTTTAAAAGGGGAAAGTGAAACTCACTGTTTGCGAAGAAATTCCCAAATTAAATCACCAAGATGCGCGTCACAGAAAAACTCTCTCTAGCGTTCTAAAACAACAAAGAGATTTTTCTAAGTGTCGGAATATTATCGAGTCTCTAGACCCGGCACATAATACCTATGCACATAACATGTTTCGTGCTTCGTTTGTGAATCGTGTGTGACTTTAACAAATGTATTTGTGATACGTTACATGTGTAAGCAATTATATACGTGTCATGTATTCATAAAGTACATCACTAGCAATTACTCCCCGTAAGGGCAATTTGGTCAACACATAACAATTAACTAGCCATTATTCCCCACGAGGGCAATTTGGTCAAATCATGACAATCAATTAGCAATTATTCCCCGCAAGGGCAATTTGGTCAAAACATAACAATTATATAGCAAGTATCATGTTTCATGCATTTTCACAAAATTCAGCAGCTAGTTTCACCGAGACAGAAATTCTATTTGAAAGATGGTACTATCTCACCGATCATAGCATCACAATTAATTTACCAAAAATCATCACAAAAGCATATATGTCTTAGGTTTCCAGAACATATTTTATTATATTTTTATTCCACATAGGTTTCTCACAATCATCAAATCATTACAGCAAACTCATAACAGTCAAATTCATGCGCAACAGAATGTTATTTGAAATTCCCGTTAAACGAAAAATCCAATAAATGCAAGACCACTTGGGTTAGGTTCCTAACTCAATAAGTCAACTTCCAGAAGTGGAACCAACCCAATTGGTCTCGTAGTTCATGAGATGTAATATTTACAAAACAACCTAACAGCAGGTCTAACAACTCAGCTTTGCACAACGTTTTTGTAAAATCATAAAAGTTAACTTTTCCACGTCCAAAAATTGCAAATTTATATTCTTTAGAAACTAGACTCAACCTAGTTTACTGTAGTATCAATAATCTCAACCAATTTTCACATTTACACCTCGTTACAGTCAATTAAACATCAATAACACAATCTGTCCAGAAACTGTTTGCATCAAAACTCAACATATTAACTATCTATGGACCATCATGCATTCATATAACACTCTAGACTCCATAATCACTATCCATGCACATCAATTACACATTACATACATGATTAGGGTTTTTGTTTGAACTCAAATCAAAGACACAACAATTAACATGTAACAATATTCATTCTAGTTATCAAATCATTATCAAATCAACAACAATCATATTAGTCACATACACACATGAAATCGGCCATCTAGGGTTTTCAATTAACCCATTAAACATCAAAATCAAGTATAAAGGATGCATAGGATAGTCGTTTATACCTTCCTAGCACCTTAATCTTCGATCAAAAGTTGAAATTGATGGTTGTATGTGTGTGTATAGGTGACGGCAGCCAAGGATCCAAGGGAGGGGGGTTCCGATCGGGACTTGAGGGAAAAGAAAAACAAAAGTGGTTTAGGGTTTATTATTATTATTTATAAACATAATATGTTACATTCAAGTCCCTCAACTTCTAAGTATTACTTATCTAGCCTAAACTAACTTGTTTACATCTTGAGTTAACGTTTATAACCATGTTATCACATAACACATAAGTATAACACATAATTATCACATAATTACTGTTTTGACGTTTTTCGTTTATTCATCAATCGTTTGTGTCAACTCGTTTGCGTTTCGGTGCAATTCCCGAAAGACTACACATGTAGTAAGTGTTTAGCGTCATTTAAACCCTAGTTTAAATGTAATGAGGTGTGCGTTATAGATTCAATGATCTTAAGTTTGAATTGACGGAGTTGAGTTAACGGAGTTAACCTGAAATTGACGATTGTCACATAACACACGAAAGTCCCCACGATCATAGTGATTAACTTGGTGCCGGTGGCTTGTGAATAGTACTATTGGTTTGACATACCCAAATGGAATCAGCCTGGTTTCCGTGTCACATAGCGCCGTTTGCACATGACCATATTTATATATACAGGCTATGTAGTGTTAGACATAGCTACCGAGGCATTTTGTGGGCGGAAGGGGAGCCATAGTTGGTGATTGAGCGTGGAAATGGATACACGCAGCACATACAGTCAAGGCTTCACTGTAGATTAGTATAATTACATCATTTACATACATACATACATACTTATATCATGATTACAAGTGTTAACTTGTGAATATTCGTAACTGTTTTCTTGAAACTCGTGAAACTCACCAACTCCAGTAGTTGACCCGTTTTAAACTGTTTTTCAGGATTACCAAAGTTGGAATAAAGTGAAGTCGTGCTATCTATTGTGGAACATGCTCGATGCTATGTGAATAGATGAAAGGTTATTAGTACGAATAGAATAATTTAACGAACGTATTTTGTTGTAACACCTAGTTTGAACACAATGATATATCAATGTAATATAATGTAAATTAGTTTGTAATGTTTCTTTATAAACAATGTTGTTGATACCAGAGGTGTCTGTTACATTCCTGTTTTACGCTTCCGCATTGTGTTAGCCGGGGTGTGACACCTGTAGTCGGTTTCTCTATTAGTTAATGGTAATGCTCTTCCTTAGCGGTGCACGGCTAACAGTGTAACAAGTTACGGGTATCAATTATCTAATGCTACTACTTCATATATCTATGTTAATGAACCCTTCAACTAACGGGTGTCCAGGGGCAGCGCCCCTGGTAGCGGGGTCTAGGGTGGCAGCCCCTAGCAGGGTTCAAGGGGCAGAGCCCCTGGCTAGGGTTGATGGACACTTCGCTTTGCAACAATTTGGAAGAATTCACATGGAAGTTCGCTTCGCATGGACCCGTCGCTTCGCATGGACCATTCGCTTCGCATAGACCATTCGCTTCGCATGTCTATGTGATGCGAATTCTTTTCTTTTCTTCGCTTATACCATTTTAAAGCCATTTTCCTCCGTGACTTCTCCTTAGGACCTGATTTTACCCTTTTTATGGTTTTTGGGTTATACCAACTTTATATACCCGTGTTTTACGAGGTTTGGATATCACCTTTTTGTCCTATAATGTAACTGTTAATGCTCGACCCATCAAATTTACATTTTTCCAACTTCTTACAACCTAATCTAATAATATATCAAGTTGCATGTCGAATACGACCATAAAATTTAACCTTTTTGCTGAAACTCACCTTTTGGTCTCGGGTCCAGGTTCGGATCTGGACAACCCGAGGATCTAAGGAATGTTTCTTGTTGTTTGATGATGTAGAACACAAGATTCAGCCTCTCTTTTTGCTCGTATTGGATCCGGGTGCTTGAGAGAAAAGTGTGTGTTCTTGAATGTAAGTGTGTGTTGTGAAAGAAGTGAAATGGAGAAATGAGGAGTGGTTTGGGTTTATATATGGGGTCCACGGGCCCTATCTTAATCATAATCCAAACACTAACACACAATTAAATTAACAACACACAGTTAATTATAATACTTTCTGTTATTTATTATTCTCAAAATAAGGATGTTACAAAAAAGATAAAGGAAACAGAAAAATAGTAGCAAAAACTGGCCCTTATAGGGTTCGAATTCACGCAAAACGTAAAGAACCTTAATGTATATTGCACTAGCCAACTGGGCTGGTGTCTAAACTGCTTATAACTTGAAACAAAATTAACTTATACAACAATAGAGATCAATCCCAAATCCTAACATAAACCCTAATTGCAACAAAACCAATAGAAACTCGATCGCTCTATCAATCGGAATTGACAGAGAGCTTTCATTAAGCACTGAAATCTGAGCTAAAGACCTTAATAAATTACCTTAAACATGTTCGAATTGAATGGGAATGCTGGGTTAGGATTAGCGGATAGAATTCATACAAAAAGTGGTTTGAAACAAATTCGTCAGTTGCAATTAGCTTAGGGGTTAATTGGGGATTATAAGGGAAGTGTGCATGGCTAATTGATTGAGTTGACATCAAGTGTTTTTAGGGTAACGAGTTCGATCAGTCCATGGTTTGTGATATCGTAAAATCAGTACCAATTAGCTCCTAATTAACATAATTAATATGTGGTTAAACGCGTTTTTAATCAATTAATGTTGAGACATGGTCAATTCCATGATTCCATGCTATAATCGTGGATCAAGAATCGGGGGGGGGGGGGGGTGTGTTCTTGTTGACGGGTGTTAAGAAGGAAAACAAAAGATTTTTTTTGAAAAAATTTGCAAATTAGTCCTTGGTGTTTGAGTGTGTAGACGGAAGTGGTAACGAAAAAACAAATGTTAGGGGGTGATTTTCGTACTAGTCTAATAGTTATAATGATTAAACCGAGTGTCGGGTAATACTGAATAATCAAAATGATTAATAACCTATTGACGAATAATGTTAGTTTGGTTAATTATAACAATAAAAAATTTAAACGGGTCGGTTTCGGGTTGGAAATTTGACGAATGTTACAAGTGAAAACACAAAAGATCTGATTATTTGTAGCTGCTAGCTTGCTTTTTCAAAATTCTCAGCTTTACCCCAACTTAAGTTTTGATCAAAACAAGCTTATTTAAGCATGATTAATACATCAAATGAAACTTTGATTACTAAAAATAACATCTAGCCATGCAAAAACCATTATAATTGTACATAAACATATTTTGATCATATACATGGTTAGAAACCAAAATTGATAAATATTTTGGCCATAAACACGTATTAGAGGGTTTAAATCATGTTTTTATGGTTCGAAAGTTCGGTTTGAAACCCTAACCGAAACCTTATGTTTCAAGGCTGTAATTTTGATAATACATGCTTGGTTTTGTGATATAGGACCTGTAGTTACATTAGATAGAATACCAAGGACCTGGACAATTAAGGAAAAGAGTTAAAACTAACGAAAACTCGTATTGCCAGAACACTCGTTTAGGGGCTGTTTAGGATTAAATTGTGACGTGCTTGTTGTTAGCTTGTGAAAATTTGCAGGGACATCAGGGACCATATTAACGAGTTCCTGCCCAAATTTGGTAATTTTTCAACCATCCGAGAATATTTGGCGACGTTTATTTGATAAAAATACTTAAATTGCTTGAAAAATTATAAAATTTGTAGAAAACTCAGGTATTTCATAATATGATCAAATATAAATTTGGGGTCAATTGAAGAACCCTAGCTATGGTTTCTGGATTCGCATTTATTCGAGTTTTTATGGTCGTTTTTTGCTCAAAAAGGTGTGTTGGCAAAATTGTTAAGTTTTGGAAATTTTACAGGCTATTTCGGAAGTTAGTTGGATCACTCAAAAAACTTATCGAATTTTTCGGAATTCATTTGGTATAAACACACGATTTACGGGTTAAAAATAGCATATAAATGAATTTTTGTAAATTAATAATTAAGTAAATAATTCCAGAAATATTTTAATAAAAATATACATATTTTAATTAGTAAGTGTATAAATTTTCATAATTGAACGATAAGCGGATAATTAGTTGTGCTAATTTGAAAGTTAAACAAATTCAATTCTGATAAAAACCGACAAGTTTGAGATTAACGAACCTATAGGAATATCATAACATCAAAAGTGATCAAAAATCTTATTTTTGGTTTAATTGAATAAAACTGAAATTTTTATGAGAAATCCGGACAATTCGGATGGATTGTGTGCTTTTTTCTCCAAACCAGACTGAATAAACGGAAATGAGCCCTGTAGCGAATTCAGACGTCTAAACTATGATCTTTCTTTATAAATTTAATCATTTTATCAACCAACACGTTTACCCGAGTTAATGTGGTAATACCTGTTTTCTAAACGCGTAAACAATCAACTTAGCCCAGCAGATGAAACGGTGAAATTGAGTCAAATTCGATTTTCAACATTAAACATTGAACAACGTCACAATCTAAGCCTATTGACATGTTCTGGGCGTGACAGCCATACCCATACTAGATATACAGCCTAGTTTGGTATGAAATTATAATAATATTAAAATATTAATATTATTATAATATTGATTATAGGGACTAAGTGATAGCACGTGAAACAAGCCACGAGCTGATATAGCACCGAGCACCTACTAAACCGTGAGTTTCATGACTCCTCTTTTTAAACTATTATACGAATTTATGGTGTGAAAAGTATGTTTATGTGTATTTAATCGTTTGGAAATGCACTATCATAGGAGGTACCTAAGTGCTAACACGCGAGAGATCCCTGTAGTAATTGATTATGAGCTGTAGAATGTGGATAGTACTATTGATTATATACATGAATTTTAATATGAGGAATTCAATTGAGTATGGCGCTAACGCTAAGGTTCTGCTGCAATTGAACAAAATAAATTGAGTATGGCTTGAATTCCAAGATTCTACTGCAATTTAACAAACTAAGTTTAGTATGGCTCGTATGCCAAGTTTCTATTGTTACTGAACAAACTAAGTTGAGTATGGCTCGTATGCCAAGATTCTACCACAATTGAACAAACTAAGTTGAGTATGGCTCGTATGCCAAGGTTCTACTACAAGTGAACAAACTAAATTGATTATGGCAAAAATGCCAAGAATCTACTGTAACTATACATGACTATATATTGATATAGACACTCTATGTAGTGCTAGACATAGTTATTTGGGACATATTGCGGGCGGAAGGGGGGCCACAGTGGTTAATTTTACGTGGGAAATGAAGGCACGTAGCACGAACAAACAGTCAAGGTTTCACTATAGTTTTTCATTATTACATCATAAGTATACAATCATACATATGTACATGTAAACATACAGATGTTCATACAAACATGCAAACATACAAACATGCATACATATATATATGTGGGTACATACAAGCTATGATTGTTGTGGTAAGCATAACTGATTTTTTTGAAACTTATGAAACTCACCAATTATTCGTAGTTGACCCGTTTTAACATGCTTTTCAGGTGTATAAATATTTGGAGTATACTGTTTATATGCTATGTGTTTGGATTGTGATCGAGATTATATGAATAGATGCAAATTTACTAGTAAGGAGTAAAGCAGTTAATGGGCTGGCTTTGATTTGTAACACTTGGTTTGTAAAAGAAGTTAGAATGATTAAAATATTTTAAATTAGTTTGTAATGTTTCTTTATAAACAATTTGGTTGATATCAGAGGTGTCTGTTACATTCCCATTTTACGCTTCCGCACTTGCTAGTCGGGGTGTGACAACTAAACTGTTGAAATATTCCTTTAGACACACAAAACTCATCCATCACCTCATTCTTGAACTCAGTCCCATTGTCACTTCTCATCACTTTGACCTTCTTATCAAGTTGATTCTCCATTCTATCCACATACCCTTTAATTAATTCTGCAATTTCATATTTGGTTGCCAAAAAGAATACCTATGTAAATCTTGAATAATCATCTATGATCACAAGAAAAAACTTCTACCTCCCAGTACAGGGTACACTCACAGGACCAAAGAGATCCATGTGAAGTAATTCCAGCACTTCATCAATTGAATTTACCAACTATGTCTTGTGAGATGATTTGTGGTGTTTCCCTTTGATGAACGAGGAACATTTTCCATCTAGCTTGAACTCCTTGGTTGGAAGACCAATCACACGTTCTCCTATCACCAGTTTGTTCATGCTCTTTAGATTAACATGGTACAGCTTCCTATGCCACAGCTTCGTTTCATTTTCAATTGCCTTTGACACAAAGCATGATCCACCCCTTGATACTGCATTCTTCATTCTTAGCTCATACAGGTTTCCATTCCTGGGAGCCATCATCATGATCATGTCTGGAGGTATCACAAACTCAGGTTTTAGAATGAAACAATGTGCATCATCAAAACCAATTTTATATCCTTGTCACAGACTTGAGATATGTTCAACAGATTGTACTATAGACCTTCCACATGCAACACTTTTCAAAGGACACATTTCCATTGGTAAGGATCACTCTTACTACAATATTTCCTCCATTCTCATTACTTCCAAATGCAACCGGCCCTTCATACTTTTCTTCATAGTTAACAAGTGATCTCCTATCACAAGTCATGTTCCTGGAGCATCCACTATCCATGTACCGTACATCATTGATCTACGTGGAATGTCCCTGCACATAAAGAAACAAGTTGATTAGTTATGATTTGAAGTGCACACTTTAACAGTTTTCATTTCATTAATAGCAGAATCAGTGTCAACCGGAATTGGATCTTCATGCACAACTTCACAAGAATCATCAGTTTCATAACAAATTTTAACATTGTTTTCCCTCTCTTGGATCACAGAGGTTCTAACACTGGTTCTTCCTTTTTCAAACTGACTTTAGTAGTTTCTTCTTTTGTCTTTCACTGAAATCCTCATGTCTTAAACCCTTGCTTCAAGAGAAACTTCTCATCAACATTTAGTCTGTCTAACCCTTTCTTATTGATCTTCATGTTTGATGCTCCTATTGAGCTGAACTACTTTGGCACATTAGAATTTCTAATACTTGATTTGCCATGTGCAATCTTTTCTCAATCTTTTCTTTTTCATCACTTGATGTTTCATCACTTTTCTCATTTTTCAAGTACCTTTCATACCTTTTATTGTATAACCCTAGATCCGGCCCACAAAACATGTCATGTATCACATATTCATCTTCATCCTTATTCCAGCATGAGTTTGTGTGATGACCATAGGTGTCACACTTCTTGCGCCACACTCTGCCTAAACTTCCAAGCTCTTGTGATACCCTGTCATTGCTGAACCTTTCATTCGGTTTAGGCACATCCAATCCTAATGATTTCTGAGAATATGTGCATTTGACAAAATCCACCATAATAGGTCCACACGCATATATCTTTGGCTGTTCATTTGCCTTTACAAACTTTATTTCTTTCACCTTCAGTTATGAACAGTATGACCTTGCTTCTCTTTCCGGACATACTCTTCTTCTATGCGCAAAGTCAGGATTTCCAACATCAAGCAGCTCATGATTGGAGAAAACTGGTTATATTGGTGGAAATCTGTCAAATACCAGAGCTTGGAAGAATATACATTAAATTTTCTTGCCTTGATTTCTATGGTTTTGAATTTCCACACAAGTCCACCTTGTGTTCAGATCTCACCCTTTCATAATGCCTTTCCATTTTGTCAGTCTGCTTTGGTAATCTTGGAATCTTTTCAGTTGATTTCTTCTTGTTAGGTTTCCTTTCAATTCTCTCATCTCCTTCACTCTTGCTACTGCAGCTACAAGAGTTACATTCATTTGAGACACTTCCCTTAGTCTCCAAACCATCATCTTCTTCCCTTTTCACAACACCTTGATCAACTGGTGGAATTCTCTCATTTATAACAAATTCACCATCTTTGTAGACAACCACATTTTCATGCAGGCTTACAAACTCCTCTTTATCCTCAAAATTGGCTTAAAATACTTCAAGTAATCTTTTGTATTTTCTTTTTCAATCTTCATAGGATATTTGTCACAAAATGGTGGTAGAACAGTTTTGTACTTGTCTTCTGGTCTCATCTTCTCAATTTTTCCCAGAATATTCCCTATAGACACAGGATTCTTTAAGAAGTTCATCTTTATTTGCAGCTCAGTGTTCTTCAACTTCTCTTCAGTAAACATCTTCTTTAACCCTTCAACCTCTAGATTCAGTCTTGATTAAGTTTTGTAATTTCAAGACAATCTTCTTCCAGACTCTTGATTTGGTTCTCATAAGTTCTCTCACTCATATAATAGACATTAATCACCACATCCTTCCTACTACACTCACTCTGCCGTTTTCCTACTGCCCTTTTCAAATCATCTATCATTAGTAACAAATCAGATGTTAAAAGTTCAGAAGGTACCTGTGAACTTGATACTTCTCCTCCAGTTTCATTAATCTTGGCCATGTAGGCAACATTTGCCTTCTCCATCTCAGCTACATGATTACTCCAGTCATATTCACCATCTTGAGGTTCCATGGTGATAGCCACATTCACTTGATTATACTATAATTGAAGTTGATAGTTTCTAGATTGCTGCTGGTAGTTGCGCTGTTATTATCTCTGTTGGGTATAAGGATTTTGGTATTGTGGTTGGTTTCTTTGCTGGTGCTGCTGCTTGTTTTGATTCTGGTTTTGATAGAATTGAGTTTGATTGACTTGATTGGGGTATTGTCTTGGAAGATTGCATTCTCTGGCAAAGTGTTCTAGTTGCTGGAAGTTGTAACAAATGGTCTTAGTATCAAAGCAATTTTATCATTTTGACTTGAAAAGGTTGATCACCCAGTTCTGTTGTAGAGCCTCTTACTTCTAACAGCTAACATGGCATCATGACACTTGGGATCCATGTCTTCCAAGTCATCAGCATTAATTTGCTTAAGATCTTCTTGAACAACACTAGTATGAATAAGATTCTTATCAACAAATGCATTGCAATAGTCAGTAAATATGGAGAACAAAGCCTGGTATTCATTTCCTTGGATTCAGTTGTTTGGGACATATAGAGGTTGACCACTAACTGCTGATGCACTGTCATTGTCTGGTGCACATTGAACCTTTGTTGGCTTGATCCAGAAGCATCAGCATACACTCTTGGTGTCTCTAAGGTCATAGAGTTGAATTCTAAAGGTTCTTCAACTATTGGATGTTGTTGAGACCTTGTTGAAAGATTGCTTATGGGAGCAATCAAAGCATTTTCCACTTGCCACTAGAAAGCTTGGTATCTCTTCTTTAATCATGTGATTTTCAATCATCTCATGCTTAGCAGCTTGTAGGAATAAAATGACATCATCAAGATTGAAGTTTGGAAAGTTCACCTTCTCCTTGATGAACTTACTTACAGTGTACCATTCTCCAGACAATGAAGACAATAACTTCTTGTTCAGATCAAAATCAGAAATCTGAAGATCAGTTGTCCTTTCTCATTTACTATAGCAATGAACACAGACTTTAATCTCTCTCCTTCCTTGAACTTAAACCGATCCAGTTGTTGCCTTAGCATGTGCTTCTTGATATATCTAATCTCAACATGCCCTTCAAACATCTCTACAACAGCATCATGCATAGCCTTAGCATTTGTGGGATGATTCTAACTTGTAAGTATCTCCCCTGATAACCCTAGCATCAACATAGAGAGAGCTTTATCATCTATTCTTTTCATTTGTCTCTCCATTTCCTGATTGGCATTGGGAGCATCTGATGGAACATAAGGACCCCTTTTAATAGACTCCCAAAGCTTCGTGTCATTATAGTTCACAAGAGCCACAAAAAGCACCTTCCATTTTATATAGTTCTCTTGGCCTAGAAGTCTTGGGATCTTGTTGGTAGACACTTCTTGATCGTCCATAACTACTTGAATACCTCAGATCTGATGCAAAACCTTCACAATCACAATGTTTCCAACTCAGTGGTCTTCAAAGAGCGTACACAGCTCTGATACCACTTGTCAGGACCGGGATCTCGTGTTAAATCAAAACAGTTGAGAAGAACACACACACACGAAATCAATATATATGAAGACCCACTGATTATATCATGCGGAATCAGTTATAATGTGACATTCGTGACAAAACCGGATACACCTCAGTATTCACAAACCGAATAAGCGATTAACCGCTTATTTCATATCGAACAAACGATTAACCGAACGGGTCTGGTTATGACCTAGATATCCCGCGGGCCATCTATAAGTGATGTACGATTAATATAAGCTAATATATTAGTTTTATGGCCTTAGTTAGATAGCAAACAAGTTAAACGAAAACATGCTCGTTTAACTACCCGCTATAAATTTAAACGCGAAAGATAGTTACAAACCAAGCATTGTATCATCCGCTAAGCCGAAAAAGACTTACCAAACACTTACTTGAAATGTTTTAAGCGATCCGTGAAAATATTTTTGAATTTTACAAACGTATACTATGTTTTTATAAATATACACAAAAATAGCCGAAAAACACTCGTTTTCGCACTGTTTGTCGCACCCGATATATTTTTCGCGCCAAAAACCGAACCCGAAATAAATTTGGACTTGGGCTTTTGCATTTGGGCTTGTAGATTAAGAAACATGGGCTATAATGGGCCCAAACGGGGCCTAAAAAAAAACTTCCGTACGCATGAAAGGGGGGTTTACCCCCACCTAAGTTTTCTCTTTAATATATAAATAATAACTGTTGGTTCAGCCGGGACCGAGACGATCCGAGCCGGTTCGAGATGGAAGGTTTGATAACCAAAGACGGATAGAAAAAAACACGAAACAACCGATTTCATTGATAAAAAACGAAAGATTACATGCTTGTTTAAACACTGAAATCACGATCTATGGCAGGGGGAGGTCGAGCATGGCCTCCCCCCTCATCCGGCAGCCTGTCGGCGTCCGGGAACCCTAAAACTCTTTCCTGTTCACGCCTGAAAGCTGGTATTTATACCCGCTGCCATTCGGTCAGGACTCATTCGATCGAATGAGTCCTATTCGATCGAATGGCAGACTCATTCGATCGAATCAGAAACTCATTCGATCGAATGAGTATCCATTTGAAAATGCTCTTTCAAATGGATCACTTTCGGCGTGAACCACTACCTAGGTGTACAGCATACAACATAAACATTCTAAACTATTCGCCAAGCGACGGCCACACAATGTGCACCAACATATTCCCCCTTGGACGTTGCTTGCGAATTGCTGTAGACACCTCTTGCAATCTTCAGTCAAATCTTCTGCTTTATCTTGATAATCACGTTGAAGAATACCATCATTGCAGCAAGATTCCCCCTTAGACTGAACTCTCGGTTAATGATGCAAAGTGTTCTCCATTGCTGACATCTTCAGACAAAATAATCTGTTTAAAACAACCAACTGTAGAAATTCCCCCTCAACAGTAACTGTATCCCAATGTATAAACTTGACAATACATGCACGCTTCCGCTGCGCGACTTACTATCGGCGAATCTTCACCCACACGGTTACTTCACCAACATGTATTGGGCAAAGGACAGAGGCTTCCAATCCACAGCTACTCCCCCTGAACAGATTAGTTTGTATGCAGATTCATCATCGGAGACAAAGACACATCATTAACTTCGTGATTGCGAACCAATATTCCCACCATTCTGTAAAATCTGATAAAATAACTTCTAAAAACTGTCTTCTTGGACCGGCTAAGTATTGCATTTTGATCTCGGCATCAATACTCTAAGGAGCCACCTCCACCAAGTAAATCCTTTGCTCTGATCGGACTTGAAATGCCTTCGTGAAGTCAACCCAGTAATGCACAGCAGCCCGCTGGCGTCCATATCCAGGTGGTCAGCTTGACCGGATACTTCATCCGCGGGAGGCCGATCAAATCTTCAGTAGAAAGCGTTGTACCAAACCCTTTAAACTTCTAACCTGAGTGACTATGCAGAACCCTTCACGTAGACTAGAGAATTTCAATTGAGAAATTGGTACTCTCAATCAAAAAGATTAACGTAAGCAATACACTCCAAGCAGACCCTTAGGTATCACCAGATAATCACAGACTGATTCCCTCCACGAAGCGGAATCCTCACATGCGGAAGATAAATATAACAATGATTGGCCCATAAATAGTCAGATGCTCCTGACTACCCCACAATATCAGCACCAACTGCTGATCTCTTCACTACTCTCTTTTGTGTTCTTCTAGCGATCACCATTGTAGAAGCTCAATGAACAAGGGTTATCCATTAAACTTGTAGACGATAATTCCTTCAGGTGATTGTGCTTTGTTCATCTCCAAATTTGCCGCTTTAACCGTTAAACATTTAAACGCTCTGACTTTGCCGGCAAATATCAGTGAAAATTTCACTGTCACCAAACTTTTTCTGGATTGTAATCAACTTGTATAGGATGTCCAGAAAAATCTTCATCACTGACCCGAAAATTAACCGAAAATTTCCCAGAAATTTTGTCGAAAAAAATTTATTTTTGCCAAACTTTTTCAGAAGACTTCCCGACTGATAAAAATGGCTTGGGCAAATTTTCGTGTAAGCGGGCGTTCCAGACTCGATCGCTCAAAATTTATTTATTTATTTATTATTTTTTTTTTATTTTTTGGTCTGGAACAAGTTCGATCGAATAGGGCTCATTCGGTCGAATGAAGCACAGATTCGATCGGATGAAGAACTGGTTCGATCAGCCTGGTTCGATCGAATGTGACCCTGATTCGGTCGAATGAAGACATCTGGTTCGATCGAATGAACAGGCTGTCTGGGAGGGAACACTGGCGTTTGAAAGTGACAGTTTTGAGCGGGAAGACTGATTCGATCGAATCAGTCAATCGAATAGGTCTATTCGATCGAATGGGGAACTCGTTCGATCGAATGGACTGATTCGACTCCTTCAACGCCAGCCCAGAAAACGCGAAGAACACGAAGAACACACCAACTTTTTAACGTCCAGAACGCAGAAAATCAAGAGCTCGGCTTGCTAGATCGGTTGTTAGACCTTTCTAGCGGTAACCGTGGCTCTGATACCAATTGTTGGTTCAGCCGGGACCGAGACGATCCGAGCCGGTTCGAGACGGAAGGTTTGATAACCAAAGACGGATAGAAACAAACACGAAACAACCGATTTCATTGATAAAAAACGAAAGATTACATGCTTGTTTAAACACTGAAATCACGATCTATGGCAGGGGGAGGTCGAGCATGGCCTCCCCCCTCATCCGGCAGCCTGTCGGCGTCCGGGAACCCTAAAACTCTTTCCTGTTCACGCCTGAAAGCTGGTATTTATACCCGCTGCCATTCGGTCAGGACTCATTCGATCGAATGAGTCCTATTCGATCGAATGGCAGACTCATTCGATCGAATCAGAAACTCATTCGATCGAATGAGTATCCATTTGAAAATGCTCTTTCAAATGGATCACTTTCGGCGTGAACCACTACCTAGGTGTACAGCATACAACATAAACATTCTTAACTATTCGCCAAGCGACGGCCACACAATGTGCACCAACAATAACTAGATATTTTTACAGAAAAAACCAGCTTATTTCTCTGGAATCTATCTATTCTCCAGCCAAGAACCTCAAAACCTTAGGTAATTTTATATTTTTCATCATTTTTATCATGTTTAATCAAGTTTAATAGCATATAAACATTGTTTGATTATCAAAAATCATCTCTAACCATGAAAAAACCTTAAAAACGGTCCAAAAACATTTTTTGATCATACACATGGTTAGGAATCAGAATCATACTCTTTTTTGGCCATAAACATGGATTAGAGGATTTAAACGGCGTTTTTACGGCTCAAAAGTTCGGTTTAATACCCAAGCCGAAACCCTAAGTTAATAGGCTGTTATGTTGATTAAACTTGCTTGGTTTGTGATATAGGACCTGTATCTAGCTTGCATAGGAGCACAAGAACCCGAAAAATTGATTAGAAAGGCGAAAATGAACCGAAACCGCTAAGGTAATACCGAAACACTCGATTACGGGCTGTTTAGGTTAAGGTTATTATGTGCATATTTTTAGTTCTTGAAATTTGGCAGGGACATCAGGGACCATGTCATTGAGTCCCTATTCAAATTTGGTAATTTTTCGACCATCCGAGAATATTTGGCAAATTTATTACCGAATTGGGACGTTTAATTGGGAAAAATAGTTAAAATGCTTCAAAAATTATGAAATTTGGTTGGGAACTCAGAATTGGTATATTTTTATGACATATGAAATTTGGGATCATTTGAAAAAGTCTAATGTGTTTTGTGTATATGCGTTCGTCTGAATTTTTATAGCCGAATTTGGGCCGAAAAGAATATGGAACAAGCTTTTTGCATTCTAGAATTGACACAGATGCTTTTGGATATAATTTTAACATTTAGGAATTTTTATGGAATTTTTGCAAATTGTTTGGGATAAACGGACGATTTTCAGGCTAAATATGGCTGATAAAATGAATTTTAATAAATTAATAAATCAGTAAATAATTCCAGAAATATTTTTATAAAAATCTACATATTTTATTTGATAAGTGGTTAAATTTTCATAAGTTAATGATTAATGTTTAATTAATGATGCTAATTTGAAGATTAAACAAATTCAATTTTAATAAAAACCGGCAAGTTCGCGAGTAACGAACCTACGGGAATATCAAAACAGCAAGAGTGATCAAAAATCATATTTTTGGATTAATTAAGTAAAAACGAACCTTTTTATGAGAAACCTGGACAATCTGGATAGATTGTGCTCGTTTCTTTTCAAATCAAACTGAATAAACGAAAACGGGCCCCGTAGCTAATCCGGGACCCCAATATGTGATCTTTCTTTATAACTTAATCATTTTATCGACCAACACATTTACCCAAGCTTACTTCCCCATAACTGTTTTCTGAACGCATAAACGAACAACTTGACCCAGCTGGGAAAACGGGGAACCTGAGCCAAGTTTGGTTTTAAGTATTAGACATTGACAACATCACAACCTAAGCCTATTGCCACTTTCTGGGCGTTCCAGCTCTACCCAGATTATTTATACAGCCCAATTTAGTATTGAGATTATAATAATATTAAAATATTAATATTATTATAATATTGATCATAGGGACCAGTAATTACGAGGCGAAGCAAACCCTAAACTGTTACACTACTGATTAAACGGTGAGTTTTCATGACCCCACTTTTAAACTGCTTTTACAAACTTTTGGGGTGAAAAACATGTTGATACATATCTCTATATACCCTGTACTGTTTGATGATGGGAATTATCTAAGTGCTAACACACGAAAGTCCCCACGAACACAGTAATTAACTTCGAGCCGGTGGCTTGTGAATAGTACTATTGGTTTGACAAACCCAAACGGAATCGGCCTGGTTTCCGTGTCACGTAGTGCCGTTTGCACATGACCATAATTATACAAACAGGCTATGTAGTGTTAGACATAGCTACCGGGGCATGTTGTGGGCAGAAGGGGAGCCACAGTGGTTGATTGAGCGTGGGAAATGGATGCACGCAGCACAGACAGTCAAGGCTTCACTGTAGCTTAGCATAATTACATCATAAACATACAAACAAACATACTTGTGAACGTACATATATACATACTTGCGTACTTTCAACTGTGATTGTGGTACGCACAACTGATTTTTGAAACCCGTGAAACTCACCAACTATTTGTAGTTGACCCGTTATAACATGTTTTTCAGGTACTGGATTGGATTAGAAAGTCAATGTGCTACGTGTTTGACTTGCGATCAATGCTGGGTGAATTGATGTAAGTGTGCTAGTAAGAAGTAAAGTCGCTTAATGGGCTGGATTTAGTTTGTATCACCTAGTTGTAAACAAAGTTAGATCGATGTAAAATATTGTAAACTAGTTTGTGTTGTTCTTTATAAACAATGTGGTTGATACCAGAGGTGTCTGTTACATTTCCGTTTTACGCTTCCGCAAATCGTTCAATGTGGTGTGACATATAATCAGGATATTGCTATAGCAATATGATTGTTTAAAACCCTCACAAATATACTCAAAAGATTTCCATTATATTAGACTATTCACTCAAGAACAATGGAAGTGTTTAGGGTCTTCTTGGAAAGTCTAGGGTTTCGTATTTAGTGACGATCATAGTAGGTTTTCTTGAATGAGGTCTTAGTCTTTAATTTATTATTTATTCACACGTTCCTATGATGTAAACCTAGTATTCTTTATATAGGCCCATAGGCGTTCCTTCTATAAGCCCTAATGATTACAATGTACATTTAAAATAAATACAAGTGTAAAATAGGTCTTCTAGTATGATCTATCCTTGTCGAGCAGACCATGTAACATTGAGTATGCTTGAAACATTTCTTTGAGCAACCTTTACTTAGAATATTTTCCATAGAAAATATTCTACTCCAGCCAACTTCAATATTCGTAACTTATCCCAACTTTGCTCGGACAAATCCCATGAGCAAACACATTCTTCTAGATCTCTTCAATCTTCACTAAGGTTTATTGTTAACAAATCTAGTATGCTCTGGGTACTGAAACTTGTTCGAGAATGAACCATGCTCGAAGATTTACTAAGAACATATTGAGATCACCCTTTATTGTATCCATGCTCGAACCTCCAAAATACTTGTAAACTTTCGTTTAACCTCGGATAGATCAAGTGTTAGCTCGTATAGCAAACTGTGCTTGATGAAAAACAACCTTGCTCGATGAATTGTAGCTTGCTCGAAGCTTTAAACACTTAGAAGAATTCCAGAAGATAATCTTACCCGAGTAAGATATCATGCTCGAGCTAGCAAAACTCGTCTTCGAAGGTCCAAGATTGCTCGAGTCCATACTTAGCCATTTTTGAGGAGGTTTAGAAGATTCCAATCTTGCTAGTCAATTTTCTAACTCAACGACCTCAGATAGTGCAATATACGCTTCATAGCCGCTATGTGAGTCAATCGGGGACTGGACTGATACCTGGCACACAAACCTCAGCAAACAATATATCAAGACAAGACGCAGCTAGACACATAAGAGAGCCGATCATGGCTCGATAGAGGGTTGGATCAACGATATCCTCCAATTCGTTCAGTGACAAATTTTGACTCACGGGAAGAGTTGTCGAGTGGATCTTTACTGCAGAGATCTTGAAACGGCTCAAGACATCGTTCACATATTTCATCTGATGAATAAAGATTCCGGAATTATACTGGTGAGCCTGAAACCCCAAGAAAAAGTTTATCTCTCCTATCGAACTCCTCTCGAACTTCGTCTGCATCATGTTCTCAAATTCCATACATAATGTGTCTTTTGTTGAGCAGAAGATGATATCGTCAACATAGATCTTGACGAGGAGAAGATCATCACCAAGCGTCTTATAAAACAAGGTACAATCCACAGTCCCCCGTTTGAAACCACTAATAAAAAGATGATCACAAGTGTGTTGTACCAAGCTCTCGGGGCTTGGTGTAAACCATAAAGAGCTTTGTTTAAACAGTAAACGCGCTCTGGATAGTCAGGGTCTTCAAAGCTGGGAGGCTGCTTCACATACACTTCTTCATGGATTTCATCATTCAGAAAAGCACTCTTCACATCCATCTAATACACTTTGAAAATTTTGAAAGCAACATAGGCAAGAAACATGTGTATAGCTTCCAGTTGTGCTACCGGAGCATACACTTCAGTATAGTCAATGCCCATCTTGTTGATTGTAACCCAGAACGACCAATCATGCCTTATTCATCACGATTACCCTACGGTCGTCTTACTTACACAAAAATACCCACTTGCGCGAAATAACTTTCTTAACCCGAGCAGGTTGGTTTATGATATCCCAAACACCCAGCCGCACGAACTGTTGCAGCTCTTCCTGCATTACTTCTACCCACGACGGTTCTTTAAATGCCATTGAGACACTCGTCGGTTCTATCCGGGATAAGAAACAAGTGTACTTGGTGATACTCAATATCCCAGTTTCATGCATATCCGCATATGCACACAATAAGTTATCATCACATAAATTAGCGACTTGACTTCGCGTTCTCACACCATCATTTACATTACAAATGATATTGTCTCGAGGATGGTACGAATGAATCTGAAGTGATGAATTCTCATGAACTAATACATTATGATTCAAATTAGTAGTATTTTCTCCAGCCGTGTCGTCAGGTAAGATTTGAGAAGAGTCTTCAACTTTGATAGTCAAGATAAGTCTAAGATCTGAGAATCTTCTAAGGGAGCTGATTAAGAATCTTCATATTCGGCATCATCAGAAGTCGTATAAACATCACAGACGTTTCTGGTTTGTCTTGTACAATGACTTCACCATAATTAGATGAACTTGGTATGGAAAACAAATGGTCTTCCAAATACGTTAGTACCAAATCTTCGTGTTGCACCTCAACCAATGAAGTGAAGGAATTAAATAGGGAGATGTAATCGAACATCTAGTCAGGTCCTTTGCCGGTAGGTGGTGTGGTGTAACTTTGAAAGTCAACATGATACCATTCTTCCACTCACCCGAAGAGAAGTTAAATACCCGTTTCTTGGGTGAAGCATACCCAATAAAGTAATCTTCGATTGCTTTCTCTTCTAATTTACCCGCATCCTATTTCAACTTTGTGCACGGGCACCCGAAAGGTTCTAGAAACTTGAGGTTCGGCTTACAGTTATTAAGAAACTAATAGCTTGTCTTCTTTAGCTTCTTAACCGTAAGTACTAGATTCATTTTGTAGCAAGCAGTATTCACATCGTCGTTCCAAAATTGAACTGGAAGCTTATAATCCGCTCAAATTGTTCTTGCCACCTCAATCAGTGTTCGATTTTTCCTCTCAGCTACACCATTATGTCTTGGCATACGGACCACTGTATTCACGATGTATTCCCTTCTGAATACAGAAATCCAATACGTTATTCTTGAACTCCGTGTCATTGTCACTTCGAATTCGTCTCACTTTATGTTTGTAAAGCGATTCGATCTTAGTGGTTAAGTTTTGAACTAGAACTGGTGTCTGATTTTTGGTACTCATAAATAACACCCATGAGTATCTTGAGTAGTTGTCGGTAAAAACTAAACTATACAAGTCTCCACCGATACTCGGACGATTCACTGGACCGAATAAATCCATATGAAGTCATTCCAGAGGAGTGTCAATATAGTTGAGCTATTTCAATGGGTGAGATTTCTTCTTCTGTTTGCCCCTTTTGCATGCCACATGGTGATCGGTCAATTTGAAGTTCTTCAACGATGCCCCATCAACCAAATCATTCGCCATTAAATGATTCATTTTGCGAATGTGGATGTGCCACAAGATCGTGTCCTTCTCGGTTGCTTTCGAGACTAAGCACATTTCATTTGGAGAAGAAGTTACTTTAATACCCATGACAAGGAAATAAATATCATCCGATCTAGGAGATCTCATGACAACCATTTCTTCAGGAATTACGAATCCTGGTTGAAGGATAAAGTACTCCTTGTTTGTTAATAAAGTGGTAAACTTCCTATCACAAATCTGTAAGACACTCAACAGATTGTGATCCACTTTATCACAATAATTTACTCGCTCAAATGTAATGTGACCATTTGTGACTTCGCCCTCTTTAGTAATCATCCACCCTGATTACCAGCAAACGCCACATACCCCCTTGAATGTCTTTAACATTTGTCGGAAGATTGAGGTTTCTAGTAATATGTCGGGAACATCCGCTATCCAAAATCCATTTATCACCAAAATTAGTTATGGATGAACTGTGCACAACAAGGTAAACGATTGGTTCAAAAAGGCAGCCCAGGCTTCACTCTTGGGCTCATCCTTTGATTCTTTTTGAAATACATTAAGATTTAGTTTCAAATGTGATTGAAGAACTTTTGAATAAGTCACAGGTTTCTTTGACTTACGTTTAAGATAATCATCTTTAATCACACATGTATCTGAGTTCTAACAAATCAGTTACACAAACTCAACTAGTCTGTGAGATACTTTAGATTCATCAACTCGAACAACTTTTCGAGGATTTACATTAGATAACATGATGTGTGATTCATCCACTTGTACTGGCACATGTTGTATTATCATGATGTTTTTAACATGAGGAACTGATTCCTTGGTTACCTTTTTAGTAGTTTTAACCTTAGCTCCACATTTCTTGGCAACGTGCCCATGTTCACCACAAATGAAACACATTCTTGTGTCAACAAATGGTTATGGTGGTACACTTGGTATGTGTGTAGCTTCATGCTAACAGTAACAACCTTAGGTGCTTAACTCGAACCAGTCAACTTGTTTGTCTTTTTATTCTTGTAAAACTCAAGATTGGTGTTGTTGGAAACATTTTCCAATCCCGAGGATTTTTCAAATTTTATAGGTTTAAACAAAGTTGGTTTCTGTTTTCTTGAGATGAATTATTCAGTTTTGACTTGTTGAAAGCTTTCTCAAGTTTAGTTATAGTGGATGACTCATCTTGAAACACACTCTCAATTAGTTCAGGTTTTACCACACTTAAAGGGATATCTTGTTCATTGAATACTATATTGACTCTTTTAGTTTATAAACCCTACCTTTTGATAACTTAAAATTTTTTGAAAGATTGATAAATCTCATCAAATCCTCATCAGAAATTGTAGACTTTTGAGATTTCTTTACTTTAACTTAAGAATCTTTTGCTTCTCCAAATTCATATGGCTCACACAGAATATGATTTTCTTGAGAGATGTTCTCATTATTGTGAATCACATGAGGTTCATCAAGTTCTTTAATTGAGCCATCATATTCATTTTCAGTAAACACAGTTTTACTTCTAACATGAGAAATTGGAAACGTTTTATCATTGAAAATTTTTGCAAGTTCGGATTTCTCCTCTAGATTTACTTTGTTCATAGAAGCAGTAGTATTAATAAATGATGAAGAATCAGTTTCAACCTTTTTATACACTTCTGCTTCTGGAACACTAGTATAATCATTGTTAAATGGAGGAGGGATTTCAACGAAACCCAAACTTGCTTTACCATTCTTTTGCTGGTTATGGTTAACCTCAATGATTTCATTTAGGAGAAATGAAGAATCTCTAAATTTTCCAATTTTATTCTTTAGTTCCAAAATCTCATTTTCCAACTTAGGGACATGGGTTCTAAGTTTGAAAATTTCTTTGAATTGATTCTCAATTATCACTAATTTAACACCAACTCTGCTTTCAGATCATGATTACTATTAGACAAGGCTTTAATTTTTTCAGTTGATTGTTCTTCAATTTGAACAGCTTGTCTATAATTTTCATGAACAATTGTTAACTCATGAACCAGCTGATCATTGCGGTGCAATGAAGACTCAAGTTTACACATTAGTACACCACAATGAACACATACTAGTTCATTAACATATGTATCACTTACATTACTGTCAACAACAGGACCTTTATCTGAAGAGTTAGAAATAACCTCTTCAATCTTTGCAATGCATGAAAAGTTCTCAGGTTGATCAATGTTTGAATCATTGGACTCAGTCTCTGTTTCCGATTCCTCTCTCTCATCACTTAACTTATCACCCCTTGCATCCTCAAAATGTTCCATTATCTCAAACATAGCCAGATTAGCTTGATTACCATTACCCAACAGTCTTTGTGACCAATCAATACCATCATTTGCCTCCAGATCTTGTGACCCTCCAGATTTACTTGCATCACCCTCAGCTGGCTTGTCTTTCTTATCAGCAGAATTGAATTTCTTGCTCGAACTTCTAACTTGAGCTCGGGGACCAGAGTATTCCTTCTTGGGTTTATTACATTCTTTAGCAAAATTTCCAAACTCTTGATAGTTTTAACACTTTACCTTTAATTTATCAAAACCCACCCCTCTTGTTCAAAGTGGGAAACTCCTTCCCTATCCTGTGCATATACCGTTTGACCTTCCCCACGATTATGGCCATATTCCATTTTAAGTCCATCAATTCTAGATTATCTGGATAGATCTAGTCATAGTCCTTATAAGTGAGTTCACTCATAGAAATCTTTCTACCCACCAACTGTTCATTTGAAGTCATGAAAGCACACATGAAGGCAAACTGCTGTTCTGCCTCCTTCATGTTGACATTTGGTGGTGGTGAAATTTGAGTACTTGAACCAACAGATGATGAAGAGCCACGTGATCCAGAAGCCGTGAAGCAATATATTTGGACCAGAACTGCCATTTTGTGGATTCTCCTATTTAGCTTGGTTATAGAATGCAACGATTGGAACATAACTATTGTTCACAGGAAGAGATCCGCCATATAAAGTAGGATCTTAATTGTCCTTTGAAGAACCTTGACATTTCAGGTCATACTCTCTCTCTCTCTCTTCAAGCTTATTGATAAAATCTGTAGCAGTGAGAGATTCATTTCTAAATAAACCATTCTCCTTAAGAACTAGCAAGAATGTAGAGTATGATAGAGGCAGTGCATTCTTCAAGTTATCAATCTTATCACACTCACTTGGCTCAATCATCATATTAGTCATTTCAGTAATCAAATAATAGAAACGATTCAGCATCTCTTCCACCGTCTCTCCTTTCAACAAGGTATAATTTTTGAACTGAAACTTTAGCATCATTTTCTTGCTTTCTTGAGTATTTCCCATACTCCTCTACTGTAAATTTGTAAATAATGCAGAACCATTCTTGATATTGCCGAATTGATGGAAGATGCTTTCTGTTAATGCCATAGTTAGAGTGGAATACGCTTTTGTCTCATTTTCAAGAGCTTTCTTTTCATCAACATAATATAGAGGAAATTCTTTGTCAACATACCCTATAGAATCATCACCAACAACCGGAGCTTTATACACAAAATCCAAGTGAAGAACACATTCAGGATGAAAAGATCACATATGAGCTCTATACCTGGGTTCTGATTTTGAAAAATCACTAAGTCTCAAGAGCTTCGGGACGTTGTTATGAGACTTGATCTCATTATCCATAGTGAGCATTTGATGCATCAATGCATATTGGGAAGCAAGTGCATAATATTTTTCCATTCAACAGGTGAGGGATAAAAAATGTCGATTTAGAAAGTTTAGGGTGGTAATTTTCAATTGATGAAAGTTAAAAGTTTAACGAATGAGGATGGAAGCAAGAACGAGTCTTTAACGAATGAGAATACTTTACGAAACGAATGAGTCAAAAGAAAGAGAAACGAATGAAACAAATGAATGATGGTTACTATTATAGCGAACGAGGGAACTGTTGTAACGAATGAGATTAGGGACAAATGAGTTCAATGAATAGGATGAACGAATGTGAATGTGTAATGAATTAGCAAGTGAATGAATGAGGAAAGTTAACGAATGAGCAGTTATGTATGGAATGACAGCTGGCACTAGTTAGTTACAACCGTTTAACGAATGAACAGTTCAAAGTTAACGAATGAGCCTAGAAATTAACGAATTGCTATTCAAATCTTCAAACTTCTAATTTCCATATTCCAAACTCAATCCGGATCAAAATCAAACCACAATTCACTCAATACATAATCAAATAACCTCAAACCACTATAAATCAACTCGTCCACTAATTCTGAACCAATTCACAACATTCCGAACCTCAATTAAATATAAATTCTAGTTCAATTTTGACTTAAACAGTCAAACTTTCAATACAATCCCGCCAAAAACTCAATCAAATAATTATCAACACAAAATTACAATTAAATTATTCTAGATAATTAACTGGTCATCGCGAACAGTCCTAGATCCAAACCATATCCAATTAACACCATATCGATGAATATTAGATCTATTATCAACCTGTAACAACTCAAACTCAATTCTGATACACTTATGTACAATTAAACCTCAATTGGATGTTCAATTGCTTATGATTAACAACAAATCACTAATAAATCAGGACAACAGTCTTTGATACCATTTGAGTAACCGTATTATCTAGATTTGAACACGATTATAATAAAGGATCTAGCACTCAGATATGATCAGATGATTGGAATGATGATTACGTTAGCAATATGAGATCGAAGAGTATTTTTGTCACACCCCATTAAGCGATTTGCGGAAGCATAAAACTGTAATGTAACAGACACAACTGGTATCAAACACATTGTTCATAAAGAAACATTACTAACAAATTTACAATATATTACATTGTTCTAATAACTTTTGCAAACTAGGTGATATAATCAAACTAGTCCGTTAACTACTTCACTTCATACTTGCATCAGTTTACACGACCACGATCACAATCCAAACACGTAGCAAATAATCATTCTACTTCACTTTTTTGAATACCTGAAAAGCATGCTAAAAATAGGTCAACAACGAATAGTTGGTGAGTTTCATAAGTTTTAACAAAATCAGTTCTGCGTACTACAAATTCATTGTTTGTATGTACGCGTGTATGAAAAAATGTATTTACATTTGTATATATGTACATCCGTATGTTTGTACATAGATATGTATGTGTGTATGTTTATGATATAAGTTTGAAAACTACTATAAAATCGTGACTGTTAGTTCGTACTATGTGCCTTCATTTTCCACGTAAAATCAACCAATGTGCCCCCCTTACACCCACAAGGGTTCCACGTAAAATCAACCACTACATAGTGTGTGTGTGTGTGTATGTGTGTGTGTGTCTGTACAATATTTCCTACGCCTACCCACATAGTATGTGTGTGGGTGTATATATATATACATATATAGTATTTCTCACGTACCATCGATCACTGTGGCCCCCCTTCCGCCCATAATATATACAATCACAGTATTTTCTTGCCATTCATGTCATAATCAAGTTAGTTTCTTTAGTTTTAGTAGAACTTGGCTCATATGTCATACCCAACTTTAGTTTGTTACTATTGTGGCCCCCCTTCCGCCCACCATAACATGGTGGCCTCCAATACCCATGTTCTTCTCATGGCCGTCACATACCACATTATCCCCATGGCCATTTCATTGACCACGTTATTCCCATGGCCTTTACAGATCATGTTATCCCCATGGCCTTCACAGACCACATTATCCCCATGACCATTACATACCACCTTTTCCCCATGGCCATTACAGATAAAGTTATTTCCCCAATTTGTTATGTTTAACATTACATAATGTGTTTGTATAAACAGGTTGTCACCTGTAATTTCATAATGTTTTGGCATTCGTAGTATCTCCATTTAATTTTAATAATCAACAATACTATTCACCTTTCATTAGCACGTAGTCAATCATTATGTTTGTAGGGACTTTTCGAATATGAACGTTCAGATAATTTATATCGTGAACCGTTTCCAGATAGATGACGTATATAAACATTCTTTTCACCCCAAAAGTTTGTAAACTATTTGAAAAGAGGGGTCATGAAACTCATGGTTTAGTAGGTACTCAGTGCAGTGCCAGCTCAGGGTTTGTTTCCTTTACTATCACTTGGTCCTTGTAATCTGATGTGTTGTAAAACACACGTATTTTCCGCACATTTTATCTACGTACTATATTATATTTTTATATGTTTTAACTCGTTTTAGATAGGTTTTACATACATTTATTAATCTTGTAGGTTTTGGGTGAAAGAAAGAAAGAAACCGAGCTTTTGGAGCAGTTTACGAGCATTTTACGCATACGTTTTCAAGTAAACAACTCAAGGCCCGACCCGTATGCATCATGGAGGCCCAAGACCCTATTATATTATAACATAAAAAAAATTAAAAAACCCTAGGGCTGGAAGAAGCTAGCGATCGGCCAGGCAGCAGGAAGGGAGAGAAGGAAAAACTTTTTTCGGCTTGGAGTTTGATCGTGTGATGGCTAGGGAAGGAAGAAGACAACCAAGTCTCGGGATCATTCATTTTTAGTTTTTACAGCCACGAGAGCAACCCGGAACAGCCATATCCTTTCAATAATTTCATTGTTCATCATAATCAATATTATAATAATATTAAAAATTTAATATTATTATAATCCTGATATTAAACTGGGCTGTATAGCTAGTCTGGGTATGGTTTTCACGTCCAGAAAGTGTCAATAGGCTTAGATTATGTCGTTGTTCAATGTCTAATATTTAAAACCGAACTTGGCTCAGTTTTCCCATTTCACCATCTGGGCCAAGTTGATCGTTTATGCGTTTAGGAAACCGGTATGAGCATGTAAACTTGGGTAAACGTGTTTGTTGATAAAATAATTAAGTTATGAAGAGATATCAAAACTTAAGGGTCCGAATTCGCTGCAGGGCTCATTTTAATGATTTTTGCATGGTTAGAAGTGATTTTTAATAATCAAACTTTAATCTTATGGATTAAAACTTGTTTAATCAAGTTCAAATTATCAAACTTTTGATGTTTACTTTTGGTTTTTGGCTTGGAAGCTTGAAGAACAACATGGAGCAGCTGCTAGGTCCAGATATTTTGGTTTAGGACCTTATTGGGCCCAATTTTGGCCCATTATTCTTGTTTTGCGTGCCCGAACGTGAATTCCCGAGTCAAAGTTTATTTTAGGTTCGGTTTTTTTGCAAGAAAAACATATCTAACACGACAAACAGCGCGAAAACGAGTGTTTTTGGGCTAATTTCTTTTAAATTTAGAAAAACATACTATTCGTTTGTAAAAATCGAAAATATTTTCACGGATCCCTTAAAACATCACCAACAAATGTTTTGCAGGTTTTTTTCGGCCTAACGTGTAACATCGGGAAATTTCGTTTACCGGCTTCATCATTTATAAAAGTTTGTTTAAAAGGCGGGGTTTCACCTTTCTAATTTAGGCGGCCTTTTTAATATGTTTTATAAGTCCATTTATCCGCCTATTATTCTCGTTTATTGATCAATTTTTCGTTTAAGATTAAAATCCGGCAACTGTTTAGTTTTCCGACGACGGTGGCGGTAGTTTCCAGAGATAGGAACTGGTGTCTTTGATGGGTCTTGTCGAGACAAACGCGTGGATATTTTATTTGCCCAAAACGGAGTTCGTTTGATAGGTTTTGAGTTATTAGACTGTTAACGCGTAAAACCGAACCAATCTGGAGTTTGTTTTCTGTGCTGACAGCTGTGGGGGCAGGTGCAGCCTGCGACACCCGGAATTTTATGGTTAACACCGTTAATACAATCTTCATTATCTCAAACACTCATTCGTGCATTTCACTTAATTGGGGTAAACTAATTGTGTCAGTTATTGCACAAACATTCACGTTGTTGTAATTGGAGAATTATCGAATCACACGAGTCTGACCCGAGCGTTGGTGAAAATATGAAATAATACCTCAAGCATATATTTAAAGTATTATCTGTGTGAAATTTCATTCTAAATGATTATGTGTTTAGTTTATAGCTCGTTTCAGGAAATTGCGATCGATTGCGCGTGCTTTGTACGTTTTCGGCTTTTATAAAATAGTTTTAGCAAAGATAGCGATGAGGCTTTATTTTTACTAATTGGGGTTAGTATTTTAGTCACAATGGTTTGTTATAAGCCGGTTCATTGTTAAAAAGTTCGTTTAAAGCCAAACTTGTTTCAGCAAGGACTATTATTGTAATTAAGAATTAAAAGAATATTAAAATGAAAATCTGCAACCCTAATTCCCCCCCAAAACCATCGATGATTGCTGCTACTCTCCCTCACTCACAATTTCAAACCACCAACACACCCTAGTTATCTTCAATTCAACTTTGGGTCTTGCAATTGGTGGTGCATTTTATTGATTCTTATGATTCCAAACGCTAATTGGTAAGTTTTATGTATCAATTTTATGTTTTGATGAGTTCTTGATAACCCTAAATGTCCAAACTTCTGTAATTTTAATGATTATGATGTTATTTTATGAATTACAACCTCAAAGATATCATAAACATATTAGGGTTTGAGTTTTGATGATAACAGTTTGCTGACAAATTCGTACTCGTTTATTGTTTGGTCTGTAACGCGATAAAAATTGATTGTTTTTGACCTACTCTTGTATCCATGATGTTATACTTTGATTCTAGTTTCCAAAAAGGTATAACTTGTAATTTTTGGATGGGAATTGAATGGTTTTTATGATTTTATAAAAACGTGTGTCAAAGCTGATGTGGGGAGTCGGATTCTGGTTTGTCTTCCCGACATCATAACTCTTCTTTGAAAAGTCCAAATTGGTTGGTTCTACTTCTGGAACTTCATATTTTGAGTTGGAATGACAACCCAGTTGAAATCGTTTAATTAGGTTTGGTAATGATTTTTAAACAAATAAAACCATTTTTTTGCGCACTGAAATAGATGCACATACCTTTCTGGGTTGGAGGAATTTTTATGGTTTTTGTGTGCTCGTGTGGCATAATCATCATTATAATGGGTTATTTGTGTGTATGGTGATTTTGCCCGGGCCAAACTACACTACTCGGGTTCTTAAATCCCGTGGCAGGTTCTTAAATTCCGTGGGGGGGGGGGAGGCTCGTGTGGCATAATCATCATTATAATGGGTTCTTTGTGTGCATGATGATTTTGCCTAGGCCAAATTATACTACTCGGGTTCTTAAATCCCGTGGGGGGAGGCTCGTGTGGCATAATCATCATTATAACGAGTTCTTAAAATCCCGTATCATGTGCTTAGGTTGTACGCGTGTTCGACCGTGATTCAATTATTTGGTTATTATGCATATATTTACTTATCGTTTATCCATTTGCCTATTATTTCATATACTGTCTTATACTTGTAATCTCGGAATGATTTATATATGTCGTTTATTAAAACTTAAACTCACTCAGCTCAAGCTAACTTTGTGTGTATGTTAGTTTGATTTTCAGGTTAAGGCTATGGATTATCGCTTGGACGTGCTAGAGACTACTCGGAAGGTTAAAGGCATTTCTAGACGAGAATTTTTAAATAAAACAAACATTTCACCTTATATTTGGTTTTGGGATTTTAATACTTAATCTTTTTCTACTGCTTATTGTTTGGTACCTTTTTCACGGTTTTGGGAATTTTGAAGCCCATATTTCTGTTGTTTATTACTCTGAAATGATTTTAATAATATGAACTCACTTTTGGTTTTAAATTTTTATGAATTTTGGATATGATTACCAACTGTAGGATTCCCGGGATCCGGGGTCTTACATAACGGATGATGTGATGCTTTTTTCGAAACTATCTTCCTCGTTTAAAGTCATAGCGGGTAGTTAAACGAGCATGTTTTCGTTTAACTGGTTTACTATTGTACTAAAGCCGTAATATCAACATGTTGACTTATGTTAAACGTATATCACTTATAGATACCCCCCAGGATATCCAGGTCATAACCAGACCCGTTTGGTTATTCGTTCGTTCGTTCGTTCGTTACCGCGGTTACTCTCTTATTCGATTTGAATTACCAAGGTGTACTCGGTTTTATCACGAATGTCACATTCTCCCCCAGTTAAGAAATTTCGTCTCCGAAATTTGAAATACTAATTACACCCCTTTAAGGAAAAGTTATAAGTATTGTTTCGGAATTCGTTCTTCTGTTTCCGAACATGTTTGATTCCACCGAATTTTATTTAATGAAATTTTATTGTGTCATAACTGTTTGATTCTCCTCGTTCAACATTTTCACGGGTTCCTTTACAAAGTTTAGTAGTATGTATGTTTTCAAGTGGTACTAATTTCCGCCTTGTCAATAAGGCACTTGTTTAGACTCGATATATAGAAAATAACATGAGTGAATTAGTTTTGGTTAATATGCTACAGGGATTAACCTTCGAGGACATTTTGTACGATTTCATGTACTTTAAAGTCAACTCATCGGTTTTATCAATTCAACTAACCACTTTCAAAAATCGACAACTTCTCACGTATATCGGTATGGTCCTTTTATTAGCCTCGGACGGCTTTCAGTTTCTTTTTAATATTACAAGCTTTATCTGTGGTTCCCAAAATCGAATCGGATTTTATATTTTGGGTGTCGCCAATTTTCAGGTTAATAAATTGGCAATTTACATTCTTGCTCGTATAATACAGGGTATAGCCGCTTATATAATATTATGATAATTGTTAGTGTACGAGGATTAAACTGGTAAAATATACCGTTCCCACTTTCCTCTAATGTTTGAATAATTTATTTGGTTCAATCGTTTGTTAGAGGACGGCAGATCGTGCTTATGTCTATTCAGGATCTAAAGTTTCATACACAACTCACCAAAGATAAGATGTGGAATGGCTTTCTCGACCTGAAATAGCTAAAATAAGCTCACTATGTCGGGATACGATTTTGTTAACATAAGTTGAGTTTTTCAGTTGTGTAGTTGTTACAGATCGGAAGGAAGTATGCGGATTGGGTTAGTCAGTGAACTATCATCCATATTGCATTGCCTTCTCGGGATGTTTTAGGAGCGTGAGTTAAGAGGTCCATTGTAATTTGTTCCCCCCTCCATTGGGGTATTTCAAGTTGTTGTAACATTCCCAAAGGTTTTTAGTACTGAAGCTTAACTTAGTACATGGTACATCTTTACAACACATGAGACTATAATCTTTTTCATATCAGAACATCCATAAATTTTTCTTCACATCTTTTCACCTTTTGTTAATACTTGGACGAACAAAATATTTCAAACTTGTTTTTTTTTGCCTCATCCATGACTCGGTCACTGAGGTTATAAAGGTTTGAAGCTCAAGATTCAGTTCTTGCAGTAAGGTATTTTGTTGGTTTTCACAGTTACAATTGTTTAACAACTCCAACCATCTCCATTACCTCATATTCAACTTGTTTTGATTATTTATAGGTCGTAGGTTTTTGTGGTTCGTGTAATTTGTACAGTTAGTAGTATACAAGTAGTTTCCCCAAACCCTAAGTGCAAAGCCAACCGTTCCATATTTCTGGTCACGGATAGTATAATTCTTCTCATCCGCTTTTAGTCATAGGGGGGTATATGCTATTACTTTGTATCAATTCTACCTTGGTCTTTTTGAGTTAGGAGGATAAAAATTTAGGTAATACTGGAATAGTGTTCATCCCGCTTGGGTCTACATGAATTTCTTAATGTAACTGTATTAATATATACTTTAAGATGGGATACGAAAAGCATTATGGTACCAGGTTTTTCTCTATGTACTGGATCACTTCTTTATCTGGGAGAGGTATTTTGACAGTTCTGTCCTTACACACGACTTTTGTTTTGAATTCAAATATGTAGTCCATACTAACTATTACATAACAACTCCCCAATTACCGAGGGTGGATCGATAAGGAATAGTTAGTCATTCAGATTAAGAGGGTAGTTTCTGAACAATACGGTTTACAGTTATAGTCTTACCATGAGTGGGTCGTGTAGTATAAGGATCTATTAATTTACTAACTAGTATATATTCTTCCAAGGGTAGAATTTATAGAAACGAATCCTCTGTCTGCACTCGCATTAAACAACACTAATGTATACTAATCAGGACTAAGAATGCAACTCTAACTACATTTGCTCTATCCGATTTAATCACATTACGCGACCTCTAGTCGAGTTGGACATCGATGCTGGTCCTTGAGTTTGTCTTCCCATTGCAACTCGATTCAAACTAGTGCAATCTTTCTTGACATGCTCCATACTGCCACACTCATAACAGACATAATGGTTTGTCATAGGTTGTGAGAAAACTGGTTGCGATTGGGGTAACTGTGAATGGTTAAGTTAGAGCAGTCGGTTTATAGTGCTCAAAATGGTTTCACAGCTATGGACATAGTGTACAATCTTCCCGCTTTTATGACATACCTTTTATGTAACTTTCCACCCAAGTTGCTACACACTTCATACTGGAGGGACTAGAGTGTAATTTATTTTATATCACAATATTAAAAATAAAAACCCTAACTCCTAACCCTAGGGCAGCGATCGGACTCAAGACCCCCCCCCTGCTCCAAAATCTTCTGTCCAGCCATGTTTCAACCGTAAAAACTTCAATTCAAGGTCGGTTTTATGATTCCCCATGTCTTTTACACCTTAATTGATCATATTAACGCGCTTATTGGTTGTTAAGCTTGAATTTTGATGATAACAGTTTGCTGACAGATTCGTATACGTTTATTGTAGGGTCTGTAATGCGATGATAATCCATTGTTCTACTTTGAGTCTAGTTTCCAGAAAGGTATAATACGTAATTTTTGGACGAGATTTGAATTGTTTTTATGTATTTGTAATATCGAGTGTCAAAGCTGATGCGGGATGACGGATTCTGGTCTGTTTTCCCAACGTCATAACCCTTTTTCGACAGGTCAAAATTGGTTGGTTCCACTTCTAGAAGTTAGTATTTTGAGTTAGGCACCAAACCCAATTGGAATCATTTAATTTGGCTGGGTAATGATTTTTATAAAAATAAAACCATTTTGTTGCGCACTGAAATAGCTGCACTACCTTTCTGTGTTGGAGGAATTTTTATGAATTTTGTGTCCGCTAGAAAAATATAATAAAAATATTTTTATAAACGTAAGACATTTACTAAAGTCTGGTAAAAATTTAATAATTTATTTCAAAGGTTATCCTACATAATTAAATCCATCTTCGCATGCTAAAATCTTCACGTTTTACTTGTTATTGATTGATAAGTTCGTTTTAGGCTTAACCGGTGGATGTTCTATTGTGTTCTTGTCGGGGCTGTTTGAAGTGAGTTCTTGCACCAGAATCTTCCTAGGTATGTCCCGTATATCATACTTAAAGATCATGTTCATAGGTGTTCGTTAAGTTGATCAACTAGTTGTAGTTTGATTGTTATGTTCGATTGTCTAGAATTGTAGTTTGGTGCGTTTAACGCAAGGGTTGAAGTGATTAACGACCAATTCAGCTCGGGGACACTTGGTTTGATGTACGGGCTGCTCAAAATTTATTTTTATAAGTTATGGGGCTGAATTGGTTGTCGGTTACTCCAATGGGTCCATACAACGCACAATTGTGTTTATTGAATAGTTGGTGCGTTATACTTGCGGGTTACCGACCCATTTGACTCGTGTAGCGTCGTGTGGACTTGTTGGCTGTGATTTTATCATGTTGGGTCCACACGGGGCTGAGTTGAATGTTAATGGCCTAAACGACTCTTAAACGCGCGTATCGGTATACCTAGTGCTTCCGGGGGTAATTTGGGAATTCTTTATTCCCGGGAGCACCTATGGGTCGATTTGGTGAATGTGAGACCTCGGGGGCTTTTGTGAGTAAGTTTGATGAGGTCAAGGGCTTAGATAACTCGGACCATGTTAGAACGTCTCGTATGATAAACGAGTCATCTTGATGTCAATAGTATTGATTGAATGTAAACCGACAGGTGTTTGAGTTTTGGGATTTCTTAGGGATTCTCTAGCTCGTGGTGAATCCACGTCTTGTTTCAGGTGAGTTCTTGATGCCCCGTTTAATTCTTTTTAAGTTTTGGGCTAGCATGCACACCTAAGCAATTTTGCTTGATGCAATGTTTTAAACTATTTTGCATAGGCTTACCAGTATTGGTAGGCCTTGGAATGTTATAGAATGTGTGTATGTATATATATTATTGTATGGCCAATATTTGGCGAATGTTGTAATCGTTATCGACTACGGAATGTTACGTAAGCCTACTTCGTGTTTGCATGAGTTGAATGGAATGTTACGTGTTGAGGTTGTACGATTTCTCGGCCCTGACTGTTATTATTGAATGTTATATATATATATATATATATAGGAATGCACATATAGAGATGTTCATACGTAAGGATGATTATTTATTAAATGTGATGACCTAACTGATGTATTTCCGTTTACAGTTTAAAAACCGTTGGAATGATTATTAAGACTTTTGTTACTTATTTAAAACTTGAACTCACTCAGCTTAAGCTGACTTTGTGTGCATGTTAGTGTGAGTTTCAGGTTAGGAAGAGGATGCCTTATCGCTTGGACGTGCACGAAGCTACTTGGACGGTAAAGGGCATATGGGATTTGAAGACTTTATTATTAAACATTTCCTTTTAAATTTTTTATTAAAGATAATTAAGTCTGTTTTGGGCAAAATTCCCGGGATTTGGGAACTTATTTTATTATTTACGTTTTCCGCTGAATTTTACTCTGAAATTGGTTGCTTAATGGAACGATTGATTTTTTTTTTGTTTAAATATTTTATAAGTGTTTTGTATGATTACCAACTGTGGGCTTCTCGGGGTTCGGGGCCTTACAAGTTGGTATCAGAGCCATGGTTCGAGGGATCCTAGCATTCCCGAATGCTTGGACTCGATCTGTAAGAAAGAAAGTAGTATGCCCACCGCGAGTAGCTGTACCCCAAGAGGTAACTTTAAATTATTAGTCATTCCTTTAAATTTAAAAGTTTCCAGTATGTGGTTAACTGTCTAAGTGTTAGATAGAATGCAAATGTGGTTAGGGGTAGGGGGTGCTTAGGACGGGCCGGTGGAGTAAACGACTAATAACACTTGATCAACGTTATTAGCAGTTTACCCTTACCTTCCATGTTTTAAATACCACTTGTGTCTGACTATGTTAGGGTTTCGTCTTTGTAGGGATAGGATTTGGCTAACTCTCGAGTCATTAGCGTTAAAGTTTATCTTATTCCCTAAATTCTCCTGTTCGTTTCCCATCCTCTCGAACGCTTTGTGCGTAATTGTTTAGCTGAGGCGTAGCATACTGTCACTCTGGGTTCCTTGGTACTTGACCGTTTAAATTCCTCGCTCCTTCAAGAATGTATGAGGAACTGTTTAGCTAAGTAGGAGCATGATGTTATCCCAGATACCTTTCTACTTGATGAATTGCCAGCGTCAGTCTTATTTGATTCGGGCGCCAGTAGAAGTTATGTGTCTACCGCTTTCTGTTCCTCGTTGAATAAATCACCCGAGCGCGTAGTCTATGTGTTTAAGGTTGAGGTCGCCGTAGGAAAATCTGTTTCCGTGTCTAGGGCTACCGTCGATGATGTTCCTATCGTTCGGGATTTCCCGGATGTAATTCCAGATGATTTGTCAGATGTGCCGCCGGACCGCGTGGTCGAGTTCCAGATAGATCTTGTGCTAGGCGCAAAACCCATTGCTCGAGCCCTTATCGTCTAGCACCGAATGAGATGAAAGAACTTATGGCCTAGTTGGAAGACTTGCTCGACAAGGGCTTCATTCGACCGAGCATCTCACCTTGGGGTGCCCCGGTCCTGTTCGTTAAGAAGAAGGACGGTAGCATGCGAATGTGCATTGACTACCGTGAATTGAATAAGCTCACTATTAAAAAAATCAGTACCCACTCCCGAGGTTCGACGACTTATTTGATCAGCTCCAAGGAGCTAGTTGGTTCTCGAAGATCGTCCATAGGTCCGGGTATCATCAGTTGAAAATTCGGGAGGAAGATATTCCTAAGATCGCTTTCTGCGCTCGTTACGGACATTACGAGTTCCTCGTGATGTCTTTCGGTTTGGCCAACGCACCGGCCGCTTTCATGGACCTTATGAACCGGGTGTGTAGGCCGATGCTCGATCGATCAGTTATTGTATTCATCGATGACATTCTGGTATATTCCAAAAGTGAATCCGATCACGCTGGCCATCTTTTGGAAGCTCTCGAAATAACAAGTTGTATGTGAAGTTTTCTAAGTGTTCTTTTTGGTTGCGCGAGATTCAGTTCTTGGGTCATGTTATTAACCCGAGTTGTATTTTGGTTGATCCTGCAAAGGTGGAAGCCGTGAATGATTGGGAGTCTCCTAAGTCTCCATCTGAAATCCGTAGCTTTCTGGGCTTGGCGGGGTATTACCGCCGCTTTATTCCCGACTTTTCGAAAATTGCTTCTTCGCTGACCAAGTTGACTAAGAAGAGTGTTAAGTTCATTTGGGGTACTGAGCAGGAGGAGCCTTTTCTGGAGTTGAAGAACAGGTTAACGCATGCCCCGATTTTAGCTCTACCTGATGGCACCGATGATCTGGTGGTTTATTCTGATGCCTCTTATCAGGGGCTTGGGTATGTTTTGATGCAGCGAGGTCGAGTCATCGCTTATGCCTCACGGCAGTTGAAGCCTCATGAGGCGAATTATCCTACCCATGATTTGGAGCTGGTGGCAGTGGTGTTTGCGCTCAAGTTGTGAAGACATTATTTGTACGGTGTTCCTTGCGTTATCTAAACCGATCATAAGAGCTTAAAATATTTCTTCGAGCAAAAGGAACTGAATATGCGATAGTGTCGATGGTTGGAGTTGATTAAGGACTACGATCTGGAGATTATGTACCATCTGGGTAAGGCTAACGTGGTGGCCGACGCGTTAAGCCGGAAGGAGAGACCAAAACCTATTGGTGTGAAATCCTATCAGCTTATTCTCAAACCCGACATTTTGAAACAAATAGCCAACATCCAGAATGAAGCACTGCAGGTGGAATGGATTATGTCAGAACGTATTTGGGGTCAGGAAAAGTTGTTGGAGGACGTCGGTGATGGGGTAAAGTATAAGGATGGGCGTTTATGGGTACCGAGGTATGGAGGACTCAGAGGTAAAATTTTAGATGAGGCGCACAAGTCGCGCTATTCCATTCATCCGGGCGCGACCAAGATGTACCAAGACCTGAAAAAGAATTATTGGTGGCCTGCGATGAAGTTTGAGGTGGCTCAGTATGTGAGTAAATGTTTGACGTGTGTACAAGTTAAAGCCGAGCATCAGAAACCGTTTGGGAAACTTCAGCCGTTGGAAATACCTGAGTGGAAATGGGAGCATCTTACTATGGATCTTGTGACTAAACTGCCTCGTACTCCTAGGGGTAATTATGACACCATTTGGGTAATCGTGGATAGACTGACCAAAAGCGCTCATTTCTTGCCGATTCGAGAGACCTTTAATTCTGAACAGCTGGCCAATGTGTTTACTCGTGAGATCGTTTCTGGGCACGGGGTGCCGATATCTATTGTTTCGGATAGGGATACGCGTTTTACCTCCAGGTTTTGGAAAAAGTTTCACGAGGAGATGGGTACCAAACTCCTCATCAGTACTGCCTATCACCCGCAGACGGATGGTCAGTCTGAGAGGACCATTCAGACTCTTGAGGATATGTTGCGGGCATGTGTAATCGATTTTGGTGGAAGTTAGGATCGTCACTTACCGTTGGTAGAGTTCTCATATAACAATAGTTATCACGCCCCGATTGGGATGCCACCATTTGAGATGCTGTATGGGAGGAGGTGTAGGATTCCAGTCTGTTGGGGTTCCGTTGGTTAAAAGCAGTTGGGTAGTTTGGAGGTGGTCGCGGCTACGACCGAGAAGCTCGATAAGATAAGGGCTTTTATGAAGGCCGCTCAGGATCGTCAAAAGTCTTATGCGGATAAGAGGCGAAGGCCTATTGTGTTTGAGGCTGGGGATCGGGTTATGTTGAACGTTTCCCCTTGGAAGGGTATTATTCGTTTTCGTAAGAGGGGGAAGCTTAGTCCGAGGTTTATAGGTCTGTTCCGTATTTTGTCCCTTGTTGGTGAGTTAGCGTATAGACTAGAGCTGCCCGATGAGCTCGCGGGGATTCATCCTACGTTCTACGTGTCCCATCTGAGGAAATGTTTAGCCGATGAGGAGGTCCATGTGCCTCTTGATGATATTGAGCTAGATAGTAAGCTGAACTATGTTGAGGAACCTATTGCTATACTTGACCGTCAGGAAAGGCGCTTGAGGAATAAGGTGGTTAGGCAGGTGAAGGTGCAGTGGAGGCACCGTAGGGGTTCCGAGGCTACTTGGGAGTCCGAGGACGAGATGATGAAACTCTATCCGCAGTTGTTCTTGTCGCGTCGGGATTTGGGGACGAATCCCGTTGTAAGGGGGCTGGACTTGTAGCGCCCGTTAATTCCGGTTCCAAGAGTAAAGCTTGTAAAGTATGTTTTATTCTCGGGATTTAACCGACGTTTCTCGGGAGCGTTTACGTCATCCCGGTACGTTAAAATTATGTAACTTTCCACCCAAGTTGCTACACACTTCATACTGGAGTGACTAGAGTGTAATTTATTTTATATCATAATATTAAAAAAAAAAAAAAAAAAAAAAAAAAAAAAAAACCCTAACTCCTAACCCTAGGGCAGCCGATCGGACTCAAGACCCCTCCCCTGCTCGAAAATCTTCTGTCCAGCCATGTTTCAACCGTAAAAAATTCAATTCAAGGTCGGTTTTATGATTCCCCATGTCTTTTACACCTTAATTGATCATATTAACGCGCTTATTGGTCGTTAAGGTTGAGTTTTGATGATAACAGTTTGCTGACAGATTCGTATATGTTTATTGTAGGGTCCGTAACTGTGACATTCATGGCAAAACGAGGTACACTATATTCATTACGTAACAAGTAAACGATAAATCGGTTAATTCGTAGTGTTTAAACGAGTAACCGACCGATACTAATTATGACCCGTATACATAATGAGGGGTCATATACGAGTTATATATATGTTATAGAGGCTAACATATTGATATTTAGGCCTTAGTACGTTTAAAACTCTTTAAACGAAAAAGGTTTCGTTTATCGATACGCTATAAGCTTAAACGCAATCGTTAATATCAAAACAAGCATTGTAGCATCCGTTAAGCCGAAAAAGATTTATAAAACACTTATATGACATGTTCTAAGCAATCCGTGAAAATATTTTGGAATTTTACAACGAGTCAGTGTAGGTTCCTGAACGGATCGTACACGGGATATCGCTAACAACGCAGGTGCGGAATCCCTGCGCAGGTAGTTACGAGTGTAGAGATAGAATCACACGAGCAATAAATCAAACACGTTATATTGATAACCGAACACGTGACTCACGGTCACTATTACAGAAGATGACACGTAACAATACGAAAACACACTGAAACAAACCCTAAAACGACCAACCCAAACTGTTTCGTCTGAAACAGTTTATATACACGACAACTTCGCCATAGGCGAAGTTATCAATAACTTCGCTGATTCAACAAGTTCGCCATAGCGAACTTGTTGACAACTTCGCGCATTACAAAACAAACATAAACAAAACATAATTACATTACAGACTCGATTACAAATGCTAGACTATGAACTACTGACACACATGTACCAACAGTCAGTACGTTTTTCTTATTTTACAAAAATAAGCTAAAAAACACTCGTTTTTACGCTATTTCTTACACCCGAATTAATTTTCTTGCGAAAAACCGGACCCGAACTAAATTTAAAGTGGGCTTTTCATGTTTGGGCTTGTATAATAAAATTAATGGGCCAAAACAGCCCATTATGGGCTCTTATTGAATCCCGATCGGAACAAGCCACCACACCACACTCCTTTTTATATAACTTATACCTTAAGTGTTTTTATCCATTCTAATTCATAACATTTGAAGTCCAAGCAGCTGCAAGGGTGATCTCCAGAAACTCTCAAAAACCTTAAGGTAAGGTCAAGTTTTAAGAAGATTTAACCAAGTTTGATTTATATAATTAACATATAAACATGTTTTAGTTAGTTTTAAACATGATTAACCATCCAAAAACCCTAAAAATCAAGTAAAATTATGTTTTGATGTTAAACATGTTTACAAACCAGGAACATATACTTTTTTGGTCAAAAACACGGATTAGAACATGAATACAACGTTTTTACGGTTAGAAAGTTCGGTTTGAACCCAAAACCGAAACCCTAATTATCAAGGCTGTTACATGGATGATTTATGCTTGGTTTGATGTTATATAATATGTAGATATACTGAGTTTGCAACCCGAGACCCGGAAAGTCGTTTAAGCTAGCAAAATCCATCGAAAACCGACAAGGTAAACCCGTAACACTCGTTTAGGGGCTGTTTAGTATTAGGTTGTGACGTGCTTGTTTTTAGCTTGTGAAAACTTGCAGGGACATCAGGGATCATATAAATGAGTCCCTGTTCAAATTTGGTAATTTTTCGATAAACGGAGAATATTTGGTGAATTTATTTCCGTTTATGAGCGTTTATTTGGGAAAAATAGCTAAACATGTTGAAAAATTCTGAAACTTGGTTTTGGAGTTTGATATGGGATGGTAAGATCACTGGTAAAGTTTGGGAATCATTGGAAATGCCTAAGTATGGTTTGTGCAATCATCGTTTAACCGAATTTTAACAGCCGAAAAACGCACAAAAAGGCATTTTTTCAAAAGAGTTAGGTTCTGGAAATTTTGCAGGGGATATTTAAGAACATTAAGGCCATTGGTAAAAATTATTGGATTTTTCGGAGGTCGTTTGATACAAACGGGCCATTTATTACATGATTATAACCTATTAAATGAATTTTTATAAATAAATAATTAATCATAAAATTTCTGAAAATATTTTTATAAAATTCTCCATGTCTTAATGTATTTTTACAAAAATTTGCATAATTTATATATAAGTACATATTTAGTTATGATTAATCAAAGATTTAAATTATAATTGTTTTAACGAAACCGGCAGTTTTGTGTTTAACGGACTGACTGGTATGTCAAAATGTCAAAAGCGGTCAAATATCATATTTTTGAATGATATTGATAAAAACGAACTTGTTACGAAAATTCCGTACAAATCGGGTGGATTGGGCGCGTTTTGTATAATTAAAACCGTGTGAAAACGGAAACGAACCCTGCGATCAAACCAGACACCGAAACCTTAAAATTCTTTCATAGATCAAATTATTTTATCAATCAATATATTTACTTAAGTTTATGTGATCTTACCTAATCCCGAAACGTATAAACGATCAACTGAGCTAGGCTCGGAAAACGGTGAAACTGAGCCAAATCCAGTTTTAAACATTTCATAGTATACAATGTCACAATCTAAGACTATGGTCATGTTCTAGGCCTAACAGCTATACCCAGATTATCTATACAGCCCGACTTAGCTTGAACACTATACTAGTATTAACGATACAATACCGTTTATAGGAATCAGGCTATAAACGAGGCATCTGACTTATTGATACGTAAATTCTGTGCGAACTACGATAAGGTGAGTTTCACGACCCCCACTTTCTAAACTGTTTTACGAACTTTTGGGGTGGAAAGCATGTTTATACACGTTATCGATCTGAAAACGATTCGGGACATAAAATATCTGAACAATTATATATGAAAAGTTCCTACAAACATAATGATTGACTACGTGCTGATGAAAGATGATTATTATCATTAATTGATATATTAAGTGGAGATAATACGAATTTGCAAAACATAATGAAATTACACGTAACAGCAGGTTTATACAAACATGTTATGTAATGTTGAACATAACTAATTTTGGAGACAACGTGGTCTGTAATGGCCATGGGGATAACGTGGCCTGTGATGATTAGGGGGCTATTGTGGGCGGAAGGGGGGCCACAATAGTAATAAACTAAAGTTGAGTATGGCTTACGAGCCAAGTTCTGCTGCAACTTATAAACTAAAGTTGAGTATGGCTTACGAGCCAAGTTCTGCTGCAACTTATAAACTAAAGTTGAGTATGGCTTATGAGCCAAGTTCTGCTGCAACTTATAAACTAAAGTTGAGTATGGCTTACAAGCCAAGTTCTGCTGCAACTTATAAACTAAAGTTGAGTATGGCTTACAAGCCAAGTTCTGCTGCAACTTATAAACAAAAGTTGAGTATGGCCTATGAGCCAAGTTCTGCTGCAACTTATTAAACAAACTAACTTGATTATGACATGAATGTTAAGAAAATAATGTGATTATACGTATTGAGGACGGATGGGGAGCCACAGTAATTGGTGATACGTGATAAATACTATATGTGCATATGTGTCTATATACATGCTACGTGATTAGCCGTAGGAAATACTATGTGTAGAATATATTAATTATTTGCGTGTACACTATATAATGTTTGAGTTTACATGGAATCATTGTGGGTGGAAGGGGGACCACAGTGGTTGAGTTCATGTGGAACCGTTTTGGGAGGAAGGGGATCCACAGTGGTTGGTTAAACACGGAAATTGGAAACAGGTAGTACGAACAAACAATCACGATTTTACTGAAATTTCGAATTTATATTATAAACTTACATGTGTGCATATGCACACACAAGGATATGGCTGCATATATTTATACAAACGTAAAATGCATATTTTTACATACGCGCATACATACAAACTATGACTGTGTGGTACGCAGAACTGATTTCGTTAAACTTATGAAACTCACCAACTATTCGTAGTTGACCTATTTTAACATGCTTTTCAGGTAATCAGATATGAGAAGTAATTTTCTGTGCGTTATGTGTCTGATTGGGGATTGCTGTTATGGGCATTTGAGTTAGAAGTAAAGTAATTGAAGAACCGGTTTGATTGTATCGCTTAGTTTGTAAAAGATGTTAGAATGATATAATATATTGTAAACTAGTTAGTAATGTTTCTTTATGAACAATGTATTTGATACCAGTTGTATCTGTTGCATTTCCGTTTTACGCTTCCGCAATACGCTTAACGGGGTGTGACAGAAGTTGGTATCAGAGCCATTGGTTATAAAGGATTAGGTTATCCCTTAGGATACCTATAATATAACCGTAGGCTCGATTATCACTGGGAAACTTATTAATGAGTAACCATAGATACTGATGGATGCCGGGATGAACTCGTAGGGCAAGTGAGTTATTATGGTCCGGAACGTAATAACAGACTTGCTTGTACGAGGGAATTCGGGGTGAAGTCGCGGAACATATTGATAGGTAAAAATGGCAACATACGTGTATAAAGGTGACGTGAAGTATATATGAAATGTGCATACGTGTTTATCTGAGATGAGATATAGGGATACGTGTGCGTACAGTACTACCGATGATATTGAATCTTATTGTAACGAATATTATATTCGGTTGTAATTAATATTAATTTATATTATGATTAAAATTATATCGTATCAAAATTTATATTATACCTGTTCGTAACAAATAAAATATTTAACTTCGGTATTAATTAATAATATCCTTTACGATGATCTAAGCTACCGAAAAACGTTTTCTTCTGATTAACGATTGCACCGAAAGATGTCGAGATCGGGTAGCCTTATGACAATTAAGGAACCGGTGTTTCCTGTAAACGAGAATACGAGAACGCTTAACCGACTTCAAACTAAATCTGGTGATATGACGAAACCACTAAGGAACCTAATATACAAGGTCCGGGAATGAATCACGAGAGGCGTGTTCTACAGTTAATGATTTCAAGAATATATATATATACACATATAATACCTCTCAGCCTGGGTCTAACCTTTATTTCATGTACTCGTTTCTTTGACACTAAACTAAACTATCTTCTGGTCATCCTTCGATTTCTGTTGTTTGAAAAACAAACACCATCCCGGGGGAAATACTTAGTGATGAATCCAACTTATTGAATTACAAATATAATAACTACTTTATTGATTCCCCAATTCTATAAACAGACCGTGACTACCAGTACATATAATATACTGATGATATTTCAAAAAGAAATATTAATAATAATAATAATTTCCTTTACAATTTACTAGTACAACTAACTCTGATGAACCTCCTTAACTAGCAAACTCTTTGAACCATCTACGAATAAGAACATCCAACCTCTCCTATATTTTTCCTATTCCAATTGGTTACTGTAGGAGAGAAACCTCATGCTCACGAAATGATGACGTGCCCCGACTGGAATGAAACCTAATTACCTCCAACCAGCAAACTACTACTTTTATTAAGTCCGACATGCCTACGAATACAGAATGACCTGACGAAAGAATATATGTTTTAATATTAGTTAACAACATTTAGAAGTCAGGTGAAATATACACGTGCATTCTCACTATAACATACTGATTAAACTCGTAGCGAGCAAATATCTACCTACGGGTGAGACCGAACAAAAACAGCTTCCCAATAATGGGATCATATCGGAACAATTGTCGTACAAGTTGTGAATTATTTATAATTGTTATAACGTGTGCTTTGATAGATAAGGATAGTACGGTATTGTCGTGTATAGTTTCTGATATTCCATACAAGCATATGGTGGTGTGCTATGTGAATATGGAGGACGATTTGGGCATTTTTAATACAAACATTAACCCCTATTGGGTTAAAATTTCTTGTCATGAGATGACAACTTTTAATATATATGCAAACTTTGGTGTTTGCTAGGCTAATTTTATATACTATCCTTAGTATTCAGACTCGAGAACAAACCTGTGTGATACATACGTGTTAATTGAAATACCTGATTACTTGTTATTGTGATTCCTTTTTGTGATCATTAGCGTATGTGAATTGTGTTAATCGTGAGATAACTGGTTTTTTATATTAGAATGGCCCCGAAGAAAGTAAACATGTTGTCTGAGGCGGATATAGCCGAGATGATCGCTCGACAACTACAAACAGTACTTCCGACAATAGCAGCACAATTCGCTGCTGGTATCCATACAACTATGAATACAAATCAAGTGCCGAACGCTAACGCGGCTGTAAATACTAATCCCTCGACAAATACTAATACAACCACAAATGCTCCCCCGAAAAATACTGATACTATCACAACTAATACTTCCCCGTTGAATACCAATATTACTTTCAATAATGATAATCTCCTACCAAACTTGAACAATAGTTGTAACAATCAAAATCCCCCGCAACACGGATATCAACTTAAGAACTTCATGCTATGTAAACCTATGGAATTTAGTGGTACTGAAGGACCAAATGGACTGGTAAAGTGGATCGAAAAGACTGAATCTATCATTAATATCACTAGCTGTCCACCAGCTTGTATTGTCAAATTTGCTACTTTTACGTTTGTAGACCACGCGCTAATGTGGTGGAATACTGTTGTGCAAATTCAAGGACAAGAGGCAACCAATCGTATGTCTTGGACAGAACTTAAAAATCTTATGATAACACGCTTTTGTCCGAGAAACGAAATTCAGAAATTAGGGCAAGAACTTTGGAATCTAGAAATGAAGGGTGCAGATCACTTGGAGTATACCCATCGCTTTAACGAACTGGCTCGTCTAGTCCCATGGTTAGTTACTCCAGAATCTAAACGTACTGAACGCTACATTTGGGGTTTAGCCCCCAAAGTCAGGAGTTTGGTTAATTCAACTGGCCCTGTAACTTTCGAAAATGCCGTGTTACAAGCCGGCATTGTAACTTCTGATTTGATTAGAAGTGGTTCATTAAGAATGCCCGGGGAATCATCTGGTACAAAACGAACCAATTATGGAGCGGGAATACAAGAAAGACAACGGAATAAATGCGCGCGCCTTGCAATACAAAATTACGCTATGATCAGTTCCGATGTGAAGCAAAATAAGTATAACGGGCTTTTGCCTAAATGTGGAAAATGTGGTTATCATCATGTTGGTGAATGTCGGACCAATGTGTGTCACAAATGTGGGAAGGTAGGACACTATGCCCGAAATTGTAGAACCGTTATGAATACTATAAATCCACCAACCCAACTCCAGGACTCACAACTACCCCAACCGCAACCAACACGACAACAACCAGTCTACCAAAACCAACCCATAATAAACCGTAATGCCTGTTATGAGTGTGGTAGTATGGAGCACATCAAGAAAGATTGCCCTAGATTGAACCCAATTGCGATGGAAAGACGAAGGCAAGGACTGACATCGACGTCCAACTTGACTAGGGGTCAAGTATTGTGAATAAACCGGATAGAACAAATGTAGTAACAGGTACGTTCTTAGTAATGCCTAATATACTTTAGTTTATTGATTATGGACACTGATAGACGTTTCGTTCCTACAAGTTATTACCTTGGAAAATATACTGTCTGGTAAAATAACAATTCTGTATACCATAGAAACCACCAAAAGTAAGACTATAAATACTAACCATATTACTCGAAAAACTACCCTCTTAACCTAAATAACTAGTTATTTCCTATCAATGCACTCCCGGTGAAGTGAGGAGTCATTGTGTAATAGTCAGTATGGACTAGTTAATTGAGTTCGAATGAAGGTTATATATAGAAATAAAACTGTTATACTATCTCTTCTGGATAAAGAAGTGATCCGGTACACGGAACAAAACCTAGTACCCCAATGACGAATCACGGATGAGGAAATCTACACTATCCGTAACCGAAACTTGAACTTTAAACTTTTATAGCAAACTGAGTGATGAACAAGGAAAAGCCAGGCCAGATGTGCGAATAAACTGAGTAATAGTATATTGATGCAAGCGAAATATATGAAAGAATCATAGGCACATATGTTGTAAAGTGTGCACTATTATAAGTTAACGGGGAATGCAAAAGATCCTCGGAGATGCTACAACCATTCGAGATACCCCATTGGAAGTGGGAAACAAACTACAATGGATCTCTTAACACATATTCCAAAAACATCCCGAGAAAGCAATACCAGCTAAATAATAGTTTCTTGACTAATCCACTCCGAATACTTTCTTCCGAATGGTAACAACTATCCAACTGAAAAAGCCTTAACAAAACCTTACTCTTGGTGAACTGGGTATGAAATTTTAGATCCCTAATTGGCCTAAGCTCAATCTATAATCCTCTATAAAACAATCAAATCAAATAAACTATTCAAACATTAGATGAGAGTAAGACCGGTAATGTCAATCCTCGTACATTAACAATCATCATAACATTATGTAAACGCCTATATACTATATTATACGAGCAAGAATGTAACTCGCCATCTTATTGAAATTGAAAAATTGGCGACATCCAAAATACAAAATCCAATTCGATTTCGATAACCATAAATAAAGCTCGACACGTATGTATCACAAACCGACGGCCGCCTAAGGCTAACAAGAGGGCTATACTGAGAAATACGAGAAGTTATCAAATTTTGAAAGTTGTTAGTTGGGTTGAGGAAAACGATGAGTTGATTCTACAATACATGGAACTGTACAAAATTGCCTCGAACCGTAACGTATTAAGCAAAATTATCTCATTCCCATTATATATATATATATATATATATATATATATATATATATATATATATATCGAATCAAAATGAGTGCCTTACGGACATGGCGGAATTAGTACTATTTGAAAAATTTTATACAGCTAAACTCTATAAAGAGACTCATGAAAATACTGAGTAGGGAAAAATCAAACAGTTGTGATACAATAAAATCTTATTGAATAAAATCCAGTGGAATCCACAACGGGGAATCAAACGTGTTCGGAAACAGAAAAACGAATTCCAAAACAAATGATTATAAAATTTTTCCCCAAAAAGAGCATATTTGACATATTGAATTTCGGGGACGAAATTTCTTAACGGGGGGAGAATGTGACATTCATGGCAAAACGAGGTACACTATATTCATTACGTAACAAGTAAACGATAAATCGGTTAATTCGTAGTGTTTAAACGAGTAACCGACCGATACTAATTATGACCCGTATACATAATGAGGGGTCATATACGAGTTATATATATGTTTATAGAGGCTAACATATTGATATTTAGGCCTTAGTACGTTTAAAACTCTTTAAACGAAAAAGGTTTCGTTTATCGATACGCTATAAGCTTAAACGCAATCGTTAATATCAAAACAAGCATTGTAGCATCCGTTAAGCCGAAAAAGATTTATAAAACACTTATATGACATGTTCTAAGCAATCCGTGAAAATATTTTGGAATTTTACAACGAGTCAGTACGTTTTTCTTATTTTACAAAAATAAGCTGAAAAACACTCGTTTTTACGCTATTTCTTACACCCGAATTAATTTTCTTGCGAAAAACCGGACCCGAACTAAATTTAAAGTGGGCTTTTCATGTTTGGGCTTGTATAATAAAATTAATGGGCCAAAACAGCCCATTATGGGCTCTTATTGAATCCCGATCGGAACAAGCCACCACACCACACTCCTTTTTATATAACTTATACCTTAAGTGTTTTTATCCATTCTAATTCATAACATTTGAAGTCCAAGCAGCTGCAAGGGTGATCTCCAGAAACTCTCAAAAACCTTAAGGTAAGGTCAAGTTTTAAGAAGATTTAACCAAGTTTGATTTATATAATTAACATATAAACATGTTTTAGTTAGTTTTAAACATGATTAACCATCCAAAAACCCTAAAAATCAAGTAAAATTATGTTTTGATGTTAAACATGTTTAAAAACCAGGAACATATACTTTTTTGGTCAAAAACACGGATTAGAACATGAATACAACGTTTTTACGGTTAGAAAGTTCGGTTTGAACCCAAAACCGAAACCCTAATTATCAAGGATGTTACATGGATGATTTATGCTTGGTTTGATGTTATATAATATGTAGATATACTGAGTTTGCAACCCGAGACCCGGAAAGTCGTTTAAGCTAGCAAAATCCATTGAAAACCGACAAGGTAAACCCGTAACACTCGTTTAGGGGCTGTTTAGTATTAGGTTGTGACGTGCTTGTTTTTAGCTTGTGAAAACTTGCAGGGACATCAGGGATCATATAAATGAGTCCCTGTTCAAATTTGGTAATTTTTCGATAAACGGAGAATATTTGGTGAATTTATTTCCGTTTATGAGCGTTTATTTGGGAAAAATAGCTAAACATGTTGAAAAATTCTGAAACTTGGTTTTGGAGTTTGATATGGGATGGTAAGATCACTGGTAAAGTTTGGGAATCATTGGAAATGCCTAAGTATGGTTTGTGCAATCATCGTTTAACCGAATTTTAACAGCCGAAAAACGCACAAAAAGGCATTTTGTCAAAAGAGTTAGGTTCTGGAAATTTTGCAGGGGATATTTAAGAACATTAAGGCCATTGGTAAAAATTATTGGATTTTTCGGAGGTCGTTTGATACAAACGGGCCATTTATTACATGATTATAACCTATTAAATGAATTTTTATAAATAAATAATTAATCATAAAATTTCTGAAAATATTTTTATAAAATTCTCCATGTCTTAATGTATTTTTACAAAAATTTGCATAATTTATATATAAGTACATATTTAGTTATGATTAATCAAAGATTTAAATTATAATTGTTTTAACGAAACCGGCAGTTTTGTGTTTAACGGACTGACTGGTATGTCAAAATGTCAAAAGCGGTCAAATATCATATTTTTGAATGATATTGATAAAAACGAACTTGTTACGAAAATTCCGTACAAATCGGGTGGATTGGGCGCGTTTTGTATAATTAAAACCGTGTGAAAACGGAAACGAACCCTGCGATCAAACCAGACACCGAAACCTTAAAATTCTTTCATAGATCAAATTATTTTATCAATCAATATATTTACTTAAGTTTATGTGATCTTACCTAATCCCGAAACGTATAAACGATCAACTGAGCTAGGCTCGGAAAACGGTGAAACTGAGCCAAATCCAGTTTTAAACATTTCATAGTATACAATGTCACAATCTAAGACTATGGTCATGTTCTAGGCCTAACAGCTATACCCAGATTATCTATACAGCCCGACTTAGCTTGAACACTGTACTAGTATTAACGATACAATACCGTTTATAGGAATCAGGCTATAAACGAGGCATCTGACTTATTGATACGTAAATTCTGTGCGAACTACGATAAGGTGAGTTTCACGACCCCCACTTTCTAAACTGTTTTACGAACTTTTGGGGTGGAAAGCATGTTTATACACGTTATCGATCTGAAAACGATTCGGGACATAAAATATCTGAACAATTATATATGAAAAGTTCCTACAAACATAATGATTGACTACGTGCTGATGAAAGATGATTATTATCATTAATTGATATATTAAGTGGAGATAATACGAATTTGCAAAACATAATGAAATTACACGTAACAGCAGGTTTATACAAACATGTTATGTAATGTTGAACATAACTAATTTTGGAGACAACGTGGTCTGTAATGGCCATGGGGATAACGTGGCCTGTGATGATTAGGGGGCTATTGTGGGCGGAAGGGGGGCCACAATAGTAATAAACTAAAGTTGAGTATGGCTTACGAGCCAAGTTCTGCTGCAACTTATAAACTAAAGTTGAGTATGGCTTACGAGCCAAGTTCTGCTGCAACTTATAAACTAAAGTTGAGTATGGCTTAGGAACCAAGTTCTGCTGCAACTTATAAACTAAAGTTGAGTATGGCTTACAAGCCAAGTTCTGCTGCAACTTATAAACAAAAGTTGAGTATGGCCTATGAGCCAAGTTCTGCTGCAACTTATTAAACAAACTAACTTGATTATGACATGAATGTTAAGAAAATAATGTGATTATGCGTATTGAGGACGGATGGGGAGCCACAGTAATTGGTGATACGTGATAAATACTATATGTGCATATGTGTCTATATACATGCTACGTGATTAGCCGTAGGAAATACTATGTGTAGAATATATTAATTATTTGCGTGTACACTATATAATGTTTGAGTTTACATGGAATCATTGTGGGTGGAAGGGGGACCACAGTGGTTGAGTTCATGTGGAACCGTTTTGGGAGGAAGGGGATCCACAGTGGTTGGTTAAACACGGAAATTGGAAACAGGTAGTACGAACAAACAATCACGATTTTACTGAAATTTCGAATTTATATTATAAACTTACATGTGTGCATATGCACACACAAGGATATGGCTGCATATATTTATACAAACGTAAAATGCATATTTTTACATACGCGCGTACATACAAACTATGACTGTGTGGTACGCAGAACTGATTTCGTTAAACTTATGAAACTCACCAACTATTCGTAGTTAACCTATTTTAACATGCTTTTCAGGTAATCAGATATGAGAAGTAATTTTCTGTGCGTTATGTGTCTGATTGGGGATTGCTGTTATGGGCATTTGAGTTAGAAGTAAAGTAATTGAAGAACCGGTTTGATTGTATCGCTTAGTTTGTAAAAGATGTTAGAATGATATAATATATTGTAAACTAGTTAGTAATGTTTCTTTATGAACAATGTATTTGATACCAGTTGTATCTGTTGCATTTCCGTTTTACGCTTCCGCAATACGCTTAACGGGGTATGACAGTAACGCGATAATAATCCATTGTTTTTGATCGATTCTTGAGTCCATGATGTTCTACTTTGAGTCTAGTTTCCAGAAAGGTATAATACGTAATTTTTGGACGAGATTTGAATTGTTTTTATGTATTTGTAATATCGAGTGTCAAAGCTGATGCGGGTTGACGGATTCTGGTCTGTTTTCCCGACGTCATAACCCTTTTTCGACAGGTCAAAATTGGTTGGTTCCACTTCTGGAAGTTAGTATTTTGAGTTAGGCACCAAACCCAATTGGAATCATTTAATTTGGCTGGGTAATGATTTTTATAAAAATAAAACCATTTTTTTGCGCACTGAAATAGCTGCACATACCTTTCTGTGTTGGACGAATTTTTATGAATTTTGTGTCCGCTAGAAAAATATAATAAAAATATTTTTATAAACCTAAGACATTTACTAAAGTCTGGTAAAAATTTAATAATTTATTTCAAAGGTTATCCAATATAATTAAATCCATCTTCGCATGCTAAAATCTTCACGTTTTACTTGTTATTGATTGATAAGTTCGTTTTAGGCTTAACCGGTGGATGTTCTATTGTGTTCTTTTCGGGGATGTTTGAAGTGAGTTCTTGCACCACAATCTTCCTAGGTATGTCCCGTATATCATACTTAAAGATCATGTTCATAGGTGTTCGTTAAGTTGATCAACTAGTTGTAGTTTGATTGTTATGTTCGGTTGTCTAGAATTGTAGTTTGGTGCGTTTAACGCGAGGGTTGAAGTGATTAACGACCAATTCAGCTCGGGGACACTTGGTTTGATGTACGGGCTGTTCAAAATTTATTTTTATAAGTTATGGGGCTGAATTGGTTGTCGGTTACTCCAATGGGTCCGTACAACGCGCAATTGTGTTTATTGAATAGTTGGTGCGTTGTACTTGCGGGTTACCGACCCATTTGACTCGTGTAGCGTCGTGTGGACTTGTTGGCTGTGATTTTATCATGTTGGGTCCACACGGGGCTGAGTTGAATGTTAATGGCCTAAACGACTCTTAAACGCGTGTATCAGTATCACCTAGTGCTTCCGGGGGTAATTTGGGAATTCTTTATTCCCGGGAGTACCTAAGGGTCGATTTGGTGAATGTGAGACCTCAGGGCCTGTTGTGAGTAAGTTTGATGAGGTTGAGAGTTTAGGTAACTCGGACCATGTTAGAACGTCTCGTAGGATAAACGAGTCATCTTGATGTCATTAGTATTGATTGAATGTAAACCGACAGGTGTTTGAGTTTTGGGATTTCTTAGGGATTCTCTAGCTCCTGGTGAATCCACGTCTTGTGTCAGGTGAGTTCTTGATGCCCCGTTTAACTCTTTTTAAGTTTTGGGCTAGCATGCACACTTAAGCGAGTTTGCTTGATGAAATATTTTAAACTATTTTGCATAGGCTTGCTAGTATTGGTAGGCCTTGGAATGTTATAGAATTTTTTTTTTTTTTTTATAGAATGTGTGTATGTATATATATTATTGTATGGCCAATATTTGGCAAATGTTGTAGCCGTTATCGACTACGAAATGTTACGTATGCCTACTTCGTGTTTGCATGCGTTGAATGGAATGTTACGTGTTGGGGTTGTACGTTTTCTCGGCCCTGAATGTTCTTATTGAATGTTATATATATATATTTATATATATAGGAATGCATGTATAGAGATGTTCATACATAAAGATGATTATTTATTAAATGTGATGACCTAACTGATGTATTTCCATTTACAGTTTTAAAACCATTGGAATGATTATTAAGACTTTTATTACTTATTGCATTTTTGCCCTTCTGCTGAGAAAGCATTCATTTCTCGTTAAAATGACTTCAAATTAAAATACTTCAATTGGTACACGCAAGAAATAGGCCAATTCCGTAGCTTTTTGTTCCATTTCCCATGGAGTAAAATTCTCATCAGTACGAGTCAATGGAATGGCTCCCTGGCCTCTTATATCCATATAAAGGAAACGCCGAGCATAAATACCCTCTTTAACTTCTATTTAAAACTTGAATTCACTCAGCTTAAGCTGACTTTGTGTGCATGTTAGTGTGAGTTTCAGGTTAGGAAGAGGATGTCTTATCGCTTGGACGTGCACGAAGCTACTTGGACGGTGAAGAGCATATGGGATTTGAAGACTTTATTATTAAACATTTCCTTTTAAAATTTTTATTAAAGATAATTAAGTTGGTTTTGGGCAAAATTCCCGGGATTTGGGAACTTATTTTATTATTTACGTTTTCCGCTGAATTTTACTCTGAAATGGGTTGGTTAATGGAACGAATGATTTTTTTTTTGTTAAAATATTTTATAAGTGTTTTGTATGATTACCAACTGTGTGGTTCCCGGGGTTCGGGGCCTTACAGTTCATTGTATATTGTTCGTTCGGAACTAAAGCTGATAGCAGTATCGGTTTAAGTTGTAGGGCGCGCAAGTTTAATTGGTTGTACCTCTTGTGCCCCTGTTTCATGATTTGTTCATTTTGTGTTAGATGATTCCTCGAGCATTCTCCACACACCATTTTTGACCAATTCAAAAGCTACCATACCGGCTTGTGTCACGGCATTCTCAAAAGTTAAGTGGCTAACTGAATTAACTAAAGTCCTTACTCCTAGGGCAACTAACCATGGCACAAGTCAAACCAGATCATTAAAGCAGTTGTGTATCCCAATTGATCCTCACCTTTCACTTTCAATTTCCCGGGTTCGTGTTCTAATTTCTAGATTTCATTTCTTGTACTAAAATGTTTCGGTATAAGGGTTTTAAGTTTTGTCCAAGTCATGTGGTTGATTACTTCTTGTCCCCGAATTCGTACAATCATTTTCTACCACATAAGGGCGTGGCCTAGAAATGTACAAGTAGCATATTCAACGATACAATCTGGTGGGCAACTACCGGTATTGATAACAGACTCTACTGTTTCATTCCATTTTACTAATCCACTTGATCCTTTAGTACCACTAAAATTTATAGGTTTGCACGACAAAAATTATTTAAACAAATATTCCCGTCGTGAAGGATCACGGTTGTTATGACCAGTATTCATGTTTGGTAGGAGATTTTTGTTACCAATGGAATTTAATGGGGGAATTATTATTACTGGTAGTAGGATTATTGTTCAGTGGCGGAGTATCATTCGTGACAGTGTTAGTATTTACCGGGAGTATAACATTGTAACCGTATTAGTATTGGGCGACGAAATAGTATTCATGGTAGTATTAAAGTTCGGCATTTTATTTGTATTCAAAGTTATATTAATGCCTGCAGCGAATCGTGCTGCTATTATCGGAACAACTGTCTGCAGTTGCCAAGCAATCATCTCAGCCACAACTGCCTCACATAATGGGTTTGTTTTCTTCGAGGCCTTTCTATAACGATAGCCAATCATACCGCAATTAATAACAATCCACTACATAACTAATCACAAAAGGAATCGCATTAGCTGTTAATCAGGTAATTTAAATAGCACATATGTATCACATATATCTGTTTCTGTGTCAATATACCAAGGATAGTACATAGATTTGGCCTAATAGAGGTCATTGTTTGTATGTATATAACAAAAGTTACCACCAGTAACAGTAATTTTTAACCAAGTAAGAGTCAGTATTGTAACAAAAGGTCCAACTTGTCCTACATATTAGCATAGCATACTACTAAGCGCTTGCATGGAGTATCGATAGTTATACACAACAGTACCATACTATCCTTGTGTATCCGAGCATGATGTGCTAAAAGTAGTCTAATAAAAACAAGCTAATCTAGACATTAAGTAATAAATTCTAGACTCTTAACTAAACTAAAACTACTAACTGGCAAGTGAACCGATCGACTCTAGTATAGCTAAGTAAGTCCGGATATCGAACCCACGGGACTCTTTAAATTATGTTTACAAGCTAATTAGACTCAACTACAGACACAACTTATTTATTGTAATGCCCACAAACTTTTCGGTTTAAAGATTTTCAGCATGTAGAGTATGTGTATTTCACGGGAGTTATCTGGCATCTTCCGTTGACCCGACCATCTTCCCAGTACGTTAAGTTATCTAATCTTTCCTTTCAAGTTGCCAAATCTTTCAAATTTGAGGGGCTTGGATGAATTATTTTTATATAATAACAATAAACAAAAAAAAACTAACCCTAACCCCTTGTCCGATCGGCGCAGCTCCACCCCCCCTGCGATTTTTCCTTTTTCCGGCCAAGTCGAGAGCGTAAAAAATCAATTAAAGGTTAGTACTACGATTCCCCAAGTCTTTTACACCTTAATTGACCCTTATATCACGCGTTTTACTCGTTAAATTTCGTGTTGAAGGTTAGCCGGGTGACTGTCCAATCAAGCATTTCCGGGACTGTTTTGAGTGGGGTTTTTGCACCAAAATCCTCCTAGGTATGTGTAGTATATCATACTTAAAAACCATATTCATTGGGGTTCATTAGATTGGTCAACTAGTTATCGTTTGAAAGATTGTGTTCGGTTGACTAGAATTGTAGTTTGGTGCGTTTAACGCGAGAGTTGGAGTGATTAACGACCAATTCAGCTCGGGGACACTTGGTTTGATGTACGGGCTGTTGAAAAATCATTTTTATATGTTATGGGGCAGAATTGGTTGTCGGTTACTCCAACAGGTCGGTACAACGCGCAATTGCGTTTATTGAGTAGTTGGTGCGTTATACTTGCGAATTACCGACCCATTTGATTCGTGTAGCGTCGTGTGGACATGTTGGCTGTGACTTTATCATGTTGGGTCCACACGGGGCTGAGTTGGATGTTAATGGCCTAATCGACTCTTAAACGCGCGTATTGGTATCACCTAGTGCTTCCTGGGGTAATTTGGGAATTCTTTATTCTCGGGAGTGTCTAAGGGTAGTTTTGGTGAATGTGAGGCCTCGAGGGCTGTTGTGATTTAGTTTGATGAGGTCGAGGCTTTAGGTGACCCGAACCCCATTAGAACGTCTCGTAGGGTAAACAAGTCATCTTGATGTCATTAGTATTGATTGAATGTAAACCGGCAGATGTTTGTGTCTTGGGATTTCTTACTGATTCTCTAGCTCGTGGTGAATCCATGTCATTTCAAGTTTTGGGCTAGCATGCACACCTAAGCGAATTGCTTGATGAAAGGTTTAAACTATTTTTTATAGGCTAGCTAGTATATAGTTGGCCTTGGGATGTTATGGTATGTATATATATATTATTGTATGGCCAATATTTGGCGATGTTGTAGTCGTATCGACTACAGATGTTACATATGCCTACTTTGTGTTTGCATATGTTGATGAGATGTTACGTGTTTGGGTTGTACGTTTGCTCGACCTTGATGTTACTACTTGGATGTTATATATATATAATTATATATATAGGAAGGTACTTATAAGGATGTTTATATATATATATATATATATATGTATATATATATATATATTTAAGAATGATTATTTACCAATGATGATGGCTTAACTGGTGTACTCCTTTTATATTTGATAACCTTTGAAATGATTATTATGATTTTTATTATTGATGCTACTTATTAAAATATGAACTCACTCAGCTCAAGCTGACTTTGTGTGCATGTTAGTGTGAGTTTCTGGTTAGGAGGATGATGCCTTATTGCTTGGACGTGCACGAAGCTACTTGGACGGTGAAGGGCATACGTGAATGGAAGATTTTATTATGGAACATTTTATTTTAAAAAGTTTTATAAAATATATTTAAACTGGTTTTCGGCATAATTTCTCGGGGTTTTGGGAACTTATTTTATTATTTATGTTTTCCGCTGAATTATACTCTGAATTGGTTCTTTTAATGAAATGAATTATTTTCAAGTTTAAATACTTTTACAAGTATTTTGTATAAATACCAACTGTAGGGTTCCCGGGGTTCGGGGCCTTACAATTATTTATTATTTGTTTAAGGGAGTTTTACTAATAAAATAATTTTAAACTAATTTAAATTAATTAAGAAAACTAAAGACGATTAAACTTAGAACTTGGACACAATTCAGATCATGATGAACAACCACCTAGGCTAAAATCCCCTAAGTTTCAGTTATTAGTTAACCAGGAAAATATTTAGTTATGGAACTGGGATCGTAAAATAGACGCTTAAGAGAAAACCCGAACAGGACCCCTGACCCTTCTCAAGAGACACCTATGGATTTCTAATAAGTTTTACCGCACACCAGTATTAAAAATCAAGTTTCCTTACGGTCACCTAATTAATTACAAACTAGTTCTTTTATACGAAATCCTACCTTACAACGCGGAAATCAAAGGCAGTCTAATATATTCAATTGACTCGATAGACAAAGTTAATTAATCAAACCGAGACGGACTCCTTACGAAGAACTACATCTAGCAATCTTGATCAACAAAGACCTTTCAATAACGTAGCACCTTACAGCTATTTAGGTTAGCAGCACACCTAGGTTTATTTGATTAACTAATATTATTCCTATGATCTTATTCGAAATTAATCTTAAAACGGTTAAAAACACAAAGTAGATGACCTAATAGCAACCTATCATAATGATAAACAATAATCAAGGCAACTATGGAATAACAAAACTCAACAAACAATCCTAAGCACACACATACATCAATTTAATATAATTAAACCTTTTACTAGTTCATTAAACCATAATGATAAATAAATTCCAAGTCAAAATCAAACATCAACAAAGGTTTATCATAAGCGTAGGCAGTCTTTGAAATTTAGCCTAGCATCTTAGGTTTAAACAAAACAAGCAAATAAGAATTCATGGTGATAAATAAATAAAAACGAAAGAAATAAATGATAAAACCCGTGTTCTATGTCATCAACTAATACGCACGACACCAGCTAATTCATCGACTCCAAAGCTGGAAAAAGCTGATCTCGAACGCCTCGGAACTCACCAAATTTGTCTGGAACTTCAGGGTATATTTAAGGTTGAGTTTAGGGGTGTTTAAATAGGAAAATACAAGGCCCAAACCCAAAAAACGTTGGAATATTCTAGAATAACCAGCACCGCGCCGCGCGGTAGGCAAGAGACGCCCGGTCGCGCGGCGCTCCAGCCAAATAAGGGGGGCCTGGTCCGGTCCGGTTCACTCCTGGTTCGGTCCGGTTCGTTTCCTGATGCTCCGGTTCGCCGGTTTAGCTTGTTTTTGATCGTTTTTCTCCCTCTTTAACCACGAACAAGTCCCGGGACCTACACTTATTCAAATAAGTTAATAGTATACAAATCCTAACAAAAACCGAACATAAACTAATAAAATATTATATAAAATGTACAAGGGGTTTATATATATTTAGCATTATATCAAATATCCCCACACTTATCTCTTTTTCGTCCCTGAAAAAGTCTTATTGCAATAGTATCAAAATCGGAGAAATACAGTTTTAAAAACAGATTAGGTTATCTTAAAATTTTAGAACAACGCAAAAACTAAGATCACCGATATTGTTGTCCACTTAAACCCATGCCTTTGTCTTTACCGGGACAACTAAGATCCAACTATTATTATTATTATTTTATATATAATCTTGTGGAACCCACAGTCAAGACCCGTTTTACTTTAGATTTTACCGGATCAAACCACCCCAACTTGACTTAAACCTTATAAACCCATGCCTTTGTCTTTACCGGGACAACTAAGATCCAAATATTATTATTATTTTATATATAATCTTGTGGAACCCACAGTCAAGACCCGTTTTACTTTAGATTTTACCGGATCGAACCTCCCCAACTTGACTTATACCTCATAAATAGCATATTAAAACATTTGTTGCACATTTTTCATGAATAGCTAAGACGATCAAGGATATTGTTTATCCACCTAAATCTAAACATCAAAGTATACCAAGCAGCCATTAGATACGATTAAGGTTCAATTATTCAAATAACTAGCTAGTGTTCCCCACTAAATGACATACCCCCGTTATCAATCAACTCCCCAAAGTCCATCTCCATAGGTGAGTATGCACGAATTCATCTGTCGACTTACATATGACATGTCCCGTGTGGTCCGTTTCTTAATGGTAATGAGACGCGAGCATGTGGACCCCATATGACTAGCAGCGTGTATGATAAAGTCAGTAGTAAATTTGTACTTTTAAAACACTTTGTGATCATGTTTATTGACTTATAATTTGGCTAATAAACTGTAGGTTTGCTCTTTTTAAGCTTTTGAAATATCCATAAATCCACATAGGAAATATGAATACCAGATGAATAACTGCATACAGACCCATGGTGTCCGAACCCCGGAGCATCCCATCAATACAGGATTTAAAGACATAAAACCATACGCCTATGAAGTGTTAAACACTAAAACTAGAAGTGCAAGATTTTAAGTTTATATCACCGGCTAGTCGGCTACACGGCATACTTTAACGTTTAAACCTACCCAAGCATCATATGACAACGTATTCAGTTTTCTTTAAAATTCATAACTTTCTACTATCAAACTAAAAATGAGGCTTGAGTATGGCTCGACCTTTCATCTCGTATTTTATACAGACTCAATATGTTTACCACTAAAAATCATATTATATCGTTTTAAACCAACTATCAAACTGCCCTTTCATTCTCAAGGCTGAGCCTACCAACATATCACAAGTTAAGTGTGTGTTCTTTAATATATATCTTATTATTAGTTGTTTGAAAAACCGATTCCCGATAAGTATCCTCATCTCCCATTTAAACGCAAAATAAAATAAAATCAAGGGACATTTTTCATAACTTTTTAATAATTTTTTTTAATTAAAATTTATAACTATGAAACTATGACTCAAATGTCCTATCCCCACACTTAAATTTTGCATTGTCCTCAATGCAATGATAAGGACTAAAATTAAAAATAAATTCGGAAACAAAAAACTAAAAACCTAAAAATAAAAATAAATAAGCAAAATAGATAATGGAAAAGACTTAGCTGGTAATATGCGCATGAAGTTTGATGCCAAAGTCTTCTTCCATGAAAGCCTTCCAATTCCGAACGTACGCATCAAACGGTATCTCCTTCTTTCACACACGAATAGAAGCGGCAAACATAACAAACAATATCTAAAAATATATCTTATCAGCTCGATATTAAATTTGATAGACATTAAACTTTCAACGGCACCAGACCAACCAACCCTAAACAATATAAAACATGAATAATAGCAGCAAATATATAAATAAAAAATATACGGCTCCTGCTGCTCCATCCCCACACTTTAATTTTGCATTATACTTCATGGGGGTCATTTTTCTAGCTCAAAACCTGCAAAACATAAAAATAAAAACAAAGAAAACTACAAAAATCTACGTTAGTGACTCGACAATTATACAAACTCCGCGGAACCTCCCCACTCTTGAACTTAATCAGGAGGTTTCTCTTTGACCTGGACCCTATCTAACCCGTTCAGTTCCACCCTGTACTTGTTAAACATTGAAATTTTCTCGGTGGAATTGAAAAATGTTTTAAAACTTCTTAACGGGTCAGACCACCAAAATTTAAACTTACCTGGAATGAACCGGATGCATGACATGTATATAGAAAACTGGTCATTCTTGAACTTCAATGGCATCTTCTTTCCTGTAGACCATTTTCTGACTTGCAAATTATTCCGGTTCGCAGATGCTCTTCTCTTTGCCTTCTCCCATGGTTTTCATTTATGAGCAACATTTATAATAAGTGCCATGGGCCAGCTGTGGAGATCTTCCACTACCACCACTTCTATATCTTCTAGCAGGGATTCAAAAAATGCTAAGTCACCCTCCGAATCGAACTCACCTATCTCATCATACTCAGGAAAGCCTTCTAACACCAAATCCAAAAACACATCCTCCTCACATAACTTATTCTCAACCTCTTCCTGAACACCAAACATTAAATCATGTGAATCTCCAAAATCCACTTCCTCCTCTATCTCTTCTAGAACACCAAACATCAACTCAAGTGAATCTCCCAAATCCACTTCCTCCTCTATCTCTTCTTTCTTTACTAAAGACCTCTGATAAGCATCCCACTCTTCTTCGTCGATCTCATAATTAGAGTCACTCTAGTAATTGTCACACCCCAACCTAAGGCGGAAATGTCGGGGCGTGATCCGATTGCTCACAGCTCGAAGATATTATCATAAATAAAATGTGACAATATCTAATTAATTATTTTAATTCAAATATACATACAATAATCAAATACAACAAAACAATTCAAATAAATAAATACAATCAAATAAATTTAAGTTTGTCTTCAATATAACCTATGGTCTTGACTAAATATCCATACTTCAATCTAAGCAACCTGCATATGTGTAGAAAATGGAGTTTGTCAATAACACATGTTGAGTGAGATGATCACCAATTTTGAAACATTAAATAATAGCATGTATATATATAGTTGATAAATGATAAATGATAAATGCGCAAACCAACCATATGATAATAATCAATCGAATCATAACAATCATGCATATAACCAAATCGTGTGTGCCAATGAAATCATTGCCAAGCGAATAGGGCATTGATTACAATTACTAAGGTTGTCGTTTTACCTTAGCCAAGCGAATCGGGCTCCGGTTACTAAGACGAGCGTATGATCATACTAATGAGAACCCTATACAAAAGGGGATATGTTGGACCTCTCCGAAACGTTATCAAGTAAACAATTAAACAAGTAGCAATTAGCAAATAGCATTCAACTGATATTCACACAATGATTATATTTGCGATTTTGTGTATATATATAGATAGAAAATATGAATAAGTATGCATATGTCCCCAAAACGTTTGAAAATAGTGTATAAAAAGGGGAATGTTCAAACTCACCATAGATGGAAGGCAAGTGATTAATAAATTCCGACAAACGAACTAATGATTTAAGCGAGTCGTCCAATAAGCGTCCAACGAGATTAATGATTAGAATCTGAAACTATTTGATATGAAAATATAAATAAAAACGAACTTAATGCCGCTGGAATCAATCCAAACGGATGAGTAGAACTCTAGTTATGTTGATTTTAATGTTTAAACGAGTCGAGTCTGACCATAATCCAAATTTTGGTCAGAACCCTTAAAATTTAATTATGAGAAGAAAAGTCTTCGGGACCAAACATTGAATTCAACCAGAAGCATGAGAAATTGCAAAGTCAAACTTGTTGACTGTTTTACCCTTTATCGGGTTTTAAAGCAATTGACCAGTCAATACCCTTCAATCTCAGAAATTGATTGAAGGTTATTGACTAGGGAATATGTATGAACAATTTACAGTTTCCAACTTACCCGGAAAGTGAAAGAACAAGGAGAAACGATGAGTCAAAGGTCCTTAAGCAAGCAAAGTCAACCGTCAAGGCTTGAATCTTTAACGATCATGCAAAAACCGAAGGGTTTACGAGCTGAGCAGAAGGTAGGACGGCTGGAGGATGTTCTTTAGGGTTTGATTAAAGTTTACAGCAGATGCTTATGTCTTGTTTATATAAGAATAGCAAAAACGAACTAAATATAGGCTTTTGGCCCGTTTAGGCAAGTAAATATGGTTTAAAGGAAAGAATCACGGGAATAATCAAAGAGATTTGATCTTGGATGATAAGAAACGAATTAGGAGTTGTATTTTAGTTATAGGATGTTTACTTGGACCTTAATTCTCTCTAATATACCTAATATAATCGATTTTATACCTTAAACGAACTAGGAAACGAGTTTAAACAACACGATCTGACGAGATAGCCCAGAGCGCCGCGTGGCCAACCCAAGGGGGTGCCGTCGCGCAGAACCCCGGCCCCAAGGGGGTGGGAATTTGATTTTTGACAAGATTGGTCCTTGTAGTTTCTAAATTGGTCAAATATTGAACATTTTATGATTAAAACAAGAAATGAACTACGTTTGGAACCTAAAGGGCATAAAATGAATATTTGAATTTTAATTACTTATAAATACCTGATTTTGATTAATGTTAAAGATCTAAAAATGATTTGGTCGGGTTACACGTAACGAATACGGGTTTGAAAAATCCGAGATGTTTCAGTCTCCCCTACTTTAGGGAATTTCGTCCCGAAATTAAGGAAAATCAAAACATTATCGTTTTGAAAATAATTTATACTTTTAAAGAAAATATCATAACATAGAACTTCTAATAACCGAAGCAACGCTTCAAATAACAATCCGATAAGGGCACTTATATATAGGATGTACCAGTGTAAGGCCCCGAACCCCGGGAACCCTACAGTTGGTATTCATACAAAATACTTGTAAAAATATTTAAACTTGAAAATAATACATTTTATTAAAAGAACCAATTCAGAGTATAATTCAGCGGAAAACATAAATAATAAAATAAGTTCCCAAAACCTCGGGAAATTATGCCCAAAACCAATTTAAATATATTTTATAAAACTTTTTAAAATAAAATGTTCAATAATAAAATCTTCCATTCACGTATGCCCATCACCGTCCAAGTAGCTTCATGCACGTCCAAGCGATAAGGCATCCTCCTCCTAACCTGAAACTGACACTAACATGCACACAAAGTCAGCTTGAGCTGAGTGAGTTCAAATTTTAATAAGTAGCATCAATAATAAAAATCATAATAATCATTCCAAAGGTTATCAAATATAAAAGGAGTACACCAGTTAAGCCATCATCATTGGTAAATAATCATTCTTAAATATATATATATATATATATATACATATATATAAACATCCTTATAAGTACCTTTATATATATATATAATTATATATATATAACATCCAAGTAGTAACATCAGGGTCGAGCAAACGTACAACCCAAACACGTAACATCTCATCAACATATGCAAACACAAAGTAGGCATACGTAACATCCGTTGTCGATACGACTACAACATCGCCAAATATTGGCCATACAATAATATATATATATATATACATACCATAACATCCAAAGCCAACTATATACTAGCAAGCCTATATAAAATAGTTTAAACGTTTCATCAAGCAATTCGCTTAGGTGTGCATGCTAGCCCAAAACTTGAAAAGAGTGAAAAGGGGCATCATGAACTCACCTGAAACGAGACACGGATTCACCATGAGCTAGAGAATCCCTAAGAAATCCCAAGACTCAAACACCTGCCGGTTCACATTCAATCAACACTAATGACATCAAGATGACGCGTTTACCCTACGAGATGTTCTAACGGGTTCGAGTCACCTAAATCCCTGACCTCATCAAACTAAATCACAATAGCCCCTGAGCCCTCACATTCACCAAAACGACCCTTAGACACTTCCGGGAATAAAGAATTCCCAAATTACCCCCGGAAGCACTAGGTGATATCAATACGCGCGTTTAAGAGTCGATTTGGCCATTAACATCCAACTCAGCCCCGTGTGGACCCAACATGATAAAATCACAGCCAACAAGTCCGCACGACGCTACACAAGTCAAATGGGTTGGTAATTCGAAAGTACAACGCACCAACTACTCAATAAACGCAATTGCGCGTTGTACCGACCCGTTGGAGTAACCGACAACCAATTCTGCCCCATAACTTATGAAAATGATTTTTCAACAGCCCATACATCAAACCAAGTGTCCCCGAGCTGAATTGGTCGTTAATCACTCCAACCCTCGTGTTAAACGCACCAAACTAAAATTCTAGTCAACCGAACACAATCTTTCAAACGATAACTAGTTGACCAATCTAACGAACCCCAATGAATATGGTTTTTAAGTATGATATACTACACATATCTAGGAGGATTTTGGTGCAAAAACACCACTCAAAACAGTCCCGGAAATGCTTGATTGGACAGCCACTCGGTTAGCTTTCAACACGAAATTTATCGATTAAAAGGCGTGATATGAGGGTCAATTAAGGTGTAAAAGACTTGGGGAATCGTAGTACTAACCTTTAATTGATGTTTTACGTTCACGACTTGGCCAAAAAAAGGAAAAATCGCAGAGGGGGGCTGGAGCTGCACCGACGGACAAGGGGTGAGGGTTAGTTTTATTTTTTTGTTTATTGTTATAATATAAAAATAATTCATCCAAGCCCCTCAAATTTGATAGATTTGGTAACTTGAAAGGAAAGATTAGATAACTTAACGTACCGGGAAGATGGTTGGGTCAACGAAAGATGCCAGATAACTCCTAAGAAATATACATACTCTACATGCTGAAAATCTTTAAACCGAAAAGTTTGCGGGCGTTACAAGTCCACCCCCCTTACGGTGGGATTCGTCCCCGAATCCCGATGCGACAGGAACAACTGAGGATAGAGTTTCATCATCTTATCTTCGGACTCCCAAGTAGCCTCGGAACCCCTACGGTGCCTCCACTTCACCTTCACCTGCCTAACCACTTTATTCCTCAAACGCCTTTCCTGACGATCAAGAATAGTGACCGGTTCTTCAACGTAGTTCAACTTGCTATCGAGCTCAATATCATCAAGAGAGGCATATGGGCCTCCTCGTCATATAAACATTTTCTCAAGTGGGACACGTGGAAAGTAGGATGAATCCCCGTGAGCTCATCGGGCAAGTCTAGTCTATACGCTACCTCACCAACACGGGACAATATACGGAACGGACCAATGAACCTCGGACTAAGCTTCCCCCTCTTAGGAAAACGAATAATACCCTTCCAAGGGGAAACTTTCAACATAACCTGGTCCCCAGCCTCAAACACAATAGCTCTTCGCCTTTTATCTGCATAGGACTTTTGACGATCCTGAGCGGCCTTCATAAAAGCCTTTATCTTATCGAGCTTCTCAGTAGTAGCTTCAACCACCTCCAAACTACCCAACTGCTTCTGACCAATGGAACCCCAACAGACTGGAGTCCTACACCTCCTACCCTACAACATCTCAAACGGTGGCATCCCAATCGTGGCGTGATAACTGTTATTATACGAGAACTCTACCAACGGTAAGTGACGATCCCAACTACCACCAAAATTGATAACACAAGCCCGCAATATATCCTCAAGAGTCTGAATGGTCCTCTCGGACTGACCATCCGTCTACTGGTGATAAGCAGTACTGATGAGAATGTTTGGTACCCATCTACTCATGGAACTTCTTCCAAAACCTGGAGGTAAAACGTGTATCCCTATCCGAAACAATAGATACCGGCACCCTGTGCCTAGAAACAATCTCACGAATAAACACGTCGGCCAGCTGCTCAGAATTAAAAGTCTCTCGAATCGGCAAGAAATGAGCACTCTTGGTCAGTTTATCAACGATTACCCAAATGGTGTCATAATTTCCCCTAGGAGTACGAGGCAGTTTAGTCACAAAATCCATCGTAAGATGCTCCCACTTCCACTCAGGTATTTCCAGGGGTTGGAGTTACCCGAAAGGTTTCTAGTGCTCGGCCTTAACTTGTAGACAGGTCAAACACTTACTCACACACTGAGCCACCTCAAACTTCATCGCAGGCCACCAATAATTCTTTTTCAGGTCTTGGTACATCTTGCTCGCGCCCGAATGAATGGAATAGCGCGACTTGTGTGCTTCATCCAAAATTTTACCTCTGAATCCTCCATACCTCGGTACCCATAAACGCCCATCCTTATACTTCACCCCATCACCGACGTCCTCCAACAACTTTTCTTGACCCCAAATACCTTCTGACATAATCCATTCCACCTGCAAAGCTTCATTCTGGACGTTGGCTATTTGTTTCAAAATATCGGGTTTAAGAATAAGCTGATAAGATTTCACACGAATAGGCTTCGGTCTCTCCTTCCGGCTCAACGCGTCGGCTACCACGTTAGCCTTACCGGGGGGTACATAATCTCCAGATCATAATCCTTAATCAACTCCAACCATCAACGCTGACGCATATTCAGTTCCTCTTGTTCGAAGAAATACTTTAAGCTCTTATGATCGGTATAGATAACGCAAGGAACACCGCACAAATAATGCCGCCACAACTTAAGCGCAAACACAACCGTTGCCAGCTCCAAATCGTGAGTAGGATAATTCGCGTCATGAGGCTTCAGCTGCCGTAAGGCATAGGCGATGACTCGACCTCGCTGCATCAAAACACACCCCAGCCCCTAGTAAGAGGCATCAGAATAAACCACTAAATCATCGGTGCAATGGGGTAAAGCTAGAATCGGGGCATGCGTCAACCTGTTCTTCAACTCAAGAAAAGCCTCATCCTGCTCAGTACCCCAAACAAACTTAACACTCTTCTTAGTCAACTTGGTCAATGATGAAGCAATTTTCGAAAAGTCGGGAATGAAGCGACGGTAATAACCCGCCAAACCCAGAAAACTACGAATTTCGGATGGAGACTTAGGAGATTCCCATTCGTTTACGGCTTCCAGCTTTGCAGGGTCAACCAAAATACCACTCGGGTTAATAACATGACCCAAGAACTGAACCTTACGTAACCAAAAGGAACAATTCGAAAATTTCGCAAACAACTTGTTCTTTCACAGAGCTTCCAAAACTTCCGTGAGATGACCTGCGTGATCGTATTCACTTTTGGAATACACAAGAATGTCGTCTATGAACACAATAACCGAACGATCGAGCATCGGCCTACACACCCGGTTCATAAGATCCATGAACGCAGCCGGTGCGTTGGTCAAACCGAAAGGCATCATGAGGAATTCATAATGCCCAAAACGAGTGTGGAAGGCCCCTTCACATACCTTTTAATCCTCTTGGCTTCAGGAGTAACCAAATCGGGACATAAACGGGCCATCTGGTTAAACTTGGTGGTATACTCCCGATGCATCATACTACCGCCTCCAAAGTTAAGAATTCTTGTTCAATCTTATCCAATTCATGCAGAGGACAAAACTGATCAAGAACCAACCTCTTCAACTCATCCCATGTCATCCTTCTAATCGAACGATTACCCATAACCTGCGCCAGATTATCCCACCAACACAGTGCCTCGGAACAAAACAAGGCAGTAGCATACGTCACCATGTCATCCCCCTTGCACTTACTAACTCTCAGAACGGCCTCCATCTCCCTCACCCACTGATGTGCTGCCATCGCATCCTTAGTACCATCGAAAGAAGGAGGGTCACACTTATTAAAGTCACCATATGAGCAACCCCGAGTAGACACACTAACTGTAGGTTCCCTGTACGGATCTCACGAGATATCTCGATCAACTCAGGTGCGGAATCCCTGCGTAGATCGTTACGAGCGTAGAACACACGAATCAACCAAACACGATACGATAAAGGAACACGTTATATTAATAACCAAACACGTGATACGATATCACTATTACAGACTCACGTTACCGAACAAACAAAACGATAACCTATTCACCCACACGTTACAAACAAGCCGTAACCTATATATAAACATACGACAACTTCGCCTGGCATGTTCAGGCGAAGTTGTCCATAACTTCGCTTGTCTAACAAGTTCGCCTAGGCGAACTTGTTAACAACTTCGCTTAAGACAAAACCAAAACATAATTAACATTACAGACTCGATTACAGACACTAGACTATGAACTACTGACATTATGCACCAACAGACTCCCCTTGGCAGTAGCTTCATATCTTGATCTTTAAGCACTTGTCTTGTAATCTTCATGCATGTACTCCTTCTCTAACACATACCGTGACTACTCGCTGATACTTCCTCGCTTCGTCTTTCCAAGCAGGAATATAGAATATCTTCTTTTCATTTAACACCTACAGATCAGCTTTTGATAAATTAACAAGATGCATCGGATCATACACCCTCAGCACTTCTTGTTCGTCTTCGTCTTCCATCACGGCTTCAGCAGTCTGGCAATCAACATACCACCATTTAAGATTCTTCAACACATCTTGAGGCATAATCTTCATTGGAACCTCCTTAATGCATCGGATCGGTTTGTACTTCATTACCATCCATGGCTAGCCATCTGCTCTCATTCCCCTTTCTTTATCTTCCACTAGCTTTCCCTTCTGTGGCTTTAATAACTCAAACTTCTTCTCTTTAATACTTTCTTTCCACACGATCTTCCCAATAACTCTCGCCATGTTGTCGTCGCTTCTATTGATCGGCCCCAATCTAGCCAAATCCTTCACCTCACATTCAGGCAATGTATTGAGAGATCTCAACGTCTTCTTAAAGTACTGAATACCATCAAAACGCTTCACCACAAACAACTTTATCTGTTCATCATATAGCCAACAGATAATTCCTTTCTTCGACTCAGCGTAGCCTTTGATATTATAACTCTTTTTGAACATAGTTGGAACAGCAGGCTTCTTTGTCTTGATAAACCAATGAGCATAGCCTTCCTTCCACCTAGGCTGCTCCTCCCATTCAGTCTCATCATTTTCCATCTCAGTACCCATATCGGCTTTCTCAACATCTGGGATCTCATGTTCAACATTTTCTTCTACTATTTCACCTTCTTCAATCTCATCTTCAATCACAATCTGTGCGCCAATCTTCTCAATCTCCTCAATAGGCAGCACATCATCATCAAACATCACATCATCATCTAGCATATCATCATCTAATTCTTTCAACGCATCAATCACATCATCATCATCATCAACCATCACCACCTCATCACCACCAACTGCACCTGCAGACTCCCCCTGAGCTGTGGAAGTCCCAAGAGCTTGAGTAGTTCTTGGCAACTCACCACCTGCACCTTTCGGTGCATTGGGATCATCATCTCTGTCATTTCTCTTCTTCGTCCTTAACTCGTCGCCTCTACAGCCTGTCTCCCCCTGAGATGCCAAGAACTCCTTCATAGCATCTATAATTCGCCCATGTTCAACCAGGAGGGACGACTGTAGTTGATTCTCTGCTACAAGGCGCTGAATAGCCTGGGTCTGGACAAGATTCACCCTTGATTGTTCAGCCACGACCCGCTCAAGTGCAGATATTCTCTCCGAGTCTGAGAGGGTTGTATCGAAATCAAACCTCATGTTAGATGTGTCTTGAGTATACTCAGCAGGGATCTCGAATGTAACCGGGACATCAGAAGCAGTTGTGGACGTAACCGCAGGTGGTATCGTGACCGACAACCCTGCAGTTGCGACGACCGTTGACTCTACAAATTGTGCCACCACCTCTGAAGGAGTAAGCGTTGGAGGTGGTAACGACACAATCTCCGGAGTCGTCATCTGTAGTGTGATGGATGGGATGCCGACAGCTGATGTAGCCACCACGGAAACATCCGCGGCGCTTGTAACCTGTACAGAAGTAGGAACAATCGACATACCTGACAGTGCGGATGGAGCAAAACGTACAACTCTTGAAGTCTCTCCAGCTCCCAAACCTGCACCTGTCCTTTCCCGTCTTGAACGTCTAATCAACTTGTGGATATCTTCCTCTTCTTCTTCTGACTCAATATCATCCACCGTCCTCTTTCTCTTCCCTAACGTTCTCTCTCGTGTCACCAACATCCTTCTCGCCTCATCCATAACATCGTCAAGATCTGAGTCAGCCACCGTCGTAGCTGCTCTAGTAACAATCACTTCCCTAACCTGTGCAGCAGAAACCTGCACCTCTTCTTGTGGATCAAAACGGTCCATGTCGAAGAAACCTTGGCAGCCAAATGCAGCATCAAGGTCAACATCCTCCTCAGCCGACACAACAGGCACAGCAGGTACATATCGAGGTGCTCCTACCTGTCGTGGTTGAGGGTCTCTGAACTCATCCCCCCGAGCTGGCACATACCCCGGGTTTATTAAGAACCCAAAGAGTGGAGTATGCCTTGGACGCAGTTCAGGCTTGCTCCTCGCACTGGATGTGCGGCATTGAGCAAAGATACGTTTGCTCACACTCTCCACGTATCGTATTGGACGTCGTTGAGGCAACGTGGGAGCAACATGATTCAAGATCATCTGAATGAATCTTGGATACATGATGAACCTCTCACGAGCCATCGCCCTCCTCTGTCTAGCGATCTCATAAAAGACCATCTGACTAAAGCTATAACGTTTGTTATAAGTCAGAGCAGTCATTGCTGACTGCATGGTCGCACCCATACCATCAGTGCCCGCCTTCCTCCCTGACATGCAAACAATCATTACGTGCATGAGGAAGCGCCACTGATCTAGAAGGAAACCCTTCCTCCTCTGGGTATCACCTAATGGACCAGAGTAGCCCATTCGGAGAAACGCTCCATCACGGAATGGAGACACAAACTCTGTAGGGTCATCCCTAGTCTCTTCACCGAATCGTAAAGCCACCCGTATCTGTTCAGATGAGAACTGAACCTCCTGATTGTTGACGGTTGCTCGCATAACCGGGGGCTCAACACGGCAATCGTACTCCACAGTCTGCCAGAAGTCCTCGATATTGGGTAAGGATATCGGCAGTGTCGTCGTGATAGCGTGGAATATCCTCGAGCGAATGAGGAATGTGATTATCTCGCGGTAATCCTCAACACCGCTCGCTTCCGGGTCTAGTGTGATATACATGTTATGACCCGGGAAGAATTGCCTCTGATGATCTCCATCGTCACCTCCAGCACCTCCAGCACCTGCTACTGCAGCCATATCTGCAACAAACGAACCAAGTTAGATAAATGTTAAAGCATAACACAAGTTCGCTTGTTACCATGAGCGAAGTTGTGATAAGATCTGTATAGGTGAAGTTAAAGTTGGGGCGAAGTTGGGAACAACTTCGCTTCAGCTTTAAGTTCGTCTAATAATTGTTAAGTTAAGCATCAGGCGAAGTTACGGATAACTTCGCCTCACCACAACATCGCCTCAGGCGAAGTTGAGCATTAGGCGAAGTTACGGATAACTTCGCCTAAACCTTAAGTTCGCCTGAAACTGAATCGGCGACAGTGAGTTTGATTCAAACATCGAAAATCTGGTGTTTCGGCCAATTTAGACGATTAAGTAGACTAAAACACATGATATTAAGGCAATCTGGACGATCAATTTGTTCATGAACACGTAAAAACATGTTATGAAATTGGGTATAAGGTTCGAACGTCCGAGGTCGCTAACCGGGTGTCGAAACAACCTAGGATTAACAACATCGAACATCGAGTATAAGATATAGAACCCAAACACACCTTGAATACTGATTGACATCGGAAACAGATAAACGGATGAAACTGGATTAAGTTCGCTGTGAAAATCGATAATAAGTTCGCTGATATTTCAAATAATTGAACTGATGACCTTTGAAAATCCTTATATAGGGGCGAAGTTATACAGGCGAAGTTACGGTTAACTTCGCCTAGGCGAAGTTATTCACAAGTTCGCCTGTTTAACAACATCGCCTATATTTACAAAATCAACCCTTATAATTTGAACATTTTGCAATTAACTTTTAAAACTTCCCTTTAAGAATTAAATAACATGATCAAGTCCAAGTAACCAGTTATAAAATCATAAACTACCTAAGTACGAAAAAACTTTTTAAAAAATTAAAGTACAAGGGATCAAATTTCAGTCTCGATAGGGACTACTACGTTTTAGAAAAGATCCGAACAGGAATCATACTAACTACATGACTGTCACATAGATCCGTGTTTAGCTGTATTATGACATAAGGAAACAGGTTGTAAGCAGGTAAATAACTTAAGATGGTTTTCATCGTTTCAGTGTTACGAGTTAAGTTCAATTAAGCCTCAAAAATTAAGTGGGCAACAACTCAGAGATTATGATGCCTCCTATCTATTCTCAAAGCGTATTTGGCTTTCCCCAAGTCACCCCGAATTGACTTCGACCCTTAGTGTCTGATTAAGTTTGTAATTACTCTTCATCTGCTTCCCGTTCTCTTTCTTACTCCATGGTTAAGAAGTCTTGATATTTTGAACTCTAGAATGTTTCAATAACTCATAAATTTTTATTTTTTTATTTTATTTTATTTTTTTTTTTAATCATAACATTCATATAGACTTCAGAGTAGTAAACAACTGCAAGTCCCGAATCTGGATCACTGCAGTTTCTTGAAATGCTATCTTTACGGGAATCAGAACACTTACGGGCTCGTGTATGACTGGGTAATCGCTTTTCTGCCTATCATTCGGAAAGATATATATGAAGACATGAAAAACTCTTAAGGAGTTTCCACGTAAAATCGAGTAGTTTTAGTTTGTATCACATCTACTTTTACGCACCATAAAAAGTTACCATGACATACAATGACTGTCCTAAAGCCTTTTAAGCCTAATAACTTCACTAGTTAAGCACACAAAATCAGTATATTTATCATTTTCCAAGGTTGGATCAATTTTCTGTTAAACATAGCAAACGAACTTCTTACGAAGTAGTAGACTTGAAAAATAATTTCATTTCTAATAAAAAAAATTTTTGACTTCAATCGCCCCGTTCAAGTCAAGTCTTCAGGTTAACGGCTATCCTGCGAATCCAATGGACTAGCTGGACCGACCACATACAAGTATGTGTCCTTCTAACTAAGTATGATCGACTAATTTTCAGCGAAAGAAAGAAAACTCATCATAAACCGCCCCGGTCACTTTCAGTCATCTGGTTAATGGCTATCCTCATATTCTACAAGTAGAAATGAGGACCAAACATATCCTAAGACATGTCCTTCAAACTGTGGTAACCGACATAATTTTAAGCGATAATGACCAAACATAAATGAGGACTTTTTTTTTTTTTTTAATAAACATAAAAAGCATGGTTACTCGGGATTGATCATCCCATTCAACTCAATAAGGTTTTGAAATCTTGATTTGTCAAACGCTTTAGTATATAAATCAGCGAAATTATCAAGCGTATCCACCTTTTCAAGCACAATCAGTTTCTTCTCAGCACAATCCCGTATAAAATGATGACGTATGTCAATATGTTTAGTTTTACTGTGCTTCACGGGATTGTTAGTTACTGAGATAGCAGCTGTGTTATCAATGCAAATAGGAGTAAGTAAGATATTCAGACCATAGTCGCGCAACTGTTGTTGAATCCAAAGAACCTGGGAGCAGCAGTTGGATGCTGCCATGTATTCTGCCTCACAGGTTGAAATTGCGACTGAAGTCTGCTTCTTGCATTGCCACGACACCAATCTGCCACCAAGAAACTGACATCCTCCAGTTGTTGATTTCCGACTCTGATTGCACCCTCCATAATCAGAATCTGTGTAAGCGACTAGCTCCAAGTCTCCTCCTCTCGGGTACCACAACCCCAGCTTCGGCTTGCCCTTGAGATACCGCAGTATCCTCTTCGCACCCTTCAAATGAGATTCTTTTGGGTTTGCCTGAAAGCGTGCACAAAGACAAACAGCAAACATTATATCAGGCCTAGAAGCAGGTAAGTACATTAAAGAACCTATAATTGCCCGATATTGAGTTGGGTCCACATCTGCATCACCGTCTGACTCAGCACCCAATTTGTGATTGACGCAGACTGGAGTATCAAATGGAGAGCTGTCCTCCATATTGAATCGTTTGAGAACATCATGGACATACTTCGTCTGATGAATGAACATCCCATCCTTCTTCTGATCAACCTGCAATCCTAAAAAGAAAGTTAGTTCACCCATAGCACTCATTTCAAACCTTTTCTTCATGATGCCCTCAAACTCTTGACACATGGAGACTTTTGATGCATCAAAAATAATGTCATCCACGTAGACTTGCACTAGCAGGAAGTCGCTTCCTTGTCTCTTCACAAACAGTGTGCTATCAATCTGTCCTCTTTCAAACCCATTTTCAAGCAAGTAATCTGATAAAGTTGAGTACCAGGCACGAGGTGCCTGATGTAATCCATACAATGCCTTGCTTAACTTGTACACGTGGTCTGGAAAGTCTGGGTCAGGAAAACCCGGAGGCTGCTCAACATACACAACCTCATCAACTTTCCCATTCAGAAACGCACTCTTCACATCCAACTGAAATACTTTCATCTTCTTATAAGCAGCAAATACCCAAATCAATCTAATGGCTTCCAATCTAGCCACAGGAGCGAACACTTCATTATAATCAATCCCCTCTTGTTGATTAAAACCTTTAACGACTAGCCTCGCCTTGTTTCTAATAATAATCCCTTTCTCATCTCTCTTGCACTTAAACACCCATTTTGTGCCTATCGCATGCACATTCTTCGGTTTTTCAACCAAATCCCATACTTCCATTTTCTTGAACTGAGCCAACTCTTCTTGCATGGCTTCGACCCACGAGCTGTCCTTTAGAGCCATTTGATAATTCTTTGGTTCAATCTGGCTTATAAAGCAGGTGTACAAGCAATCGTTGATTATCCCTGTCTCCTTGATGCTTGTGAAAACACAGGTGTGCTCATTCAAGCTACGTCTAGTTTGTACACCAGAGGACACATCACCAATCACATTCTCCAAAGGGTGATCTTTATGAATTCTCGTGGTCGGTACAGAACCGACATGCAAATTGTCTTCCAAGTTAGAAGAGAGCTCGTCAATGGTTGTTTCATGCTGAGAGTGAAATGGATTGAAAAATTCTTCTTCAGTCGAGGTAGCAGGGGTTTCGATAGTATTTGATGAGGAAGGTTGACATTTATCGATCAGCTGTCTTTGCAATAGATTTTCTTCCTCATCAAGGATCATCTTCGTAGCAACTCTCTCTTCTTCTTCAGCGATATCCAAATACGGTATGTTAAAAGACTTAAAAAGTTTAACATAGTCGAAAAACTCAGCAGGTCCGTTGCTTGGTTTTGGCGGTTGGTAACTTGTGATATCGGTGTTACACATCACCTCAACCTTGCTGGTCGATGTATTAAAGACACGTCTGTTGGGAGTCCCAACAACATAACCGACTAAGATTCCTTCATCGGCTACTTCACCACATTTAGAATTTGCCTTTAAAATCGAACAAGGGGATCCCGAATGGTTCAAGACCACTCAAGTTGGGCTTTCTCCCATGCATAAGCTCATAACACGTTTTACCAAGTCTTTTAACAGTTAAGACTCTATTCAGAACATAACAAGCTGTAGCAACAGCTTCAGCCCAAAACACCACCGGAAGCTTCGAATCAGCCAGCATTGTTCTGGCTCCTTCAATTAACGTTCTGTTCTTCCTTTCAGCCACTCCATTCTGTTGCGGTGTATACGGAGCGCTGTATTGGTGTTCAATCCCTTTCTGAAGGCAGAAGATCTCCATCTCAAAATTCTTGAACTCCGTTCCATTGTCACTTCTGATGAACTTAACCCTTTTATCCATAACGTTCTCAAATTTGGTAATCAAATTCTTCACCATCTGAGCCGTTTCGTCTTTTGATTTCAGGAAATATACCCACGAGTATCGTGAGTAGTCATCAGTGATCACCAAGCAGTATGAAGTACCACCTAGACTTTTTGCATTCACGGGACCGAAGAGATCCATGTGAAGCAATTCTAGGGTACTGGCAATTGAATTGACCTTCTTGGTGTGATGGGATTTCTTGTGCTGCTTTCCCTTCTTGCACGGTAGACATTTGTCTTCAAAATTGAAATTTTTCAAGGGAACGCCCAGCACAAGCCCATTCTTGACAATGTGGTTCATCTTCCGAAGATGAATGTGTCCCATTCTCCTATGCCACAATTCAGACTCCGATTCGCTTGCTTTTGTCAAAAGGCATGATTCTTCCGAGGCCATTTCAGTCGATCTCATATCCATAATGTACGTATTCCTATCACGTGGAGCCTTCATCACTATCCACTCCTCTGGTATCTGAAAACCAGAATGTAACACAATTGCTTCATTCTTTGTGAAATGTACGGTGTACTCCTTATCTCCAATCTGCGACACACTCAGCAGATTGTGCTTCAATTCTTCGACAAAGTTAACTTTCTCCAATGTCATCTTTCCGTTCGACACCGTTCCCATTCCAGTAATCTTTCCTCCACTTTCACCGACAAAGCTCACTCTCCCTCCTTGAACAGGTTTCAAATCGTGTAACAAGTATTTGTTACCCGTCATGTGCCTGGAACAGCCGCTATCCACAACCCAAAGATTGTTGGCAGCCCTGTTCAACTGTTCCTGCACAATAAAGCAAAAGATTAGAATTTAGGGACCCAAGACCAATTGGTCTTGGATCTATACATCCCGAACTTCGGCTTTTCAAAGTTAGTGCCTTGATAATTCATGTAAGTCCTACTAGGATACCTCCTTGTAGATTGATTGTGAGTCCTTCCAAACCTTAATGAATTGAAAGAATTATAGCTTGTGGTTTGGTTATTAGCAGTGTAAAACTGAGATTTGTTTCTATGAAAACCTGAATTAGTCACATTGTTGAATTTTGAATGGTTTTCATTTTTAGCAGTATGATAATTACTATTAGGCGTATTCTCAGTTTTAGTAGGTCTCACACCTCTGAATCGCTGCTTCAGAGGGCAATCTGCAACAAGATGTCCTAATTTATTACATCTAAAACAACACCGATGCTCAACTTTTTTATTAACCGGTGTTTTAGATGTCGAGGCGTTATTACCGCCCGTTCGTCTCACATATGGTGGGACATACGGGTTTAGTGGAGTACTCTTTTTATTCGTCTTATCTTTCTCTCCACCATTGGGTAATACCACCTCCTTTTTTGCCTTACCAGATTCGGAAGACTTATCCGAATCCGATGAGACTGGACTTGGATCAGAAATTTTAACACTTGAACCAGGCGAACTTGTTTCGCCTCCACTAACATTTGGTTTTTTACAAGTTACTTTAACTGGTACTGTCTGAACAACCTCAAAGTCAACAGATTTCTGAACACTAGGGTTAAAAGTGTAATTGTGATTATACGGTGGTGGAACCTCATGATAACCAATTCCTCCTCTCTTAACAGAGGAACCTTGATCACTAACAAGGTGATCAAGAATAGCAGAGGAATTTCTGAACTGCTCTAGTTTTCTATTCAGTTCCACCACTTTTACCTGGTGATCAGCAATCTGTTTTTCTCGATCAGCAATTAGTTTGGTTTTTTCTTCCAAAACATCATAGCTTAAATCAATCACTTCAATTTTTTCAGCAAGTTTTGTTTTTAGACTTTTAACATCTTTTTCACAAGCTTTTATTTTGACTTTATAGCTATTTTCTCTTGCTTTTGTAAAATGATGATCTTCTTTTAAGGTTTTAAATTCAGCATCCAACTTAACATTCTGATCGGTTATAGTTGCTAATTGCTCAGACAAGTTTTCACATTTAGAACATGTAGTTTTAGAACATACCTCTGAGAGCTGGTCTTTAACATCTGCCATGAGAGCTTTTTCTCCTCCGGTAACCTTCTCACTTTCTTCAGTTTCAACCTTCGCCAAATTTGCCTGCTCAAAAGTTTCTTTAGACAGCAGGTTCCAGTTGTATTCACCATCTTCTCTGGACATCATGGCACTATAATCTTTTCTACCCTCATTATGCTGTGTAGACCTTCCCTGACTTCGTTCTACACGCTCATTCCTGCATTCCTTTGCAAAGTGACCGTTTTGCTGACAATTGTAGCATCTCACCTTCGACTTGTCGAACCCAGGCCTTCCACCGACAAACTGTGGCTTCATCTTCATCCCCACTCGGCACATACACATCTTCCTCATCATCAACCTGCGTCTCCCTACCCTTCCTTTCTTTACCCGAACTCTTACCAATCATAGACTCCTTCATGGCCCTAACGGCCTCAGCAACGATCTAGGAAATGGCGCTATGGAGCACCTGGTAAACCTCGCCGCGATATCCGCGCGCATAGCAGGATCTAAGGCGGGGTTATCCCCCTCCTCATGAATCGGGTTTTCTTCCTGCTGGGAAGTCGGAATCTCACTCTCACTTTCGGCACGTGGCTTACGACCATGACCATGAACACTAGGACGGCCTCTCTTAGCTGCTCGAGTATTAACCATGACTTATCCCTCCAAAGACAGAATTTTAACACGGTCAAGTACAAGTGGTATTTAGAACATGTAAGGTAAGGGTAAACTCCTAATGACGTTGATCAAGTGCAATTAGTCGTTTACTTTACCCGCCCGTCCGAATCACCCCCGGCCCCTAACCACATTAGCATTCTATCTAACACTTAAACAATTAATCACATACTGGAAACCATAAATTCAAAGGAATGACTAAATAATTTAAAGTTATCTCTTGGCGTGCAGCTACTCGTGTTGGGCATACTAGCTTCTTTCTTACAATTTGAGTCCAAGCATTCGGGGATGCTCGGATCCCTCGAACCATGGCTCTGATACCAACTTGTATGGCCCCGAACCCCGAGAACCCTAAAGTTGGTATTCATACAAAATACTTGTAAAAATATTTAAACTTGAAAATAATTCATTTCATTAAAAGAACCAATTCAGAGTGTAATTCAGCGGAAAACATAAATAATAAAATAAGTTCCCAAAACCCCGGGAAATTATGCCTAAAACCAATTTAAATATATTTTATAAAACTTTTAAAAATAAAATGTTCAATAATAAAATCTTCCATTCACGTATGCCCATCACCGTCCAAGTAGCTTCATACACGTCCAAGTGATAAGGCATCCTCCTCCTAACCTGAAACTCACACTAACATGCACACAAAGTCAGCTTGAGCTGAGTGAGTTTAAGTTTTAATAAATAGCATCAATAATAAAATCATAATAGTCATTCCAAAGGTTATCAAATATAAAAGGAGTACACCAGTTAAGCCATCATCATTGGTAAATAATCATTCTTAAATGTATATATATACACATATATATATAAACATCCTTATAAGTACCTTCCTATATATATATAACATCCAAGTAGTAACATCAGGGTAGAGCAAATGTACAACCCAAACACGTAACATCTCATCAACGTATGCAAACAAAAAGTAGGAATACGTAACATCCGTAGTCGATACGACTACAACATCGCCAAATATTGGCCATACAATAATATATATATACATACCATAACATCCCAAGGCCAACTATATACTAGCAAGCCTATATAAAATAGCTTAAACGTTTCATCAAGCAATTCGCTTAGGTGTGCATGCTAGACCAAAACTTGAAAAGAGTGAAAAGGGGCATCAAGAACTCACCTGATACGAGACACGGATTCACTATGAGCTAGAGAATCCCTAAGAAATCCCAAGACTCAAACACCTGCCGGTTTACATTCAATCAACACTAATGACATCAAGATGACTCGTTTACCCTACGAGACATTCTAACGAGGTTCGGGTCACCTAAAGCCGCGACCTCATCAAACTAAATCACAACCGCCCCTGAGGCCTCACATTCACCATAACGACCCTTAGATACTCCAGGGAATAAAGAATTCCCAAATTACCACCGTAAGCACTAGGTGATACCAATACACGCGTTTAAAAGTCGATTAGGCCATTAACATCCACCTCAGCCCCGTGTTGACTCAACTTGATAAAATCACATCCAACAAGTCCACACGACGCTACACGAGTCAAATGGGTCGTTAATTCGCACGTACAACGCACCAACTACTCAATAAACACAATTACGCATTGTACCGACCCGTTGGAGTAACCGACAACCAATTCAGCCCCATAACTTATAAAAATGATTTTTCAACAGCTCGTACATCAAACCAAGTGTCCCCGAGCTGAATTGGTCGTTAATCACTCCAACCCTCGCGTTAAACGCACCAAACTACAATTTTAGTCAACCGAACACAATCTTTCAAACGATAACTAGTTGACCAATCTAACGAACCCCAATGAATATGGTTTTTATGTATGATATACTACACATACCTAGGAGAATTTTGGTGCAAAAACCCCACTCAAAATAGTCCCGGAAATGCTTGATTGGACAGCCACCCGGTTAGCCTTCAACACGAAATTTAACGATTAAATCGCGTGATATAAGAGTCAATTAAGGTGTAAAAGACTTGGGGAATCGTAGTACTAACCTTTAATTGATGTTTTACGCTCACGACTTGGCCGGAAAAAGGAAAAATCGCAGGGCGCGGGGGGGGGGGGGGGGGGGCTGGAGCTGCGCCGATCGGACAAGGGGTTAGGGTTAGTTTTATTTTTTGTTTATTGTTATAATATAAAAATAATTCATCCAAGCCCCTCAAATTTGAATGATTTGGCAACTTGAAAGGAAAGATTAGATAACTTAACGTACCGGGAAGATGGTCGGGTCAACGAAAGATGCCGGATAACTCCCGAGAAATATACATACTCTACATGCTGAAAATCTTTAAACCGAAAAGTTCGCAGGCGTTACAACCAGCGGCGTATCCACCATGTCCTTATCATTTCATCATTCATAACGTTACCCAATCTACCTTAGGTTCTAAATCATGACACATAATTGTGCGTATTATAATTTCCATGCGAGGACTTGGATAATTATGTATGCATCCATAATAACTCTTATCGTCGGATGGTCCACATAATCTGTTCCATCATGTGGATTATAAAACATTTAAAATAATTTTTTTAAGAGAAAAGAATTTTTTTGATAATTCTAAATATAATTTCAAATTATAATTATCAAATGTTCGAGTTGAATTAATAAAACCGTGAGATTTCGGAAACCTCTTTTGCTTTTAAAAGTAAAATTTTGAAAATTGAAGAAAATAGATTTGGTGAAACAGATGTTATAATCGGGATTAAGGAAATGAGATGGATATACAAGATCCTAATAGATTAACTTCGATAGAGGAATTTTACTCAAGGGATGAATTACGAAAAGGTTTAATTTATAACAATTAGTTAATGGCATGCGGAGTCCTTAAAGATCATATTCTTTAGGAATAAAGTTCTTAAGATCGAGAATATAAGTTTAAACATAGTTAACGAAAATTTTGGTGAGTCGAGTTTGGTTAATTTAAGTACTTATGAGTCCAAAGAGAAATTAATATAAAATCATAGTTTTTCAAATTGGTGATTTTGAGATTAGATTAATTTGATTAGGATATTCTAAAATATTATAATAGTTAGTAATTGATAATTTAAATAGTAATGGTAATGCAAAAATATACATATTTGAATTAAATGGTTAACAGATTAAACTGGGAAGCGGATATTCCCGAATCACCGAGATAGTCCTATTCCAATTAATCTAATCCTCGTAGGTAATTAAATTAGATTAAATTAGATTAAATTGAGAATTCATGAATTTTTCCTTTTTTCATAAAATCGTTATGAATATTAGGAAGTAATTTGAATTATCAATAATAGAAATTTGAGTAAATAATAAATTCTAAATTAAAGTGAAGCATATAATAAATTGAGATAAATACGAGGCTGGATATGCATGAACCACCATGACTATTCTAACAACTACGAATTTATCATTTAAAACGTTCAAAATTTTCAAAAATCAAAGTAGGGAGTCGAAATATTTATGATGAAGGTTCAATCAAAAAGTCAATTTAATAAAAGTTAAATTAATTAATGGTAAACTTTTAATTTAAAATGGAAATTAAATTTAGAGAATACATAATTTAGTTAAATAATAAAATTTACAATAATTTAAATTTAATAACAAACATTTATAAAGTGGAAAATAAGTTGTGAAAACCATCATGATATTGAGGAAAACAAGAGATAATAAAATATTTATAGCTTAAAGTTGAGGATAAGGATTTAAATGTACTTAGAAATTTATAGTTTGAGGATATGGATAATTTAAATAATATTTTAACGGATATGAGTTAGTATAAGATTTCTTGTTCGTTGTATTTTAGTTTTGACGAGATTGGCGGTCGTTTAGTTAACGGAGTACAACAGCAAACTCCTTGTCAATTCTAGTAACAGCAAACTCCTTGTCGATTCTAGTAGCTGAATGGAAATCATGAGAAGTAAGCGAACGACGTTGATTACGATGATTTCCTAGGGAAGACATTCAACGAGGACCAAGGATGAAATTTTAATGAAATGATGGGTAAGTTGTGGGAAGGAGTTGATATGAAGTAATGGGGATGCGTATGTATATGTAGTAGTACTAGTGAAGACTCGAGGACGAGTCAAGAATTAAAATAATATATATGAGTTTGAAGCATTTAAGTAAATAATGTTTTTATAAGATTTTTCAAAAATAAAATAACCAAGCATATGAAACAAGTTGTGTCACACCCCGTTAAGCGATTTGCGGAAGCGTAAAACGCAAATGTAACAAACACCTCTGGTATCAACCACATTATTTATAAAGAACAATACAAACTAGTTTACAATATTTTACATCGATCTAACTTTGTTTACAACTAGGTGATACAAACTAAATCCAGCCCGTTAAGCGGCTTTACTTCCGATTAGCACACTTCCATCAATTCACCCAGCATTGATCGCAAGTCAAACACGTAGCGCATTGACTTTCTAATCCAATCCAGTACCTGAAAAACATGTTAAAACGATTCAACTACAAGTAGTTGGTGAGTTTCACGAGTTTCAAGAAATCAGTTATGCGTACAACAATCATAGTTTGTAAATACACAAGTATGCATGTATGTACGTTCACAAGTACGTTTGTTTGTATGTTTATGATGTAATTATGCTAAGCTACAGTGAAGCCTTGACTGTCTGTGCTGCGTGCATCCATTTCCCACGCTCAATCAACCACTGTGGCTCCCTTCTACCCACAACAAGCCCCGGTAGCTATGTCTACACTACATAGCCTGTTTGTATAAGTATGGTCATGTGCAAACGGCGCTATGTGACACGGCAACCAGGCCGATTCCGTTTGGGTTTGTCAAACCAATAGTACTATTCACAAGCCACCGGCTCGAAGTTAATCACTGTGTTCGTGGGGACTTTCATGTGTTAACAATTAGATAATTCCCATCATCAAAGATTTCATAGTATACTGACATGTATCAACATGTTTTTCACCCCGAAAGTTCGTAAAAACAGTTTAAAAGTGGGGTCATGAAACTCACTGTTTAGTAGCTACTCAGCATTGTGTCAGTTCGCGGTTTGTTCGGTTTGCTATCACTAGTCCCTGTAATCAATATTATAATAATATTAATATTTTAATATTATTATAATCTCAGTACTACACTGGGCTGTATAACTAATCTGGGTATAGCTGGAATGCCCAGAAAGTGGCAATAGGCTTCGGTTGTGATGTTGTTCAATGTCTAATACTTAAAACCGAACTTGGCTCAGTTTCTCGTTTTCCCAGCTGGGCCAAGTTGTTCGTTTACGCGTTCTGAAAACAGTTATGGGAAATAAGCTTGGGTAAATGTGTTGGTTAATAAAATGATTAAGTTATAAAGAAAGATCACATATTGGGGTCCTGTATTAGCTACGGGGCCCGTTTCTGTTTATTTAGTTTGATTTGAGAAGAAACGCACACAATCTATCCAGATTGTCCAGGTTTCTCACAGAAAGGTTCGTTTTTACTTAATTAATCCAAAAATATGATTTTTGATCACTCTTGGTGTTTTGATATTCCCGCAGGTTCGTTAATCGCGAACTTGCCGGTTTTTATAAAAACTGAATTTGTTTAATCTTCAAATTAGCATAATTAATTAACCATTAATCATTAAATTATGAAAATTTAGCCACTTATCAAATAAAATATGTAGATTTTTATAAAAATATTTCTAAAATTATTTACTGAATTATTAATTTATTAAAATTCATTTTATCAGCTACATTTAGCCTGAAAATCGTCCGTTTATCCCAAACGATTTCCAAAAATTCCATAAAAATTCCTGAATGTTCAAATTATATCCCAAAAGCATCTGTGTCAATTCCAGAATGCAACAACCTTGTTCAATATTCTTTTCGGCCAAAATTCGGCTATAAAAATTCATACGAACGCATATACACAAAACACCCTTAGAATTTTCCAAATGATCCCAAATTTCATTTGTTATCAAAATATAACAATTCTGAGTTTCCAATCAAATTTCATAATTTTTGAAGCATTTTAACTATTTTTCCCAATTAAACGTCCCAATTTGGTAATAAATTCGTCAAATATTCTCGGATGGTCGAAAAATTACCAAATTTGAACAGGGATTCAATGACATGGTCACTGATGTCCCTGCAAAATTTTAATACCTAAAAATATGTACATCACAATCTTAACCTAAACAGCCCGTAATCAAGTGTTTCGGTATTACCTTAGCGGTGTCGGTTCGTTTTCGCCTTTCTAATCAATTTTTAGGGTTCTTGTTCTCCTATGCAAGCTAGATACAGGTCCTGTATCATAAACCAAGCAGGTTTCATCAAACCAACAGCCACTTAACTTAGGGTTTCGGTTAGGGTATAAAACCGAACTTTTGAACCGTTAAAACGCCGTTTAAACCCTCTAATCCGTGTTTATGGCCAAAAAAAACTATCAAAATAGGTTCCTTGCCATTTGTATGATCAAAAAATGTTTATGGACCATTTTTAGGATTTTTACATGGTTAGGAATGATTTTTGGCAATCAAACTATGTTTATATGTGTTTAAACTTGATTAATCAAACAAAATATTAGCTAAAATGAAGATATATACCAAGGGTTTGGCTTGGAGTTCTTAGAGCAGAGGCTAGGAGTCCAGAATATGTAAGAAGAATATGTAAAAATATCTACTCAATTGGTTTAAATAATAAAAAGAAAGTTTCAGGACTTGATTGATTTTTGGCGGCCGGAATTTCTATAGGCCATCTTGGGCCTCATTTTGGCCCAACAATCTAATTTTTCAAGCCCGTATGTGAAAGCCCAAGTCCAAGTTTATTTCAGGTTCGGTTTTTGACGCGAAAAATATATCGGGTATGCCAAACAGTGCGAAAACGAGCGTTTTTCGTCTATTTTTGTGTAAATTTATAAAAACATAGTATACGTTTGTAAAATTCAAAAATATTTTCACGGGTCGCTTACAAAATTTCAAATAAGTGTTTGGTAAGTCTTTTTCGGCTTAACGGATGATACAATGCTTGGTTTGTAACTATCTTTCGCGTTTAAATCTATAACGGGTAGTTAAACGAGCATGTTTTCGTTTAACTTGTTTGCTATCAAACTAAGGCCATAATACTAGTATATTAGCTTATATTAAACGTATATCACTTATAAATGGCTCCCCGGGATATCTGGGTCATAACCTGATGTTAGTGCACAGATTTGGTGTCCCCAGCTGTTAGAATAGGATATGGGTTGTCTAGTCTTTATATTAATGTATAAAGGCACATTCGCTAAGGATGTTTAGCGAATGGGCCTCATTCTTTAAAGACTAGACATATTCGTTAATGTAAGAGCTCATTCGTTACTATTGTGTAACGAATGGAGGCTCATTCGTTAAAGTAATGCCCATTCGCTAAGGATGTTTAGCGAATGGGAGGTCATTCCCTATGGGAAGCCTCATTCGTTAATGATGTTAACGAATGAGGAGGACTGCCTATAAATAGGCCTTCCCTAGTGAATGTGCACAGAGATCTGTGCCATATTTACCCCATGTAACGCTATGCTGCAGGATTCTCTCTAGGCTTAATGTATTAATCTCCATTAACGTATTGAATGAACACGACTTAACGTATCGATTTGCGACTAGATCTTGGCTCGTAATAACGTACTTACAGTTGGTATCAGAGCCGGAGGTTGCTCGTGACACGTGTTCGTTCGTGTTCGTCATGATAATGTAAAATTTGATCTGAATTGAATGATGGAATTGATTGATGATTCATGTTAATCATCAAAATCCGATCGTTCGTAAGGTATTTTGGAAGATTTATAGGTTGTTTGATCGAAATCTGCCACGGACAGTCATTGATGAAGTTTGAGAAAGCTTGTGGTTGATCTAAATTAACAAGGAATCGGTGTGTTATTGATAAAATTGAATGTTAATTCAAGTTACATATGCAAATCCGAGTTTTCATGATGAATCTGGGATGTTAAGTTGATGTTTAGATGGGGATTTGAGTTTTCCGGCATAGAACTCGTTTTTCCGATGAAGATAACTGAATTTTCCGGCGACCAACTTCCCATTCGTTAATTTAAAAGTCATTCGTTACGGAAGTTTAACGAATGAGTTATTCGTTACAGTGTTTAACGAATGAAAAGCTCATAACGAATGAAACCTCTTTCGTGTACTGTTCATATGAATGAGGGTGATTAACGATGGAAGACATTCGTTAAGGGTTTAATGAATGTGACCTAAACGTATGTGGCTATTTGTTAATAAGTTAACGAATGTGACCCATTCGTTCAAATGTAACGAATGTGGTTTAACGTATAAGACATTCGTTATGGAGATTAATGAATGAGACCCATTCGTTCAAGAGTAACGAATGTGGATGGATGCTGGATGAATGTGCTACTGTTGTAGCGAATGAAGACCAGGATAATGTATGACATTCTTAAAAAAAAAAAAAAAAAAATTGGTGAAACGAAAATGTAACATATTTTTCGGCCGACTTTTCACGCATATCGAGGGGCCGAGGGGGAGTAACCGACTAAGTTAACGAGAATTTTCTTGAAGATTTACGAAGAATTGTTCAAAACCTTGCCTAATTTATCAAGAAAAGGGGGAGATAAAACTTTCAAAGAGTTTAAACGATTGGTATCTTTCCTACATTTGCAAGGATTTCTTGAAAGAGTTTAAACAATTGGTATCTTTCCTACATTTGCAAGGATTTCTTGAAAAATTACTGCAATTCGGGTGGTAATATGTGTTTGCAAAGCTATGTTTGACCGAGTTCAAGACTGTGTTTGTTCTTCGATTGGTGATTGATTTGTTCAAGATTGAAACCTGACTATGTAGGATACGAGTGTCTATCTGTTTACTTCTTTCTGAGGGACTTTGATCCTGACTATGTTGGCTACGAGTATTCGGCGGATTGCTTCTGTTGAAGGGGATATTCTTGAATGGTTTGATGTGGTTGAGGAATATACGGGTCTTGTTATTGGATTGAAGAATCTGATCGTTCGGGATTGATTAACAAAGGTTGGAACTCTAAATCATATGCCCGAAGCATTAGCGCATCCAAGCGTATTGGTTGCCGAAGAGCTTCAAAGGGTTATATATTGGGATAGACGTTATCGAGAGAGTGAAGACCGTTGTGAAAGATGTGGAATGATCTGGTTGTTCATGAAGATGTGTGACGAGGTTAAACGTAAAGACATTTGTACTTTACCGGTGCGACAGATAGCCGATGACTTGCTGCTAATTGATTCGTTTGATTGAACCATATCATATGCCAGCTGGATGATCGAAATGATCACCTGGACATGCTTGTTTGAGGGGGAGATCTGATGCGAGTAGCTACAAGTTGTTGGTTTGCTTACAAAGAGTTATATTTTGTCTGTTTTCACAAGCCCGAGAATTGTCAGTCAAGGGGGAGGTTGGATGTACGACTGATGATATGCAGTTAAAGTATTAGCGGTTAAAGTATTCAACTTTAACGTATTCATTGTTAACGTATTCGACGTTAATGTATTTGTCTTTAAGGTATTCGTTGTTAATGTATTTGACGTTAAAGTATTGGACGCTAAAGTATTGAAGACTAAAGTATTTGATGCTAAAGTATTGGAAAGCATTCGAGAGCTACGGACAAGGGGGAGTTTGTTAGTGCACGGATTTGGTGTCCTCAGCTATTCGAATAGGATAGGGGTTGTTTGGTCTTTATATTAATGTATAAAGGCACATTCGCTAAGGATGTTTAGCGAATGGGCCTCATTCGTGAAAGACTAGACATATTCGTTAATGTAAGAGCTCATTTGTTACTACTGTGTAACGAATGGAGGCTCATTCATTAAAGTAATGCCCATTCGCTAAGGATGTTTAGCGAATGGGAGGTCATTCACTATAGGAAGCCTCATTCGTTAGTGATGTTAACGAATATGGAGGACTGCCTATAAATAGGCCTTCCCTAGTAAATGTGCACAGAGATCTGTGCCATATTTATCCCCTGTAACGTTATGCTGCCGGATTCTCTCCAGGCTTAATGTATTTATCTCCATTAACGTATTGAATGAACACAACTTAACGTATCGATTTGCGACTAGATCTTGGCTCGTAATAACGTACTTACACCCGACCTGTTCAGTTAATCGTTCATTCGTTACGTAATAAGCGTTTATTTGCTTAATCGGTAAATACGTACTAAGGTATACTGGTTTTGTCTCAAATGTCACATTCTCCCCCCGTTAAGAAATTTCGTCCCCGAAATTCAATATGCTAGTTAAAAGCTTCTTAGGAACAAACAAGAATATTTGATTTCGTTTTCAAATGTATATAATTCCCCGTTATAGGGAATTTTACCGAACTTTGACCATTGAAATTCTGTTGAGTCGTAACTGTTTGACTTTCCCGCCTGATATTTATACGGGCTCTTTATAAAGTTTAGTTATGTATGAGTTTCCAAGCGGTATATTGCCTCTTTGTCGACAACGCACTTGTTTGTTTCAGTATATCATAAATTACTAGTAGGACTAAAACTCGACACTAAATATGCTTTTAGTCAATTTGCTACGAGATTAAATTTCAAGATAAATTTGTACGGTTCCGTATATGTTGATGTCAACTTATCAGTTTGTCAACTCGAATAATAATAAAGGTCAGCAATTTATTACGTACATCGGTATTTTTCTTTGGTTAGTCTTAGGCGGCTTATAGTCTGTTTTTGAATTTTTCAATTGTGGCTTCCGAAATCAAATTGGATTTTACGTTTTGAGTGTTACCAACTTTTAATCTAATAACCTATCGATTCATGTTCTTGCTTGTATCATATCAGTTATAGTTCCACTCGTATAACATTATGACAACTATTAGTATACGAGGATTAGACTAGTGGAAAATGCTGGTCTTAAATTTCTCTAAGGTTTAATATACATGTGCAAGGCAATCCTCCCAGTGTCTGAATAGTTTGTCCAGATTGATCATTTGTTTGGGAATGACAGGTTATAGCGGGTAGTTAAACGAGCATGTTTTCGTTTAACTTGTTTGCTATCAAACTAAGGCCATAATACTAGTATATTAGCTTATATTAAACGTATATCACTTATAGATGGTCCCCCGGGATATCTGGGTCATAACCCGACCCGTTCGGTTAATCGTTCATTCGTTACGTAATAAGCGTTTATTTGCTTAATCGATAAATACGTACTAAGGTGTACCTGGTTTTGTCTCAAATGTCACAAGTTGACCTCCCATGAGCTTTCCATGGCAATTTGAATGGCCCAACTAAATAAACAACATAAAGTTTGTGAATTGGCCTCCCATGAGCGTTCCGTGGCAATTTGTTGGCCCAATTCAAATAACGTGTAATTAACAATTGAGTTGTTCAGCCCATGAGCGTGTACATGGAATTTAACTGACCCAACTAATTAAAGAATTATCGAATCAATGGAGTTGTTCGGACCATGAGTGTTACATGGCGTTTAACCAACACAACTAAATATCGAATCAACGAATCAAATATAAGTAGTTGGTGTATCTCGGGAACCACCCCGGACGATACGTTCCAACCAAAATTAAATTGAAAACGGTTTAAGAAATGAATAGTTGGAGTGCCCATGGGTTTCCATGGATTTTTCACCCAACTAAGCATCTAAAATAATTTGAAAACATAATTTGGCAGTATAACAGTTTAGCCGGTTATGTTTACCACGCAACCATTTAGCCGATTACGGGTACCACTTGAAGTTATGTGGTTGTACGAGATTTGTCATACCCCCACTCTTCAAGGTGAAAGAACAAAACAAAACACGGGAATTCTTAAGGAATTTCCCAAAATAAAAGGTAATCTACTAAAATTAAGAGAATTTAAAAATATTTTGAAAGTTGAGGCATAACCTCGGAATTTGTTTGTGTGTGTGCAACAAATAAACAAGATAAATACAATTTAAACAATTAATCTAAGCAAGCTGTAAACAATTTATTAATTAGCACATAAGGCAATTTAGATAAGCACGTATAGGGTTCCTAACATATGTCTAGGACCATTTCTAACGACCTATCTTATAACCTTCGGCTATGATACCAATCTGTCACACCCCAACCTAAGGCGGAAATGCCGGGGCGTGATCCAATTGCTCACAGCTCAAAGATACTATCATAAATAAAATGTGACAATATCTAATTAATTATTTTAATTCAAATGTACACACAATAATCAAATACAACAAAACAATTCAAATAAATAAATACAATCAATTAAATTTAAGTTTGTCTTCAATATAACCTATGGTCTTGACTAAATATTCATACTTCAATCTAAGCAACCTGCATATGCGTAGAAAATGGAGTTTGTCTACAACACATGTTGAGTGAGATGATCACCAATTTTGAAACATTAAATAATAGCATATATATATATATATATAGTTGATAAATGATAAATGCGTAAACCAACCATGTGATAATAATCAATCGAATCATAACAATCATGCATATAACCAAATCGTGTGTGCCAATGAAATCGTTGCCAAGCGAATCGGGCTCCGGTTACCAAGACGAGCGTATGATCATACTAATGAGAACCCTATACAAAAGGTTATTGACTAGGGAATATGTATGAATGATTTTACAGTTTACAACTTACCCAGAAAGTGAAAGAACAAGGAGAAACGATGAGTCAAAGGTCCTAAAGCAAGCAAAGTCAACCGTCAAGGCTTGAATCTTTAACGATCATGCAAAAACCGAAGGGTTTACGAGCTGAGCAGAAGGTAGGACGGCTGGAGGATGTTCTTTAGGGTTTGATTAAAGTTTACAGCAGATGCTTATGTCTTGTTTATATAAGAATAGCAAAAACGAACTAAATATAGGCTTTTGGCCAGTTTAGGCAAGTAAATATGGTTTAAAGGAAAGAATCACGGGAATAATCAAAGAGATTTGATCTTGGATGATAAGAAACGAATTAGGAGTTGTATTTTAGTTATAGGATGTTTACTTGGACCTTAATTCTCTCTAATATACCTAATATAATCGATTTTATACCTTAAACGAACAAGGAAATGAGTTTAAACAACACGATCTGACCAGATAGCCTAGAGCGCCGCGTGGCCAACCCAAGGGGGTGCCGTTGCGCAGCGCCCCGGCCCCAAGGGGGTGGGAATTTGATTTTTGAGAAGATTGGTCCTTGTAGTTTCTAAATTGGTCAAATATTGAACATTTTATGATTAAAACAAGAAATGAACTACGTATGAAACCTAAAGGGTATAAAATGAATACTTGAATCTTAATTACTTATAAATACTTGATTTTGATTAATGTTAATGATCTAAAAATGATTCGATCGGGTTACACGTAACGAATACGGGTTTGAAAAATCCAAGATGTTATAGTAATTAGCAATGGTAACCTGTGGAACCGGAGGTGGGACTTCATCGTCCATTTTCGTCTCCATTACTTGAGTCATCCCTTCATCTGACTCATCAACATAATCCAATAACTTCAGTGTCTTTTATTCCTCCTTTTCTTCATTCAATCTCCTATTAATGCTTGCTATTGTACGTTGGAGATCTATAATAACACTCTGCCGATTTTTCAAGATGATATCATGCTCAGCTAACTTTTGTTGGGAATCTGAAGCCAGATATTGAGCCATCATATTCTCTAAATTCTTCATACTACTCTCGAACAAACTATTCTCAACAGCTTGTTATTAGAATATTGACCATCAAATTGACCCTGATTATGCTGAGGCTGCTGATATAGATCATCATAATAATACGAAGGAGACCCCTGCAAAAAATTTTGTTGTGTCTGCACAGGAGGGTTAGTATAATAATGTGCCAAGCATCCCACATATTGAGGACATATAAGCATAAAATGGGGTCCACCACAAATCTCACACATATTTACGAGACTCAAAAGAAATAAAAGACACAGACAATTAGACTCCTACGATTCAAAATAAAATAAAATAGAATAACACGTATGTAGACTCTACTAAAAGACTCCTAAACAAACCTAACAATTAACCTAACTTCTACGACTCATAAACAAAACAAAATACAAATAGCACGTATATAGCAAGTAAGTCTAATCAAAGCTAATAATGCAATAACCAAGAGTCCCCGGCAACGGCGCCAAAAACATGATGTACTAAAAGTAGTCTAATAAAAACACACTAATCTACACACTAAGTAATAAATTCTAGACTCTTAACTAAACTAAAACTACTAACCGACTAGTGAACCGATCGACTCTAGTACAGCTAAGTAAGTCCAGATATCGAACCCACAGGATTCTTGAAATTACGTTTACAAGCTAATTAGACTCAAATACAGACACAACTTATTTATTTATTATTTGTTTAAGTGGGGTTTTACTAACAAACTAATTTTAAACTAATTTAACTAATTAAAAAAAATAAAGACGATTAAACTTACAACTTGGACTTAATTCAGATTATGATGAACAACCACCTAGGCTAGAATCCCCTAAGTTTCAGTTATCAATTAACTGGGAAAATATTTAGTTATGGAACTGGGATCGTAAAATAGACGCTTAAGAGAAAACCCGAACAGGACCCCTGACCCTTCTCAAGAGACACCTATGGATTTCTAATAAGTTTTACCACACACCAGTATTAAAAATCAAGTTCCTTACGGTCACCTAATTAATTACGAACTAGTTCCTTTATACGAAACCCTACCTTACAGCGCAGAAATCAAAGGCAGTCTAATATATTCAATTGACTCGATAGACAAAGTTAATCAATCAAACCGACACGGACTCCTTACGAAGAACTAAATCTAGCAATCCTGATCAACAAAGACCTATCAATAACCTAGCACCTTACAGCTATTTAGGTTAGCAGCACACTTAGGTTTATTTGATTAACTAATATTATTCCTATGATCTTATTCGAAATGAATCATAAAATAGTCAAAAACACAAAGTAGATGACCTAATAGCAACCTATCATAATGACAAACAATAATCAAGGCAACTATGGAATAATAAAACTCAACAAACAATCCTAAGCACACATATACATCAATTTAATATAATTAAACCTTTTACTAGTTCATAAAACCATAACAATATATAAATTCCAAGTCAAAATCAAACATCAACAAAGGTTCATCATAAGCCTAGGCAGTCTTTGAAATTTAGCCTAGCATCTTAGGTTTAAACAAAACAAGCAAATAAGAATTCATGGCGATAAATAAACGAAAAAGAAAGAAATAAAGGATAAAACCCGTGTTCTATGTCTTCAACTAATACGCGCAACACCAGCTGATTCATCGACTCCAAAGCTAGCAAAAGCTGATCTCGGATGCCTTAGAACTCACCAAATTTGTCTAGAACTTCAGGGCATATCTAAGGTTGAGATTAGGGGTGTTTAAATAGGAAAATACAAGGCCCAAACCCAAAAAACGTTGGAATATTCTGGAATAATCACCACCGCGCCGCGCGGCAGGCATGAGACCCCAGGTCGCGCGGCGTTCCGGCCAAATAAGGGGGGGGGGGCTGCCTGGTCCGGTTCGGTTCACTCCTGGTTCGGTCCGGTTCGTTTCCTGATGCTCCGGTTCGCCGGTTCACCGGTTTAACTCGTTTTTTATCGTTTTTCGCCCTCTTTAACCACTAACAAGTCCTGGGACCTACACTTATTCAAATAAGTATGTAGTATACAAATCCTAACAAAAACCGAACATAAACTAATAAAATATTATATAAAATGTACAAGGGGTTCATATATATTTAGCATTATATCAGAGCACACATTATAACAATTATGAAGAGTTCACAACTCCTATAACCATTATTCCGATACAATCCCACCATTGGGTGATTGTTTTGTCTCAATGCTCTCGTAAATAGGCATCTGATCGTTATGAGTTCAGACTGTTTGTTGTAAGTTAGAAAGAAATTGTACACCCCACTTGACATTTGGATGTTACTAGATATGACTATAGAATGTTCTATCACCAGGTTATTCAGTACCTTTAAGCCTGCTGGGTCTACTAAAAGTGATAATTTATTAGTTAACAGTGAGTATGTCCCACACCAACCAAGGCACATCATCTACCCATCATTATGGGGTTCCGCTTATATAATAAATTGATCGAAGTGGCAACATATAAGAGTGGTTAAAAGTACTCATACACAGATGATTTGATGATTTTGCTAGTTAGGGGGGTTCATCAAGGTCGGTTATACTAGTGACATAGAAGATTTTTAAACTACAGCTGGTGAATGGTACATACATAGTCTGTTATATAATTGAGGATTTCATAAGATAATTATTATATTTATAATTTAATAAATTAGGCTCGCCACTAGGTATTCCCAAGGAATAGCGTCTGTTCCTGAACAACGGAAGTGGAAATATGGTCGGAAAGTAGTTCAGTTTACTGATAGAAAATAGGTTCGTGGAATAAAGATTAGGCCCGAACTGGGAAGTATTGTATCCTTTTGAGATGAGTGTATTTAGATCACACCCTCTACGGTTCTTTTCTGGTCCTTGAATATTACGCTCAATCTGTGGTTCTATCATACCTTAAGATTCAGTTTGGACTCGAGAGTGTATTATCAAATTATCTTTTATAGGCAACAACGGTTCTTCATCCGACATAAGGCTACCGAATCTCGATATCTTTCGGTGTAACAGTTAGTCATAAAACAACATTTTTTAATAGCTTTAATCAGAATAAAGGATATTATTAATTAGCGCAAAGTAAGATATTGTATTTATTATGATCAGGTATAATATTATTTATAACAAAATATAACGTTAATTATAATAAAGTTTAATATTAATTATAATATGATATAATATTTATTGCAATAGGATTTATTACTACTGGTAGTACAGTACGTACAAGTATTCGTACACATTATACAAGATAAGCACGTGTGCATGTTACATATATATACTCAACATCACCTTTTATTCACATATGTTGCCATTGTTACCTATGGTATGTTCCACTACTTCTCCCCGAATTCCATCGTACAAGCAAGTATGTTATTATGTCCTGGACCATAATAACTCACTTGCCCTTCGAGTTAATCCCGCTATCCATCAGTATATATCATTACTTATTATCAATTTTCTCGGAATAATCGAGCACACGGTTATATTTTAGGTATCTTAAAGGATAACCTAATCCTTTATAACCAATGGCTCGAATACCAACTTTTGTCATACCCCGTTAAGCGATTTGCTGAAGCGTAAAACGGTAATGTAACAGACACAACTGGTATCAAACACATTGTTCTTAAAGAAATATTACTAACTAATTTACAATATATTGCATTATTCTAATATCTTTTACAAACTAGGTGATACAATCAAAACTAGTCCATTAACTACTTCACTTCATACTTGCATCAGCTTGCACGGCCTCGATCACAATCCAAACACGTAGCACATAATCAATCTACTTCACTTTTCTGAATACCTGAAATAATGTTAAAAACAGGTTAACTACGAATAGTTGGTGAGTTTCATAGTTTTAACAAAATCAGTTCTGCGTACTACATAGTCATAGTTTGTATGTACGCGTATATGTAAAAATGTATGTACGTTTGTATATATGTACATCTGTATGTTTTTATGTACATATGTATGTGTGTATGTTTATGATATAAGTTTGAAAACTATGATAAAATCGTGACTGTTCGTTAGTACTACGTGCCTCCATTTTCCACGTAATATCAATCACTATGGCCCCCTTTCCACCCACAACAGTTCCACATAAAATCAACCATTACACATTGTGTGTGTGTGTATGTATCTAGTATTTCCTACACCTACCCACATAGTATATATATAAATATATATACATATATAGTATTTCTCACATACCATCGATCACAGTGGCCCCCCTTTCTCCTACAATATATAAATCACCAGCAGAACTTGGCTCATAGGCCATACTCAACTTTAGTTTGTTAGTATTGTGGCCCCCCTCCCGCCAACAATTAACTCGTGGCCTCCACTGCCCATGTTGTTCTCATGGCCATCACAGACCACATTATCCCCATGGCCATTACAGACCACATTATCCCCATGGCCTTCACTGTCCATGTTATCCCCATGGCCATTACAGATCACGTTATCCTCGTGGCCTTCACAGACCACGTTATCCCCATGACCATTACAAACCACGTTATCCCCATGGCCATTACAGACCAAGTTATTTCCCCAATTTGTTATGTTTAACATTACATAACGTGTTTGTATAAACAGGTTGTCACGTGTAATTTCATTATGTTTTGGCATTTGTAGTATCTCCATTTAATTTAACAATCAAAAATACTTTATAGCTTTCATTAGAACGTAATCAATCATTATGTTTGTAAGGACTTTTCGTATATGAATGTTCAAATAATTTATATCGTGAATAGTTTTCAGATATATGACGTATATAAACATGCTTTTCACCCCTAAAGTTCGTAAACAGTTTGAAAAGAGGGGGTAATGAAACTCACGGTTTAGTAGGTACTTAGTGCAACGTCAGCTCGGGGTTCATTTCCTTGCTATCACTTAGTCCCTGTAATAAATATTATAATAATATTATTATAATCTTCATACTAAATTGGGCTGTATAACTAGTCTGGGAATGGCTATCACGCCCAGAAAGTATCAATAGGCTTAGATTGAGACGTTGTTCGATGTCTAATATTTAAAACCGAACTTGGCTCAGTTTTCTCTTTTCACCAGCTAGGCCAAGTTGATCGTTTATGCGTTCAGGAAATAGGTATGAGCATGTAAACTTGCATAAATGTGTTAGTTGATAAAATAATAAAGTTATAAAGAGAGATCACAACTTAGGGGTCTGAATTCGATTCGGGGCTCATTTTAATGGTTTTTGCATTGTTAGAAATGATTTTTTTACTAATGTAACTTTAATCTTATGGATTAAAACATGTTTAATCAAGTTAAAATTATCAAACTTTTTAGATATTTACCCTTGGTTTTTGGCTTGGAAGCTTGAAGAACAAGATGGAGCAGCTGCTAGATCCAGATATTTTGGTTTAGGATAGGTTTAGAAGTTTAAATAAAAGAATAATAAATAAAAGGGGATGGTCCAAATTGGCGGCCGGACCTTATTGGGCCCAATTTTAGCCAATTAATCTTGTTTTTCGTGCCTGATCGTGAAATCCTAAGTCCAAGTTTATTTCTGGTTCGATTTTTTGCAAGAAAAACTTATGGGACATGACAAACAGTACGGAAACGATTGTTTTTCGGCTTCTTAATAAACTTGATGAAATTAAAAGTCCAAGTAAACTTTTGTCACCTAAGTTTGTGAAAGAAAAGGGCTCTTGTAATCTCAACTGTAAAAAATCTAATGCTAAGTCCAAAGATGGACAAACAAGCTCACATAACAGAGCAAGACCTTGTCAGGACCGTCAGTTGGCTAAAACCTTAGAGAAATGTTGACAAGAACACGACGACTCTATAACCAAAAGGCCTATTGAATATCCCGGCGGAATCAAGATATCCAATGAGTGGGAACGAAGGTTCGGACACGAAACAATAATAAATAATCAATAAGAACACAATCAAATACAAAGATTCACTGCGTTTAATATATCATTTAATACAACAGTGAAAGGAATGTCTAGGGTTTCGTGTATGACGGCGGCGGCGGTTGTACGAGGAAACAAATAGAATATTCTTTTGGAATGTTTCACGTATTATGTGCGTAGTTATCCGTGTCCTAAATGGAAACCTAGGACCCTATTTATAGACCCTGACATTCCTTCTAGAAGTTCCTAATCATTACATAATGAAAGACAAAATAATACAAGTGTTGAGTCCTCGAGCAAGGTAACAATCTTGCTCGAGCAGACTCACTACACTTGGTAAGCTTGCTGAGTGTCTTCGAGCATACTTTACTTAGAATATCTTCAGTGAAGATATTCTCTTCCAGCAAGCTTCATTCCTCTTGACCAATCCTCTCTTTTCTCGAACTAGTCCGTAGAGCAAGCTCATTCTTCTTGATGTCCTCAGTTTTGTCCTTAAACTTATTGAGCAATCTTTAGCATGCTCGAATGTAAATCTTGCTCGTGGACCTGAACTGTACTCGAAGTCCTTGCTTTGATCATGTGAAATCTTCTTATTGCATCCATCCTTGTCCCCATGTGCTCGACCATCCTGTGCTCGTAACACTTGGTTAAAACTTGTATGATCAAGCTGTTTGCTCGATTAGCAATCCATGCTCGATAGAAGAATACTCTTGCTCGTTGAAGTGTAGATTGCTCGAAGCCTTAACACTTAGAAGAATCAACCATTTAAGGTTCTGAAGAGCTTGCTCAAAGTAGTAAAACCATGCTCGATCGTCTAGGCTTGCTCGAAGTCCATACTTAGCCGTTTTCTGAAGAGATTGAGAAGATTCCAAATTTCCTTATCAAAAATCTGACCCAACAATCTCCCCCTAGATTGGAACAAGCTCAAATGCACCAAAACATACCTGCATGAAGTTACACACGCATCAGACATCAAGGATAAATCATTTACGAACATGTCATATCATTACATAAATAGGAATTCTTGTAGGTTCCCAGCCGGATCTACACGGAATATCTCATTCTACGTAGGTGCGGAATCCCTACGTAAGACGATACGAGCGTAGAATCGATATACGTTAAACACAAGCAAACACACGTTACAATACTCAAAAGACACATTGTATTGCAACTAGTAACACGTGATACACCGATCACCAATTACACGAATTGAACTAAAAAGACTCTACAAACACGCCGTAGTTAAACGTTTATATCATACGACAACTTCGCCTAACATGTTTAGGCAAAGTTGTCACTAACTTCGCTTGTTCCACAAGTTCGCCTATATCAGGCGAACTTGTGAGAAAAGTTCGCTTAAATCTTAATACAAATCCAAATAACACGATTACAGACACTAGATACTGAACTACTGACATCATGTACCAACAGACTCCCCCTTGGCAGTAGCTTCATATCTCTATCTTCAATCACGTGTCTTGTAATCCCGAAACTCTTGTATCATCCATCTTCAAGCATGAACGCCTTCTCGTACACAAACTGAAACTACTCTTTGATATTTCTTTGCTTCTTCTTTCCAGGCAGGAATGTAAAATATCTTTTTCTCGTTCAGCACCTGCAGATCAGCTTGAGACAAATTCACTAAATGCATAGGATCATATACTCTCACCAGCTCTTATTCATCTTCATCCTCCATTACTGCTTCAGCTGTTTCACTATCAACCTTACCACCATTTCAGATCTTTTAGCACATCCTTGGGCATTTGTTTCATCGGCACTTCTTTTAGACACCGGATCGGCTTATACATCATTATCATCCAAGGCTTGCCATCTTCTCTCATTCCTCTGTCTTTGTCTTCAACGAGCTTTCCTTTCTGTGGTTTCAACAGCTCGAACTTTTTCTCCTTTATGCTTTCCTTCCAGACTATCTTTCCAATGATCCTAGCCATGTTATCATCACTCCTGTTGATCAACCTCAACCTGGCTAAGTCCGTCACTTCACATTCAGGCAACGTATTCAACGATCTCAACAACCTCTTGAAATACTGAACCCCATCATACCTTTTAATCACAAAAAGCCTCAATTTCTCATCATATAACCAGCATATAATCCCCTTTTTCGATTCAGCATAACCCCTGATGTTGTAACTTTTCTTGAACATAGCAGGGACCGCCGGTTTCTTAGTCTTTACGAACCACTGAGCGTGGCCTTTTTTCCATCTTAGCTGCTCCTCCCATTCTGTCTCATCACATCCCGTATCTTGACCCAAATCTGACTTTTCAACTACTGGAATTTCATGCTCAACATTCTCCTCCACAATCTCTCCTTCTTCAACTTCATCGTCAATAACGATCTCAGCCCCTATCTTCTCAATCTCTTCCATTGGTAACACATCATCATCACCATCTAACACCTCCTCAGCATCCACAACCACCACATCATCACCCCCTGAACCGCCAGCTGCACTCGTTGACTCCCCCCTGAGATGTGGAAGTCCCAAGAGCTTGTTCAGTTCTTGGCAACTCTCCACCTGTACCTTTCGATGCATTGGGATCATCGTCTCGATCGTTACGCTTTTTTATCCTCAGCTCGTCACCTTTACAGCTCATCTCCCCCTGAGATGCCAAGAACTGTTTCAAGGCATCAATTATTTTACCATGCTCGATCAGGAGGGACGACTGACTTTGATTCTCCGCAACGAGGCGCTGAATAGCATGAGTCTAGATAAGATTTACTCTTGATTGTTCTGCCACGACCCTTTCAAGCGCTGCTATTCTTTCCGAATCGGATAAGGTTGCATCGAAATCAAACCTCATATATGATATGTCTTGAGCGTACGGAGGAGGGATTCCCAATGTAATCGGCACCTCAGAAACAGGTGGAAACGTAACCGCAGGTGGTATCGTAACCGACAACCCTGCAGTGGAAACAACTGTCGACTAAATAAACCTTGCTACGACCTCCGATGGAGTAAGAGTTGGAGGTGGCAAGGACACAATCTCCGGAGCCGAGAGCTGGAATGTAGTGGGTGGTATGCCAAACGAAGATGAGGTAGTCACCACGGGAACATCCGTGGCGCTTGGCCCTGTAACTGGCAATGGTGTAGGGACTATAGTCATACCAGACACTGCGGGTGGAGTGAAACGAACCACCCTTGAGCTCTCACCAGCTCCCGAACCTGCACCTGCCCTTTCCCTTCTCGATCTACGGACCAACTGATGTAAATCTTCCTCAAAGTCCGAATCACTGTCATCTGTGTCTCTCTTCCTCTTCCCGTGAATTCTTTCTTGAGTAATCAGAATCTTTCTAGCTTCAGCCACATCATCATCTGAGGAATCAGAATCAGCCTCCGTCGTAGCTGCCACCGACACATCCACACTAGAAACCCGGGCAACCGAGACTTGCACCTCTTCCTATGGATCAACACGTTCCATATCGAAGAAACCTTGACCGCCAAAAGCAGCTTCAAGGTCTACATTTTCCTCCGGTGCCACAACAGGAGCAGCAGGTAAAGCTTGTTGAACCTCAGGTGGTGGTTGAGGTGCTCCAGCCTGTTGTGGTGCCGGATCCCGAAACTCGTCCTCACGAGCTGGAACATACTCTGGGTTGATCAAGTACCCAAATAATGGAGTATGTCGAGGACGGAGCTCAGGCTTGCTTCTTGCACTTGATGATCTACACTGAGCGAAGATTCGCTTGCTTACACTCTCCACATATCTAATCGGGCGGCGCTGAGGTAACGTGGGAGCAACATGATTCAAGATCATTTGAAGGAATCTTGGATACATCAGAAATCTCTCACGCGCCACCTCTCGTCTTTGACGGTCTATCTCGTAGAACACCATCTGACTAAAGCTATAACGCTTATTGTAAGTCAGTGCTGTCAATGCCGACTGCATGGTCGCACCCATTCCATCCGTACCGGCCTTTCTCCCCGACATACACACGATCATCACGTGCATAAGAAAGCGCCATTGGTCTAACAAGAATCCCTTTCGTCTTTGAGTATCCCCCAATGGACCAGAATAGCCCATTCTCAGAAAAGCACCATCTCTGAATGGAGCCACGAAATCTGTAGGATTGTCGCTCGTTTCATCCCCCAACTGCAAAGCCACCCTGATCTGCTCAGACGAGAACTGCACTATCTGATTGTTAACCGTTGCACGCATAACCGGGGGCTCGACTCGACAATCATATTCCACTGTCTGCCAGAAATCTTCTATGTTTGGCAAGGAGATAGGCAGTGTTGTAGTAATAGCGTGGAAGATACGCTAGCGGATAAGAAACGTGATGATTTCGCGGAAATCATCAACACCGCTCGCATCCGGGTCCAAAGTTATGTACATGTTATGCCCCGGGAAAAACTGCCGATTGTTCTCTCCTCCTTCGTCACCTCCAGCACCACCTGCTCCCGCTACAGCTGCCATATCTGTAACACAAACAGTCTAAGTTAGAGAACCGTCGAAGCAAATCACAAGTTCGCCTATTACCATGAGCGAAGTTATGATTTATTCTGTATAGGCGAAGTTAGGGGTGGGGCGAAGTTGGGAACAACTTCGCCTTAACTTTAACTTCGCCTGATAACAGTTAAAAAAAAAAATTTTAAAGGGCCAGGCGAAGTTAATGATAACTTAGCCTAAACACAACTTCGCCTCATATACTGTTACATAATTAAATATCAGGCGAAGTTAAGGATAACTTCGCCTAAACTGTAACTTCGCCTGAATATGAATCGGCAACAGTTTAGACGTTCAAACGAAGTGATTTTGGTCAATTTGGAGATTGCGGACTCAACCAAACATGTTTTGACGGAGATCAACACGATCAAGTTGAATACGACTACGTTAAAACAAGTTTGAAAAGCAGGTGTTGGATGTTTGAAAGAACGGGGTCACGAATCGGGTCGAAACGACCTTGATAAACACCATTGTCAGTGATTATACGATATGATGACACTACACACCTTTAAATCGGATTAGAAACAGAGAAAAACAACAAGACGTGATCGAGATATAAGTTAGCCTAGGTTACTGGAAGATAAGTTCGCCGGGTTTGAAAATAATACTGAGTTTGACCAATAATATCTTTATATAGGGTCAAAGATGAACAGGCGAAGTTGGGGCTAACTTCGCTTACCCCTTAACTTCGCCTGTTATATTAACTTCGCTTGATAACCATGTTACAAAACTGACCCTCTAATTTGAACATTATGCTTTTAACTTTTAAACCTTCCTGTAAAGAGTAGAATGTTATGATCAAAGACCAAGTAACCAGATATAAAGTCATAAAACGACATAAGTAGAATAAATTTTAGAAATAAAGTACACGGGATCAAATTTCAGTCTAGTCGGGGACCAACATGTTTTAGAAAAGATCCGAACAGGAATCATACTAATTAAGTGACTGTCACATAGATCCATGTTCAGCTGTATTATGACATAAAGAAACAGGTTGTAAACAGGTAAATAACTTAAAAATGATTTTCATCGCTTCTGTGATACGGGTTAGGTTCAATTAAGCTCAAAACTTAAATGGGCAACACATCAGAGATTGTGATGCCTCCTATCTATTCTCAAAGCGTATTTGGCTTTCCCCAAGTCACCGCGAGTTGACCTCGACCCGTAGTGTCTGAATAAATAGTAAGTACTCTTCGATCTTTAGACTCTTCTTCCCGTTCTCTTTCTTGCCTCATGATTGATAAGTATTACATTATAAGCTTTATAAGGCTTAATTTTTTTTTTTTTTTGTAAATAATAAGATTTACACAGCTTCAAGTAAACTACTGCAAGTCCCGAATCTGGATCACTGCAGTTTCTTGACACACCATCTTCTCGGGAATCAGAACACTCACGGGCTCGTGTATAACTGGGTAATCGCTTTTCTGCCTATCATTCGGAAAGATATATATGGAGAGATGCACAACTCTTAAGGAGTTTCCACGTAAAATCGAGGAGATTTAGTTAGTATCACTTCTACTTTTACGCACCATAAAAAGCTACCATGACATACAATGACTGTTCTAAAGTCTTTTAGGCCTAATAACTTCACTAGTTAAGTACACAGAATTAGCTTATCTATCACTTTCCAAGGTTGGATCAATTTTCTTTTAAACATAGTAAAGAAACTTCTTACGAAGTAGTAGACTAGAAAAATTATTTCATCTCCCCTTTTAAAAATATTTTTAAATTCCATCGCCCCGATCAAGTCGAAGTCTTCAGGTAAACGGCTATCCTGAAGATCCAATGGATCAGCTGGACCGACCACATACGAGTATGTGTCCTTCTAACTAAGTATGAACGACTAATTTTCAGCGAAAGAATAAAAACACATCATAAACCGCCCCGGTCACTTTCAGTCATCTGGTTAATGGCTATTCTCATACTCTACAGGTAGAAATGAGGACCAAACATATCCGAAGATATATCCTTCAAACTGAAGCAACCGACATAATTCTAAGCGATAGTGACGTTTTTTATTTTTTCTTTTTTTTTTTACAAAAACGAAAAACACGGTTACTCGGGATTGATCATCCCATTTAGCTCAACAAGGTTTTGAAAACGAGTTTTGTCAAACGCTTTAGTAAACAAATCAGCGAAATTATCTAACGAATCAACCTTTTCGAGCACTATCAATTTCTTCTCAGCACAATCCCGTATAAAATGATGACGGATGTCAATGTGTTTAGTTTTGCTATGCTTTACGGGATTGTTAGTTACTGAGATAGCAGCAGTGTTATCTATGTAAATAGGAGTATGAGTGAAATTCAGACCGTAATCGCGCAATTGCTGTTGTATCCAAAGAACCTGGGAGCAGCAGTTCGATGCTGCCATGTATTCTGCTTCACAGGTAGAAATGGCGACTGAGGTCTGCTTCTTGCACTGCCATGACACTAATCTGCCTCCAAGAAACTGACATCCACCCGTTGTCGACTTTCGATTCTGATTGCATCCTCCATAATCAGAATCTGTGTAGGCGACTAACTCCAAGTCTCCTCCTTTCGTGTACCACAACCCTAGCTTAGGCTTGCCTTTGAGATACCGCAATATCCTCTTCACACCCTTCAAGTGAGATTCCTTTGGGTTTGCCTGAAAGCGAGCACAAAGACAAACTGCAAACATAATATCAGGTCTAGATGCAGTTAAGTACATTAAAGAACTTATGATTGCCCGATATTGGGTGGGGTCCACGTCTGCATCACTGTCTGAATCAGCACCCAGTTTATGGTTGACGCAAACTGGAGTATCAAATGGAGTACTGTCCTCCATCTTGAAGCGTTTGAGAACGTCTTGGACATATTTAGTCTGATGAATGAACATCCCATCTTTCTTCTGATCAACCTGCAGTCCTAAAAAGAAAGTTAGTTCACCCATAGCACTCATTTCAAACCTCTTTTTCATGACGGCTTCAAATTCCTGACACACGGCGACTTTTGATGCAGCAAAGATGATGTCGTCCACGTAGACTTGAACCAGAAAAAAGTCTCTTCCTTTTCTCTTAACGAACAGTGTGCTATCGATCTTTCCCCTTTCAAATTCATTCTTAAGCAAGTAATCGGATAGAGTTGAGTACCAGGCACGAGGGGCCTGATGTAGCCCATATAGCGCTTTACTTAGCTTGTACACGTGATCAGGAAAGTCTGGGTCAGGAAAACCCGGAGGTTGCTCAACGTACACAACCTCATCGACTTTACCGTTAAGAAACGCACTTTTCACGTCTAACTGGAACACCTTCATCTCCTTGTGTGCAGCAAATTCCAAAAACAATCGAATCGCTTCCAATCTCGCCACAGGAGCAAACACTTCATTGTAGTCGATCCCATCTTGCTGATTAAAACCTTTTACAACCAGCCTTGCCTTGTTCCTTATGATTATTCCTTTCTCATCTCTCTTACATTTGAAAACCCATTTGGTGCCAATCGCATGCACATTCTTCGGTTTTGCAACCAAATTCCATACCTCCATCTTCTTGAACTGGGCTAACTCTTCCTGCATGGCTTCGACCCACGAGCTGTCCTTGAGAGCCATTTGATAGTTCTTTGGTTCAATCTGGCTGATGAAGCAGGTGTACAAGCATTCGTTAATAATGCATGTATCTTTAATGCTTGTGTAAACACAAGTGTGCTCATTCAAGCTTCGTCTTGTTTGTACACCGTCGGACAGATCACCTATCACGTTCTCCAAAGGGTGATTTTTGTGAACATTTGTAGTTGGAACCGAATTGACTTGCAGATTGTCTTCCAGGTTCGAAGATAGCTCATCAATAGGTGATTGTTGTTGAGAGTGAAAAGGATTGAAGAATTCTTCTTCTGTAGAGGTAGCAGGGGTATCGACAGCATGTGACGAGGAAGGTTGACATTCATCGTACTGCGGTCGTTGCACAAAATTTTCTTCCTCATCATAAAGCATCTTCGTAGCTATTCTCTCATCAACTTCTGCACAATCCAAGTAAGGCAAATTAAAAGACTTAAAAAGCCTATCATAGTCGAAAGCCCCAGCGGGTCCCGTGCTTGGTTTTGGTGATTTGTAACTTGTGATATCAGTGTTACACACCACCTCAACCTTGCTGGTCGATAGATTAAAGACTCGTCTGTTGGGTGTCCCAACAACATATCCGACTAAAATACCTTCGTCGGCTATCTCACCAAATTTTGAGTTCGTCTTTAATATCGAACACGGGGATCCGAATGGTTCGAGACCACTCAAGTTAGGCTTTCTACCATGCATAATTTCATAACATGTTTTATTCAATCTTTTAACAGTTAAAACTCTATTAAGGATATAACAGGCTGTTGCAACAGCTTCAGCCCAGAACACCACAGGAAGTTTAGAATCAGCCAGCATGGTTCTGGCTCCTTCAATTAGCGTTCTGTTCTTCCTCTCAGCCACCCCATTTGGTTGCGGAGTATACGGAGCGCTGTACTGGTGGTCTATCCCTTTCTGTAAGCAGAATATCTCCATCTGATAGTTTTTAAACTCTGTCCCATTGTCAGTCCTGATGTATTTAACCTTTTTCCCCATAATATTCTCAACCTTGGTAATCAAATTTATTACCAACTGAACCGTTTCATCCTTTGTCTTCAGGAAATATACCCAAGAATATTGAGAGAAATCATCAGTTATCACCAAGCAGTATGATGTTCCACCTAGGCTTTTTACATTCACGGGACCGAAGAGGTCCATGTGAAGTAGGTCTAGGGTACTGACTATTGAATTAACCTTCTTGGTGTGATGAGACTTCTTGTGTTGCTTTCCCTTTTTGCACGATAAGCATTGGTCTTCAAAGTTGAAATTTTTTAAGGGAACACCAAGCACCAGCCCATTCTTGACAATGTAGTTCATTTTTCGAAGATGAATATGCCCCATTCTTCGATGCCATAACTCGGACTCCGATTCAGTTGCTTTTGACAGAAGACATAATTCTTCTGTTGCTATCTCAGTCGACCTCATGTCCATTACATATGTATTCTTTTCCCTTGGAGCCTTCATCACTATCCATGCCTCTGGTATCTTGAAACCAGGATACAGTACGATAGCTTCATTTTAGGTAAAGTACACAGTGTAATCTTTGTCACAGATCTGAGACACACTCAGCAGATTATGCTTCAGCTCTTCAACGAAATTCACCTTTTCTAACTTCATTTTACCATTAGTCACCGTTCCAATTCCAGTAATTCTTCCACCACTCTCTCCAGCAAAACTTACTCTACCTCCCTGAACAGGTTTCCATTCGTGTAACAAATTCTTGTTACCCGTCATGTGCCGGGAACAGCCGCTATCCACAACCCATAGATTGTTTGCAGCCCTGTTCAACTGTTCCTGCACAATTAAAGCAAAGGATTAAAATCTGGGGACCCAAGACCTATTGGTCTTGGGTCGATTAAATCTGTTAAAAGGCATCCCGTGCTTTGGCTGTCCTAAGTTAGTATTAGAATGATTTCTGTAAGTCCTAAAAGGATACCTTCTAGTAGATTGACTATGAGGCCATCCAAACCTTCATGAATTAAATGAATTATAACTAATGATTTGGTTGTTAACAGGGAAAAACTGAGATCGACTTCTTTGAAAACCTGGATTAGTCCAATATCTGAACTTTGATGAGTTTTCATTCTTACCATTATAGTAATTACTGTTAGTTCTATTCTCAGTTTTTGAAGGCCTCATACCTCTGAATCTCTGATTCAGAGGGCAATCAGCAATCAGGTGTCCTATTTGATTGCATCTGAAACAGCTCATGTGTTCAACTTTCGTCTCAACAGTTGTTTTAGATGTTGAGGTTGCATTATTGCCCGTTTGTCTAACATATGGTGGGACATACGGGTTTAGTGGTGAATTCTTTTCAGTTAGCTTATATTCCTCTCCACGTTTTAGTAACACTGCCTCTTCTTTTGTCTCACTAGACTCGGATGTCTTGTCCGAATTTGATGAGACCGAACTAGGAACAGAAATCTTAACATTCGAAACAGGCTTACTCGTTTCGCTTTTACTAACTTCTGGATCTTTAATCGTAACCTTAACAGGAACTGTCTGACCAATTTCAACATCAACAGATTTCTGATTACTAGGATCATAAGTATAGTTATGATTATAAGGTGGTGGAACTTCAGAATATCCAATTCCTCCCCTTTTAACTGGGGAACGTTGATCACTTACGAGGTGATCAAGTATAGCAGAGGAATTTCTAAATTGCTCAAGCTTTCTATTTAGTTCCACCACTTTCACCTGGTAATCAGCTATCTGTTTATCCCTTTCAGCAATTAGTTTGGTTTTCTCTTCTAACACTTTATAGCTAAGATCAATTACTTGTATTTTTTCAACTAGACTGGCTTTAAGACTTCTGATATCTTTCTCACTAGCTTTTATTTTTACCTTGTAACTGTTTTCTCTAGTTTTAGTGTAATGATGATCTTCTTTTAATGTTTTAAATTGAGCATCCAAACTAACAAACTGATCAGTTATTGTTTTCAATTGTTCAGACAGATTTTCACATTTCGTACAAGGGAGTTTAGGACTTACCTCAGAAAGCTGATCGTTCACTTCTGCCATGTAAGCTTGATTTTCTCCAGTCACTTTCTCACTTTCTGCAGTTTCGATGTTCACCAAATTGGCCTGTTCGAACACTTCCTCAACTTGAAGATTCCAATTATATTCCCCATTCTATCTGGATATCATAGCCTTATTTTCATTACTTCCCCCATTCGGTTGTGTTGGCCTGTTGTGACTACGTTCTACTCGTTCATTTGTGCATTCTTTAGCAAAGTGGCCATTCTGTTGACAGTTATAACACCGAACCTTTGACTTATCAAAACCTGGTCTTTCACCAACGAATTTTCTACCAGTCTTCTTCATAAACCTTTTAACTCTTCTTACTATCATTGCCATCTGCCACTACAGATCCATCTCCTCCAGATCATCAGCATTGATCTGATCATAGTCTTCGTCTAAAGTTGCAGGGTCAACGATTTTACCTTTAATGTAATTTTCGTAAGAAGCAATGAAAGATGCATAGAGAGCAAACTGTTGTTCAGCAGATTTAACACTCATGGGCATCTGAGAGTAGTTGTTGTTCGGAACACTTGAAGAAAAACTACCCTTTGTTGTTTGAGGTTTAGAAGTGTTTGTTCCACCAGCTACGAATCACACATCACCATCCATGTTGAGAGTTACATGACCATCATGAGTTGAGTTAGAGCTCGTGTCTCCCTTTGAGTAGTAAGCAGATGATTCTGACTTCGAACTTGAACTTGAATTAACTTTCGCACCATACATTCCCGGATCCTGAACCTGATCAGTTGGTGTCTCTTTTCGAACCATGTTAAGTTCAAAAGTTCGTAGTTTATTGACTGCTGTTTCCAAGTCAATGTTGGCAAACTCTTTATCTTCTCTCATCAAGACAGTGTATATTTCCCATTTCGGTGGGAGAGCATCAAGAAGTTTTTCTACGATCTCCTCTTCTTTGTAAACAATGGAATAATTGCTGAGTTTGGTCATCAGGTGATAATATCTTGTGATGATATCATCAAGTGATTCATTCTTCAAATACTAGAACACCGAGAATTGGGTTTTGAGTAGCTTAATCTTGGATGCATGTATCCCCACATTACCTTCATATCGGTTTTCAAGCGCTTCCCATAGCTCTCTGGCGGTTTTATATTTCCTGAAGGTGTGAAGAATTTTTTGTGGAAGAGCCATTGTTATCGCAGCATGAGCTTTGCTTTCAGCCTCATACATCTTCTTTTCTTCCTCTTCCATCTTATTGTATTTCTTAATTTGTTCACGACCCTCATACAAAGCCGTTGGTGGAATGTATCCATCTTGAATGCACACCCACATCTTAGCATCTTGATATTTAACATACTGCTCAAACCGATCTTTCCAAGCCACGAAATCGGTTCCCTTAAGCATTTTCGGTGCCTTAGTAGCTGAACTTGCTTCCACCTCCATTTTTACCAGTTCCGTAATATTTATGGAAGTCATCTTTTATAGAAGTACGAAACGAAAACACAAAGAAACCCGAAAAAAATTTTTTAATTTTTTTTTAAACAGTACCAGTAGGCGAAGTTAAACTTAACTTCACTTAAGTCCTAACTTCGCTGATCTTTCAACTTCGCTTTCTTCTCAACTTCGCCAGATTATGCGAAGTTGTGGATAACTTCGCTTAAGTTAAGCGAACTTGTGAGGTAGGCGAAGTTGTTAATAACTTCGCTTAACCTTATATCTTCGCCTAAACCCTACAAACAGTGACGGCAACTTCGCCTGATGAACACAACGTTTTTGCAGGTTTGATTTTGACGTTTTGCGAGGTATGCGAAGGTGTATGGGTTGTTTTTGATGGTGGGAGGTGAGTAGGACACAAAAACTCGGTATATTAACGTAAACTCGTCCCGCGAATAGTCGAACGGAACGATTTCTACACCCGTGTGATAATCCCGAACCACACAATCACGAGCAAACGCTCTGATACCAATTGTAGGTTCCCAGCCGGATCTACACGGAATATCTCGTTCTACGTAGGTGCGGAATCCCTACGTAAGACGATACGAGCGTAGAATCGATATTCGTTAAACACAAGCAAACACACGTTACAATACTCAAAAGACACGTTGTATTGCAACTAGTAACACGTGATACACCGATCACCAATTACACGAATTGAACTAAAAAAACTCTACAAACACTCCGTAGTTAAACGTTTATATCGTACGACAACTTCGCCTAACATGTTTAGGCGAAGTTGTCACTAACTTCGCTTGTTCCACAAGTTCGCCTATATCAGGCGAACTTGTGAGACAAGTTCGCTTAAATCTTAATACAAATCCAAATAACACGATTACAGACACTAGATACTGAACTACTGACATCATGTACCAACAATTCTGCCACTTGGGCATTACACATTAATATTTTTACATCAAAATACAAACTAAAACAAAATTACAAAGATAAACAGAAATCATATAATCATCATTTAGTGTCTTTTCTGCTATCTCCTCCTCCGGCTCCTTGTGTCTGAATTTTCTTTCATCTGTTTGACAAGGGCTGCCTTTTGTTTTATCATATCAAGCTCCACAGCGTCAGAGGAGTCAATTGGGAATTCTGTATCAATTAAGTCTTGGAGATCTTGAGGATGCATAAATTGAAGATCTCCATCATGCCTGATAACTGCAATGGGTATACCCGACTCATTTCTCAAGGAGATTGAGTCGTTGTGCTGATTGTAGGAGATGAAAGTGATTCTTCCATTTTGCTACACCACAGAATTTGGTTCGCGTATCTCCTCCCTCATGGCCAAGCATTCCTTTCAAAGTTTTCCTTTTGCAGTGTGAGCTGCTTGCTTGAGTTTTCCTTTTGCTGGAGTCAAAGAGAGAGAGTTCAAGAGTGTGAACTTCATTAATCCTTTTGTTTCTTTTATCTCTCTCGGCTTGACTCCTTATCTCTCTTCTTCTTTGATCTAGAAATGGGAAGCCCTTTTCAGCTTGTTCCTTAATTAATTTGGAGAGATCGTTTCTTTGTTGCCCGGCCAATGGTCTTCTGTTTTGATTATTATGAAGATCCATTTCGGCCATTTTCTTTAGATGCTCAACTAAGAATTTTCTCAAATCATCTCTGAAAATGATTAGAGTTTCTTCATTATCTTCGGTAATAACCCTTAAGGTCTTTGATCTTTTATTGTAGAAGAGATGTGTGGGCAGATTCAGATTTCGTGGTGGCACAGGCCTCACACTCTCAGACCTTATGGGTGTTCGGCTTGTGCTCCCTAGATGTGTCTTTTGTGTCTTGTCAAGCCCTTCTTCTACATACCATCTCTTTAAGGTTTCATCAGATTGAGTTATCAGTCTTCCCATACTAACACCTTTCTTGTGCAGGGAACCCATCATTTCAGCTCTGACTAATTCCTCCATTCTCCTTCTTTCCTCCTCCATTTTCTTCTCAGTCTCCAAATACATTCTCTGCTCTCTTTTATATATCTCCAATAATTGAGCATGAGGCATTCTATCAAACTCCTCTTTAATCATACCCTTGTCCATTGCTATGTTTTTCAGAGTTTGTATTCTGATTGGGTCTTCAAACCACTCTTTGGTTTTAGCTTCTTTCTTCTTAGATTCCTCTCTCTCCCTTTCCATCTGTGCCTTCAAGTTCTTTTCTCTTTCACGATCAGCAGACAATTTTTGACTTTTGTAGGAGTCTTTAACACTTTGAACTTTCTTTTTCAATTCTTCAAGTGTGAGTTTGATTAATGAATTGTAGTCAAAACCATGGATTTGTAGAAATTGAATTTCTTTGTGTTTAGCCTTCATGGATTCATATTCAGCATCATCACTAGTTCACTTTCTCTTATTTACCTTTTCAACCATGTCAGCGATGTCATCCACAAGGGCTTTCTTGTAAAGTCTATCAATGGAATCAAATGATTGTAGGTTCAGAAATGCAGGCTTATAACCAGCCTTTATCAATTATCCCCTACTGGTTTCCCTTTTTCTCCAACCATCGGCCTCTTTGGCTATGTCCTCCTTTGATAGTCTTTGCAGATACTTCAGGTCATATTCAAGACTCATCAAGTAAGCTTTATCTTCATCCTCTTTCTCAACATCCTTAGATCCCTCTTCATCCTCCTTTTCATCAAACTTTTCATCTAGATTAATTACTTCATCAAGGTTATGAAGTGCCCCAATCATTGGTTCTTCATTACTTACAGATTGAGCCCTTTTCCTTTCTTCAAGTTTGGCAAGTCTTATTTTGTACATCATCACTTTAACAGATTTTTATCTCTTTGATTTAGGTGTTTCGAGCTCAGTTGTTTCTTTTCGTTTCAGTGATTCTTTTGTTTCATGTTCTGGTTCAAAGGATTTAGAAGATTCAGATGGTTCGGATGGGATAGGTGAGGTGGGTTGTGTCATTTCAATTCTGGCTCTTCAATTATAATTTCTTCATCAATCGATTCAGAGGTCTTGGATTCTTCATCACTGATCTCTTCAGTTTCATGAGCATCTTCATCACAAACTTCATTTACTGTTGGCTCAGTTTTGTCTTTCAGCAAGAGTTGGCTTTTCTTCCAATTCTCTTGTCTTTGCTCTTCTTGAGCCCTCCTGGCGGCAGCCACAGTTTCTAATTTATACTCCTCAGAATGTAAGAGAATGTCAAAATATGTTCTGATTATAACCAACTGAGAGATGAACTTTACATACACATTCCATGGCATTTTTGGCGCCTCATCCCTCTTAGGTTCTTCTCTTATTCCCAGACCCAATTCTATTTCACCTTCACTTACATTCTCTGGCTGTGTAGTTTCATTTTCTGTATTAGCATTCTCCGATTCTACAGGCTCAGATTGTGAGGGCTCAGGTTCATCTTGCTCAGACTCAGTTTCCACTGGCTCATTAGTTTGTGTAGGCTCTTTATTCTTAGCATTTTTTTTTGCATTTAATGCCTCCAATGTAGCTTTAATGGCATCATCTGCCTCCTTCATCCTTCTATCATCATCTGTTTCTTTCTTCTTCATTTTGATTAGTGCCTCAATCACTTCTTAAGGAATTTCCTCCTCATCTTCTTGATCCATAGAGTCCAATTCTTCATTCATCATTCTTATAGTTGTTTTGACTGATTCTACTTCAGCTATATCTGGATCAACCACATTGCCTTTTAATAGTATTTCATCACCAGATTGAACTTTATGTTGGGACTTAGGATGTAAATCATCATTTGTTTAGGCAATCCCTTTCCCTTTTTACTTCCTATTTAACTTGTCTTCTTCAGTTTCATCTTCACTGTCATTCTCCCCCTCAACATCAGAATCAACATCCTTATATTCTTAATTTATCATGTTCAGTGCATTTGATGTACCAACTTCTACAACCTCTTCATCCGAGCAGGCATACAGCTCTTCAATCACTTTTAAACCTTCTGCTTCATCAGGTTTCTCCCCCTGTTTTGGTGCATCTGAGGTCTTCTCAACCTCAGAATGCCCCTCTAGGGTTCGAATTTTCAGTGACGCTTCAGTCAATGCAGCTTCTAAAGCTTTGTTCCTTGTTTCCAAAACAGCATTCTTTTCCTTCAGCATGAAATTTTCAAATTCAAGCTTGGCGTTTTAACAAACAATGTCATAAAGATTTGGGCTTGAAGGTGGGTTTTCTTGAGTTGTCTTTGGAGTAGGTTCAAAAGAGGGTTCAGACTCAGCTGTTTCTGGAGATGGAACTTTATAGGGCTCAGGTTCTGTCGGAATTGATTGTGTAGGCTGAGTAGTGGTAGTAGCATGTTTTTCTTGTAAAGGGAAGGATGGTGGGGTTGGAGTATGAGCATCTTGATCAAGTTGGGCAGGTTGGGAAACAGGTGGTGAAGTTGTAATAGGTACAGTTAATGGTGATGTCGGTGGTGAAGGGACATGTGTATCATGAACAGGTTCAGAGTCAGATAGGACAGGATCAGTGGTGCCAGGTGAGGAAGGAACATTGTCATTGACATCATCAAGTTCAATGGAGTCTGTTTCATCATTGTATATCTTAGGTGGTGGTGAGTCTGATGGACTTATCTTATTAATGGTATCAGCAACGTTTGATATGACATTTGCTATAAACACATCATTATCTATAGCCTCGGTAGCTCTGTTTCTCGAACCCTCAATTGGGTCATTTGTTTCTACATTTACCTCCAACTTTGCATCATCTCCTTCCTGAGTAGGTTGCTCAATCATAGGGACATTACCAACAATCTCTTGAGTATCATCATTATTACCCACGGCCATTTCATTATCACCATTCGGACCATTGTCCCCGTCATCATTCTGATCATTATCTCCATCATCATTATTTACATCATCATCCTCTTCGTCATCACTATTGCCAGGAGTTCTAGGCACAACAATAGCACCTAGAGCCAGCACAATCAACCATGGGAGAACATCCCAATCATTATTATCTTCAAACTTGCTTTTTGCATCTTTCATTCTCTTGCAGATATTGGGGTATTGTAATCTCAATATATCCCCTATTCTTTGAAGATCTGGCAATAATCGGTTTATCAAAATCTGCAGGATCCTTGGATACATAAGGAACCTCTAATTTACTTCCTTCTCTGCATTTGACATTAATCCCTGGAAGATAAATCTTGATATATTGAAGGGTTGCTGGTATGAGATCGCTACAGTGAGAGTGCCCAATTCCCTTTCCTTGGTGATAAAGACTGGATGACATGGTGGATTAGAAAGCAGTATATCAGTGGAAAACTCCCCTTTTGGAACTGTCCCTCCTTTACACCTCCTTGATAACCCATAGTCTCTTGAAAGACTCTCAATAATCTGGGGACGGAGTAGCATGGCTGAGCATCAACGTTGTCATTTAATTCCAATGCAGCTCCTATTGAGGCTTCTGTAATCTCAATGTCATGATTTAGGATAGAGGCCTCAGTCCTTTTTCCGTTCACATCATTCATATACGTAGCGGACCCCCAAAAATCCGAGATATGGTTCCTGTAAATGGTGGGGTTCTCTGTAAGAGCTACTCTTAAGTTGGAGTCCCTTAGAAAAGCGATCATGTGTTACAACTCTCTGCTATCATCATTAAGCTCTACTGAGCACACATATTATGCCTCTTTTCGAATTTTAAGGATATCAGTTCTGCAAAGATAATAAAAATATGTCAGTACACAGAGTTGCAAAACTAATATTCGAAGATAGGTAGATGATAATAGCTTCTTCAACAACCTGTTCCGTAGTAATATGCGTACCTGCAAAAAAAAACAAGTAAACAATTAGTTTGTAAATTAATTAGAAACCCTAATTTCAAAATCGGTGTGACGATTATCAAACAATGACGTCTTACCGAAGTCGAAACAGAGCTAATGGCTATATTCGAAGTATAATCGAGCAAGTAAAAGAGTATACGAGCAAACAGGGAAAAGCACGAGCAAGAAGGGTTTGTGTCTAGGTTTAAGAGAAAGAAGAAGAAATATGTGAAAACATTTCTAAGTCCCCCTTTTATACCTAACGTTTGGTGGTACAGTACCTCCTTTTGTCGTCTAGTGCACCACAGTTGTCATTTAATTCAAATTTAATGTACCTCCTATGCTCGAGCATACAGCCAAAAGAACAGTTGTCTCCCACTGTACTCGAGTACACAGTACAACTCTTGCTCGACGTACTTGGAATATAATGCTCCTGAGAACTAGTATACTCGAGACACCATGCTCGAATAGACTTGTGCTCGATGCCATAGCCAAATGTTTAATGATCCTAAGATTACTTGCTCGAGTATTGAGTCATACTCGAGGGATATTGTGCTCGAGTGTATTTGTCAAATTTTACTCAAAAAGAAATATGCATGCCTGAGACACATGTAATCTAACCCTACTCGACAATGCATCATGCTCGAGACACTTAGAAATCCATGATGACAATAACCTATGCTCGAGATGCATTCTTAGCAGTGTTGTAACCTTTGCTCGACTTACTTAGATTACTACAGCTCAATGTGCTCGATGTACCCTCATGCTCGAAAGCCTTAGCAGATTCAATTCTTCCTTTGCCTGTACTCGAACACACAACCTAAGGGTCTAGCATATAAGATTGCTCGAACTACTTAACAAATTGATCCATGAAGTTCTTAAGCTCGAACCCTCATGCCTAAGTGTCTAGTACACTTCTATGCTCGAAACACATAACATCAATTTTCAAATCGAAGCCTGTGCTCGAAAGTAAGATGCATGCTCGAATCTCTTGTAAGCAATTTTTCAGATCATCAGTATGCTCGAAAGTAAGATGCATGCTCGAAACACATAGATGAATCATACAAGTTGTACAGCATACTCGAAGCAATGGTAACACATAAGTAAGCAAAGTTTCTTTGCTCGAAACACTTAATTGATTTTTCAGTTCAGTCTTTGAAATCACAAATCTTATGCCACAAAGTCTGGACATGATCATTCATGTTCTCTGCTTAAATTGCAACTTTTAATAAAAGATAATCATTTCAGAACAGTGAGCTGAACTAAGCACTTTGTTTAAGGTGAAATAAGAGATCAAATTCTAGTTGAATATTCTATTGAAAACAATTTTATAGAAAGATCTCAACATGGGATCAGACTATCTAAGACAAGGTCACACCACTTCATGGTCAGTGTTATTATGACTTGAGTTAGGTTGATAGCAGGTAAGCGTATCATAATTGTCATTGCTTTATGTGATACCTTTACGGTTCAATTAATGAATAAGTTAGGAATGGTTATCACTATATTTTCAGGTTGCTTCTAATCTCTTCTCAAAGCTTATTTAGCTTTCTCCAAATCACCCCGAATTGATTTCGACACCCTGATGCCTTGGTCAAAATTGTTTTTAGTATAGAGAGCAATTTATTTATTTATAAATATATATATATATATATATATATATATATATATATATATATATATTTGTTTAGATAACAGACTATAAGGTTGAACGTTGGACTTACATGTCATCCGGACTTACATGCCTTACATTCAGGGTGTTTAGGACTTATTTGGATGGCCCACCCCTGTAGTTCCCTTAGTGCCCCTTAAGTCATGATATCAGGCAACTTATTTCTTTATACCATTTTTGAGCTTTTTATACTTTTCAATAACTTTCTTTTCTTTTCTTTTCTTTTGATAAATTTGCTATATGGCAACAATTTATATCTGCTCGAATACTTTGTAAATATTTTGTTAAACCAGAGACACCAACAGGCTCGTGTATGATTAGATAATTACCTTTCTGCCTATCATTCGAAGAGATATGCTAGAGAGCATACCTTATCTTCTATTGGTTCACCACATCAGACAAAGCAGATTTAGATTTATATCACATATGACAACTACAGATTATGGAAAGCTACCATACAGTGCCAATGATTGTACTCAAAGCTTTTTAAACTTATAATCCATGAGTTAGTTATCCTAAACAGTTTTCTATCACTTCCCAAAGGTTGGATACTATTTCTATCTAAAAACTTTGAAGCTTCTTTAAAGCTTATAACTAAATAATCTTATCATATCTCTTATGAGATCACCAAAAATAGTGTTGCATAGTTAAAATTATTTCACAATTTCAAAAATCATTTCTATTGAGAAATTCATTTTAAGTACTGATTTTGAAAACCGTGATTTCACTTAAACATATTTAACAAGCACACACTTCACCGATGCAAACGCATTCATTCAGATAGCATAGAACAAACAAATCAACACATAAGTCTGTCGAGCAAGCTTAGAAATTCATCGAGCATACTCGAAGGTCTACCGAGCAACTTTAAATCTATCGTTTCAGTGCTTGTGCTCGAACTACGTAACTGCGTGCTCAAGCAGTAGACTTGTGCTTGGAACACTTAGAAAGTTTTCCATAGCACATGTCCATGCTCGACCAGTAGTAGCGTAACATTTTTGCTCGAATTACTTGAGAAATCTCAAGTATGGTTTGTTTATTCTCGAATAACTTCAAACACACCATGAAACACAGAGTCATGCTCGAAATACTTGGACATTTTTCAAGACAAGAATCTATGCTCGAGCAACTGAGCTATGATATCTGTGCTCGAAAGACTTAGAAAAGTCTTACAAGTACCACTATTTGTGCTCGAGGAGCATCAAGCACAGTACCAAGCACAGAGTTATGCTCGACATACTTAAAACTACAGATATATATCATGCAAGCACAGATCAATGTACCGAAAGCTGTAATTAACAGTTCTTTTAACAAAATTTTCACCCAAAGACAGTCACATACATGATTCATGCAATTTGAATAATCATTTAGGCATAGAAAATCATCATGCAAGCATTCAAAGTGAGTAACTAGGATAATCAGTATGCGCCTCACTTCAGCACACATCCTAAATCAAACTTCATCTGCATTTATCATTCCTAGGCATTTTAACAGAAAATGAAACATGGTTTTATCTAAAAGTTTGGTGAATAAATCAGCCAAATTATCAGATGTGTCTACCCTTTTCATTTCTATTAAACATTTTTCCTGACAGTCCCTAATGAAATGATGTCTAATTTCAATGTGCTTAGTCTTATAATGTTGGACTGGATTCTTAACAATGAACATAGCAGCTGTATTATCAATTAAAATAGGGGTAAGTAAGAAATTCAGACCATAATCCAGCAGTTGATTCTGAATCCATAGAACATGTGCACAGCAGGCAGAAGCAGCAATGTACTCAGCTTCAGCAGTAGAGATTGGCACTGTAGTTTGCTTCTTGCATTGCCAAGACACCAGTCTGTTCCCTAGAAACTGGCATCCTCCAGAGGTTGATTTTCTACTCATGTTGCAACCATCATAGTCACTATATGTGTAGGCCATCAAGTCAAAGGAAAGATTCTTTGGATACCAAATCCCCAAATCTGGTTTTCCCTTTAGATATCTGAAGATCCTCTTAACTGCTAGCATATGTGAGACCATGGGGTAAGCTTGGAATCTAGCACAGACACACACAGCAAACATAATATCTGGCCTAGATGTTGTAACATCCATCAGTGATCCTATCTTGGTCCTATATTCATGCTGGTCCACCAGCTCCCCCTTCTCATCAGGTACCATTTTATCATGAGTGTCCATTGGTGTAGACATTGTCTTGAAGTCTTGGCACTTGAACTTCCTAAGAATCTCTTGAACATACTTTAATTGGTTAATAAAAATTCCATCATCCTTCTGTTGCACCTGAAGTCTAAGGAAGAAATTCATTTCCCCCATTAAGCTCATCTTGTTCTTGGATTTCATTACTTGCTCAAATTCCTTACTCATTTGTTCATTTGTGGAACCAAGATAATGTCATCCACATACACTTGCAACAGCAATAGATCTTTGTTCCATCTTTTGTAGAACAGGGTCTTGTCAGTAGCTCCTCTACAGAAGCCATTTTCCAACAGATGATTTGACAACTCGTCATACCAGGCCCTTGGCGCTTGATGCAGTCCATACAATGCTTTGCTGAGTTTGTAAACCTTCTTGCGATGCACTGGATCTTCAAATCCTGGAGGTTGAGTGACATAAACTTCTTCATCAATCTTTCCATTTAAAAATGCAGACTTCACATCAAGTTGATAGACTTTAATGTTCATTGATGCTGCATATGCCAGAAAGACCCTGATTGCCTCTAGTCTTGCAACTGGAGCAAAAACTTCTTCAAAGTCCACTCCTTCTTCTTGTAAGCATCCTAGAGCCACCAATCTTGCTTTATTCTTGATCACTATCCCCTTTCATCTTTCTTGTTCCTGAACACCCACTTTGTTCCAATAGCGTACTTGCCTCTAGGCTTATCAACTAAGTCCCATACATGTAAGTCTCTGAATTGGGCCAACTCTTCCTGCATAGCTTCTACCCAGCTATTGTCCTTCAAAGCTTGATTGATGTTCTTTGGTTCAACTTAGGATAGAAAGCAGGCATACAGGCAGATGTTTACTTTTTCAGAAGAGCTTCTACTTACTCTCTCATGCAAGTCTCCTATGATATTCTCAACAGGGTGATTTCTTTCAACAGAGGCAGTCTGCACAAATTGTTGTGCACACACTTCTGTCTCAAGATTGGTCATATTGAACTCACCAGTTTCACTTTCAATTCTTTCTTGACTTTCACCAGCTACTTGAATTTTATTAATCTCAGATGATGATGCTTCATTTGACCCAATTTGTAAAGAGTCCAACAAAGACTGAAACATGTCTTCAAACTGATTTATCCCTTCAGGCTGATCAGGTTAATGACTTTGAATTGGTTCACTCTCTACATCACTTGGACCTTCATTAGAAACTTCAACTGTAACATCTTGTTCATTCATCTCAACTTTAGCAACTTCTTGGTTGCTTCTTTCAAAAGTTAAATCCATTTGGATTAGGAGCAACAGATGACCATAGCTTGTCCAGATCAACTTGTTTTTGTTTTCCTTTGTCTTCAAAGCTGGTCCTGTACATCCTGTCATCCATATCTTCATTATAAATTTTGAAAGACTTGATCATTTTCTCCAAGTCAAAAAGCTATTTGGGACCTTCAACATTGTTAAAATGGTTTTCATTGAAAATTATGTCTGATGACTCGATGACAACCATGTGATCCTTCACATAGACGTTGTAAGCCTTTGAATGAGATGAAAATCCCACAAAGAAATATTTCAGGGATTTTGACTTGAATTTGTTCAGATAAACCGTTGTATTCAACAGTGAGCATCTGCATCCAAAGGGCTTTAAGAACTTCACATAGGGCTTTCTTTTGAAGATAACCTCATATGGAGTCTTATTTTGAGCCTTGTTTAGTAGAACCCTGTTCTACACATAACATGCAGTATTGATTGCTTCTGCCCAGAAAGTGACTGGCAGATTTGCATCAGCAATCATGGTCCTTGCAGCTTCAATTAGTGTTTTGTTTCTTCTTTCTGCAATACCATTTTGCTCAAGAATTCAAGGTGCATTGTATTGTTAAAATATCCTCTTAGAAGTGCAGAATTCTTCTATTGTTCCATTCTTGAATTCTGTCCCATTATCACTTCTAATGACTTTGACCTTCCTCTCAAGCTGATTTTCCATTTTCAGCACATAGGTTCTGATCAACTCTGGGGTCTCATCCTTGCTGCCCATAAAGTATACCCAAGTAAATCTTGAGTAATCATCTGTGATAACTAGGCAGTACCACTTCTTTCCAATACTTGGAACACTCACTGGACCAAACAGATCCATGTGAAGTAGTTCCAAAACCTCATCAATGGTGTTTTATCATTTTGCTCTTATGTGAGGATTTCTGTTGTTTCCCTTTAAGGCAAGATGTGCATTTTTCTTCAAGCTTGAATTCTCTTGTGGGAAGGCCAACAAAATGTTCATTTTTCACTAGCTTGTTCATGTTCTTCAAGTTGACATGACACATCTTCCTATGCCGCAGTTTGGTCTCATTTTCAGTGGCTTTGGAAACAAAGCATGAACCACCTCTAGAAGTAGCAATGTTCATTCTTAGCTCATAGAGGTTGCCATTTCTTGGAGCCATTGTCAGGACCGTGAGTCGGGTGAAACCTTAGCAAAGGTTCGACAAGAACACACTGACTCGAATACCCAAAGACCGATTGAATATCCCGGCGGAATCAGGATATCAAACGATTGAGAATGAAGGATTGTGAACAAATACCAAACACAAAACAGTAAATGATAATCAGTAAATGCTATTTCAGAGACAAAGATTCACTATATTTAATGATTCATCAATGGAACACTGAATGGAATGTCTAGGGTTTTGTGTGACGGCGGCGGCTATTGTAAGATGAACAAAATGGAATGTTTTTCGTAATCAGTGCGTGCCAGCCTGTATTCCGTCTCGAAATCTATACCCTAAAGGTATCCTAGGATGTCTATTTATAGACCCTGACATTCCTTCTAGAAGTCCTAGTCATTACATAATGAAAGACAAATCAAATACAAGTGTTACAGTCCTCGAGCAACGTACATACCTTGCTCTAGCAAACTTCCTATACTAGGTATGCTCGGTGAATGTCCTCGAGTAGACTTTACTTGGAATATATTCTCTTTCGAAGAATACATATTCCCTTTGAGTAAGCTTCATTCCTCTTGACTTGTTCAAGCTTTGCTCGAATAAGTCCATCGAGCAAGCTAATTCTTCTTGATGTCTTCAGCTTTTCTTATTCAGCAATCTTTAGCATGCTCGGATGTAAATCTTGCTCGGTAACTGAAGTGTGCTCGAAGTATTTGCTTTGATTCACGTGACATCCTCTTATTGCATCCATGCTCGTCCTCATGTGCTCGATCATCCTGTGCTCGTAACACTTGGCTAGAACTTGTATGATCAAGTTGTTTGTTCGATTGGCAATCCATGCTCGATTGAAGAATACTCTTACTCGTTGAAGTGTAGCTTGCTCGAAGCCTTTAACACTTATAAGAATCAACCATTTAAGGTTCAGAACCTTGCTCGAAGTAGTAAAAATCATGCTCAATTGTCTGGGCTTGCTCGAATTCCATACTTAGCCGTTTCTGAGGAGGTTGAGAAGATTCTAATCTTCCTTGTAGAAAATCCAACCCAACAATCTCCCCCTAGATTGGAATAAGCTCAGATGCACTAAAACATACCTGCATAGAGTTACACATATATCAGATTTCTAGATAAATCATTTAAGAACATGTCATTTCATTACATAATCGGAATTCTGCCACATGGGCATTACAAACTAAAGTTTTTACAACTCAAACAAAATATAAAGATAAACAAAAATAAAAATCAAATCATTCATTAGCTCCATTCTGTTATCTTCTTCCTCTGTTCCTGGCTTCAGCTCTTTCTTTTAGTTTCTTCACATATGCAGCTCTTTGCTTCAGCATGTCAAGTTCTGAGGAGTCAGAGGCATCACTTGGGAATCTTGCATCAATTAAATCTTGTAGGTCTTGAGGATGCATATAATGCAGATCTCCATCCTCCCTTATGACTGCAATAGGTATCCCAGATTGATTTCTCAAAGTGGTCGAATCATCATGTTGATTGTACGTTATGTATGTGATTCTTCCAAATTGTTGTACTCTTGAGTTGGGTTCCTTCATCACTTCTCTCGTAGCCAAGCATTCTTTTAAGGTCTTCCTTTTCTGGTGAGAGCTGCTTGCTAGAGTTCTTTGTTTCTTTGACTCAGAGAGGGAAAGCTCATAAATGTATACTTCACTGATTCTCTTCTTCCTCTTCTCTCTTTCTGCTTGGCTTCTGATCTCTCACTTCTTCTGCTGCAGAAATGTGTTAGGTTCGCTTAAAGGTGTTTTGAAGCCGCTACCAACAGGTATCATCCCCCCAGAACTACGTTTTCTTTTAGGCCTTTCAACAAATCGATACGCCCCAGTAGAGCTACTTTTGCTAAAACCCACGTGGTTTCTTGAAAACTCGCTTTGCCTTAATCATGTGTGTGACTGTTTATTCTGTGTGCTGAAATGATCAACTTCATCATGTGTGTGACTGTGTATTCTGTGGGCTGAAATGATCAATTTAATCATGTGTGTAAATGTTTATTCTGTGTGCTGAAATAATCAATCTGATCATGAGTGTGACTAAATTGTCTGAAACATCTTGATTTGTATTTTTACAGCTATTGATATCTTGACTTGTGTATAGATGATAAATTTCAGGAGTCTAGGTATTTCGAGTATGATTCTGTGCTCAACTGTGTGCTTATTGCTCCTCGAGCAAAGGCATTGGATCTTAAATGTCAACTTCATGGCATTCGAGCACAGAAATCGTAGCTTAGTTGCTTGAGCATGGAAACTTTGAAACTTTGAGTCTAATTCTGCTTGTTTTTTCTAATCTGCTCGAAAGGATTTCGAGTATGCTCAACAGATTACTGAGCATATTTGACTGAATTATGTGCTTTAGCAAGTTGTGTGTAATAGTTCTGAAGTGTCTGCTAATCAATTGTGCTTAAAAGACAACACTGTTTTCAGAATCTAAGCTTAAAAATGACATGTCAAAAGAAATGATTTTGAAACTGTAAAATGTTTTATCATAAGCAACACTGTTTTGGTGATCATACAAGAGAGATGATAACATTATCCAAGTTCCTAATCAGAAGTGAAAATTATTTTTGAAGTGGAGATTGAATCCAACTAATGATGGGAAATGATAGTATATTGTCTAATCTCCTAACTCATGGATTATAGGCTTAAAAGATTTTTGCTCGGTAAAACTGACAATTTGTGTGGCTTCTTCTCATGAGTGTAGTGACCTATGTGATACAAATACTATAATCATGCTAAGTTTGATGTGGTGATTCATTTTAAAACTAAGGTATGTTTCCTTGCACATCTCTCCGAATGATAGGCAGAAAGGCAATTATCCAATCATACACGAGCCTATTTATGTTTTGGTCTAACAAAAACAAGTCCTCAAATTATGAGCAGCTACTAAATAGCTATATATATATGTGTGTGTGTGTGAAAGTTTATCAAAAGAAAATGAAATATGCTTCAAAATAAATAATGATAAATAAATATATCATGACCTTAAGGGGCACTAAGAGAACTACAAGAGTGGGGCATTCAAATAAGTCCTAAACACTCTGAATGTAAGGCATGTAAGTCCGGATGGCTTGTAAGTCCAACGTTCAACCTTATGGTCTGATATCTATGTATCTTATTGATGTGTGTCTAATAACCCTATAAATATGAACCTCACAACTAAGCTTTAATATTAAAACTAAAATCCTAAAACCATATACAACCGGCAGGTGTACCGATCGCAAGTAGTATAGACCTAGGAAGTCCGAGTATCGAACACGTGGACACGTAAGACGCTAACGATTACAAACCCTAGACAAGACCTACCTTAGAATAATATTTAATCGATTTTTGATTTTTACTTACTTAACTGGACTAATTGGACTTACTAACAAAAGTTACCTAAAATAGAAAACTTAACGGAAAACTAACTGTGTTAACTTAGGATGGAGAAAAACGTCTCCCTAGGTCTGAATCAAATTGTAGGCCTAACAAGCTAATGGATTGAATGATATATAGACACCGGTTCCTAAAGATGACACGACTAAGGATCGCTCGGGCTCACTGGATTACCTCTCGGTCTCACTCAACAAGCCTAAACTACTCAAAATCGGCTAAAACGACCAAACCGGGAAACAATTGCTAAGGTGTTCTAATGCTAGATCATCTCTCGGTCTCACCAACACTCGACCCTAATGGCAATGAATACTACACAACCAAGGATAGAGGAACAATTCAACTTAAACCAAAATAGATCAACTAGTCACTCAAAACACCTAAACCTGACAAGAAACAAACTCGCTCTCGCGCAATCCTTATTCTAGCATGCAAAGGCAATGAGACAACCCTAACTTCTTATCACCTCTCGGTCTCAAAAAAGGTGTCTAGCTGCTGTACTTAATCCAATAAATCATGCAACAAAACCCTACGGTTGTACCTACCGCAAACAAACCCTAAACACAAAGTCTAGAATCAAACAATACACCGACCAATCAACACAAAACTAATTAATCAACACACGGGGTTTATGCAATGAATCACTAAAATTTCCAGTCACTAAACACAACCTATTTCATGTCTAAATCAAACTTTACATCAAAAAATTAAGTCTATCAATCAAACAATCCATAAAACCTATCAAACACTAACAAGAATCATCATTCCTAGGTAGAACTAACAAGTTTAGCCGAGAATCATTTTTGGACAGCAGCAAACAATTAATAAACACATCATTAATCTCATACCAAACATCTTAACAATCATCCAATGATCAACAATAATCAATAACAATTCAATCTCTCAATCAATTGCAAAACAAATCAACAATTAAACAAGAAAATCAAAGTGTATGAACAATGAAAAAAGATGTAAGGATATGGATGTTTCCGGGGCTGCTCTTGCTTTCAAAAACGATGGGGATTCAGTCCCGAGGCTTGGTTCTTGTGTCTTCTTCCTTCCCTAGCCGCCACAACCTTCAAACCCTAGCCGAAAAAAGATTTCTCCCTTGCTTCCTTCCTGCTGCCTGCTGCGATCGGATGCTGTCCAGCAGCTCTAGGGTTTTTTAATTTTTTATATTATAATATTATAATAGTATTTGGGCCTCCATGATGCATACGGGTCGGGCCTTGAGCTTTGTCTTGAACTTGTATGCGTAAAAGGCTCATAGAATGCTCGAAAAGTCTCGGTTTTTACCTTTCTTTTACCCAAAACCTGCAAGATTAATAAATGTACGTAAAACCTATCTAAATCGAGTTAAAATATATATAATATAATATAAAACGTATATAAAACTTGCGGAAAATACCTGTGTTTCACAACACATCAAATATCCCCACACTTAAGACTTTTTCGTCCCTGAAAAAAGAATACTACACAGGATCATATCTGAGTTTTACCAATAACTCTTGGTTTTATTTATTTATTATTATTATTAATATATTTTTTTCTTCTTAAAGTATTAGAACAAGTGACCCGTTACCCCTTCCAACTTTCACCTAATAAGCTAGATCAGGTCGATTGCCGGTATTGCTGTCCACTTTAAACCCATGCCCCTAATACTTACCGAGGCAAATAAGGCGTGACAATTCTATTAATTTGTATGACTAAGTGGAACCCACACCTAAAAGCCCTGATGCCACTTCACCAATTCCATTATGGTTTTACCGGGCCGAGCCACCCCAACTTGACTTAAACCTTTTGCCACATGATTAAAACATTTCAACTCAAATACAAACTATAAACTCTAGCTCTCTTTCAAGTGCACGCAATTACAAATGCATCTCTTTTATTTCTTTTTCTGCCTTTTGGCTTTTTGCAATTTTTTTTTTTTTTGTATACTCATAGTACATGGCTTTGCATGAACAGAAACAAATACAAAAGATAAAACAACTAATATATACAGACGATCATGTGACTCGAGGCTTGAGTATGACCCGGCTTTTCATTCCAGTCCTGTCACGAGCTTAGTTAAACAAACAAAACCCCTAAGATGTTTCCCACTATAACCAGGCCATTTAAGAGGTTCAATTAGGTCAACAACCAAACCGCCCTTTCATTCTCAAAGGCTGAGCCTACCGACACACGATTACTGAGTCTAAACAGTTCGGTTACCATACATTACGTGCGGGTCTAATGGGTACTGTTCTTATTTATTATATATATATATATTTTGAAAACACCAAGAAGTTATAAAATAACCACTATTCGGTAATAATATCATCTCCTATTTAACGTAGAGAAACAAATTTCAAGGGACTATTTTTTCAAAATTTTAAATTTTTATTTTTATTTATTTATTTTTATTTTATTATTATTATTATTATTATTATTATTTTTAATAAAATTTCTACAACTAAGTAAAATAAACCCGATCCCCACACTTTGAACAAAATCGTCCTCGATGAGTAAAAGGAAAAGAAATAAAATAAAATAAAAATAAAACATAAAATAAAAATAAAAATAGAGTGTATAAGACTAAAACAAAGAACGGGTTACTCCCATGGTTTGTGTGCAGAATCCTCAATAGCTAAGGAGTAACCAAACGACCGTATAGCATTTCATTCACGGCCGCAACCTCCGGAGGACCTGTTCCAGCACGCCACCATAGCTACCATGCGCATAATATAACCTGCAGAAGCTCAAACTCGCTCGCATGTAGCGGCGTATGCAACGGAAAACAAAAACATAAACAAATAAACATATTTTTGTGTTTTTTTTTTCAATAATGGAACACCCCTTAAATCGACCGACTCGAATGGAGATTGAGTACGAGCGGTTTCATCTTGGAACATCCTGAAATAGACAAAACAAATAAATCAGATAGCACAAACATATAACAAAAATACAAACTCTGCAACTCGGGCAGCCTCCCGAGGGATGCATCCACACGTGTACATCTCGAAGATTGGGTCAAGGTAGAATACCTCGACCGTCTGATAAGTAATCGGCTCGCCAATGTAGTGCATCAGTCCATCGCCGTTCACCATACACGTCCCGCCTTTATCCTTTATTCCAACAGTGCCATTCGGGAAAACCTCAGTAATCATAAAAGGACCTGACCAACGGGATCTCAACTTTCCCGGGAAAAACCTCAACCGGGAATTATACCATAAGACCATATCCCCACACTTAAACTGCTCAATACCCTCTAACTTACGATCTTGCAGTTCCTTTAGCTGCTACTTATAACCATCTGACTGCGCATAAGTACGGTCCCGTAACTCCTCCAACTCAAACAACTGATGAACACGATGATCTCTGGTAGATAACTCAGAATCAAAGGAAGACGACTCAATGTTAGCATCAAGAGGGTGTTCAGTCAAGGCGACCATCTCAACCTCCGGGGTCTCCCTATCTAGGATATGTGTGTATGAGGCGGGGCCTCCACCGGGGTCACTGGAAAACTCCCCCACATGAGTCATGATCGTATCAATGAAGCATACGGATTCATCAGTCGATTTGGGATGCTTAGGTGACTGTCGAACGTCAAACGTGACGTTCTCATCCCTGACTCGAAGGATCAGTTTTCCATCGCGAACGTCGATCAATGCATGTGCGGTGGCAAGAAAAGGTCTGCCCAAAATGAGTGGAACATTATCATCCTCATTCATGTCAAGAATAACGAAGTCCACCGGGAAAATGAACTTACCAATGCGAATGAGCATGTTCTCAACAATCCCACGCGGATACTTCACAGAACGATCAGCAAGCTGGATACTCATCCTGGTAGGCCTCGGTTCGCCTAAACCCAGCTTGCGATACACAGAATACGGCATGAGATTGATACTGGCACGGCACCAAGATCAGCCAGCGCATGAACCACCGTATCATCACTCAAGATGCAGGGAATCGTGAAACTCCCTGGATCGGCCATCTTTTCCAGTAATTTCCGTTGTAAGACAGCAGAACAGCTAGCACTCAATGGGATGGAAGCAACCTCAGCAAGCTTCTCCTTATTCGAAAGGATATCCTTGAGGAACTTCGCGTGTTTAGGCATCTGAGTCAGTGCCTCAAGGAATGGAATGTTAAGGTGAAGCTGCTTCAAAAGATCAAGAAATTTGGAACTCTGCTCCTCATCTCTGTCTCGGCGGAGTCTTCCGGGGTATGGTACTCTGGGCTTGTAGACTCTCGGCGGCTCGCTCGGTAGCTACTGTCTCTCGGCCTGTGCTGAACTCACTGGGCTGCTTCTCCGATGCACCTGGGCCGGTGGAGACTCCATCTGAATCTCCTTATCCACCTGCTCCTCTACAACTACTGCAGGCTCCTCGATGACTCCTCTCTGCTGAATCCCGGGCTCGTCTAGTGCCCCTGCACCGCTCCTTGTTGTCACAGCTTTGGCGAATCCCTTTGGGTTCTGCTCGGTGTTACTTGGTAGTGAACCCTGCGGCCTCTCGTTCAACCTACTCGCTATCTCTCCCATCTGCCGCTCGAGACTCTGAATTGACGCTCCCTGATTCCTCATGAACTGCTCGTGCTCGCGAAACTTCTCATGCGTCTCCTTGTGTCGGGAATCCTCTCGTGACATAAGCTGTGACAGCATCTGTGTTTGTTGCGCCATCGTCTCCTCCAAAGTGGGCTTCTTCTCCCCACTACTCGCTCCCTCACCGGCATCCTGAAATAAACTCTTGCGTTGCTGAAAACCGGACTGGACGCCGCTCCTCCAGTTGGAGTTCTGATTGCCTCTCCATCCCGAATTATAAGAATTGAAAGAATTTGGATTTCGGTTTAGATTTCCTACGAAGTCTACGGCCTCCTCTTGGGAACTGACAGGGCACTGAACGGTATCATGCCCCCCTCTGCAGATCTCACACAACTTGCTCTTCGTCTGCATATCCTTCACCATCTTCGCCAATGCCTCGACCTGTGCCGTCAGTGCGGTGGTGGTGTCCACCGAATGCATGCCTCGTGAGATGGAATCGATGGTCTTACCTCCTCTGGCGGGTGGTCTCTGGTACCCACTCATAGCTAACCCATTGAATAAAGCGATACACTCATCGGGGTCTTTGGTTGTTAACAGATTTCCTCCCGCCGCCATGTCGAGCATACTCTGCGTCGCGTGTCACTCCATTATAGAACTTTTCGATGACCACCCAATCTTGCAAGCCGTGGTTCGGTCACAATGCTAATAGATTCTTGAATCGCTCCCAGGTCTCGTAAAAGTTCTCTGTGTCCTCCATCTGGAAAGAATGTATCTGGTTACGCAAACGAGCGGCCTTAGCCGGAGGATCGTATTTTTCAAGAAATTGGGTCTGCATGGCAGCCCAAGTAGCTATAGAGCCCTGTGGGAGGGACTCGAGCCACAGACTCGCTTGATCAGCGAGTGAAAACGGAAAGACTCGAGCCACAGACTCGTCTTCGGAAACGCCCGCAAGATGGAAAGTGTCGCAAATACGCACGATGCGAGTGAGATGAGATTGCGGGTTCTCATGAAGCAACCCGTGAAACTGAGCAGAGTGAGCAATGGTATTTAGAATGTTCGACGGGATCTGCCAGTTCGTCGCGACTCCAATGACGGGTGGTGCGATGCTGGATCTCGCGCCAGCAATGGCCAGTCAGGCCCGGTCCGCAACTGTCCTCCTCGGTGGTGGAATGTCGCCCATGATCCTATCCCTATCGTCGAGGTCAACGGATGAAGAAGTGGACGAGGGTGAAACGGGACGATGTCTCTCACGAAACTCTCTCTCTGGCTCGGGGAATGCTTCAGTGTCGGGTGGTCCACGAGATCGAGTCTGTCGCATAAAAACTATAATTAGGAATAAGATTATCTAAACTATTCTAACAAATAAGTAAAATAAAACAAAAATAATTACAGGTAGCACAAAAGGTAAGTCCTAACTCGGATTGCTCTCAAAACGCCTAAAACCGTGTCCCCGGCAACGGCGCCAAAAACTTGATGTGTGTCTAATAACCCTATAAATATGAACCTCACAACTAAGCTTTAATACTAAAACGAAAATCCTAAAACCACACACAACCGGCAAGTGTACCGATCGCAGGTAGTTTAGACCTAGGAAGTCCGAGTATCGAACACGTGGACACGTAAGACGTAAACGATTACAAACCCTAGACAAGACCTACCTTAGAATAATATTTAATCGATTTTTGATTTTTACTTACTTAACTGGACTAACTGGACTAACTAACAAAAGTTACCTAAAATAGAAAACTTAACGGAAAACTAACTGTGTTAACTTAGGATGGAGAAAAACGTCTACCTAGGTCTAAATCAAATTGTAGGCCTAACAAACTAATGGATTGAATGATATATAGACATCGGTTCCTAAAGATGACACGACTAAGGATCGCTCAGGCTCACTGGATTGCCTCTCGGTCTCACTCAACAAGCCTAAACTACTCAAAATCGGCTAAAACGACCAAACCGGGAAACAATTGCTAACGTGTTCTAATGCTAGATCACCTCTCGGTCTCACCAACACTTGATCCTAATGGCAATGAATACTACACAACCAAGGATAGAGGAACAATTCAACATAAACCAAAATAGATCAACTAGTCGCTCAAAACACCTAAACCTGACAAGAAACGAACTCGCTCTCGCGCAATCCTTATTCTAGCATGCAAAGGCAATGAGACAACCCTAGCTTCTTATCACCTCTCGGTCTCAAAAAAGGTGTCTAACTGCTGTACTTAATCCAATAAATCATGCAACAAAACCCTACAGTTGTACCTACCGCAAACAAACCCTAAACACAAAGTCTAGAATCAAACAATGCACCGACCAATCAACACAAAACTAATTAATCAACACACGGGGTATATGCAATGAATCACTAAAATTTCCAGTCACTAAACACAACTTATTTCATGTCTAAATCAAACTTTACATCAACAAATTAAGTCTATCAATCAAACACTAACAAGAATCATCATTCCTAGGTAGAACTAACAAGTTTAGCCGAGAATCATTTTTGGACAGCAGCAAACAATTAATAAACACATCATTAATCTCATACCAAACATCTTAACAATCATCCAATGATCAACAATAATCAATAACAATTCAATATCTCAATCAATTGCAAAACAAATCAACAATTAAACAAGAAAATCAAAGTGTATGAACAATGAAAAAAGATGTAAGGATATGGATGTTTCCGGGGCTGCTCTTGCTGCCAAAAACGATGGGGATTCAGTCCCGAGGCTTGGTTCTTGTGTCTTCTTCCTTCCCTAGCCACCACAACCTTCAAACCCTAGCCGAAAAAAGATTTCTCCCTTGCTTCCTTCCTGCTGCCTGCTGCGATCGGCTGCTGTCCAGCAGCTCTAGGGTTTTTTAATTTTTTATATTATAATATTATAATAGTATTTGGGCCTCCATGATGCATACGGGTCGGGCCTTGAGCTTTGTCTTGAACTTGTATGCGTAAAAGGCTCATAGAATGCTTGAAAAGTCCCGGTTTTTACCTTTCTTTTACCCAAAACCTACAAGATTAATAAATGTACGTAAAACCTATCTAAAACGAGTTAAAACATATAAAATATAATATAAAACGTATATAAAACGTACGGAAAATACGTGTGTTTTACAACACATCACTTATTATTAACTAAACTGCTCGGACAAATAAAAATTTTTGACCAACGCATTAGGGGGTTGAACTCAATTCGGGGTGATTAGGAGAAAGCTAAATAAGCTTTGAGAAGAGATAAGGAATAACTAAAGTCTAAAATGTGACCATTCTAAATCAAGCAACTAATTGAATCTTAAGAATATCACAAAAATGCATAAGAATCATTCCCAGAGCATACACCTAGTGTCAGCCTGACTTAAGTTATAATACGCCTGAAAATGAAGTGGTGTGACAGTTATTAGACAATCTGATCTCATGTTGAGATCTTTCCAATGAATTAAAATAACTTTTTGAACTGGATTTTGATCTCTTGTTCACCTCAAACCCAAGCTTGAATAAACGGAATGATTTCATTAACTTGTAATCTTAATTATTGCAAAGTTTGAGTGTGATCTTTGTCTTAACTTCTAGGCAAATGATATTGACTTAACCAATGTTATATGTGTTTGTTCTAAGTATTTTCGAGTATGATCTAGGAATTAGACTATACTTCGAGCTTGCTTTTGATGTGTTTTGTTATCTTTGATCTACTAGCACGAAGATATACTTTGTTATTTTACTAAGTATCTTCGAGCATGATTGCATGAGTAAGTATGATTTCAAGTCTACGACCACGAGAACTGAATGATAGGAAACATCTAAGTGTTTCGAGCAAGGTCTGTGGTAGGTATCTTAGTGAGAGTTTCGAGCTTAGGAGAAATGAATCTATTGCAAGAAATTTTCGAGCACACTAGGGTACCAGATTTGTGAGTTCGAGTACGGGATGAGGAAAGATTTAGTTTGATTTAAGGCTTTCGAGCAAACTGTACTTCGAGCATATTGGGCTATAGATGTCTAAAGCTAAGTTCACACAGGACTGCATCTCGAGCATAGGGAATTGACATGATATATTTCTAAGTATACTCGAGCAAGAATTGTATCATGTCCTTATGTACAGGGGCTTTTATTTTGGCTGTATACTCGAGCAAGGGAGGTACATTTGAATTTGAAATTAAATGACAACTGTCATGTGCTAGACGACAAACCAAGGTACTGTACCACCCAATCGTTAGGTATAAAAAGGGGACTTAGAAAGCTTTTCACACATTTCTCTCTAATTAAACCTAAACGAAAGCCCTCTTGCTCGTGCTATCTCCCTCTTGCTCGCTGGTCTATTATTTCTTAATTTCACTTCGATAATAGCCATTAGCTCTGTTTAGACTTTGGTAAGACATCGTTGTTCGATAATCGTCGCACCGATTTTGAAATTAGGGTTTCCATTTGAACTAATTGACTAACAGTTTACTTGTCTTGCAGGTACGCATATTACTACGGAGCAGGTTATTTGAAGACTCCAATACTCAACTATCTATACTCATAAATTAGTTTTGCAACCATGTGTACTGACAATTTCTTTGTTTATGCAGACCTAATGGCCCTTAAATTCGAAAAGAGGCACAATATGTGTGCTCAATTGGAGCTCGATGATGAAAATATGGAGCTAGAAGTTATGATAAACTTTCTACGAAACTCCAATCTACGAGTGGCTCTGACAGAGAACCCCATTATCTACAAGAACCATCTTACAGATTTCTGGCAGACAGCAACTTATGTCGGTGATGTTAACGGACAGAGAATCGAAGCATCTGTGCTCAACAATGATATTGAAATTACAGAGGCGTCCATTCGAGCTGCTTTGGACTTGAATGACAACGTTGGGGCTTCGCAGTTATACTCGGTTCCTAGGTTACTGCGTATCTTTCACAAGACCATGGGATACCAAGAGATGTCAAGGAAGGTCAATTTCAGAAGGGGAGCTTTCCTTTGGTCTACCGATTTTTGATTCATCATGTAATTCAGTCCCTATCTCCTCGGAGAGGGACTTGGACCTTGCTTAGTAGAGAGCTTGGTTCTCTTACTGTAGCTATACTATATCGACAACCCTTCAACATTTCAAGACTTATTTTTCAAGGGCTGATCTCAAATGCAGAGAAGAATGTTACTCAACGATTTCTGATGTATCCAAGGTTTCTTCAAATCTGAATCAACAGAGCTCTACCTGATATTCGAAGAACAGGTCAGGTTTTGAGGTTGCAAGACCCAAACAACTGCAGGTGCATGAAAGATGCCAAAAGTAAGTTTGTTGATAATAATGACTGGGATATTCTGCCATGGTTGCTTGTTCCAGCACTGGATGCCATTGATGTACCAACAACTCCGGGAAACAATGAAGATGAGGCAGATGTTAATGATGGTAATGATGATGATGATGATGCCGATGGAGGAAATGAGATGGTTATTGACAATGCTGCTGATGCACAGGTTGTAGTTGACGAGACTGTGTCTGAAATTGATCAAGAAGCTCATGAGGAAGTTGATACAGGGGTAAAGGTACATGAGGAAGTGCATGTTGCTGCAACTGTTATTTAACCAAACTCTCCACTTTCTCCAATTCACACTGATAATGCTGACATTCGTTTTTCACCTGCCACAACTGAGCCTTTCCTATCAGATGCTGAACTACCTGCTACATCTCCATTACAAGACATACCTATCCATCCTCAACCTACTACAGAACCAAATGAACCTACTCTCCCAACCCAAATACCTGAACCTTACAAGATCCCATCTCCTGAAACTTCAGAATCTGAACCATTATCTGAACCCCACAATCCAGTCCAAACATGTATGGCATTGTTTTTGAGAATGTAAGACCTGAACTTGAAAATATTTTGTTAAAAGAACAGAATGCTTTCCTGACCTCAAGAAATACTTCACTGGAAGCTGCACTAAATGAGGCTATTTTGAAAATTCGAACCCTAGAGGGGCATTCTGAGGTTGAGAAGACCTCAGATGCACCAAAACAGGGGGAGAATACTGATGTTGTAGAGGCTTTGAAGGGTATTGGTGAATTATATGAAAGCTCTGAGGAAGAAGTGGTTGAAGTTGAATCTTCAAATTCATTAAACATGTTAAATCAAATGTATGAAGATGAAGAGTCGGAGAATGAGGAGGAGGATAAAGAAGAAGAAGAGACTGAAGAAGAAAGGTTGAAAAGAAAAGCTAAAGGCAAAGGGGTTGCAACTAATGAAGATGACTTACATCCCCTGCCTAAACATCCAGTTCAGTCAGAAGACATTTTATTCAAAGAACATGTAGTTGATCCGGATGTAGCTGAAGCTGAGTCTGTAAAAACAGCGATAAATCTAATGAATGAAGAGCTGGAGGCCCTTGAAAGGGAAGAAATGGTTGAAGAAGAAGAGGAGATTCCTCAAGAGGTTATTGAAGCATTGATAAACATGAAAGACAAAGAGGAAGAAGATGAGAAGAGGTTAAGGGAAGCTGATGCAGCAATCAAGGCTCAATTGATGCCTTGAATGAAAGTCTGAATAATGATCAACAAGAAAAAGAACAAGACAAGGCTGCAAAACCTATGATTATTGAGCCTGAAGTGGCTGAAGAGCCTAAAGTGAATAAAGAAGAACTGGGACTGGGACCTGTAATAGATGTAGAAGATGAAACTGTTGAGGTCTCAGCAAGTACAATGGTCAAACTGGTGATAATGAAAGATATAACAATCATACTGAACAATCCAGAAAGACATCATTCGGATATTGTAAAAGCAGCAAAGAAAGCACAACAAGAATTCATCAATATGGGCAGAGAAAGGGAACAAAGAATGAAAGAACAATATGACCTAAATGAGCCCATTATTAAAGAAGTTACTGAAGAACCTGCTGACACACACACACAGTTGAAACTGAAGACGATAAATCTGAGTCAGTTGATGAAGAAATCATCCTAGAAGAACCAAAGGGTATACAACACAAAAATGACTTTTCCACTCCAAGCCAATCTGGTCAGAAAAGAAAATCCTTATCCAAAATTGAAACACCAAAGCCTAAAAGACAAAAATCATTAAACAAATTGGTGTACAAACTAAGGTCAGATATGCTTGAACAGAAAAGGAGAGCACAAACAGAAAGAAGTGAAGAACTCATGATTGATGCTCTTCATGAACTTGAAGAAGAGGTTGATATGGATGTTGAAAATGAGAATGAGGAACGTGTAAAAGAAAGTGAGAAAGCAAATGAAGATAATGAGTATCTTATCAGTTTGGGTTATGATCCACTCTATCTCCAAAAACTATCAAGAGAGGATGTAACAAAAGAAGCTGAGGGTTAGAGAGTAAGGAAAGGAAAAAGGGAAGTTTTGATAAAGGCTGGTCACAAGCCTGCATTCCTTAATCTGCAACCTTTTGATAAGATTGACAGGATATACAAAAGGGCTCTAATAGATGATGTTTCTGTCAACGTAAAGAAAGTGTCCAAAAAGAGTGAAATGGAGAGAGTGACTACTGAGACAGAAGTGAACAAGAAAAGGACTGTGATGAGAGAAAGTGATAAAATAGAATATGAGTCATTGAAGGCAAAACACAATGATATAAAATTCCTTCAGCTGTATGGCTACAGCTACAACTTCTTGATAAATCTCTCTCCTAAAGAACTGAAAAGAAGAATTCAACATATTAAAAACTCTCACAAAGATCAAGCAAGTCGAGAAAAATTTTAAAGAGAGCAGGAGTTAAAAATGAGGTTACAAAAGGAAAATGATGAAGCTGAAAGGAAAAATCAAGAATTAAAGAAGTGGTTTGAGGACCCTCAGAGGGTAGAGATGTTAAAGAGAATTATGATGGAGAAAGGAATGACAGAAGGACAGTTTCAGAACATGCCTCTTGAACAACTAATGGAAATATACAACAGAGAGCAGAAACTGTATCTTGAAACACAAAGAAAGTTGCAGGAAGACAGGATGAGAGCAGAAGAAGAAGTAAGAGCTGAGATGATGAGTGCTCTTCACAGGAAAGAAGTAAAAATGTCAAGGTTAGTGGTGCAAACTGATGAAACATTGAAAAAATGGTATAAGGAGGAGGGGCTTGGTACACAAACAAGGAAAATCCAAGGAAGTACAAGCCGAACCACAAGGCCTGAGTTTGTGAAGTCTGTACCACCAAGAAGTCTAAACCTACCCACGAGCATTTACTTTGAAAGAAGATCCAAGACTTTAAGGGTGGTGACTGAAGATAAAGCAGAACATCTCATCATCTTCAGAGATGATTTGAGAAATTTTACAAAAGAACAACTGACCAAGATGGCTGAGCTGACTTTATATGACAATCAAGTAAGGAGTCAACCATCTGGTCAACTTAGGAATGATCTCTCCAAGTTTCTGAAAGAGCAAGCAGAAAAGGGATTCCCATTTCATTCTCTTTTCCCTTTCTCTGCCCATATTGATGAATTCTTTTTGTGCTTTCTTTGCTGCTTTTACAATATCCGGATGATGTCTTTCTGGATTGTTCAGTATGATTGTTATATCTTTCATTATCACCAGTTTGACCATTGTACTTGCTGAGACCTCAACAGTTTCATCTTCTACATCTATTACAGGTCCCAGTCCCAGTTCTTCTTTATTCACTTCAGGCTCTTCAGCCACTTCAGGCTCAATAATCATAGGTTTTGCAGCCTTGTCTTGTTCTTTTTCTTGTTGATCATTATTCAGACTTTCATTCAAGGCATCAATTGTAGCCTTGATTGCTGCATCAGCTTCCCTTAACCTCCTCTCATCTTCTTCCTCTTTGTCTTTCATGTTTATCAATGCTTCAATAACCTCTTGAGCAATCTCCTCTTCTTCTTCAACCATTTCTTCCCTTTCAAGGGCCTCCAGCTCTTCATTCATTAGATTTATCGCTGTTTTTACAGACTCAGCTTCAGCTACATCCGGATCAACTACATGTTCTTTGAATAAAATGTCTTCTGACTGAACTGGATGTTTAGGCAGGGGATGTAAGTCATCTTCATTAGTTGCAACCCCTTTGCCTTTAGCTTTTCTTTTCAACCTTTCTTCTTCAGTCTCTTCTTCTTCTTTATCCTCCTCCTCATTCTCCGACTCTTCATCATCATACATTTGATTTAACATGTTTGGCACTTGAACTTGGTGAGAATCTCTTGAACATATTTTGATTGATTGATGAAAATTCCATCTGTCTTCTGTTGCACTTGCAGTCCAAGGAAGAAATTCATTTCTCCAATTGAGCTCATTTTGTATTTAGACTTCATCACTTGCTCAAATTCCTTTCACATTTGTTCATTTGTTGAGCCAAAAATGATGTCATCCACATACACTTGCAGCAGTAGCAAATTTTTTCCTTTTCTTTTGTAAAACAAAGTCTTGTCAATGGCCCCTCTGCAGAAACCATGTTCTAACAGATGGTTAGACAGCTCATCATACCAGGCTCTTGGTGCCTGATGTAGTCCATAAAGTGCGTTGCTGAGCTTGTAGACTTTGTTTGGATGAATTGGATCTTCAAATCCAGGAGGTTGAGTGACATAAACTTCTTCATCTATCTTTCCATTCAGAAATGCAGATTTTACATCAAGCTGATAGACTTTAATGTTCATTGATGCTGCATATGCTAGAAAAATCCTGATAGCCTCTAGTCTTGCAACAAGAGCAAATACCTCTTCAAAGTCTACTCCTTCTTCTTGTAGGCACCCTAGAGCTACCAATCTAGCTTTGTTCTTAATCACTATCCCCCTTTCATCCTTCTTGTTTCTAAAGACCCATTTTGTACCAATTGCATACTTGCCTCTGGGCTTGTCCACCAAGTTCCACACATGTAAGTCTCCGAACTGAGCCAATTCCTCCTGCATAGCTTCCACCTAGTTGTTGTTCTTTAAAGCTTGATTGATATTCTTTGGTTCAACTAGGGATAGAAAACAGGCATACAGGCAGATATTTGCTCTTTCAGATGCACTTCTGGTAACTCTTTCATGTAGGTCTCCAATTATGTTCTCTGCAGGGTGATTTCTTTCAACAGAAGTAGTTTGAACAACTGGTGGTTCAAACACTTCTGCTTCTAGATTTGTCATATTCATCTCAGCAGATTCATCATCAGATCTGTCTTGATTTTCAATAGAGTTTTGAACATGATTGAGTTCTGATTTAAATGCCTCATTTCCTCCTAGCTACAATGAGTCAAACAGTGTCTGAAACCTATCTTTGAACTGATACATTTCTTCAGTCTGAGAAGGTTGTTGACTTTGGATGGGCTCACTTTCAATAACACTTGGACCTTCATTTGAGATTTCAACTGCAGCCTCTTGTCCATCTCTCTCTACTTCATCTTCTCCTTGGATGTTTCTTCCAAAGTTAAATCCATTTGCTTCAGGAGCAACTGAGGTCCATAGTTTGTCTAGATCAACTTGTTTTGCTTTTTCTTTTTCTTCAAAGCTGGTTCTGTACATACTATCATCCATGTCTTCACTATAGATTTTAAATGATTTGATCATTTTCTCAAGATCAAATAGCCATTTTGGACCATCAGTATTGTTGAACTGGTTTTCATTGAAGATTATGTCAGATGATTCAATGACCACCATGTGCTCTTTCACATACACTCTATAAGATTCTGAATGAGATGAATAGCCCACAAAGAAACATTCCAGTGATTTGGACTGGAATTTGTTCAAGTAGTCCTTTGTGTTCAAGAGTGAGCATTTACATCCAAAAGGCTTCAAGAACTTCACATAAGGCTTTCTCTGGTAAAGAATTTCATATGGAGTCTTGTTTTGAGCCTTGTTAAGTAGAACCCTGTTCTGCACATAACATGCAGTATTTATTGCTTCTGCCCAGAAGGTAACAGGAAGGTTGGCATCAGCAATCATGGTTCTTGCAGCTTCAATTAAAGTTCTATTTCTCCTTTCTGCAACACCATTTTGTTCAGGGGTTCTAGGAGCACTGTACTGCTGGAAAATACCCTTAGAAGTGCAGAATTCACACATAGTTTCATTCTTGAACTCTGTCCCATTGTCACTTCTAATTACCTTCACTTTCCTATCAAGTTGATTTTCCATCTTGAGTACACAGGATTTGATCAGGTTTGGGGTTTCATCCTTGTTGCCCATGAAATATACCCAAGTGAATCTTGAAAAATCATCAGTCATCACTAGGCAGTATCTCTTCTTTCCAATACTTGGAACACTCACTGGACCAAACAAGTCCATGTGAAGTAATTCCAAGACCTCATCTATTGTGTTTATCAGTTTGCTCTTGTGTGAGGATTTGTGTTGTTTTCCTTTTAGGCAAGATGTGCATTTTTCTTCTAGCTTGAACTCTCTTGTGGGAAGGCCAACAACATGTTCACCTTTCACTAGTTTTTTCATGTTCTTCAAATTTACATGACACATCTTCCTATGCCATAGCACTGTTTCATTCTCAGTTGCCTTTGATACAAAGCATGAACCACCTCTTGATAATGCAGTATTCATTCTCAGTTCATAGAGGTTGCCGTTTCTTGGAGCAATCAGCATAATCATTTCGGTTGGAATCACAAACTCTGGCTTCAAAATCAGGCAATGTTCATCATTGAAGGCAACCTTGTATCCCTTGTCACATACTTGAGAAATGCTCAGCAAATTGTATTGTAGTCCTTCAACATGTAGAACATTCTCAAAGGATACTTTGCCATTTGTGAGTGTTCCCTTTCCAACAATTTTTCCTCCATTTTCATCACTCCCAAATGCAACTGGTCCCTCATATTTCTTCACATAATTAATCAATGCAGTCTCGTCACTTGTCATGTGCCTTGAATATCCACTGTCCATATACCATATATCATTGCTACTCATGGACTGTTCCTGCACACACACAAAAGGAATCAGTTTGATTCTGAGTTACAAACTCCATCAGTTTGTAATTCAGAGATAGTAAAGGATGCATCAGAATTAGGGATTGGAATAGGTGGTGGATCTTCATACACGACTTCACAATCCTCATCAGTGTCGGACTCTGATCCAGAGTACACAGCAGACACTTTAATGCTACTATCAACTTCCTCAATCACCTTATCCTTCCGTTCTTCTACTTCCTTCTTTGTCTTCCACTTGAATCCTCTTGGTTCAAATCCTTGTTTTAACAGAAACTTCTCATCACCATTCAGAACACCTGGTCTCCTCTTGGCTTTCTCTTCATTTGGTGACCTTCTGTTCTTGTCTGTTGTTGTCAGGATTTGGTCATTTTCTTTGATCTTCAAAATTGTTTTGAGCCTTTGTTCCAACATAGGCTGATGGTTCTTATCTTCAGATGGGTTTTTATTTCCATTCAAGTATCTCTCATACATTTCTTTGTAGCTTTTCATGTCATAGCCACTAACCACATTTGGAATTTCAAAAATATCCTCAAGAATCCAGCAAGAGTCAGTGTGATGCCCATATGCATCACATTTCTTGCAGAATACTTTAGCAAAGCTTCCCAAACCTTCAGGAAATTTCTTGTCCTTGATCTTGTCCCTTGGTTTAGGGAAGTCAGATCCTAAAGATGTCTTTGGATTCAAAGTGTTGGAGAAATCCATCTTGATTGGCTTGTTGAGATCAATTTCTTGTGGATATTTTTCCTTGACAAAAACAATTTTCTTCAGCTTGGATGGCATTCTTGAAGAGCCTCCCTCTTGTTCTTTTGAATATCTTCTTCTTGGAGCATAATCCACATCACCAACATCAAATAATTCATGATTAGAAAAGACTGGGTAGATTGGTGGATGACTCTGATCATAAGAGGATTTAATTGGTTGTTCTGTTCTCTTCTTGATGACTGGCTGTGATTCTGTTCTCTTCTTAATAACTGGCTGTGGTCTAGCACATATATCAAATGGAACATGCTCTCTTCTCATTCTCTCGTGGTGCTTTCTTACCTTTGATGTCATAGGTGGCAGAAGAGGAATTTTGTCACTTTTCTTCTTATTTGTTCTTTTCTTCTTCTTCTCCTTTGATGACTTAGAGTTTCCACAGCTACAATTGCTTTCTTCACTGGAGTATTCACTCCACTTCTTTTTCTCTCCTTGAAGCTGTTCACCAATCACAGTTTCTTGCTTATCAGTCTGTTTCATCACAAATTCTGCATCCTGATCTACAATCACATCATCATACTGCTTGATAAATTCAGGCTTATCATCAAACACATTTTTGAACTGTTTGAGATACTCACTTCTGCTCTCTTTATCAACTTTTAATGGGTAACTGTCACAGAATGGTGGTGGTACCTTCTTGTACTTCTCTTCCTCTGTCATTTTTTCAATATAACCAACAATGTTTCCTGTAGAGACAAGGTTTTTCAAAAACTCCATTTCAATCAACAACTATTCATTCTTGAGTTTTTCTTCAGCAAACATTTTCTTTAGTCCTTCTATCTCAATTCTCATTCTGGATTGAGCTTGATATGTTACCATACAATCATCCTCCAATCCCTTGATTTGACTTTCATATGTAGCCTCACTAGCCTCATACACATTCAGAAAGACATCCTTCCTTCCACATTCAGTTTTCCATTTTCCAACCTCCTGATTTAATTCATCAATTGTAGCAAGAAGATCAGAAATAGAAGTATCATAATGTACCTGAGTGTTGGAAGACTCAGCCTTGTCATGAATTTTGGCCATGAATGCAACATTTGCTTTCTCCATTTCTGCAGCATGATTACTCCAGTCAAACTCTCCATCCTGAGCCACCCTTGTAATAGCTACATTCCCTTGATCCCTTTGCTGGCTCACAACATTTTGAGATGGTTTGTTTTGATTTGTGTGAACCTGCATCTGATTATTTCTCTGAGGTTGAAAGGTTTGTTGTTGGTTTCTGTTTTGGTGTTGATATGGGTTCTAGTTGGGGATTTGAGTTCTTTGCTGGAAGTTTTGGTTTTGATTTTGGTAGAATTGAGTCTGGTTCAATTGGTTTCCAGCTTGTTTAGGAAAATTACACTCTCTTGCAAAGCGACCAGGTTGTTGACAGTTGTAGCAAATGGCCTTAGATTTATCAAATCCAATTCTCTTATTAGGTCTATTGAAACTTTTCCTACCAGTCCTGTTGTATAATCTTTTGCTTCTTACTACCAGCATGGCTGCCTGCCACTTGATATCCATATCTTCCAAGTCATCAGCATCAATTTGTTCAAGATCTTCCTGCACAATGCTTGTATTGATGAGATTTTTTGCTACAAAGGCATGATACGAATCAGTGAACATTGAAAACAGGGCTTGATAATCTGTTCCATTGGCATTGTTGTGTAGGAAAGCAGATTGTCCACCAGCAGCAGATGGAGCCTCATCCTCAATCAATTGGACGTTAAATCTTGACTGTCCACTGCAGTTTGAGCCTGTGTCTGATGGTTCTTCAATGATTGGTTGATGAGATTTGATTGTGAGGTTTCCCATCGGTGCTACTAGAGCATTGCTTATTTGAAAACTGGGTTTATCCTCCTTAACCATGTGATTCTCAATCATTTCATGCTCAGCAACCTTAAGAAAGGCAATCACATCATCCAGTTTGAAGCTAGGAAAACTTGCCTTTTCCTTAACAAACTTGCTTGCAGTGTACCATTCGCCATATAAAGATGACAGAAGCTACTTGTTAAGCTCAAAATCGGAAATCTGCAAATCTGTGGTCCTAATTTCATTCACAATGGTCATGAACCTTTGTAACACTGACTTCAACCTTTCTCCTTCTTTAAACTTAAATCTGTCCAACTGCTGCTTCAGTCGATCTTTCTTAATATCTCTCAATTCAGTGTTTCCTTCAAACATTTCAATCGCTGCATCATACTTATCCTTTGCGGTTTTATGATGATTTACAGTGGTTAAAATTTCCCATGAAAGCCCCAACTTCAGCATTGACAGTGCTTTATCATCCCTCTTTTTCATTCTCAAATCGACCGCAACGTTGTTGTTTGGAGCTGCTGAAGGAACATAGTTCCCTTCAGTGATAGCCATCCAAAGTTCCGGGTCGTTATAGTTCACTGCAGCTTCAAATAGCACTTTCCATTTTATGAAGTTCTCTTGTCCAAGCAGCCTTGGAATCTTGTTGGTTGATACTTCCTGGTCTTCCATTTCACCAGATCTGAGTTTTTCAGTAGCACAGAACAGTGAATCTTCAAGCTTCTTCACAAACCCTCAGTCCCGTGGTCTTCAGTGAGCTTACTCAAGCTCTGGTACCACTTGTCAGGACCGTGAGTCGGATGAAACCTTAGCAAATGTTCGACAAGAACACACCGACTCGAATACCCAAAGACCGATTGAATATCCCGGCGGAATCAGGATATCCAATGATTGAGAATGAAGGATTATGAACAAATATCAAACACAAAACAGTAAATGCTATTTGAGAGACAAAGATTCACTATATTTAATGATTCATCAATGGAACAGTGAATGGAATGTCTAGGGTTTTGTGTGACGACGGCGGCTATTGTACGATGAACAAAATGGAATGTTTTTCGTAATCAGTGTGTGCCAGCCTGTATTCCGTCTTGAAATCCGTACCCTAGGACGTCTATTTATAGACCCTAACATTCCTTCTAGAAGTCCTAGTCATTACATAATGAAAGACAAATCAAATACAAGTGTTACAGTCCTCGAGCAAGGTACATACCTTGCTCGAGCAAACTTCCTATACTAGGTGTGCTCGATGAATGTCCTCGAGCAGACTTTACTTGGAATATATTCTCTTTCGAAGAATACATATTCCCTTTAAGTGAGCTTCATTCCTCTTGACTTGTTCAAGCTTTGCTCGAATAAGTCCATCGAGCAAGCTCATTCTTCTTGATGTCTTCAGCTTTTCTTATTCAGCAATCTTTAGCATGCTCGGATGTAAATCTTGCTCGGTAACTGAACTGTGCTCGAAGTCTTTGCTTTGATTCACGTGACATCCTCTTATTGCATCCATGCTCGTCCCCATGTGCTCGATCATCCTGTGCTAGTAACACTTGGCTAGAACTTGTATGATCAAGCTGTTTGCTCGATTGGAAATCCATGCTCGATTGAAGAATACTCTTGCTCGTTGAAGTGTAGCTTGCTCGAAGCCTTTAACACTTAGAAGAATCAACCATTTAAGGTTCAGAACCTTGCTCGAAGTAGTAAAAACCATGCTCGATTGTCTGGGCTTGCTCGAATTCCATACTTAGCCGTTTCTGAGGAGGTTGAGAAGATTCCAATCTTCTTTGTAGAAAATCCAACCCAACAGCCATCATCATGATCATCTCAGTTGGAATCACAAACTCAGGCTTCAGAATTAGGCAGTGTTCATCATTGAAGGCCACCTTGTACCCTTTGTCACAAACATGAGAAATGCTGAGTAGATTGCATTGTAGTCCTTCAATATGCAGCACATTCTCAAAGGATACCTTGCCATTTGTGAGTGTTCCTCTTCCAACAATCTTCCCTCCATTTTCATCACTCCCAAAAGCAACTGGCCTTTCATACTTCTTTTCATAATTGATAAGAGCACTCTTGTCACATGTCATGTACCTGGAACATCCACTGTCCATGTACCATAAGTCATTACTATTCAAGGACTATTCCAGCACATACACACAAAAAGGAATCAGTTGGATTATGAGTTACAAACTGTATCAGCTTGTAATTCATTTTTAGGTGAAGATTCATCAGGAATTGGAATTGGAACTGGAAGTGGGTCTTCATAGACAACTTCACATTCTTCTTCTGATTCTCTGACCCAACCTTCACAACTTGTGATATGATTAGATTCTCAGTTCGCTCAATGACATAGTCTTTCTTTTCAGTCAACTCCTTCTTAGTCTTCCATTTAAATCCTCTTGGTTCATAACCCTGCTTCATCAGGAACTTTTCATCCCCATTGAGAACACTAGGTCTAATCTTTGCCTTTCCTTTATCAGTTGACCTATTGTTCTTTGCAGGTTTTCTTGATACCTTTGTATCATCCTTGATTTTCAACACTTGCTTCAGTCTCTTTTCCAAGACTGATCTATTCTTTTCATCACTTAAACTTTTCTTCTCTTCATTCAGGTATCTTTGATACATCTCCTTGTATCTTTTCATGTTAAATCCACAGATCACATCAGGAACCACAAACTCTTCCTCTTCAAACCAGCAAGAGTCAGTGTGATGACCATAGGCATCACACTTCTTGCACCAGGCCTTGGCATAGCTCCCCATATCTTCAAGCAATTGCTTGTCTTTAATTCTGTCACTTGGTTTGGGGAAATTAAATCCTAGGGATTTTTTTGGACATAGAGAGTTGCTGAAGTCCATTTTGATTGGTTTGTTTATATCAGGTTCCAGATGATATTTTTCTTTAACAAACATTATTGGCTTCAGCTTGGATGCGGTTCTTGAACAGCTTCCTCCTTCTTCTGCCACAAATCTTCTCATTGAAACATACTCTACATCTACAATGTCAAATAATTCATGATTTGATAAAACTGGATATATTGGAGGATGGGACTAATCAAAAGAAGATTTCATTCCTTCTTCACTTCTTCTTTTGATTTCTGGCTGTGGTCTTGCACAAATGTCAAACACCACATGTTCTTTTCTTATCTTTTCATAGTGCCTCTTCAACTTTGGAGTCATCTTTGGAAGAAGGGGAATCTTTTCACTTTTTTCTTGCTTGACACCTTTTTCTTCTTGCCCTTAGATGATTTTGTGCTGCCACAACTGCAGTTACTTTCTTCACTGGAGTATTCACTCCATTTCTTTTTCTCACTTTCCTTTTTATCATTCTTCTTCATCTCTGGTTCCTCATTTTGTTTCACTGCAAAGTCTCCATTCTCATCCACAATCACATCATCATGCAGGTTTACAAACTCAGCTTTATCATCAAACACATTCTTGAATTGTTTCAGATATTCATTCCTGCTTTCCTGGTCTACTTTCAGTGGGTAGCTGTCACAGAAAGATGGTGGCACCTTTTTGTACTTCTCTTCCTCTGCCATTTTATCCACAAAATACACTATATTTCCAGTAGACACAAGGTTCTTCAAGAATTCCATTTGAATCAACAAATCAGCATTTTTCAATTTCTCTTCAGCATACAATTTTTTCAAACCCTCAATTTCAACTGTCATTTTAGATTGGGTTTTGTATGCCTGCATACAGTCTTCTTCAAGCCCCTTGATTTGATTCTTATAAGTTGCTTCACTGGCTTCATACACATTGAAGAATGCTTCCTTTCTTCCACAATCATTTTTCCATTTTCCAACTTCCTGATTGAGTTCATCAATTGTAATAAGAAGATCAGAAATTGAAATGTCAGAATGTACCTACACATTAGAAGATTCTGGCATGTCCTGCACTTTGGCCATAAAGGCAACATTCGCCTTCTCAATCTCAGTTGTGTGGTTACTCCAATCAAACTCCCTATCCTAAGGCACCCTTGTTACTGCAACGTTCCCTTGATCTCTAACCTGATTCACATTGTTCTGATTGACTCTGTTCTGATTAGTGTGAATCTGCAGTTGGTTATTTCTTTGGGGTTGAAGGGTCTGTTGCTGAGGTCTGTTTTGAATTTGATAGGGGTTTTGGTTGGTGATCTGATATCTTTGATGCTGGAAGTTCTGATTCTGATTTTGATAAAATTGATTCTGATTTACTTGGTTACCAACTTTCTTGGGCATGTTGCACTCCCTTGCAAAGTGTCCTGGTTGTTGACAATTGTAGCAGATTGCTTTAGATTTGTCAAAAACTGTTCTCTCGTTCAGTCCATTGAAGCTTGATCTTCCGGTTCGGTTGTATAATCTCTTGCTTCTTACAGCCAACACGGTTGCTTGCCACTTTATGTCAATATCCTCTAAATCATCAGCATCTATTTGTTTGAGATCTTCCTGCACAATGCTTTTGTTTATTAGATTCTTGGCCATAAAGGCATGATATGACTCAGTAAACATGGAGAACAAAGCTTGGTAGTCTGTTCCTTGGTTTGTGTTGTTTTGCACATATGTTGACTGACCACTTGCTGTTGAGGCCACATCATCTTCTATTAGCTGAACATTAAATCTTGGTTGACCACCACAAGTTGAATTCGTCTCAGATGGCTCTTTAATAATAGGTTGCTGATTTTTGATTGAGAGATTTCCTATAGGAGCTACTAGAGCATTGTTCACTTGAAAACTTGGTTTATCTTCTCTAATCATGTGGTTTTCTATCATCTCATGTTGTGCAGCCTTGAGGAATGCAATTACATCATCCAACTTAAAGTTGAGGAAACTCACCTTTTCCTTGATAAATTTGCTGGCTGTGTACCACTCACCAGACAAAAATGATAACAGCTTCTTGTTTTGCTCGAAATCAGAGATCTGCAGATTAGTTGTTCTTATGTCATTAAAAGTCATCATGAACCTTTGCAGGACTGATTTCAGTCTTTCTCCATCTTTAAACTTGAACCTACCAAGCTGTTGCTTCAGTCTATCCTTCTTGATATCTCTCAGTTCAGTATTCCCTTCAAACATATCAATAACTGCATCATACATTGATAGTTGACGGTTGTCAGTATCTCCCAAAACAGACCTAACTTTAGCATACACAGAGCCTTATCGTCTCTTTTCTTCATTTTTAACTCAACGGTGGCATTTTTGTTCGGAGCTGTTGAAGGAACATAGTTTCCGTCAGTGATAGAAGTCCAAAGTTATGGGTAGTTGTAGTTTACAGCGGCTTCGAAGAGTACTTTCCATTTGATGAAAGTTTCTTGTCCAAGCAGCCGAGGATTCTTGTTGGTAGAGACTTCTTGGTCTTCCATTTTAGCAGATTTGGGATTTGCAGCAGTGAAACAGAGTAAAGCTTCAAGCTTTTTCACAAACCTTCAGTCCCGTGGCCTTCAGCGAGCTTCCACAGCTCTGATACCACTTGTCAGGACCGTGAGTCGAGTAAAACCTTAGAGAAAGGTTAACAAGAACACGACGACTCTATAACCCAAAGGCCTATTGAGTATCCCGGCGGAATCAAGATATCCAATGAGTGGGAACGAAGGTGTGATATATCGGACACGAAACAATAACAAATAATCAATAAGAACCCAATCAAAGACAAAGATTCACTGCATTTAATATATCATTTAATACAACAGTGAAAGGAATGTCTAGGGTTTCGTGTATGACGGCGGCGGCGGTTGTACGAGGAAACAAATAGAATATTCTTTTGGAATGTTTCTCGTATTATATGCGTCGCTATCCGTGTCCTAAATGGAAACCTAGGACCCTATTTATAGACCCTGACATTCCTTCTAGAAGTTCCTAATCATTACATAATGAAAGACAAAATAATACAAGTGTTGAGTCCTCAAGCTAGGTAACAATCTTGCTCGAGCAGACTCACTACACTAGGTATGCTTGGTGAGTGTCTTCGAGCATACTTTACTTAGAATATCTTCAGTGAAGATATTCTCCTCCAGCAAGCTTCATTCCTCTTGACCAAGCCTCGCTTTGCTCGAACTAGTCCATCGAGCAAGCTCATTCTTCTTGATGTCTTCAGTTTTGTCCTTAAACTTATTGAGCAATCTTTAGCATGCTCGAATGTAAATCTTGCTTGTGGAACTGAACTGTGCTCTAATTCCTTGCTTTGATCATGTGACATCTTCTTATTGCATCCATGCTTGTCCCCATGTGCTCGACCATCCTGTGCTCGTAACACTTGGTTAAAACTTGTATGATCAAGCTGTTTGCTCGATTAGCATTCCATGCTTGATAGAAGAATACTCTTGCTCGTTGAAGTGTAGCTTGCTCGAAGCCTTAACACTTAGAATAATCAACCATTTAAGGTTCTGAAGAGCTTGCTCAAAGTAGTAAAACCATGCTCGATCGTCTAGGCTTGCTCGAAGTCCATACTTAGCCGTTTTCTGAGGTGATTGAGAAGATTCCAATCTTCCGTATCAAAAATTCGACCAAACAGACCGGGAATCATCCACAACGATTTTTTCGTTAAAAGGCAAACCTTTTTCAACTGTGGTATTCCCGATCACATTGCTAGAAATTGTTAACGTCTCCCATATGTTCCATATTACAGACGCCATCAGAGGACTGCGCCTCAAAATACCTACAAGAACTTTAACTCAAATAAGACGAGCTATTATAAGGTAAAGCCCACTAATTGTGATTGGAGGAGAAACAAGGCTGATAGGCCAAATTCACATCAGACCAAGCATATTACGGTTCAAAAGTGGAACAGAAACATGGCTTCGGCTCCGAGACCCACGTGGGACTCAGAATAGAAATCGTTGTTAAGTTGGATTTTTGATAACGAAGATTGGAGTCTTCTCAACCTCCTTTGGAAACGGCTAAGTATGGACTTCAAGCAAGCCTAGACGATTGAGCATTGTTTTACTACTTCGAGCAAGGTCCTCAGAACCTTAAATCGTTGATTCTTCTAAGTGTTAAGGCTTCGAGCAAGAGTATTCTTCTATCGAGCATGGATTGCCAATCGAGCAAACAGCTTGATCATACAGGTTTTAACCAAGTGTTATGAGCACAGGATGATCGAGCACATTGTAACGCCCGTTAAATTTTGTAATTTTCATTAAAGAAGAATCAAGCCTTGTAGATTTTGTACTTTTAACCGAGACCGAGTTGGCGTCCTTAAGGGACCTCCTAACTATGCCCGAAAGCCGTGTTATCTAACCTTTGGCGCAAGACATCATGTTTTACAAGTTAAAAGGGCCAAAGCGTAACATTATTATAACAAAACCCTAACTAGTTTCTTCCTCCCTTAGTTAGCCAATCGCAACCTTGCAGCCATCACCACCTCGATTTTTGTGCACCTCCGGCCATGTCCAGCCATCCCGAGTCTAATCCAAGGTCGGTTTTATGATTCCCCATATCTTTTACACCTTAATTGATCATATTAACGCGCTTATTGGTCGTTAAGGTTGAGTTTTGATGATAACAGTTTGCTGACAGATTTGTATACGTTTATTGTAGGGTCTGTAACGCAATGATAATCCATTGTTTTTGACGTATTCTTCTTTCCATGATGTTCTACTTTGAGTCTAGTTTCCAGAAAGGTATATTATGTTATTTTTGGACAAGATTTGAATGGTTTTTATGAATTTATAACATCGAGTGTCAAAGCTGATGCGGGATGATGGATTATGGTCTGTCTTCCCGACATCATAACTCTTTTTCAACAAGTCCAAATTAGTTGGTTCCACTTCTGGAACTTATTATTTTATGTTAATGAATAAAACCGTTTTATTGCGCACTGAAATAGCTGCACGTACCTTTCTGTGTTGGAGGAATTTTTATGATTTTTGTGTTCACTAGAAAAATATAATAATAATATTATTAAAAACCTAAGACATTTCTCAAAGTCTGGTAAAAATTTAATAATTTAATTCCATGGTTTTCCTATGTAATAAAATGCATCTATGCATGCTAAAATCTGCATGTTATATTCGTTATTGATCGATAAGTTCGTTTTAGGCTTAACCGGTGGCTGCCCTTTCTCGCATCTTTTGGGGCTGTTATAATTGAAGTTCGTGCTCCGTCCTCTTCTTAGGTATGTCTAGTGAAATATACTTTAGTATCATGAGTTTTGGCATTCGTTAGATTGGTCAACTGTTGATGAAGTGAAAACTAGGATTCGGTTGACTAGTTTGTGAGTTGTTGTTTTTAGCGCATTGTTTGATGGAATTGAAAACGAATTCGAATATTGTAGACTCGGCATGATATGTTGGCTGTGAAAAACTGTTTTTTTTTAGTATTTGGGGTGAATTGGTTGTCGGTTACTTGAACGGGTCGGTACAGCGCAAATTCACGTTTATTGGTAATTTGTGCATCGTTCTTGCGAATTACCAACCCATTCAACTCGTGTAGCGTCGTGTGGACTTGTTCGCTGTAATTTTACTAAATTTGGTCCACACGGGGCTGAGTCGGTATCTAAGTGCATAAACAACCCGTTAGCGCGCGTATTCGATAAAGTTACCAACTTTCGAGGGTAAATTGGGAACCCTTTGTCCCCGGGATTAACTAAGGGTGGTTTTGGTAAATACATGGCCTCGGGGGCTGATGTAATTGAATGTGGTAATGTCAAGGCCCAATCAAATCATGTTAGAACATCTCGTAGGATAAACGGGTCGGTACGTTTAGTTAGTAATCTTTGTGTGCAATCCGACAGACTTGTAAACTGTGGATTGGCTTTGAGGTTCTCAAACCATTTGGTATTTGTGTGGCTCATCTCAGGTGAGTTCATGATGCCCCTTTTTAATCTTTTTCCGTTTTGGGCTAGCATACACACCGTATGACAATTTTACCCGATTTTACTGGTTACAACTAATTGGATGGTAGTACATAGCCTTAGTAGTATTCGTGCATTTATAAAACTATGAGTGGATTGTGTTCTATGCCTTAGGATATTTTAGACCCATTTATGGTCACATATTCCTTAAAGTTATACATATTACTTGTGCTCTAAGCTCGAGTTTGCTACTAGGCTTAGAATTGAATGCCTAAATTATCCATTATTTATGGATTGTATGTGGTGATATTGTTGGTTGAATGTTTGAATTAGATGTTTGTATGTGTGTATGTGAATATGTATGTGATGGTAAACTGTGACCAAGTCAAATATATTAATCGGGGAGGACCCGGAGTGAGAAGGCCCGTGTTGCATGTTTATGACCCGGCAGGTCAAATATATTACTTGGGGAAGACCTGGGGTGAGGAGGCCCGCCGTTCTATAAACCGTGGTCGGGTCAAATATATTACTTAGGGAAGACTCGGGGTGAGGAGGCCCGTATCATGTGTTTGGTATGTTAAACCGCGACCGAGTCAAATATATTACTTGGGGATGACCCGGGGTGAGGAGGCTCATGTTGTGTGATTTTGTTTTATTAAACTATGACCGAGTTAAATATATTACTTGGGGATGACCCAGGGTGAGGAGGCTCGTGTTACATGATTTTAACGGTTTTGTTAAACCGCGGCTGGGTCAAATATATTACTCGGGGAAGACCCGGGGTGAGGAGGCCCATGCTGCGTGAAAAGATGTTTAATGTTTTAATTACTTATGATTTGGTTAAGAAAAGCTATTTATGATTTTATGGCCTCATGATTTTCCTCTACATTCCATACTCATGGAATTTAAATTTTTAATGAATGTCGTTTATGAAAACTTGAACTCACTCAGCTCAAGCTGACTTTGTGTGTATGTTAGTTTGACTTTCAGGTTAAGGATTGGAGGTTATTGCTTGGACGTGCTGGAGACTACTCGGAAGGTTGAAGACATTTCTGGTCAAGGATTTCAAATAAAACGGATATTTTATTTACATTTGATTTTGGACACTTGTACCCGTGTTTGGGATTTTTAATACTTAAACTTTTTCCGCTGTTATTTACTCTGAACTGGTTTTAAATACAAAGAATTGTTTGGTTTTAAATTTTTGTGAAATTGTGGATGTGATGACCAACTGTAGGATTCCCGGGTTTTGGGGTCTTACACACATGGGGACAAGCATGGATGCAATAAGAAGATGTCACGTGATTAAAGCAAGGACTTCGAGCACAGTTCAGTTCCCCGAGCAAGATTTACATCCAAGCATGCTAAAGATTGCTAAATAAGAAGACTGAAGACATCAAGAAGAATGAGCTTGCTCAATGGACTAGTTGGAGCAAAGCATGGATTAGTCAAGAGGAATGAAGCTTGCTGGAGGAGAATATATTCGCTAAAGATATTCTAAGTAAAGTATGCTCGAGGACAATCATCGAGCATACCTAGCGTAGTGAGTCTGCTCGAGCAAGATTGTTACCTTGCTCGAGGACTCAACACTTGTATTATTTTGTATTTCATTATTTAATGATTAGGAAGTTCTAGAAGGAATGTCAGGGTCTATAAATAGAGTCCTAGGTTTCCATGTAGGCACGGATACGGATAACGATGCACACAATACGAGAAACATTCTAAAAGAATATTCAATTTGTTTCCTCGTACTGCCGCCGCCGCCGTCACGCATGAAACCCTAGACATTCCTTTCACTGTTACGTTAATGACTCATTTTAATATAGTGAATCTTTGTATTTGAATGTGCTCTTATTGATTACTTATTATCATTTCGTGTTCGCTATTTTCACTCCTTCGTTCCCACTAGTTGGATATCCTGATTCCGCCGGGATATTCAATAGGACTTTGGGTTACAGAGTTGGTGTGTTCTTGTCAACCTTTCTAAGGTTTCACCTGACTCAAGGTCCTGACAATCGTTCAAAAGGTCAAAGTCAAATGTGTCTTCCATCTGTAAACTGGAGACAAAGCCAACCGTTTGTACAAATCATAATGTTTTAAAACCAAAATATAAATGGTTGCCTATGTCTCCGGTGAAAAAGTCTTCAAAGCCTTCATGTTTGATTTTTGATAATCAGGAAGACATGTCATGGCAACCCATGACACGGTTAAATAAGGCAGGTTTACCCAGAAAGACTATGGACTGGGTACCCAAAACGAACTAATCTCGCATATCATGTAGGAACAGCTGTGGAGGAATATTATCAGACCGTGGTTTGTTGATAGTGGCTGTTCCAGGCACATATCAGGAGACATCTCTCAGCTGAGCAACATTCAAATCTTTAATGGAGGGTATGTTTCCTTTGCGGGAGGAGAGAAGGGGAAGATTACTTAGAAGGGTAATGTGAGTAATGGTGTTCTGAAGTTTGAAAATGTGAACTACGTTCCGGAGTTGAACACAGTCTGCTCAGCGTCTCGCAGATTTGTGACAAAGGTTTCTCAACTCATTTTACCAACAAAGAATGTTTGATTCTGAAGCCTGGTATCATTATACCAGAGGATTGGGTTCTTGTTAGATCTCAAAGGAAAGACAATGCCTACCTGATTGACACGAATAAGAATGTTCCTGACGAAATTACGTGTTTGTTTTCAAAAGTGTCGAAACACAATGCCATGCTTTGGCATCGTCGTCTTGGTCATGCAAATGTCAAAACCCTAAACCGTCTTGCGAAAAAAAAACATTGTCTGTGGTTTGCCCGTCAAAGATTTTGTGACGATCTTGAAATGTGTGGCTTGTGTTCTTGGCAAACATCATCGCAAAGCACACAAACCAAAGTTGATCAATACAATTTATGGAGTTTTTCAGCTACTTCATATGGACTTATTTGGTCATGTTCACATTCTGAGTCTCTCTCGTAGTAATCATTATCTTGTTATCACCGATGACTACTGCTGTTACACTTGGGTTTTCTTCTTGTCAAATAAGGGTGAAACTGCAGAATTGATCAAGAGATTCGTGGTGCTTATGGAAAATCAATTGAATCTGAAGCTCAAGGGAATTCGCTGTGACAACGGCACGGAGTTCAAGAACTCTACACTCAATTATTTTTGTGCCGAAAAGGGAATACTTCGTTGGTATAGCTCAGTTCGTACACCACAGCAAAATGGTGTTGCTGAAATACGGAACCGTACTTTGATTGAAGCTGCAAGAACGATGTTGTGTGATTCAAAGTTGTCGTTATTCTTCTAGGCTGAAACGATCAACACTGCCTGTTATGTTTAGAATCGGGTGTTGATCAACAAATCGCAAATGAAGACTCCCTATGAAATTGTTTATCGTCACAAGCCTACTGTTGCACATTTTCGAGCCTTCGGTTGTCCGTGCACTTTATTGAATCTTAAATCGACTCCAAAGTTTGAGGCCAAGGCAGATGATTGTTACTTCGTTGGATATGCTGGTAGCACGGCCTACAGAGTCTACAATAAGGCATCGAAACTGATCGTCAAATCCTATGATGTGCGCTGCCTAGAGGAGAATGAGACCGATGCAAGTGTGGGTCCTAACTGGTTATTTGACTACAACAAACTGTTTAAGTTGTTCAATGTGTTTCCAGTAGTTGATACAGAGAACTCAGGGGCAGGAACTTCTAATGTTATTGATGATGAAGAAGACGTACCTACAGATATTCAAAAGTTTCCTATACTGAGTGTCGAGCCGTCTGAATTTTTGGACACTTCTCAGCCGTCATCTGAAAATCTGGAAGAAGTTTCCACCGAAACCGTGTCCCCACAAGAGGCTCCTGTAGCGAAGGCTTCACCAGTTGAGGGGGAGAGTGGTATTCGTCAGATATTTGGAAGCACTCTATTCCCTGATGCCATTCCAAATGAGTATATTGCTAGTACCTCGTACTCGCATAGCACTTCGGCATCTGGATGGAAGAACCCTCTCACTGAGTTTCTTGAAGATCCAACAAATTTACCAGCAAACTGTTCTGTTCCTGATCACTCCATTCCATCAAAAACTTAGCGGGATCACACTATTAAAAATGTTATTGGTCCTCTTGAAGCCGGCGTTTCAACCAGAATTCAGACAGAACCTATCAACAACTATTTGTACTCCTGTTTTATCTCCCAGATTGAGCCTAAGACTGTTGAAATGGCTTTGCAAGAACCAAGCTGGGTTGACACCATGCATACGGAATTAAATCAGTTTGAGAAACTCAAGTTTTGGAGGTTAGTTGAGTTACCTGCAGGGAGGAAGTCGTTGGATACGAGATGGGTCGCAACAAACAAGATGATACTGGGGTTATTGTTCGAAATAAGGCGAAGCTTGTGGTTCGTGGTTTCCGTCAGGTTGAAGGTTTGGATTACACTAAGGTGTATACTCCAGTGGCTCGTCTTGAGGCCATTCGGATTTTCTTGGCATATGCATCCTAATGGGATTCACGGTATATCAGATGGATGTCAAGACAAAGTTCTTATATGGTGAAGTTAAGGAGGAAAGTTAAGTGGATCAGCCACAAGGTTTTGTGGATTCACAGCATCTGTCGCATGTCTACAAGTTGGACAAGGCTCTTTATGATCTTCATCAGGCTCCTCGAGCATGGTATACGATGTTGACGGCTCATCTTTTGGAGTATAGGTATAAGCGAGGAACCATTGATCAGACACTATTCATAAAGACGGTTGGAAAAGATCTGATTCTGGTTCAGATTTATGTGGATGACATCATTTTTTGCTCTACCTGCACTGCTCTTTGTTCCGAATTTCAAGAAGTGATAAAGAAAAGGTTTGAGATGAGTTCATTGGGGGAGATGATGACATTTTTGGGTTTGCAGGTTCGTCAAAGCTCGACTGGCATTCTGCTTCATCAAGGGAAATACGTCGAGGATATGTTGGCCAAGTTTGAGTTTCAAGATTCCAAGAGTACGATGACTCCTATGGCAGAAAGACCTTTTCTTTCATTAGATCCTAAAGGGAAACCCGTAGATCAAATGTACTATCGGTCGATGATCGGTTCCCTGATGTATCTCACCGCCAGTCGCCCTAACATCATGTTTGCAGTTTGTCAATGCGCTTGGTTCCAGGCTAATCCTAAACTCTCTCACTAAATTGCTGTTAAATGTATCTTTAGATATCTGAAAGGGCAACCGAAGCTAGTTCTTTGGTATCCCAAAAACTCAAAATTTGATCTGTATGCTTTTGCTGACAGCAATTATGACAGGAAATCTACGTCTGCTGGATGTCAATTCTTGGGGGATCGACTCATTTCATGGCAATGCAAGAAACAACAAACGGTGTCCACGTCCACTGCTGAGGCTGAGTAAGTTGCTGCTTTTGCCTGCTGTTCACATGTCATCTGGATGCAACATCAATTGCTGGATTACGGTTTGGAATTTCTTGACACTCCTATTTTCTGTGATAATGATGCTGCCATTGCCATTGTCAAAATCCTGGTTCAACACTCTAAAACCAAGCACATTGATATCAAAAGTCATTTCATTCGTGACTGTTACAACCGGAAGTTAATTCATCTTGAACAGGTCCACGCTGATAATAATGTGGCTGGCTTATTTACTAAACCGGTCGGAACAGCAAGGTTTAATGTGCTTGTAGGGTTTTTTAAGATGATGCATTTTGATGAATGAGTATTTTTAAGGTTAAATTTTGTACATAAATTTTTTTCTGGGTCTATCATAATTTCTGTACAAATTTAGGGGGAAAAAAAGAAAAAAATACAAAAAGAGTGTGTGTGTGTGTGTGTGTGTGTGTGTGTGTGTGTGTGTGTGTTTTTGATTAAAAAATCTGTTTTGTTCTGTCGCTTAAAATATGACGATTACTCAAGTTCAAGGGACATATCTTTATGTTTGGTCCCGTTGTCAATCTTTGACGTATGGGATAGCCATTAACCTAAGGACTGAAAGTGACTGGAGTGACTGAATATAAAAAATATATAAGTTTTTTGGTTTAACTATCTGATTTCAGGTTCTTTCACTGAAAATTATGTCAGTTGCCTAAGTTTGAAAGACATGTATTAATATATTTTTGGTCCTATTGTCTACCTGTAGACATATAGGAAAACCATTTACCTGAAGACTGAAAGTAACTGGGGTGATTGAATCTAAATTGTCTTCTAAGTTATCATCTGGGAAGTGATATTATTATTCAGTTAAAAGCTTTTTAGAAGCTTAAAATATTTTCAAAAGAAAATGGATCCAACCTTTGAAAAATGATAGATAAAATTGATTATGTGTGCCTAACGTGTGAAGTTATTAAGCTAAAAAGGCTATTGATTAATCATTGATGTGTATGGCACCTTTCCATGACAAGTAAAAGTTTGAAGTGATATAAACTAAATCTGCTAAACTTATTGTGGAGATTCATTTTGAAGATGTTTCCATGTCCCTAGATACATCTCTCCGAATGATAGACAGAAAAGCAATTACCCAGTCATACACGAGCCCGTTAGTGTCTTGATCGCCAAAATATTATATTTCAATATTAGTATAAAAAAAATTGTTGTACATATATATGAAAATTATTGTAATTTAAATTTGTTTTAAAGCCTTAAAGAGGCACCAGGGAACTACAGGGGTGGGGCACACAAATAAGTCCTAAACACCCTGAATGTAAGCCTTGTAAGTCCAACATTCAACCTTAGAGCTTAAAATTATTTTTGTATAGAAAAATTCTTTTGATCAAGCACTAGGGGGTTGGAGCCAAATTGGGGTAATCTAGGGAAAGCCAAATACGCTTTGAAAAGAGATAAGGGGCATCATAGGTCTATAAGTGATGTCCATATAACCTTTATGCCTAATTAAATCTAAGCATATCACTAGCGCAATGAAAATCATGCTAAGTCTCTAATTACCTACTATCAACCTTTTACTATGTCACAATAATGCTGAAAATTAATCATTCTGAAAGTATCTTCTCATGTTCGGATCTTTTCTTAAAAAGGTTGCTTGTTTTAAAACAACTGAAATTTGATCCCAAAATATGTTAAATCTACTGAAGGCAAGATAGGTAAATCATTTTTGTTTTAGCTTAGTTTTTCTTGTTATTCTAATTTTATTTATTTTTAATTTTTTAGTTTTTACCTCATGATTACTCGTGTCGAAACAAATTTCTTTAAGAAATCACTTTTCACATGAATCGGGATTGTTTTCAGCCCATGAAATTTGACGGTTGCAAATCTTGTTCTTGGGCCACTCTGTATGTCCCAACGTGTTCAAAATTCATGATCTCGGCCTGGTCCATTTAGCCCAATTGTCTGTTCTCAGCCCATCTGGATTCCCGGCCCAGATGGGTATATCTCAGAAGTTTAAAAGGAAGATTTTGGTGGTTTATTGAATATCTCTTTAAAAAAATCTGCAAAATTCTTAACATTCTCGTTCCCAAACACCCGAAAATTCCAAATTGCTTAATCAACATTCACATCTTTTTTTCGTCAAGCATTAAAGCTAATAAAACTTAATCAAATCTGTTTTTCGGATTATGGTTGCAAAACCATTGGGGTTGTTTTGGAATGATCGAAGTGTGAGATGTTACTCGTGTAGATGTTCGCATTGAACGATTAGGGTTGATTGATTGTGTTATGAGTTTTTCATGAAGTTGCAGGTTGTTCATCAATGGTGATTGGGGAGTTTGACAAGATGAAGATGGTGAAATTCAAGGGTTTTCGGTGATGGTTGATCGAATACCCTTGGTCAAACCAGAGATCTGTTGGTTCAATTGTGTTCTCGGTCAAAATTTGACCGAGAATCCGTTTGGTCAACCGAGAACTCGCTTTTCTTGGTGTTTCTGAAATTCTCTGGACCGATAACTTTAAATTGGACCGAAAACTCCTAATTTTTTTTGAATCTAAAGCTCATTCATTGAACCAAAAACACCTCTAAATTATTAAATTAAACAAGTTTTAGTGAAGATCATGATGTTTATAATTATGTTTTCGGTTCCGGTTACATGGTCAACGTGTCCAATCCACAAGTTATATACATTCCACATGATGCATCACTAATTTGACTCGTTTGTTGCAGACATGGCTGATCAAGCACCCTTGAAGTTTGTTGACTCTCATAATGTTGCTAGATGTTTGGTTGATCCTCCTCTTACACATAAGGAGTTCAAGGTTGTGCTGAACACCTGCAGGATTTTCCCATGCCCTGCGGGAAAATCATGTCATATGTAAGAAAATGGTGAATGATTTATGGATGTATGCTACCATTAATCCAAGAGGTGTCGGGGGAACAGCTATAATTTAATCAAGGATCCAGAAAAGGCCTGTCATTATCTCTGAGGTAATAATCCGTGAAGTACTACATTTTTGGGATCAATCTCATTACCCAACAGAGTTATCAACTGACGATGTTGCTACGATTGTGAGAATAATGAACTATAAAGGAGTTTATCCTCCAGCCATGAAGAAGCTCTTTCACCCGTACTGGAGATTCTTGATTCACACATTCTTCACATCCATATCAAGACGAAAAGGGGGTTCTTATGAGATTAGCCTCACTCAGATGTTGGTTGTGGTTGCTCTGATCATGGATTGGGACTATAACTATTCTAAGTATGTGTTCGATGAGATGATGAGCAATCTCAAAGGGAAGAAGAAGGAAATGTTTCTGGTGTACCCGAGGTATCTACAAATGATTTTTGATTCTCATTATCCTGACCTCATCAAATCTGTAGAAACGCTCGACATGAAGGCGCTGGGACCAAACACCTTTGGCTTAATGAAACAATCAAGGAAAGGAGCCAAAGTGGTTTATCGAGGTCTTCATCTATTGGTGAAATTTGGAAGATTTTCTGAGACTGAGATAAATATTGATGCTGCTGGTGCAGCTGTTGCTGAGGAACACATGGTTCCTGCTCAAAGGTTTGTTGCCGCCTTTGAAACACTGTCTGATGATGATGACTCTGACAGTCCTCCTTCACAACCTATGAAGACTGAACACCTGGTACAACAGTCAGTACCTATTTCTGAACAAATTAAAGATTTTGAAGCGTTCAAGGACATGCTCCATTCGACTGCATTGAAGCCTCCTTAATCAGTCACTGAGACACATGTTGAAGAGGAGCTTGAAGAAGAGCCAGCCACCGATCTCATTCCACGAAAAAAGACAAAGGAGAGATCCAATACCGGGTGTGCTGGCCGTTGATGTGACACCAACCATTCAACCAACTATTACTGAGACTGTTACTGTTGAAGCTCAAACTGCTTAAGAACGGTTTAATGCTGCTCATCAAACTCAAGAACCGATTATTGAAGACATTACACATGAGTTTGACTTTGAGGCATTTATTAAGTCCACAAATGAGCCATCGGGATCGTCTAACCCGACTGGTCAAGAAAGCTCAAGTACAGATGATAAGGTAGCTCATATTTTGGCCATGCAAGACAAGTTCTTACGAGACAAGGGCAAGGGTATTACTCTAGAGGCTGAACCTGTTGATATTCAGGCATTGCAACACCGAGTCTTTAAGCTTGAACAAGACTCGGTGGTGAAGGATATTCACATTAAAGAGCTTGAAGATAGCCATGTAGATAAAGAATCAAAGATTCAAGAACTTCAAGCTAGCATGGGTGGTCTCACTGCGATGTATTTAGACCTCCAACAAAATCTGATTCAAAAGTTTTGAGATAAGTTTAGATGTGCTGCTGATATTGACCATGACAAGCGTCCTACTTCAAATATTGATACATTTGTGATGGAAATGGAGAAATACATGACTGCTCCACCAAAGACGAATGAACAGAAGGAACAATTGATGAGGAAGATGTTAATCAGAAGAAATTCAAATCAGAATGTTGTATCATCTGATCACCCTGAGAAATTCGTGGTGGAACTACAAAAGGGTGTTTTAGATAAATACGGTGATCGTTCTGGGGTTCTTTCATGGGGATATGATGTAGACAAGGAAATGTGGTGGGTCAAACGAAAATCGCGTAGCATCGAGTATTACAAGAAAATAAAGAATTTTGGATCTTGTACGAAGGTTGATCTGACTAACTTGATTCATGCTCCCTTCCACAATCCGAACAATGAGCCGAGGGCCCAAAAGTTTTGGAGTTATTTAAGCTCTCAGGTGGAACGTGGATTTCCAGACATGCCTACTACTGAATCATTTCTCAAGAAAGCACAGGGTGTTCGTGACCCTCGCACCAACAAGACAATGGTAAATGTGATGTGGCCGCCGGCAGATAAAGTGAAGTCAATTCTGATCACCAAGAGCTTTCTTGAGGGAGCTCTTGATGGAATGAAGTTTTGGACGTATGACGGTGAAACGGCTACGGTTATCATAAGACTGAACATGGGTCAATACCGTCTTGTTGATCCTAAGGATTTATTGAAGTATGGGGAGAGAGATCTCAGGACCCTTAGCGGATTTCAGATTTCAGCTGAACCACTTTATGAACATGCCACTAAGGAGTATACAAGTTTGATATGATCAATTATTCGGTCAGGCTTATAGGCAGGTGCACACAAGGAAGTAGACGTTGACATACTTGCGCATGAGTGAAGCAATAAACCAAGGGGGATTGTTGGGCTATATTTTGTGGTTTATGCTTTATAGTATTGGGCTTAATTAGGCTATTTTATGTAAACCAAATCTCTTGATTTTGGTGGCCTTAAGTGTGTTTTGGACCTAGGTTGATAGTCTATATACACGTTGTATGTAACTCATTGTAGGGTTGTTCGTCTAAGTTGGTCGATCGCCGTGTAAGGTTGTTAAGGGTTTAAGCACCCGACGTATTAATATACGTGTGTTTTGAAGCGTGTTCATCGTGTTTTTTGTCTTTGTGTTGCTGTTATAGAATAGACTTGTTGATTAGCTTCCGCCTAATCGATGAGATAATTGATATCACATTGAAAGATCCAGTCATGGGACTTACAGAGCTCTTATGTTCCAAAGAAACCCAAGGGTTTCGAGAAGCGTTGAACGTGGAACTATCTACTTCATTTAATGAATCCAAAACGTGTTTACCTGAATCTATTGATGTAAATTTTACAAAGTCTGTCAATAGTTCATAGTGTGAGAGTGAGATTGGTGTCACAATGGCTTAAAATGTTTTAAACGAGAATGAAAAAACTGTTGAAGTTAAATCTGTTGTAAATGAGGTTTATCCATTTGTTTTTCCAAAACACATTTTTACTACAAAAGGAAAAACCATGGAGTTAACAAACCAAAAGAATTCAAAAATATTAATCAAGAAGTTTTCAAGAAAAAAGCTAAACGTGAACATGCTTAAATGCCTCTAGTAAACAAGTTTGTTTACCAGAGAAGATGTTTTAACTTAAATATGGTGGGACATGTATTCTACGCATGCCCTAATTGTATGAAGCACGATCATGTTCATCCTCAGAAGTTTGTTACTATGAAACCTGTGAAAGATCAGGTTGATGATAAAAAGAAAGTTTTTCCAACATCTGAGCCTGTTAAGATCTTGAAGAGAAATACTGTTTTGAGTGATGACAAAGTAAAAAAGTAAATTTGAGGTTGGTGAAAGCTCAAATGTTAAAAATAAAACTTTTTACATAAAGAAAAAGTCATCTGTGCAGAACTGGGTGGCAAAACCAACTGGTTTAAATGCAACAGCAAGTCCAGCTAGTTGTGATGAGAATAGGATATCCATTTCAGATGATTCAAGTGATATATCTAGTATTGATTTATTATCAAGTGAATATGAAATGGATGAAAAGTTTGTAAACAAAATCAAACAACCCAAGACCAAGATATATCTAGTATTGATTTATTATAAAATGAATATGAAATCGATGAAAAGTTTGTAAACAAAATCAAACAACTCCAACTCAGAAGCCAGGTGATGCTTAGATGTTCGACTATGACAACCTCAGAGGAGGATGCATCTGATGAAGCTGTTTCAACATTATTTCGACAATAGCTTTTTGAATATCAAGTTGGCATTCCTACTTCATCTGCTACCCCATTATTTCATGATTCTCAAGAAGAAGTTCAAGAACCCATTTAACACGATTCCATACCTGAGACTACTCCTTTATTTGACGATGACGGTGAAACTCATGAAGATGTCATTGAGTACCTTATTCAAGTTGCCACTTCAAGTTCCAGTGAAATGAATGTTGAAGATAACATGACAAATATTCAACAAGAGGTGATAGTTTCCATTACTGTCATTCATTGCAACATGTCATACCATCCAGAGGAAAATATAATTGGTGACTGGAAAATGGGGTTCAAACAAGGAGTCAAATCGATCAAAGCCTCAGGTGTTCTACTTGAAAGTGTCACCACTGCAAAACCAATTCTCATTTAAATGTTTCATCTCTCAAATAGAACCGAAGAGTTATGAAGAGGTGTTAACTGAAGAAAGATGGGTTAATGCAATTGAAGAAGTTTGGAATTTTGTGGAATTACGCGAGAAGAAGAAACACATTAACACCAAATGGGTAGTCAAATGCAAGCGTGATGAAAATGTCATAACAGTACGAAACAAAGCACGGTTGGTCGTTAATGGATTTAACCAACGCGAGGGAATTGATTACAATTAGGTTTATGCACCAGTTGCAAGACAGGAAGCTATTTGGATTTTTCAAGCCTTTGCATCCTGGATGGGCTTCGAAGTTTACAAGTTGGATGCCAAGTCTCCTTTTCTCAACGGGAGACTTAGTGAAGAAGTTTATGTGGGACAACTATCGGGGTTTGTCGATTCAATTCACAAAGACAAAGTGTACTTGCTCGATAAAGCTTTATACGGACTACATCAAGCCCCGAGAGCTTGGTATGAACGTTGTCCCAACACCTGTTGGACAAAGGCTTTACTCGAGGAACCGTTGAGTGTACACTCTTCACTAAAAAACCAGCTGGACATCTACTGATCGTGCAAGTATATGTGGATGATATCATCTTTGGGCCCACAAATGATGTTCTGTGCAAAGAATTCGAGGTTCTTATGAAGAAAAAGTTTGAGATGGGTGCAATGGCAGAAATGAAGTTCTTCCTAGGGCTTCAGGTGGAACACTTACCAGATGGTATCTTCATTCACTAGACGAAGTATGTCAACGACATCCTAGTGAAGTTCAACATGTCTGATTCGTCGGCAATCAACACTCTGCTTCCATTGAATCATGGGATTGGTCCCGATCTCAAAAGGGAGAAGGTTGATCAAACGTTATACCGATCCATGATTGGCTCTCTCATGTACTCAATCGCTTCAAGGAAAGACATCATGTACACAACGTGCTTGTGTGCCCGATATCAGTCCGGTCCGAAAGTCTCGCATCTGATGATCATCAAAAAAATTCTTCGATATTTAAAGGGATGTCTAGGATGTAAGTGTCGTAAACTTGTATAAAAGCAATAATGATAATATGGTTTTACAATGCCATTTCAGTTAGACCAACAAACTTATATTTTACCAGTCTAATTTGTTACAACATTATTTTAAATATATTAATACATAAAAATATTAATAGGTAAAATTATAATTAGAAAGGGTTTTATTTAAAATAACATAATTACTTAAACGTTAACCTTAACCAAATGGTCAACCGGTCTTAGAACCGGACCTTGTTTTAAACTACGGATTTTAAATTAAAACTTAAGGTAACTTATTATCACTTTAAATATGTTGTTTGAAGGGTTTCCTTTATAAGACATATAAAACAATTTGTTTTCAAAACCAAATGATACGCGTTGTGGTGATATTTGGGTATTAAATCACAAAATAGATGTAGGAAAGCACAAATATGTTAAATAAGGTTTTCGTACAGAAGTTTACATAAAATGCTTTACTGTAGTTAGATATACTATTTTATTAACTTAGATTGCCTTATTTTGCAAGAAATGACAATTAAATGCAGTTTATGCCTAAACCGACATGAACCGAACAAAGAGTTTTATAAATTATAAAAAAAATTGATATATTTCAGTAAGTTATTTATTATATAACTAATATTTTAATTATAACTAGTTAAGTTACTAGTCTTAAAAGCTGTTACGTTTTGCCACTTAAACAAAGTACGGGGACTAAAACCGTCCACTTGAAACTTGTTGGAAATTCCAGAACACATAATATTATATATTGCATATAATTTGCTAATAATAAATATGGACTCATCAAAATAAATATTTTGGGTCGTGTAAGTGTTGTTATAAGTCGTTACGTCTAACACCGACAACACCGGTACTAACCGGCATGGTAGTTTCTTTTTATGAAACCAGGTATGTTTTTCGCTAAAAAAACAAAACATTGGATTTACAAATATTGATATGATATGATAGTTTGAAGTCGTTAGACATCCAAAACTTAACAGGAACCCAAACTTACTAAAAATAGTAACTTTGTCGAAACTCGACAAAGTGGTGTAATGTAATGCTTGTTATATATGAATTATTTGATCAACTATGTGAAATAGATACAATAAATACGTATATTTGTGAGCGATTCTAAAAAGGAAACTTTATTTGTTTAGAACCCTGTGCGTCGATCAACACATACAGTTGACTAATACATAGGGGTAAAGGCGGTTATTAGAACACATATTAATTTAAGAAAGTGTTTATCTATCGTTAGTTAATATTGGAAAACCCATTGTAAATGTTAAAAGACCAACAATAAGTCGTAACACATCAACATACCGAAGGAGCTCAATTGAACGACAACACTAATAACAAAAGTTACGTTGTTGATAAATTACTTACTGTTTGTTATATACATACTAGGCTTACTCAATGGTGTCTAGCGTTGTTGAAAGCTCATAGGTTGTCATTCATTTCACAAATTGCATAAGGATTGAGGTGAGTTTCGTGCTCCCCTTTTTACTTAAACTTTTTGGGCTGAATACATGCTGTGATTTACTTATGGTGTGATGTTTATCAACAACTGTTTCTGCCAAGTTTTTGTCCCACCTTAAATTACATAATCATTAACTCAGGGAGTGAGCCTAAGGCTTGTACAGGTAGTACTATTTAGGAGACCCCCACGCACAGTGACCTTATATCGAGTAAACCACACTGAGGTCTACGGACCATTGCGGCATATGACCCAAACGTTTGGCTTATTGCTTGGTAGAGTAATAATCGGGGACGGTTTTCGTTCGGTTGTAAGTCTAGGGGAGGCTTATGATGTGCACCATGCTTTATACTTACATACACGCAAACTTACGCGATTTTATGAATTAACTATTCTATGTGTATAGGAGCTAAACCGACGTACTCACCAACTTTTTAGTTGACACTTTTTAGCATGTATTCAGGTACTATGTGGATAGCAATTTGAATTACCATTGTAATGAGAATGCCTAAGGATAGAGGCGTATGCCAAACATTAACAAAGAAGATTAGATGCCGAGAAGATTAGTAGAACCTACCACGGGATTGCAGCAGTGTCAGAGAAGAGATATATGTGTAGTTACGCCTTCTCATAAAAACTTAGTGCAAACGTTGTAGCGTATTTTCTTTTATCAATAATATTCCGCTGCTTACACTTGGTACCAATTTGTCCATAAAACGCCACCCCCCCCCCCCCAGGCAAGGTGTGACAATTTCATATCCTAATCACCTTATCATCTCCTCAAAATGCGAATGACCTCTTGGTTTGTTTAATAATGGTACATAATTTAACTTAAAATCGTACTTAAAAATAAAACTAAATACGATGTTTTTAAAATCAACATACTATTACAGTGATAAAAGGTTAAAAAAATAATAATATTAAAATATAAATAAATATACACTTGCATAAAAGCCTTAGTTTTGAACAAATTATATATATTCTTTTAAAAATAAAAATTGTGTAGATATTTATATATAAATAAATATAAGAAACCATTATACTAAAAAATAGCAAAAAGTATGAAATTTATATTTAGTAGAAACCGAAAATTCTTAGGACTAAAAGTTTGTGAAAAATACAAAAAATACCCTCAAATTTGTTTAACTAACGGTTGATGGATAATGTTAATGAGTTGAACTAAAACTGATAGTTAATTGAAACTATTGTACCTTAAAAGCCTAAAACAAATTATTGGACTAAAACTGATAATTTTAAGAAACCACAATAAGCAAAATCAAAGTTCTCAAATTAATAAGTTTCCAACATTTTAAGGTTTTGTAAGTTTTAAAGCTTTTTATTTTTATTTTTATTCTCTAGTATTAAGAATATGTATTTAAAATTTGAAAGAATAGAGAGAGATGAGTGTAATACTATAATATAGGTTAAGTGGATGAGGTGAATAATGGAAAGATTATGAGGTGAGCCGATGAGGCATGGTGAAGAATGATGAACGATACGTATTATGCATCGCCTAATTAGTATTGATCTTTTATATGCATATATTCCGCTATTTAATTTCTGTTCAATTAATGAGAAATATAAAATTCTCTCACTCTCAAAATTTATTACTTGGCATAAACTTAAAGATGTTTTTAACAAAAAAAATTGCGAAATCGTCATTAAACTATATGAAACGAGAAAGACATAGTCTGTCATGTTGTGAATTATTGTGGAAGGGTTAGGTTCAAATAAGAAGTTTGATTTTCCTAAAAAGGCTAGGAAGGAGGGTATTTTAGTCAACACTTAAATATTAAAACCCACTTACATTCATTTCAAAAACTCACTTACATCTTCACTTATATCCTACAACCACCACCACTCCACCGCCCACCACCACTACAACCGTCACCCACCGCCACCACCTCTCCGGAAAAGTCTAAAAAAACACAATGAAAAACACTATTAAAAACACAATGAGAAAAACACAATGGAAAAATTTACACTATGAAAAAAAACGCAATGATAAAAACACAATGGTATGACACAATGTAAATAACACAATGAAATATACTATTGTATAACACAATTTTGTAAAACACAATTCGGTAAAACACAATTTGTAAAAACCCACTAATTTTTTTTTAATTTTTATATTACAATAGGGTACTCATATAAAAGATAAAAAGACACTCGTTATTATGGTGAATTTGTTTTTCAATAAAAATGTTGTGAAAAAAAGTTATTGACGTTTTAAAATGATGGGGGAATTTGGCATGTGTCTTGCATGTAGAGAGAGAAAGTCAACAAATGTGTTATTCCTTTTATACCCTTTACCTTGTGTTCACACTTGATTTCCTTCTAAACTAATCTTATCCTTCCTTCATATTCAAAATCAATGGACAAGATTACTCTTTATCCTTCCTACAAAAAGTATACTTGCTATTATAACCTAACCATGTTGTGGAATGCGTTTTTATCTTTTTCAAGTAGTACATAATTAGCTGTCTTTTGTTGACATTTGAACAAGTCTATACTAGTTGACACGTTGACGAATATGAAATGCTTCCGACTACAACGACCTTGTGCATAATAGTTTTCATTTGATTTTAACTGTAAATTGGAAAAAGGTAACAAGGTGTGTCGTTAACCTAAAGAATATTTTTTATTGCAAATTACAAGTCTGACGTATAACAGGCATTAATATATTAATTGATACAGAAGGAAAACATGCAAAAATGTGATATTAACCCTATAGAATATTTTTATAGCAAATTACTAGTCTTTTACATGCATTAATAAATGAATTGATAGATCTACCAACCATATAATTTTGAGAAATTCCAAAGAGGACCATTTTTGGCCCACCAATATATGAACCCAAGTAATTCAGATTATAACATTATTATAACATGTTATAATTTTTAAATATAATTTTTCAAATATAAGTAAATTTTGTAAAAAAATTCTGTTTGTTTTATAAATTTTCTATTTTCATAAAAGTTTATTTTATCTTTATAACTTGTTTTTTTCCTATTAAATTTTTAAAATTAAATAATATAACATAAATATAAATTCCATCGATCCTCGCAAAAAAAGATCAATTGCGTTCGTTCTCATAAATAAAGTTCAAATTTCGTTAGTCCTCACAAATAGCTTGGTCAGATATACAACAAATTACTTGGACTCAGAAAAAAATTGGTCGGATCATACTAATATCTAGGCTGGAAGACGATTTAGTAGTGACCATTTTGATGAGTTTTGAGAAACATTGCTAACTAGACCATGAGTAGTCATAACCTCTATTGTTAGGTGTTATCTGGCACGTGCCCACCACGCCAATAAGAAGAAGTTGTGACAAATTCCCAAACTATCCTTTCATAAATTACTCAATTATTTTTTTTTCTCTGAAAAATTTCTCAAAATGTCCATTTTTTTGGATGAGGTTCAAACTTTGCCTCCCATTTTCAAATAATCCCCAAATGTGCATGCTTAAATGGTTGGGCCAAGTAAAAAAAAATCCGGCGGATAATTTTTTAGGTCATTCATAGCCATGCGTGTGGTGTGGCACTAACTTAGATGGGACATATATTTTAGGAGTTAGAAAAGTTTTCAGGTCAAGGATTCTATAAAACAAAATGTACTGGGTGAGATTTTTCATTACGTATTCTTTTTAATATGATATTACTATAACTAATTTTACTTATGATTATTGTTTTTTTAATAACTTTCAAAATATACAATTTTATAAAATTCTAAATATGCCGTTATGACGTCTATTTTTATATACATGCCTGCATAAATTTTATTCCAAACCGAGCTTAGACAAAAAAACCAAGGAAAAAAACCGTAACGTTTCAGGGTCGATGTGCGAGACGTTATGGGGCTTTATCACTCCCCACTACCGCTTAGGTAGCGTTTAGTATGTAGTAATGACTGGAGAAACGGAATGACTCATTGTCAAGAAATGAAAAAAGTTGTGTTTAGTTGCTCAATGAAATGGAATCAACGATTAAACATGGAATCCCATTCCATCGAAACCATTCATTCCCACACATCTTCTTTTTTTTTTCTTTTTATTCCATTCATTTTTCACCCTACTTGCTCAACAACATCACCTACAACAACCACCACCGCCACCATCCTGACCACCACCACCACCTTACCACCACCACCTTACCACTAGCGCCACCACCGCCACCACCATAGTCATCGTAGCCACCACAATCATTGGCACCGCCGTTGTCATACCACAACCAACGCCACCATTGCTATCGTTGCCTGACTTCCACCGCCGCCCGCGCCCCTACCATTGCCATCACCACTTGCCCATCAATGCTACCACCGCCACCACCACCGCTTGACCACCGCCAGCCTCACCAACACACCCACCATCGCACCACCCCTGCCGCATGACTGCCAGTTCCACCACCACCGTCGCCACACCACAACCATTGTCATCACTAGGCCTACCTCAACCATCGCCATTTCAATTTCTTTGTGATTGGAGTATTCTTATAATCAATGTTTTTAATACCGGACCGGTTCGGCCGGCCCGACCGGTCGGACTAGGATTCGGTCACCCGACCGGGCCGGTTCGGTGTCGTTCACTCGCTTCTCAAAAAATCGGCCGGTCTGAACCGGTTCACCGGTTCACCGGTCCGACCGCGAAACCAGACCGGTTCAACCGGTGAACCGGACCGGTTCAGTCGGTTTATTATGGATTTTTTATATATTTTTTCATTTAACATTTTTTTCCAGATTTTTTGAGTTTGGCCGGTCCGACCGGTGAACCGGTAACCCGACCAGTTTGGTGTCCGATCCGGTTATGAAAACATCGCTTATAATTTCTAATTCATTCCTAATTTTTTTTAAATATCAAACAACATAATGTAATAATTTATTTTATTCCAATAGACTAACAAAATAAAAGACAGAAATATTAATAATTCATTCATTCATTCTCCTTTTTCCATTAACCTTCACTTGATTACCTTCGATAAACACACCCATAATTTTGGAAATTTTGAAAACTTTCTATATTATTTTATTAATTAAGATAGACTTAAAAAAGTCTACATTCAATAAGCCAATGGATTACTTTTATCACCTCCGGACAAAAAGTTTACAAGGGAGCACGCCACCAACAATATTATATTATTATTTATTTATTACTTACAAACCTCGGTCTATTTAAGGTGTATTTTCAATCTCCATGATTCAATAGATGCAGGAATCCCTTGTTCTGATCAAGTTAACACTTTTCAAGGTATTCTAATATCATTAACTAACTATATATTCATGCCATTTACATTGTACTTACAAGTTGCATTCTTTCAGAAAACAGGATAGCAATATGGAGATATGTTTTGCTAGTCATTCCCACAAACTAGAACTAAAATACGCTGACACCCCTTATTATTGTTCGGGATGTGATCAACTAGGTTTCGGATTGAGTTACATATGCAGCAAAGGATGCAACTTCTTTCTCCACGAACAATGTGGGAAACCACAAACGACAATCGACTACCCATTTTCCAAAAAATGTGTTCTTAAGTTTCGTGATGGAGGACCTGGGATAGATTCCCCATGTGATGCATGTGGCAAGAAAATCAAAAGGTTTCACTACAGATGCATGTGTTCATTTGTGAAACGCCATTTGCACCCGTTTTGTCTTCCTGGTGAAAAAACCTTAGACGTTGTAAATGGTCTTACGTTGCACCTCCAGAAGGCGGCTACTTCAAATTGTTTGCACTGTGGGAATAAAGATATTTGGTCTAAGATTCGTGGGTGGGCTTATGTGTCTTCCTGTGGTACTTACAATTATCATGTTTCATGTGTTAAGGAAATCATAAATAAGAACTGGACGAATGGATTTTTTACTGGCAAGAATGATCCTTTTCAAACCGTAAAACTACATTTCCGGAAGATATGGATAAGATGAATCAGAAAATTGTGGAGCGGAAGAGGAAGATACCAAAAAGGAAGCACGCTGAAGCGCTTCTTGGCATCTTATTGAATGTGTTTACCGGAAATCCTGTTGGTCTTATTGGTGCTGCTCAGACCTACTTTGGCTAGTTAAGTGCATCCCAAGGACATGTTTTTATCAGAATTTGAATAATGTAATGTTATTTATGTTTTTGAAATCATGCATCTGTATTATAATTTCAAGATCATTGATCAACTTTCATTAAAAATGTCATGTTTGTTTATTCTCTAAGAATACCAAATATCTCAAACGAGATTTACAAAATAATAGAATAAAAAAAGACATACCACGATTTAACTAACCTGATTAATAATAATAACAATACAGTACATACATTAATTACAATTACAATAATAATATTAAACCTAAGTAGTGTTTACATAATTCTAATAAATTCTTGCTGAGTATCAACATTCAATAATCCTGCACTTTGATTATTATTATAACCTACATTTTAAAATATAAATTACTAAACAATAATTTAATTCATAAAGTTCATAATGATTTCTCATTTTTTTTAGAGTTTGTGTATTAATCATTTAAATGTTTCTTTTCCCGGTTGATGAGATATGTCCTATTTGTCGTAAGGCGTGTTTAGACTCATATGGGGAGCACGCGATCGCGGTGCACTGTAAAGAGCGCCCGGGGTTCAAGTACCGATACGATCTGCTTAGGGATGCGCTCTTTGATATATTCAGTCAGGCCGAAATTTCTGCTAACAAAGAAGCACCTGTGAATTTCCTTACTGACCCGTCGGAGGGAATATCATCTCTTCGATCGGCTGACATTTTGGTGTTTGGATGGATAGGAGGAAAACATGTGTGTGTGGATTTAACAGGGGTTTCCCCTTTGGTGGGCTTAGGGAGTAGTGGTTTCGCAGTCGGGCAAACCGTATTAAAAGCTGCTTTCAGGCAAGATGGCCAAACATGAGAAAACGTGTCTTGACAACTAACATGTATTTATTCCTTTTGCTTTTGACACTTTTGGTTTCCTCGCGCCTGAAGTTGTGTAGTTACTTACCCGTGTTTAGCGGGTCATGCCTAGTAATAGTAATGTTATGACTCAAAGATCAGTAAATGTAGTTTTTAAAATATTGGGTTTTGCAATTCAAAAAGGGGTAGCGGCTCAGCTTGTTGCCCGCTTGCCTTCTATTTCGATGTAATTTAAACATTTAATAATTCAAATTTAAATTTGGAGTTAAAATTTCTTAATTTAATGGTTTAATCCTGTAACTTTGTTGTTACTACGTACAGTTTAATTTCGTAACATAATAAGAACATTTATTTAATACAGTTTATGAAATACAAACAATTTATTTTATAAAAAGTCTACAAAAGTAAAATCTTGAGTTGTCCAAAAATAAAAGTCTAGGGATTGCAAAGGTTTTGGTCATCACGAATAATGGCCCACTGTGCGTGTGTGAATAATATGTGTGTCTGATTGCAGAGGTTATGTGTGGTGTGTGATTGATACGCGGGAGGGATGTGTTTATCTCTAGTTGTTATAATAATTCATTAGATTTAAAATTATAAATCGTGTATATAATTCTAGTAAAGTTTAAGAATATAAATACTTAAGAATACAAAAACAGATTTGAAACAAACCAGATCAGACATCCTAGAAAAAAAAAGGGGGGGGGGGAACAAAATGGTATAGACATGCGATAAAATTCTTATTGCATAATTTAGTTATATTTAGTTGTCGATATTAAAGATGAGAATTTAAGACATTAATCTGGTTGTAATGGTTTTGTACAAACAGCAAAAACTTGAAAACACGCTAAAGCGTGTCTAGAGAATCAAAAGGTATTTATCGCTTTTGCTTTTGATACACGGTGTTGGTTTTCAAGGATTGAATCGATCTCAAGAACACAAACAAAATAATGAACACTCAATATAAAGTAAAACTAGCTTTTATCATATTTGGAAAATATAACTCAAAAAAACTAATACAATAACTCTCATAGATTAAACCATGCTTTGTTATAATCTATATATAGAAAGCCCTAACTTAGCAAACAAGAAAACTGATTAACCCTAATTATCACATAGTGAGCCATCACCCCTTCTTAGATAACCGGGCCGCCCCTCTCTGGGCTCACTCCGGAATTACTTCGGGCCTTCAGGCTTCTGAACAAAATGATGAACATATTGAAGAATAATATTATCAATGTATAAGGAATTTAAGGATGACACTAAAAACAATTCAAATCACCACTAAAGGTCCCTATCATGTTAGGAATTTGATTAACTCTTTTTGGGTGTTTTTTTACTTACCACCATGGCACCATCAGCATCAATTGTGTTCTATCTCCCTTAAGTAAAACCATAAGTTATGCATACCTATGTCTAATTGAAGATCCAAAGGGAACCAATAGAAAGCTTGCATGATTCTAACCTTATTTTAAGCCTTGACCAGGTTACATTGTAGTCTCCAATGTAATCCGCATCTAGTAGGTCACTTGTATGAGCAAAATAAAGCAGGTGTTGCACTAGGATAAATATCAAGTTATAAAACTTGTACGTGATAATAATGATGATGATGATGATGATGATGATGATATGCGAAACCTATCTAATGACATCTACTGTATGTGATGACTAGTGTTAAGAAATAACTAAACTATGCATGGACTTTAGCTATGCGACAACTTCATCAACACGACAACTAGGGCCGGCTCTAGGGTCCTGAGAGCTAGACACCGGGCCACGGCACGATAGAATCACAGGAGGACCGAAGTCGTTATTGTAGAATCACATGAGGGTGGAAATCGTTATGATAGTTTAACCTTTCAATCTATCATTGACAAAGTACCATAATAAAAAAAAGAAACTGTTAGGCCCTATTTTGCATATGAATTCTTTTGTATTATCTTGTTTACTTACGATGTTACGTAATCGTCTTTTGTCTACCTTTGTAAGTTTGGGCCTATAGCCATTGTAAATAAAGCCCATTGGGCCAAAATTATATATGGAGAGTGCATGGAACTTGCACTATGAATAGTACAAGTCTCGATGCATACCACAACCTTTTGCCATATTATCAACCTTATCTGTTTACCAACTCTCCCACTTTCTCTCTTCTCATTCTACAACCGGTACATAACCAACCACAACAAGATCCGAGATCTCGGTTACTCAAGGGTGAATTCCGCTAGCCTTTAAGGAGATTGATCCAAGAACATGGTTGTTTGATTCCGTCTTTGTACCTACAACTGCTATCAGAGCTTTCAACTCTACTAGTTGAGGTTCTTGGGTCACAACCTTGGATTTTGGTCTTGTTGGTGAGTTTGAAAAGTGTGTTGCAAAAACAAGCGTGTTCATGGGTTTGAAGATATCTCCGAGTTTGAGAAAGTGTGCTTGAAAGTTTAGAAAACATTTCCGTGGTCTGTTTATGGCTGTTAAGGTGTTCTTTAGGTTTAAACAGTGAAAAAGGGTGTTAAAATCGTACTCAACAGATTCCTAGACAATTTGACTTTCGTCAAAATTAAATCACATCGCATTCAGTTTCTAATTGCTTCGCATTTGGTATTCATTCGCATTGCACTTGGATTTTAAATCGCATTGCATTAGGATTTCAAGTCGCATTGCATTCGAAATCCCAATCACATCGCATTTTAAAATCCAATCGCATTGAAAACTAATCGCATTGCATTTGGAAACCAATCACATCGCATCACTATGGGATTTGTTTTTTTAGTGGAATCGAATCGCATTCCTGTGCGATTTATTTTTGACTGAAGTGCTATCGCATATCTGTATGATTCCTTTGTGATGTAAAGCGTTCCAATCGCATTTCCTGTGCGATTCTGTTGGACTTAGTAATTATAACAAAACTTGAGACTATTTGACGGTTTGACCTTCTAATTAAAATGGCTCATGATCCTGAGATGATAAAAACGTATCTGATGTTTGAAAATGTAGCTGTTACTAACAAGCCACCAAAGCTGCTTAACTGGAATAGCAACTTTGATGAATTCAAGTGGAGGTTTAAGAACTATCTAAAAATCAATGAATTTGCTCTCCTTAGATCACTCGAAATCAATCCTCACCAACCCACCATTAAAACTGCTGATGGACCAGTTGATATACCTGTCTCGACCTACAATGATGATGACAAAAAGATGTTGCTTGATGACCAAAAAGCTTATGGTACCCTAAGTGTGTGTCTTTCACTTGAAATCTCTCAAACGTTAAGAGAGCACATTACTGCCAAAGGACTCTGGGATGTATTGGTTGATAAGTTTGAAGGGAACTTAGAGATGAGAAACAGTAAAAAGGCATGTTAAAAGGTGAATTTTACACATTCAATCATATCCAAGGAGAAACTGTTGGAACTGTCATCAATAGATTTGAGACCTTGGTTACCAAGATGAGAAGTGCTGGGATTGTTTATGAACAGTCAGAAATCAATGACAAACTGTTGAATTCTTTGCCCTACACTTGGAATAGAAGTGTTATCACCATCAGAAGAACAACAAATTTGGATAGGACATCCTTTTCTGACTTGACCTCCACAATAAGATCATTTGAAATGGACGACAACCTCAGTTAAATATCCATATCAGTTCACTCAATCATGCTGGAATCTCTACAAGGTCAGGGATCAGCACAGCCTTCCTCCGTCAAGCTCATCCGACAGTTCATCTGGTCAATGGGGTAAAAGTGTATTCTGCTCAACCTCTGCACAGAACACTGCATTCAAGTCAACTACAAGTCAGCCAGCATCATCCAGTAAATAAAGCCGTTGAACAAGCTCTCAAGGCTCATGGGATTAACAAGTATTCTAGTAGCTCATCCTACTCCATTCCTCAAGTTGATGTCTCTCATATTGCACTATTTCATGCGTTCATGGCAAGTCATGAGAAGTTATTGCTAGGAAAAGTCCTACCTCCTTCATTCCAACAAGGTGACATTCCCGAAATTAACAAGAAAGAACTCAAGAAGATGGAAATCAAGTACCAGGTGGCCAGGGCTGTTCATCATGCATCGAACTTCATAAGAAAATATGGGAAAGAGAGTTTCAAAGACTCTGAAGGGAAAGGGATTGGGTTTAACAAAGACAAGTTTTGATATTATAACTATAATGAAATAGGGCATTTTGCAAAGGAGTGCACAAACCCAACAAAGCCCGCCAATGACATCAAGATCACTAAAGTTTTTGACAATGAAAGCGGTAAAAGGGGTGACAAAAGGCCAACGGATCAGGACAGCTCTTCGGATCAAAGAATTTCTTGAATTAGTCAAAGAAACTCAACAAAAGGAAACTTTGGCTCAAAATCAAGTTCAAGGGCCCTTATCACATAATCTGTTTCAACAGCAGAGCCAGATTGGGAGGATGATCAGTTCTGTGAGTTGATAAACCCACAGAATTTTGCTAGGATGACGTTTGTTGATGAAGAACAAACTTCTTCAAGTCCTGCTTCAGGAGGAAGCCAAGTCACTCTAACATTCTTGAGGTACACAAACTCTGTTCTCAAGCTTGTATTAATAAAGTAAAGAGTTATAAAACTTATAATGCTGCCTTGATCAATTAAAATTTAGGCATTATAAGTCAGAATAATGAATACAAAAATGCTAAAAAGGTATTCAATACTGGAATTAAGACTCACAGCAATGACATGAGAAATTGTTTCAGTCTAATACACTAGTTGAGTTTCATGAAAGACAAATAGCTGAGTTAAACGCTAAAATTGAAGAGCTACAATTAGACCTTGCCCAAAGAAAAATAACAGTGATTGGTTTGAAATGGCGTCCGATAAGTTAAATGGGATTATTGGAGCACAAATGGGGGTAAAACAAAAGACAGGATTAGGCTATGATTATACTGTAGTTCCCTAACCGTTAAATGAAAACTACACTAGCCTACCTCACTTTAATTTCAATACCCTACCTAAGGACGAAATTTTCCATGGAGTTGGTCATGTACCAAACCCGAAGACATTTGTTCCTCCCATCTCCATGAATATTGATCTCATCCCTATATCAGTTAGTTCAAATAATGATTTATCTTGTTCAGCAGGTTATGTAAAAGAAAGTGGGTGTGTGGAAAAGAACATGAGTTGTGGAAAGAAACGCGTTTTAAATTCACTTTTTGATTCCAATGTGGATCTAAGATAATCATATGTCAACTTTGTCTGTAATAATAATACATGTGGATCCATGAAAATTACATTAGCATCATCTTCGAATGATAATGTAATTTGTGAGAATGTTGTTGTTAACACTTTTCAAAATGTTTTGGATGCAAATGATGGTTTTGTTTCCGATACTGATTGTGAAACTTCTTATGATAAAACCTATGTTGAAAATGGTGTTAATAATAATATAGTTAATGAGATGAACATAACTAGTTTTTCATCAGCAAGTCGTTAAGTTGAGTATAATTTAAACAAAAGAATTGTTTTTGAGAATGAAAAGGAAAGTACCTCAAGTATATATATCCAACCAAAGAAAAACTCATTTTCTCAAACAACTAATTATTTGAAGAATCCTCAGTCATACGACTATTATGATAACAACTACTATGGTCCTCATCAACAAAGTTATGTTGATTCATTTTACAAAAATGCTTTTAATGATAGAGGCTACAGATTGGGTAGTTTTTATAATCATGTTCCTTTCCAAGCATCACCTTTCACACCACATCAATTGTATTGTAATTCTGTTGAGTTCTATAGGTTCCCTAGAAGAAAATGTTGTCTTGTTTGTGGTAACCCTTCTCACCTTGCAAGAAACTACAAGAACTGGCACAGACAACAAAATGAAATGAATGGTCAGTTTGATCAGTCACGTTCCAAAGCTGCTACCGGTATGAAGTCGAGGACTGATCGATCTGAAAGTTCTGCCAGTGAAATGGACGTGAGATCCAACAATCGTCAGAAAACAAGAAAACCTTTTTGGATAACCAAAAAGGAAAGATCAAAAAGGGGTTCAAGGGCTGAAAAACCCAAGAACCCACCAAAAACAAGTGAAATGGGGAATCTAGAGGTTGAAAGATTTAAGGATTTTGTTTTGAAAACAAGAAGAAGACGGTCCAAAAAATCTTCTAAAAATAGGAAACATGCTTCAGCATGGATTCCTAAGAATTGTTCATTCGATTCAGACTCACCAAACTACCTCATTTTTACAGAAAATAAAATAAAATTTGGTGATTTTCTTTTTAATATTCTCGAGACATCTAAGTCTCGGGAATCCATGTCTAACTAGTTGTTCATTCATGTAGGGTCAGTCAAGAAAGTCTGTCAACACTATTTAGTACCTAGTCAGTGGTTGTACGCAACTGTTGATACACGACTTGGGCGTTTCGGTCTTTATTATATTATTATATAGTTTATTAATGTAAGGGGAATTTTGATAAATAACCCTCATTCACTCCATTGTAAGGCCATTCGTTACTCCGTAACGAATGAGTCACATTCGTGATAATGTAAGCCACATTCGTTAACCATGTTTAACGAATGTGACAACGAATGTGGGGCTATTCGTTAGTATAATGTAAGACGAATGAGTATGTTCATTCATTATTAGTTAATGTAACGAATGACACATTCGTTAAGTATTAAATTAACGAAAGTGGTCATCCCCTATATATACCTCTTATCATTATCAGTAAAGTATCGAAGTTATTTTGAATCTGTTTGTGCACTGTTAAGCTGCTGGAATTCTCTCAGACCACGCACACAAACACAGACTAATGTATATCTTCGTATTAATCGTAATAACATGATGAACATCACGTCGTCATCATCGGCCTAGATCCTATCGAGGTTCATCAAGTGGTATCAGAGCCTTGAGATCGGATCTTCGTGTTTGTTCATCGTAATTGTATCAGTTTATCTCTGTTATTGATCAATTTCAATAAGAATTGATACAGTTCATTGATTAATTGATTTCCGGTGAAACAGAGGATACTAGTTAAGAGTAATTGAGCTTGTGTAAGTGTAATTGGACTTAGTCTTAAGGTAATTGAAAGGTTAATGGAGGTGAGTTAGAATTGGTATGGAATTGGACTGGTTGGAGTTGAGATTTGAATTTTTGTTAATGGCGGATAATCGATTGAGGTTCATTTTGGTTTGATTGTGAGTTCGGATATGTTTATTGAGGTTCGGAAGTGATTTCCGAGGATATTGGTATAGTTTTTAGGATATTCAGACGAAATTTGGACTTGATTTGGATTTCAGCTTAGTTTGAATGTATGATGATTGATTCGCTACATCTTTGAAGACTGATTCGTTACTCTTTGAAGACTGATTCGTTAGGGTTCATTCGTCAATCTTCATTCGTTAAAATAGTGTTTACCATTCGCTAGTTCCTCATTCGTTAACTAAATCACATTTGCTACTTCACATTCGCTATCAAATCACATTTGCTAACTGTTATTCGTTAACCTTACACATTCGTTAACTGAGTATTGTCATTCGTTTAAACGGTACTCATTCGTGAACAGAACTTGTAAGTTTCACATTTTACAAGTCAATCCCTTTGACTTTATAACTTTGTCAAATCATTTCTTCTCAAAATCAAGCCTCGTACTACGCTCTTGCCTCACATAACGCCTTGATGCAGCAAATGCTATCAATGGACAATGATATTGGGTCTCACAACAAATGTCCCAAACTGCTTAAATTGTCGGAATTCGCATGTTGGGAGCCAAGATTTCGTGCTCATCTTGGATCTGTTCATTCAAGTAGTGTGAGATTTTTGGATGTTGTTTATGAGGCACCACTTGTGGGTAGTGAATCACTTGGCTGGACTGAAAAAGCATATCATATTTATGAAGCAAATGAGATCAAGGATGCTGAGAGCGAGACAAAAGCCTATTCAACTCTCACTATGGCATTACCTGAGCACATCTTTCATCAATACAGTAATATCAAGACTTGTGCTTCATTATTTGCTTCCTTGAAAACCCGAGGTCTAGGGAACACACTCGAGAGCAAGAAGACTCTAGTGAAATTTCAATTCAGAAATTTTACTCTTTTGAAGAATGAGACTGTGGAAGAAATGATCTGTCGTTTTTGTCATCTTGTGGCGGAAATGTCTACTGTTAAACTAGAACCAACTGAAGTGGACAAGATTGATACATTGAATACTGCACTGCCAGCTTCATATTCAACATTCTTACTTGTGATTAAAGAGAATGGTTATTTTCGTAATGATCAACTTACTTCTGAACAGTTTATTTATAAGCTGGAAGAGAGAGAATATGATTTGAAATGCCAAAACTCGCTTATGGATAAGCAAAATCCTACTCTCTATGGTGGTTCGTTACCAGCAAGCAATGCTTCACGCTCAGTCTCGATTATTGCTTTCTTCACTCAGAATTCCCAAGAAGAGATTCCTAACAGTAATGTCACATCTAATGTATGTTTCATGGTGTCAGGTGTTAACACGGGTTCAGGGTCAAGTCAATCGAGCTCTCTGCCTAGTGTAAATATGAAAGAAGCGGAGCAGCAGTTTGTGTGTTCTATGTGCTTTCATGACATCTTACGAACAACTAGTTGGAAGTAAGATTGCTACACGCGAACTCACCGACGAGGATTATGACCAAATTGACCCTGATGGCCTAGAGCTCATGGACCTGAAATGGAACATGGAGATGATCGTACATAAGGTAAAACGGTTTATGCAACGAACTGGAAAGGATCTACCTTCTCTAAACAAGAGGGCAGGTTTCGATAAGTTAAAGGTTAAGTATTACAACTGTAGAGATTTTGGACACTTTGCCAAGGAGTGTGACAAGCCGAGGAAAGAATACACAGGTCCTCGTAATGTTGATAGATCTTCGGGAAAAAGTTCATCTGGATCTGAAACGAATAAACTATCAGAGGGGGATCAGAATAAAGCAGCTACCTCACAAGTCCTTGTTGCTAATGAAGGGCTGGATTGGTCACAACGATTACTGGGGAACCAAGCAAATCTTGCTGTGGTAGAATCGGTAGAGCATTTTGAGGATGCGAGTGGCGATAACTTAATAGATGGAAGTGAGAGTTCTGATTCAGAGACTGATTCTGATAACTCGTCATCTGAGCAAAAGGAATCTTTTGCCTGCATGGCAAAAATTGAAGAGGTTTGTACTAACTCTTCTTTTAACTTAACTGTTAATGAATCACATGAAACGGTAACTACCCAAGTCGTTACCGAGTGTGAAAGTTGTGGTGAACTAAAAGTTAAACTTGAGTCCACTCTACAACAAAATACTACACTCGTGAACGAGCTTTCCATGATTAAGGAATGCTTTAGACAAAAATCCAAATTGTTGGATCAATCTACACTTAAAATCAAGAATTTGTCTAAAAGTAATCATGATCTGAAAGCGGAAGTTAACTGTGGTAGTCGAACAACACTTTCAGGAGATTCTCAAACTCCGAACCAGCATCATTAAATTGGAGAATGAAATTTTAGAGTTAAAAAATAAACTCGGTAAATTTAGAGATTCTTCATTTCTCTTGAACGAAATAATTGAGGTTTTTAATTCTCATAAAAAGAATGGAAAAGCTAGTTTGAGATATGTTGAGATTCCTCCTCCGCTGATAGGAGATTACTCGAGCATTCTTGAAGTTGTTGAGAAATCCACAACATCAGAAAAGCCAGTTATTGTTGAAACAACAAAAAATACTGTTAAAGAACCTGCTCATATCAAAAGCAATTCAGTCTTTACTTAAAATGAGATAGATGGTTCTATTAAGGAATTAACTGAACCAGAAATGATTGTGAAAAACGATAATATTCCCTCTGACAATCATATTCTGTGTGAACCCGAGGAATTGGAATAAGCCATGTATGGTTCGAAACCCTCGGAAGATTCCTCAAACAAACCGAAAGTGTCGTTTAATGTAAAGAAATCAGACAAGCCTACTGTGTTTGATGAGGACTTGATGAGGTTCATTAATCCTCAAAATGAATCAACCAAAGGAAAGGTTTTTAAATTAAAAGGCTTATCGAAAGTATTTTTAGATAAAGAAGTTCCCTTGAATAATCTTAAGCCTGAAATGATTGAAAGTGTTTCTAATGATGACACTTCAAAAGTTGCCGAACTTGAACAAAAATTTCGTAAATCTAAAACAACAAATGTTCAAGTGAAACTAGTTGCAAATGCTTTTCAACCTATAAAATTTGTAAAGTCATCAGGATTAGAAAGTTCTTTGAACACTACCAATCTAGAATTTTGTAAACATAAAAAGAGATTAACTAATGAGGTTTCAAAGTAGGTAACTGTTAAGAAACCAAAAATTGATGTTCATCAACCGAAGGATGAAAACAAGACGTGTGTTCCATCACAGAAAAGTTTAGACACACGTTTGTGTTTTAAGTGTGGTGAAACTGGTCATGTGGCCAAGAAATGCAAAGCCAAGGTTGAAAACATCAGGTCGTCAACTAACCAAACAAGTCTAGTAGTTGAATTGAAAAGTCAAAAATCTCAAGTTGATGAGCCGTTTATAATGTATTCGAATATCAACCCGAGGAAAATGGTTCGGGTTGATGCTCCTAATGTATTAAACAAATTTGTTGACTTTGTTCAACCTAGTTGTAAAAACACGGACTCGGGAGTAATTCATGACGGATACTTAAAGAAGAAAAATAAGAAACTGGTTACATACTCTCAAGTGCCAAACACGAGTGTTAAAATAAACTTATCTCCGAAAATCACAAAAGGAGAGCCCAAGACTGAGGCTTGGGCTGCCTTTTTGAACTAATCATTTTACTTTTTGTGCAGAGTTCATCCAAGTCTATATCAGGTGACAAGTGGATATTAGGTAGTGGATGTTCTCGGCATATTAACGGCAACCTCAATCTTCTCAGCAATGTTAAAGATATTCAGGGAGGATATGTTGCGTTTGCGGGTAATAATGGTGGAATGATTATGAAAGAGGGAGAGGTCTCAAATGGGAAGATTACATTTGAGAGGGTTAATTATTGAGAAAAAGTAGATCACAATCTGTTGAGTGTTTCACAGATTTATGACAAGAAATACACTACTATTTTCACAAACAAGGAATGTGTTATTCTTCAACCGGGATACATGATTAATGGAGATATGGTTGTCATGCGATCTCCTCAATCACATGATATTTTTTTCCTTGACATGAGTACTAATTTAAATGTTTCATGTGACATTCGTGACAAAACCGGATACACCTCGGCATTTACAAACCGAATAAGCAATTTAACGCTTATTACGTAACGAACGAACGATTAACCGGACGGGTCTGGTTATGATACAGATATCTCGAGGGGCCATATATAAGTGATATACGTTTAATATAAGCTAATATATTAATATTATGGCCTTAGTTCGATAGCAAACAAGTTAAACGAAAATCTGCTCGTTTAACTACCCGCTATAGATATAAACGCGAAAGATAGTTACAAACCAAGCATTGTATCATCCGTTAAGCCGAAAGAAACTTACCAAACAATTATTTAAAATGTTTTAAGCGATTTGTAAAAATATTTTAGAATTTTACAAACGTATAATATGTTTTTATAAATTTACACAAAAATGGCCGAAAAACACTCGTTTTTGCACTGTTTGACGCACCGATATATTTTTCGCTCCAAAAACCGAACCCCAAATAAATTTTAACTTAATATTTCGCGTTTGGCATGCAAAACTAGACGAAATAAATTAAAGTGGGCAAAGGGGACCCCCCCCCCCTTATTATGGCCGCCAAAGGGGACCAACTCCCCCTAACATTCCTTCATATTTAATCTAATAGTTGAGATACTTTTTTTTCATACATATCAACCTCAAAACTGATTAAAAACTTTCTGGACGTTTTCCTACACCAAAAGCTCAAGGTGACCATCTATTTTCTTGATTTTAAGTTTGTTTAACATGATATTTCGCATAATTATTGATATTTGATTACCAAAAGTCAATCCTAACTATGCAAAAAGCCTAAAAATTGTTCGAAAATATATTTTGATCATAAACATGGTTGGAAATCAGAATTCATAAGTTTTTTTTTTGCCATAAACACGGATTAAAGGGTTTAAACGACGTTTTTACGGTTCAAAAGTTCGGTTTAATACCCTAGCCGAAACCCTAAGTTTCAAGGCTGCCATATTGATGAAACATGCTTGGTTTGTGATATAGGACCTGGATTTAGCTTATGTAGAAGCACTAGAACCCAGAAATTGGATTAAAAAAGCGAAAACCGCAAAGGTAATGCCGAAATGCTCGATTACGGGCTGTTTAGGTTAAGGTTTTGATGTGCACATTTAGAGGTCATAAAACTTTGCAGGGACATCAGGGGCAATATGATTTGGTCTCTGTTCAAATTTGGTAATTTTTCGATCATCCGAAAATATTTGGCGAATTTATTACTGAATTGGGGCGTTTATTTAGGAAAAATAGTTAAATTGCTTGAAAAATTATAATATTTTGTGGGAAACTCAGATTTAGTATTTTATGATGACATATGAAATTTGGGGTCATTTGGAAAAATCTAGGTATTTTTTTGCATTTGCGTTTAATTGAATTTTCATAGTCATTTTTGGCTCGAAAAGGATATTTTGCATGATTGTTAGAGTTTGGAAATTTTCTAGGTTATTTTGGCATATATTCTGATCACTCCGAAATGTTGGTGGATTTTTCGGAGATCGTTTGGTATAAACAGATGATTTTCAGGTTAAATGTAGCAGATAAAATGAATTTTTATAAATTAATAAATCATTAAATAATTATAGGAATCTTTTTATAAAAATCTACATATTTTAATTGATAAGTGACTAAATTTTCATAATTTAATGACAAACCGATTATTAATTATGCAAATTTAAAGATTAAACAAATTCAATTCTGATAAAAACCGACGAGTTCGTGATTAATGAACCTGTTGGAATATCAGAACATCAAGAGTGATTAAAAATTATATTTTTGGATTAATTAAGTAAAAACGAACTTTTTGTAAGAAATCCAGACAATTTAGATAAATCGTGTGTATTTTTCTCCAAATCAAACTGAATAAACGGAAACGAGCCGCAAAGCGAATCCAGAACCACAATATGTGATCTTTCTTTATAACTTAATCATTTTATCGACCAATACATTAACTCAAGCTTACATCCCCATAAATGTTTTATGAACGCATCACAACCTAAGCCTAATAACACTTTCTAGGTGTACCAGCTATACCCAAATTAAATATATACAGCCTAGTTTAGTATAATGATTATAATAATATTAAAATATTAATATTATTATAATATCCATTATAGGAACTAGTGATACGAGTCCAACGAACTACGGGCCGACTCTGTACCGAATCCTGATTAAACAGCGAGTTTCATGACCCCACCTTAAACTGCTTTTACGAACTTTTGGGTGAAAAACATGTTGATACATATCTATATACTATGAATTGTTTGATGATGGGAATTATCTAAGTGCTAACAGGCGAAAGTCCCCACGAACACAGTGATTAACTTCGAGCCGGTGGCTTGTGAATAGTACTATTGGTTTGACAAACCCAAACGGAATCGGCCTGGTTGCCCTGTTACATAGCGCCGTTTGCACATGACCATACTTATACAAACAGGCTATGTGGTGTTAGACATAGCTACTGGGGCATGTTGTAGGCGGAAGGGGGGCCACAGTGGTTGATTAGGCGTGGGAAATGGATGCACGCGGCACAGACAGTCAAAGCTTCACCGTAGCTTAGTATAATTACATCATAAACATACAAACAAGCGTACTTGTGAACGTACATACATACATACTTACGTATTTACAAACTGTGATTGTTGTACGAACAACTTATTTCTTGAAACTCGTGAAACTCACCAACTATTTGTCATTGACCTGTTTTAACATGTTTTTCAGGTATACCGGACTTGGACTAGAAAGTCAATATGCTACGTGTTTGACTTGCGATCAATGCTGGGTGAATTGATGCAAGTTTGCTAGTATGAAGTAAAGCCGCTTAACGGGCTGGATTTAGTTTGTATCACCTAGTTGTAAATGAAGTTAGATCAATGTAAAATATTGTAAAGTAGTTTGTATTGTTCTTTATAAACAATGTGGTTGATATCAGAAGTGTCTGTTACATTTCCGTTTTACGCTTCCGCAAATCGGACAGAATTTGAAGAGCCATTGGTTATAAATGATTAGGTTATTCCTTAGGATACCTTAAATATAACCGTCGTCTCGATTAACTCTGGGAAAATAATTAAATAAAAATTTAATATTAGATACTGATGAATGCCGGGATGAACTTGTGGGACAAATGAGTTATTATGGTCCGGAACATAATAACAGACTTGCTTGTACGAGGGAATTCGGGGAGAAGTCGCGGAACTTATGGGTAGGTAAAAATGTCAATATATGTGTATAAAAGGTAATAATGAGTATGTTTGTATATATATATATATTGGGAGAAGATCAAAAGAAAACTCATCTTTAGAGAGAAAACTTAGAAACTCCTAAAGAATTATTTTTAATTAAAAATAAAAAAATATTTTTAAAATTCTGTTTTAGCCATTATTCTTATATTTTCTTATATTTCACTCGAAAAAAATAAAAAAAATAAAAAAACCCGCTGTAATGCACATACGTATTACTGTGCGATACCGTTGTATTACACATGTGTATTACTATATATTTTTGAGTTTAATAGTGTTTTATTGCATATATTCAATATTTGTGTATTGTATATGTGTAGTAGTGTTGTATTATATGGAAAAAAATAATAATAAAATAAAAGCCGATGTGGTGCACATGTGCGTTAATGTTGTATTACAAATACGTACTAATGTGTATTCGATGTCTGTATTAGTCTTATATTGCATATATACAATAGTGGTTATCAAATATGTGCAATAGTATTGTATTCTATGCAATACAAACACTTTTTCATATATGTAATGCACACTATTACACATGCGCACTATACCGACGTAGTTACTGACAAGTTTTTTTTTTTTTTGAACCAATAACAACATATAAGAATAATGGAAAAAAAGAAACTTCAAAATTTTTTTTTTTAAAGTTAAAAATAGTTTTTAGGAGTTTTTAAGAGTTTTTAAGTTTTCTCTTTAGAAGGAGTTTTCACTAGATCCTACCCCTATATATATATATATATATATATATATATATATATATATATATATATATATATAACACGACTTTCTTCTTTATTTTCTTTTTATTATTTTTGCATGAGTCATAGTTAATCGAAAATTTAAAGTCAAATGAAAAACGTACATGTGAATACTCATTGTATAAGAGATAGAAATGTTATGTCTGATAGGTGGGGTCCACATAAAATTCATGCCTAACTGAACCTAAATAATATCGTGAAGTTTCCAAAAAGTCTATTTATAGTTTAAGAGGATAATTATATCAGCAATTATCTCTGGGTTACGTGTACAATAATATCGAAATTGAAGTGTTACTTAGAGATTTCTTCATCAATATGATTCCCTGCTCGAACTCACAAAAACATGTACTGCATTAATAGATGTAAATATATACTGCTTTATAGTTACTGTATTTTATTTTTTGTTTGTTTGAAAATTTTCAAAATCCAAAAAGATTTTACTTTTCCTGCTTTATTTTTGATTTACCGAGCTGGCGAATAATTCAAAACAAAAAGAAAGTTTTACCCCAAAATTCTAAGTTAATCCGTGCTAAATGTATTTTAACGTAAATATCCGCTTAAGTTAAACATTACCGATCCTTGATTGATCGGATTTTTAAGGTGTTCAATGGAAAACCTAATTGGTTGTTTAATTTATTATTTAATTCATTTTTCAAAACCCTAATTGGTTTTAAATGATTATTTAATTCGTTAATGAGAGATTATCTCATTCGTTAATATTCATGGTGATTCGTTAAATTGGTTTTAACGAATGTCAAGCCATTCGTCATTTATACATAACAAATGACCTCATTCGTTATGAAAGACACATTCTCTTCCGCTGAGCTAATGAATGGAAGACATTCGTATACCGATTTAACGAATGGAATGATAAAGTATCATTCGTTAAATGATCAACGAATGAACTTATTCGTTATATCTTTAACGAATAAGGTTGTTAACTTAATGAATGACGACATTCGTTAGTTCAAAATTAACGAATCTTCTCGATTCGCGTGACATTATTGAAGGGTTTATAATCCCAAAGCTACGAATGACCCTTCATTCGTCCAAACACTATTTCATTGCTTTCTTAAACGAACTCTTGCAAAACTTTTTTCAAGAATTTTATCTTCATCCTAGATCATTTGACTGAAATTTTGTGATTTTACAGGTAAAGGCGATCACGATGATACCTGGATATTGTTATATCATCTGGTCTTTAAGGATTAATTTGTCATTTTGTATACCGATATGAACTAATATAAGAACTAATCAAATGCTAAATGGTTTGATAAAATTAGTGTTATCTGATCTTCGTTTAATGTATTAAATGGATTTCCGAGTTAGTTGATTGAGTTTAATCGAAAATTTTAATGTGAATCAACAGAATCAAAGATGAAGTTCTTCGTCATAGACTTACTATAGTCAAAATTCTTTGTATTTTGACTTTTGATAGTCATATCTAATGTAAAATCAGATTCATTATGGTTCAATGAATGACTAACTCATTCGCTAAGATAGCGAATTGGGTTATTCGTTATCTCTTTCGTTGATGGTAACGAATGAGATGTTTATTCGTTAAATATAACGAATAAGAAATTAAAGGTAACGAATGACTAACGAATAAGACAGATTCGTTAGAATTAATGAATCACCCTGATTCGTTGACAATAAATATCATACGAATGAGATCATTCGTTTAAGATTAATAACGACTGAACAAGTCATTCGTTAAACAGTAGGATATTCTTGAATGTTATACTAATATTTTATTCTTGATAACAGAATGGCTGACGTGATCGTTCCTAATCCTGTTCCCAAGCAACAACCAGAGGTTGTACTCGAACAACATCCTGAAGTACAAGTTCAAGATCAAGAAGATGCACCTGAAGTAGCTCCAGTTGTACTATCGTAGAATAAAAAGCATAAAATTTGTGCTTTTCTAGACGACAACTTCAAAGATACACCTATATTCGGGGGAACCATTAGTTTTCTTCTATGGTCCAGAATTTTCAAGGCAATCTCTGCTCAGACTTTGGTTTATCAAAGTGTTATTCGTGCCTTTTGGGATACTTCTCACTTCAACGAGAATGAGAATCAAATTGAAGCAACTATTCAAGACAAGTGGGTGGTAGTAGATGTGGGTGTGATTCGAGATATTTTTGGGTTTACAGATTCGGTGGATGACAGGTGTGAGTTCGATAAGGGGTTGATTCGTGGTTTGTTTAGGAGGATTCGGTAAAAGGGTGATTTGGATAAGTCTATGTATAACAAGGCGAACTTGTGCGAGCAGTACAAGTATCTGATGCATGTGTTGAATCATTGCTTGGGTGGTAGAAAGGGTGGATTTGATGAATGCTGTGTCATGCGGCAATCTGCTTTTGTTGCTCTTGTTCTCATCAAACCGTTCAATTTCTCTGAACTGGTTTTCTATCATTTGAAGGAGAATCTCACGAGCCGACATAAGTTCTTGATGTATCCGAGATTCCTCCAGCTTATCATTGACGATCTCCAACCTACTTTATTTAAATATCCAACTAATCTGGTGGATATGATGAGATTATAACACATGAATGCTGAGACGATGAGGTGGCTATGTTCCTACATAGGTCAAAGTATTCAAGCTCGGCCGCGGTATAAGCGTCTGATTGGCCATCTTGCCAATATAGACTATGTGGACCCATCTCACGATCGTTGGGCTTATGATGAGTCAGATTCAGAACAAGAAGGTGGTGATGATGGTGGAAATGATGGTGGTGATGGTGGTCAGGGACCGAGAGCTGTGTTAAGTTATGCTCAGAAGCGTAAACGTAAGGGTAAAGAGCCTATGGTTGAAAAGGGGAGAAACCAAAGAAGCAAAGGGTGAGACGTGGCTCAGGAATTGAGATTCCAAATCAACCATTTGTAGCTGTAAAGAGACCGTTGATACCTACATCTATTCTAGCTTCTCCTACTCCTCCAGATATTCCTAGACCTCCTGTTATGACTAGATCTCCAACACCTGTACCTATGCCTGTATCTCCAATACCTCCGACTATAACTTTGATGACTACTTCCATGTCGGATCCGTACTTTGGAGATGTGTTGCAGACTGTCTTAGCTCGTATGCCAAGTCCTCAACCTACTACTCCTTCTACACCTGTAAGTCCAACTGTGTTGCCAGGACCTGAGCATTCGTTTATGACATTTAATCGTCCTCGGGGTCCTATGCAACCCGTTCATCCGAATTTTTTTGGTATGTCTTCCCAGTCTCAAATATTTCATTTATTGAATCTGCTGCATCTACAGCAAACTCAGATGCAAGCAGATCGAGCTTCTCAAGAGCAGGTGCAATGGAATATGTTCAGACATACAATTCGTTCAGAAAGAGAACAGGGAACTGAGAGCTGTTGTTGCTGCTCAGGGGGGAGATTGGATAAACAAGATGAAATCATTCTCTAACTTACGTGCAAGGAAGGCGAATTGAAGAAGTTGAGGAATGATGATGATGATCCGGATATGGGTGGAGTAGGTGACCAGCAACCGGGCGGTATTACACCGTCGGCGGGTAATCAAGCTTGGTCGATGCTGGTAGAAGTAGTGAGGTGAATCTGCAGATCATCCCATACAAAGACTACACAATAGCTGAACCGATTGATGTGCTTCCTGATAATAGGATCATATTTGTGGGAATGGATGGGATTGTACGTAGTATAGTAAATGCTGATGAGATCGAAGAGGATGAATTTGTTGATCATTCACTTACGAAAGAATAAATTGCCCTGCTTCTGAATCTAAACAAGGATGAGGTAGAGGAACTGGGAAAGACAGTTGATGAGGAGATTGAGTTTGAGGAAAGTGATAATCCAGGCATTCCACATGGGAATGCGCCTGAGTATGAGGAGGTTGAGGTTAAAGACGTGACTGCTGAAGAATATCCTGATATGTATGCTGAGAACAACAACGACTCAGGTATTCCGTTCTTCACCACTGAGCATTTTAAAGCGACAGAACAACGTTTACATGAAGAAAGGGAGAAGTGGAACAGAGAAGCTGAGACAAGTCACTTATCAGCGAAATACAAGAAAAGAAAACGTGCTTTGGATGGTATGTTCGGGCAAGACGTAAAGTGCATGAACTAGATGATCGAGACCTTCTGATACAATGAGCAGGAGGAAGTCAGACAAGCGAATGTCCAAGCATCTGCATACCAGATGAAGAAGTACAAGAGTTCGAAAGACGTCGAAGGGTGACTTGGTTGCTTGGCAATACGATGCAGAGCTTAAAGTATATATCGTCAAGTGGGAGTACGGTATTTATTACTTTAAGCGTATTCATGATATTTTGACTATGCCAAGATGGGACGTGAGAACCTTAGCCAACCGATAGTTTGTTAATTGGGGCAAAGACCAATGGGTTTCATGGTTCTATGATCATCTCTTGCATGAAACCCGTTATGGTTTCAAGTTCTTCAAGTCGCAGGTGCCGACACACAAGTATGTCAACGAGTGTGATACTCACACCGGCTGGAGGAAGATGATCTTGCAAGTCAAGCCGCCAAAGACAATGAAGAGGGCTCCAATGAAGATCTTTCCTCAGAGTCTTTTCACCACGTTCAACCGATGGTATTACAATAACAAGACTGGTGAAGCGGTAATTGTATTGGGTACCGGATCAAACACGATGTTCATACGTGTGATCGATCCGATGTGGCTCGTTAACTTATCAGAGTCTATTAACGATGCGTTATTTCATAATCAGATCCAATTTGCTAACGTAAGCGATTACAATCTTGCAATGCAACTTCAACGTGTTGTTCGCGTTCGTTATGCAATCAAAATTCACAACTGCAATGACTGGAACACAAAGATGTTCTAGAAGTGAAGAATAAAGAGCTCGAGACGAGGGGGAGTTTGTTGATACACGACTTAGGCGTCTTGGTCTTTATTATATTATTATTATATAGTTTATTAATGTAAGGGGTATTTTGGTAAATAACCCGTAACGAATGAGTCACATTCATGATAATGTAAGCCACATTCGTTAACCCTGTTTAACGAATGTGACAACGAATGTGGGGCTATTCGTTAGTATAATGTAAGATGAATGAGTGTGTTCATTCGTTATTAGTTAATGTAACCAATGAGACATTCGTTAAGTATTAACTTAACGAATGTGGTCATCCCATATATATACATCTTATCATTATCAGTAAAGTATCGAAGTTATTTTGAATCTGTTTGTGCACTGTTACGCTGCATTGTAAGGCCATTCGTTACCCCGTAACGAATGAGTCACATTCGTGATAATGTAAGCCACATTCGTTAACCCTGTTTAACGAATGTGACAACGAATGTGGGGCTATTCGTTAGTATAATGTAAGATGAATGAGTAAGTTCATTCGTTATTAGTTAATGTAACAAATGACACATTCGTTAAGTATTAACTTAACGAATGTGGTCATCCCCTATATATACATCTTATCATTATCAGTAAAGTATCGAAGTTATTTTGAATCTGTTTGTGCACTGTTACGCTGCCGGAATTCTCTCAAACCACACACACAAACACACGCTAACGTATATCTTCGTATTAATCATAATAACAAGATGAACATCACGTCGTCGTCATCTGTCTAGATCCTATCGAGGTTCATCAAAGCCTGTTGTGATTGTTGGGACGGTTCAGTGGATACCTCAAAACGTGCTCTGGTATTATTTGGCATGTAGAACTTGTAACAGGAAAGTTACCAAAAAGTCTTCCGAAGATGATCACCCTGTTGGTGTGTTGGTTGATAAAGAGGACATTTATGAGTGCAAAACTCCAAGTTGCAATAACAATGTTATTCACTATTTGCAAAGGTGTTAAAATTTATACATTATGTTTTCATAGTTTATATTTGCTAAGTAAGTTAACCACAATATATTATATAGGCTTAGAGTCCCGTTGGCTGTTCAAGACTCAACCTGAACAATTTCTTTGACATTGTTTGATCGTGACGCTTCCAAACTTTTCAAAACAAACAGATCATCTCTAATCGACAAATATGTTACTGTAAGATTTGTTTACCACACGATGCAGTATTATATTGTGTATATTTTAAGATTATCTGTCACTAAAATATAAATGCTTATCACAGGGGGATGATAACGCTAAACCTCCGGTTGAATTTGATGTTCTTATGGGAAAACAATTTGCTTTTATGATTGGCATAGCGCAGTACAACATTGACAACGGTTCCTTTGTTTTCGGCATTTCTAAACTAATGGATGACGTGGATATCATTTTCAAATTGGAAAAAAAATGGCCAACAATTTTGAGGCACAACTATTATTTTGTTGTCGATTTAAGTTATATTTATTCATCATACTAATTTTTATTAATCAATAATCTTATTAATATGTAGGTTGACAACTCTGCCTCGCTTAGGAATGGATTCAATGATACCAAGTCACGAGGAACTGCTAACTTAAAGGTATTGCTTTGAAAAACTGCTACACTTTTTCACAATTTTATATCTTTATTTTTTAAAATTTTTTACTTTATAAATTGTCTTTTGAACCATTTATCATGCATATCATATTGTTTTCAATTTATTACAACTAGAGGTGTTCATGGTTCGGTTTAAAACCACGAAACCACCGAAATCGGTCATCAGTTTAGTTTCGCGGTCGGTTTTTCTCCTTTGCTTTCGGTCGGTCAATTCCAAAATTTTCAAACCGGAGTGAACGGTTTGGTTTATGGTTTATAAAAAAAACGGACCAAACCGTAAGATTCATATGTATTCTTTTATATTTCATATTCGATATTATTAATTTTTTATTTCAAATCGGTGATAAGAAAGTGAAGTGGGATATTTATTGATCGATTAAATTTGATGAATTGGGTTTTTTGTAACTTTGTTTTAGACAATTCATTGTAACTGAAAGTCTAAAAATCATATGCTATTATAGCTTTTGTATTTTAACAGCTTTAAACTATTTTAACTTTGATTTACATTTTGGATTAATACTTTTATGATACAGTAATTCTGTACATTTTGTTTTACCAACATGTATTTTAGCTAACATGTTTTATATAATAGCGGACGGCATTTATTTGTATATCGCGCATTTTAAAAAGTTCCATGATAGCCTAAACCGTGAAACCAAACCGTTAGAAATGGTTCGGTTTTAGATTTCAACAGTTTGGTTTTGGTTTTTGATATCAAAAACCGTTACTAACGCTCGGTTCACGGTTTGACTTAAAAACCGTTAACACTGGACATCCAACACCCCTAATTACAACAATATTTATTCATTAGTCTAATTTGTGATAATAATTATTTGAACTACAATGTGGACCGGTAATTCTAAAGATCTTACCATGGGATTGGATATTATCCAGTCACAAGAAACTGCCATCTTAAAGGCATGTTTATTTCATAAATACGCTCATGCTTCTTTTATGATTTTCATGGTCGATGATTGAAACTTTAAAAACTCAATTTTAATAGTGGACTTTATAATATTGAGTGACTAAATATTGGTTTTGGTATTCAATTATTTAGGTTTCATGTTATAAAGATCCATATCTATATATTTTTAGGAACATTTATATAACTAGCATTCTACTATGTTTTGTTGACCTGACTGAAAAATACATTAGATATTTTATTTTCAAGTATTCTATGTATAAGGTATATTATGTTCATTAATTTTTGTGACACCATTTGTTTATATAAATGTCTAGGCTGGTGATGAAAGTATGAATAATAACGTTACTCCGATGGCAACAAATGTGAACGACAAAAGCATTGGAAATGCTCATTTGGTTGAATCAATAACATTTAAGCGCAAGTTAAAAAATCCAGATTTTAAGAAAACTTGCTTGGCAGTTATGATGTTGAGATGATTGGAGAATTGTCTACCAGTAGGCCTTCTTCTGACGGCAAGCCAGTTCTCCTTACTCCCAAGATTGATAAATGCTCTCCATAAAATCTTAATGTTTTATGTTGGGTTGTTCTATTTTATTTAAATGTCCTTGCAATTAGGTTCGTCGTCTAAGAACTTCTATTTCATTTAGGTAGCGTTTGGTATGCAGGAATGGAGGGCAGAATGGAATGACTCATTGTGAGGGAATGAAGAAAAGTATGTTTTGTTGATCAAAGGAATGGAACGACCCATTACCTAGTCCATTCCATTCCCTATAAAATACCCCAATTTCATTCCATCCATACCCCATGTTTTTTTCATTCCATTCCCTCTTTCACCCTACATCACCTCCACCACCACCCACCACCATCAACACCCACCACCACCACCAACCACCACCACCGTCGCCACCAACCACCACCATTGTCGTCCACCGCCGGTGTTCCCGCCACCAACTGTTGTCATTAGTGCCAACGCCCACCACCGCCACCTGTCCGCTACCACCATTAGCCATAGCCCCGCCCCTCACCACCATCACGTATTGCCCACCGCCGCCGTTGCCACCACCGCCTACCACCTCCACTATTTCCGCCACCACCCAGCACCACCACCACCCACCTCTAACCACCACTATCTCCCGTCGCCCACCACCACCACCCACCAATGCCACGATCGCGACCTACCTCCCACCACCACCGCTACTCAATACCATTTTAGTTTTATTTTTTATTTTTTATTTTTTTTCCTACCTACCAAACAATGTAAAGTAATCATTCATTGCATTCCCATGTATTAACCAAACATCTCATTGAAATGGTAATAACTCATTCCATTCCCTTGTCCATTCCATTACCACATCCATTCCACTCCATCATCCATTCCATTACCCATACCAAACAGACCTTTAGTTTCATTCCTAGGATTATGTGTTATGAACTCTAATTTCCTTTTATTTTGATGGAGCCATTCCTAGGATTATGTCTTATGAACTTTAATTTCCTTTTATTGGAGTATTTGATGTAAGACAATTTGATTAATGTATTATGATGTTTGGTTATGTGATGGTTTTGTTGTTACATTATTTTATTATATTTTTACAACACAATTTTAAAAACTTATATCCGAATCACAAAATCTGCATTATTTTATATACTTTTTTGCTACAAATTCCAAGTTATTGAATTTGTTACAAAAATTCCAAGTCTTATTTATTACAAATATTTGATTTTTACCAAGTTATTAAATTTTTTCCACATATACAAATATTCAATATATTTATGCAACGCTCATGCGAAAGAAGAGGAATTTAAAATTGGATGTCAAAAGATCAAAAGTACTTCATTCCGGTTGCAACTTCAAAGGTCATATTTTTAATGCATCATGATATATTTTTAATGCATCATGATATAAGTCGTTCAATATTTACTTTCATTTATAATACACTAATAAACTTATATTATACAAATTCCAATTTTTAACCCTTAGAAATCTTAAAGTTCCTTTTTTTTATGTTCGGCCTACACTACATACAAAACACTTTAAACTCATTACCGGATTATGGAAGTTTCGGTTATTGCACGACGGTCATTAGTCCTTATACATCAAATCTATATCAGCATATCAATATTGGTTCTTCATCAATACAGATTGGAAGCCCATTAACTAACATTATAAATGGTACACATATTTTATATAATAACTTGTATGTTTTGGTTTTTATTAGATTCAAAAGAAAAAAGACTAATCAGAAAACAAAAGTTCGATACAAAAAAGAACAACAATTTTAAAGGTATAATGTTTCTAAATACATTTTTCATATTAAAACAACATTTTACATAATCTGTTTTTTTTTTCTTTTCAAAAACAGCTTTGCACAACATCGAAGTTACCTCCAACAAATTCACAACTAACGGAAGTCCAAACTATTGGAAGGAAGTGGTTGATCGTTTTAATTCAATTCTGTATCATCACAACAATGTTACATCTTCAGAATCTCATGTTACACATCCTCTATCAGACATTACAAATGGTATAACATAATATACTTTACATTCTAATAATCAATCATTTACATACCCAACAATTTTCGTTTCATCTTTACTATTCTATAAAAATTTTTATACCATCTATATCATATTAATTTTTTTGCTCTTTTAATCATTCATGTTCATTTTTTTAACTACATATGTTAATAGTTAGTGTTAATTCCAAACTTCATGATTTACAGTTTCAATTAACAATGATGGTTATGCTACCCACAAATTGAGTCGATCCATCAAAAAACAAATTGTTGATAGTAAAAAGGCAAAGATTAAATGTACTCCTGTAACATTTAAGTCTTCAATGACATTAAAATCTATTCAAGTATCACAAACTAAACAATGTAATAAATATTTCTTTGATAGAACTTTGTACATTCGACTTCTAGAATATTTTTTCTTTTTAAATGTATATACATGGATGTTAAATATTACTTTATTTCGTAGGTATATGTATCTCCAATAAAAATATTCAAGCATCTTCATCCAATAATTCACGATTGAAGGGTAAATGCAAATCTAACAAAGAAAATATATCAACAGAAACTTCCTATCTTACACCAAAAGAAGAAGATGATGAACATGATGATAGTCTACTCATTCATGGGCGGATCCATGATGTAAACGGGTGGTCCCCCGGAACCATCTGAGTTTCGAAATAATAATGTATCCATATATAAAAAATATTAGAGGAACCACCTTATAAATTAGTAAGGAACCACTCTGTTTACATTACAAGCACTGGACTAGCTGGTAAGTTGCTTGTTTTGTAAACAGAATGTCACGGGCTCGATTCCGTGCAACAAGCTTTTTTTTTTTTATAAGTTGCTGTCTCTCTCCCTTCCTCATACTCTCCTTTGCTACTCTTCCAAGAATTCTCCTACTGTAAAGGTAAGTTTAGATTCATTTGTTAGATATTTAATTGTTTTTGATGTTGTTAATTGTTAAGTTGTTTGCTAAATTTTAGTTTTAATTTGTTAGATTTTGTTGGTTTTAATTTGTTAGTTTGTTAGTTTTTAATTTGTTAGTTTGTAATGAACTTTGCCCGAACCATCGAATCGACCCGAACCTCGAACCGACCCGGAATTTTTTATACCCGATTCTATGAAATTGAAATATATAAAAGTAGTGCACTACCTGAAAAAAATTCCTGGATCTGTCACTGCACTCATTGAAAACATTTTCTCTAGTAAAACAAAAGGTACTTTTCAATATTCAATATCTTTTTATTTATTTATTATAAAAATGAGTTATGCAACGCTGCAATACAATAAGATAGTAATAAAACTTACCAAACACCATTCACAGATTACTTGGATCATGGTGATCAAAGTCATATACGTCAGGCGTGTAACGAAAAATTGTGGAAGGATGAGGTGTTACGAAGCAATCATGGAAAATCTAAATCAAGCTTTTCTCTATGTTGTGGATTTGGTATAGTTAAACTTCCAGATTTGAAGGAGCCGACATCCGATTATAAAACTCTTTTTAGTTGTTTGGATTCAAAAAGCAAACATTTTATGAAAAACATTCGGCATTGTAACTCAATGTTTTCCTTTACGTCAATGGGTGGAAAAGTTGATTCGTCCATTAACAGAGGTAATGCTCCATTTGTATATAGACTTGGAGGTGAAAATTACCATGCTATTGGAAGTCTCCTACCAACGGATGGATCAAAGCCTAAATTCTCTCGGTTATATACATATGGCACTGAAAATGAGGTTGCAAATAGGCAAGGCGCTTTAGGGTAATTTCTCTTCATTGTTTATAATAAACTTATTTAAAAATTTATTTTTTTTAATCGTTACATACTTGGTATTTTACATATTCTAATCACTGAAATCAACAATGTGTCCACATCAAGTTCAAATACTATAAATCTTGAGATTATACAAGATCTGAAGGTCATGATTCACATGATGTGTTGGTTCAATCTTATAGAATGGCAAGAGATTTTGTTTAACAACAATCCTCATGGGAATCTAAAGTTACGCCTTATTGCAAAAAGACAACAAAATGGAAGGACATATAACTTGCCAACTACTTCCGAAGTTGCAGCTTTAATAGTTGGAGACATTGACAGCTCCTTTGAACCTAGAGATATTATTGTCAAGACTAAAACAGGTAAAATAGAACGGATCAGTAAACTACATCCTTCATATGTACCACTTCAATATCCACTATTTTTTCCATACGGTGACGATGGTTATAGAATAGGCATCCGCCATCGGGATGTTTTGACTTCAAGCAGCACTAAAAGACATACATGTGCAATGAGGGATTTCTTCACATATAGATTCCAAGATAGAATCAATACTTTTTCTTTGCCTCTAAATGGAAGGAGGCTTTTTTCAATAATTGATGGTAGATGCGTTGATGTACACAAAATTATACATCAATTATACATCAAATTCTCCATATTTTACATCTATTTATTGAAAAATACTTGAAACCGGTGCTTATTGCTTTACTCTTGTTTTCCAGGATGATTTTGGCCTTAAACGAGAAAAGGAACTAAAACAAGAAGAAAAGAGGAAATTCCGCTAAATACTCTCGGGACATGGGCCATGTCCAGAGCCAACACACCCCCGTGGTCATCTACATGTGAAGACAAAAGCATGCTTCTAGAAATAGTGCAACATGCCCCCATGCTCAACCTGAACATGCCCCCACGCTTGGCCTCATATAAACACAAAAAGTACATGTCTCCTGAAAGGAAGCAACATGGGTCGTGCTCAACTGCAACACGCCCCCGTGGTCAAAGGCTCCTGATGTACTTGCGCCTGCGCATTAATTACTCTAACAACTTGGTCGGATATGGGCCATGCTCGAAGCCAACATGCCCCATGCTCAAAAAGCAACATGGGGCTTGCTCAACTATAACACGCCCCCGTGGTCAAAGGCTCCTGATGTACTTGCGTATGCGCATTAATTACTCTGACACTTGGTCGGACATGCCCCATGCTCAAACTACAACATGCCCCCGTGCTCAGCTTCAACACGCCCCATGTTCGGTTCTCAAATTTTGCCTATAAATAGAATCACTTGTTGCATTCAAAGGGGGTATCAAAACTTGATAAAAATCAGTATCACATCTCCGAAATTCAGTATTATTGAGGGTTAAGAAAGGCTTGGAAGATTCAACAACATTTGGAAAAGAGCATTATCATCTCCATACATCTTTAATAGAATTCTTGGTTAGATCATTCTAATTACCATGAGTTTTGTATGCTCTTGTTTTCCTGATGTTTTGATTATGCTCATTATGATCTAAATTTCTATTTACCACCATGATTTGTAATAAAACTTGACTAGTTTGATGATTGTAATAAACATGTGGTAATTATCTTTGAAGCAATAACATATGCATGATTATCTTTTGGTGAAAATTTATGTCTAAATGCTCGATTAATGATTTCAAGATTAACAAATGATAATCCTTTTTAAAAATTTTAAATTTCTATCATTTGTTTATAAATTGTATGCATACATGCAACCTGTAGCCTTTAAACTAGAAATGATAAAAAGGGAGTCTTTGAATCATTATAAATTGTTTGCTCATGACATCCTTGTGTTATATTTGAAAAAAGAAGACACTTGTTATAATCAATCTAACTAGTCGTAATATTCTTTAAGTTATTGTTAACGAAAAATACTTAGGTTGTCATGCTAGTCTAGAAAGATTATAAACCAAAGGAATGCATGAATATTGTCTATTTTAATCAATCTTAGGTGGGTTATTTGTTGTTCATTTAATCTTTCCAAAGGATTGTTAGATTTGAATGTCATAAACATGAAATAGAATCTAATCATTATATGTTTCTTAAGATTACCTCACTTATATTATGCATGACTCGCAGTGATTAGTTTGTAAATTATTCATTCTAGTTTTTCAACATGTCATGAGAATAATTGTCTTTAACAAGAGGTTATTCTATCTTTATCTAAAAAGCGAGTTTATCACATGTTTATAAAATGATGTCTGGTAAAGAGCTTGAATGTAATTGATTGTATTGAACTATTGATTGTTTTGTGATAATTACAATGTCATAACAAGCTATGATTTATAGTAAAGATATATTGCTAAGAAAGGAAATTTACAACTATAATTTTGGCTGGAAATTAGTTGTCAATTTGCTGTGATGAAGCCTTAATTATGGGAGATGATATGGTGACTGATCTCACAATCGCTTCCTTTTTTACTTCTTTTCAACACTCCCCCTCAAGTTGAGTAGTGGGGTCTCCAATACTTAACTAGCTTAAACAATGGTTGAAGATTCTTCCGTTAAAGGCCTTGGTTAGTATATCTGCTAGCTAATCTTTGGACTGGACAAATGGGAGTTCGATCACCCCAGTTTCTAGCTTCTCTTTGATAAGATTTCTGTCCATTTCTATATGTTTGGTTTGGTCGTGTTGTACTGGGTTTTCGGATAATTGGATTGCAGCTTTATTGTAACACATAAGTTTGATGCTTTCTTTTGGTGGGAACCCAATTTCAATCAGGAGTCTCCTTATCCACAACACTTCTGCCACTCCTCTAGCTATGCCTCTGAACTCGGCTTCGGCACTTGAGAGAGCGACAACCTTTTGTTTCTTACTTCTCCATGTTACCAAGTTGCCTCCCAATATGGTGAAGTAGTCTGACGTAGACCTTCGGTGCCCAACATCTCCGGCCCAGTCAACGTCAGTATAAGCTTGAATCTCTAAATGCCCATTTGGTTCAAAAAAAAACTCCATGGTTAGGTGTTCCTTTAAGATACCGGATTATTCTTAGAACAGCTTCCATGTGAGCAGCCTGAGGTTGATGCATGAACTGACTTACAACACTTACAGCGTAGGCAATATCAAGTCGGGTATGTGCGATATATATTAATTTCCTCACCAATCGCTGGTATCGTCCTTTATCTGCCAACTCCGCTTCAAGCTCTATGTGAATTTTGTGGTTCACAATCATTGGGGTTTCTGCTGGTTTACAATCTATCATACCTGTCTCTGCTAGAAGATCTAGAACATATTTTCTTTGGCAAATAAATATTCCCCCTTTTGGCCTTAGTACCTCAATCCCAAGAAAGTATTTCAATCTTTCCAAGTCCTTCATTTCGAATTCTGCAAACAAGCTCCTTTTAAGGCGTTCTATTTCTTCTTTGTCATCACCGGTAATAATCATGTCATCTACGTATATGATTAGACATGTTATGAGATTATTTCTTCGTTTGAGGAACAAAGTGTTCTCTAAGTTACTTTGTTTAAACCCATACTTCTGCATTGCACATGTAAATCTCCCAAACCAAGCCCGGGGAGATTGTTTTAGCCCGTAGAGGGATTTCTTCAATCAACAAACATACCTTTTTCTGAGTTTTTTGTGAAACCGGGAGGTGCTTCCATGTACACTTCTTCTTTTAGTTCTCCGTGTAGAAAGGCATTTTTCACATCAAATTGATGAAGAGGCCATTCTTTATTGGCAGCAATCAAGAAAAGGACCCTAATCGTGTCCATTTTAGCAACAAGAGAAAATGTTTCTTAATAGTCAACTCCATATGTCTGAGTATAGCCTTTAGCTACCAAACGAGCTTTATATCTTTCAATGGTTCCATCCGGTTTGTGTTTTACTGAAAACACCCACCGACATCCAACGACTTTTTTTTCGAATGGAAGAGTACATATTTCCCACGTGTTATTCTTCTTTAACGCTTCCATTCCCGTTCTCATAGCATCTTTCCATTTTTCAGACTCCATAGCTTCTTTTACAGTAGCCGGTATTTGTTAAGAGCATAGAGAATTGGCAAAGGCCTTGGCTTCATTAGACAAGTTTCCATTGGCAATATTTGCCACTGGGTATTTGAACTGACGAGTCTCTTTTTCTGGGGAGTATCGTTTAGGAGGAATCCCTCTGTTTGCTCTTGGTGGTAGAATATACTTTTCAATTGTTTCTTCACGAGAAACAGGATTGTGTTCAGTAGTTTCATTTTGAACAGAGGTTTCATCTTCGTCTTCTTCTGGTTCATGAACAAAGGTTTCACCTTGTTTTCTGCTTCGTGATTTTCACCTTGTTCTGTCTGCTCATGGTTAGATATAATAAATGGGGAGGTATTATGGTGAAAGTTACTTACCTCTGACATCAGGTTGGGAGGATCTTGAGTGACACTATTTGATGGTTCTTCAGATTGTGTGGTACTATGATGTGACTCATTCTCGGTACTATGATCATCTTCATTTAAAGAAGGAAACCACTTTAGCCAATTCAGTATGTCTTCATGTTCTCTCTCCCCCTGATCTTTGTGTTGGGTATTATAGAAATACTCTGTTTCCAAAAAAATTACAATTCATGGTTGTGATGACTTTACCCCGTTTAGGACTATAGCATCGATACCCTTTCTAGTTTACACCGTAGCCAAGAAAGACACATTTTTCTGCACATGGGTCAAGTTTTGTGCGATCGGCTTTTGGTATATGAATAATCACAGAGCACCCAAATATTCATGGTTTAAGAGTGAGAATTGATGGAAGGTTGGTAAAGGTGGATAAGGTTTGTAAGGGAGTTTGGAATTTTAGTGCCTTGGTGGGTAATCGATTAATAAGATAAGAAGCCACAGCAAGAGCTTCGGGCCAAAAGGATGTTCGAACTTTAGATTCAATCATAATGGCTTGAGTTATTTCTAAAAGAAGATGATTTTTTCGTTCAGAGACCCCGTTTTGTTCAGAGTGTTTTGGGCATGTGGTTTGGTGAATGATTCCTTTGGTCTGAACAAACTGTTTCATGGCGGTATTAACAAATTCACCTCCATTGTCAGACCGTAAGATTTGGATATCGGCCTTATATTGTGTTTGAATCATTTTGTGGAACATGATAAATTTCTCAAATACTTTCGATTTGTGTTTTAAAAAATATACCCACGTCATACGGGTACAATCGTCCACAAAGAGTAAGAAAAAACGATAGTTTTACCCCCAGTAACCTTAGATGGGCCCCACACATTAGAATGAATTAATGTAAAAGGTAAATCAACCTTGGTATTGTTTGGTTTAAAAGTTTGTCTGTGACTTTAGCCAAAATACGTGTATCGCATGTTAACACATTATTTGATGGAAAAAGGTTAGGAAACAAAAGATACAAATAACCCGTGGAAGGGTGCCCCAATCTACGATGCCATAGCCATGCTTCTCTATTTGTTGTTCCATGAGCAAGCATCACAGTACCGGTTTGAGTCACTTCATCCGCATAATATAGTCCGTGTCTTTCAGTACCACACCCAATGATCATCCCAGTCCTGATTTCCTGTAAGATGCAAAAAGTTGGATGCATTAAAACAGTGCAATTCAGCTCTTTTGTGACATGGCTAATTGACAAAAGTTTGTCTGACAGGAAAGGGATATAGAGACAGTTGGATAATTTTAAGGTTGTAGAAATCTCAACCGTCCCTCCCCCTTGTACCGACATGACCCCTCTATTAGCGGTTTGAATATGGCTTTCTATTGGTTTGTATGTGGTGGTAATATCAGCTGGATCAAATTTCATAGTGTCGACAGCCCCACAGTCAAGGATCCAAGCCGTTTCTTGTTGTTTATGGCATTTTTGGGCAACATTAGCTTTCCCAATAATTGGGGGATCATTCTGTCACATTTCTAATATGTAGGTACTAACAAAATCTGAATTTAAGAAAGAAGGGTGTGAGGTTAAAACCTCAAACCCATTACCTGCTTCATCTTCACCATCTGACCTACCAGTTGCAATTCCCCCAAAACCTCCTTCATCTCTACGCTTCTTCAGATCGCTGCTGCTGGTGGCATGGCTGTTGCCCTTGGTGGGGCCGGTTTCTCGGCTCCAGTAGAGAGGTTGCCTTTTTGTGACCATTATTCCACCAATCGGGATAACCAATCAGCTTAAAACACTAATCTTTGGTGTGTTTGATCATCCCACAGTTTTGATTTTTCGGTTTTGATTTTTTGGTTCAAGAATCTGATCTGCGTTGTTGCCCCCTTTTAACTATCGGTTTCAGTTGATCCGCCGAGATGAGTCCCGCCGCCACGCCAGATTGTGAAGATCCGGAGATAGTACCAAGGATTCCTTGATGTCCCATTTTGTTGATACACGTTTTGGACGTCTTGGTCTTTATTAGTTTATTGTTATAAGTCTTTGATAATGTAAGGGATATTTGTGTACATATGCCCATTCGCCTTTATTGTAAGGCATATTAGTTATCCCGTAACGAATGTGTCCCATTCGTATAATGTAAGCTTCATTCGTTAACCCTGATTAACGAATGGAACGTAACGAATGAAGGGCTATTCAGCATGTGTAATGTATAACGAATGAATGTCTCATTCGTTAGTCTTTAATGTAACGAATGACCCATTCGTTAAGGTTATCTTAACGAATGAGGTCATCTCCCTATATACATACTTTCCAACACTTAACTGAAATTAACAGACGTTACAAGTCTACCCCCCTGAAGATGGGATTTGTCCCCGAATCCCGCCACACAGGAACGAGCAAGGATTGAGACAATTCTGGACATCACATCATACACAGAACGGGTATAAATAGAACCCCTACTAATGATATCGTACTACCTCCTAACCAAACAATTACCCACGAAAGCTTTCGAGAGGGAGACAAATAGACAGCGCAATTTTAACAAATTAACGATTACAAGTGGTTACTTGAAATGGTGTCCGCATCCTCCCTTGCCTCTTTCGTCAAGATACTGAAGGCCCTAGACTTAGCCTTCGGTTCGCCTTCCAACTTAACTCGAGAAGATTCTCCCTGCTCAGAACCTCCTGCCTCACGCTAAGTACATCGAGAGGCCAAGTGACTAGACCCCTCACACCGGTAACATGTCAACGACGGGCACTCGTAGTGGGGGTGTCCCATATCCCCATAACAAAAACAAGGGATAGTCCCCAGCCTGCACTCCCCCCTATGTGGTTTCCCACACTTCCTGCATCTATCGTCATACCCCTTACTCCTACAATCCGACGCCTCCGTCCTCGCTTTCTTCCCATCCGACATAGAATCATTGCCCCCATAACGCTTTCCATTGGAGTTAGAGCTCGGTTTCAAATCTTTTCTAGACTCAGTTGGGCTCACCATCTCTCTCTGTTCAAACAACATACATGCCAGGGTAACCACCGAGTGGAACGAGCTCATGCCGGTGGTCACCACACCCCTACGAACATCTATCGGAAGACCCTTCACGTACTTTTTGATTCTTTTACTCTCAGGTGTAACTAGATTGGGACATAAACGAGCCAATTGGTTGAATTTTGTAGTATACTCTCGATGTGACATATCACCCGCTTCTAGAGCTAAGAAATCCTGCTCCATCTTATCTAATTCATGCGGAGGGCAAAAATGATCGATAACCAACTGCTTCAACTCTTCCCAAGCCATCCTCCTAATTGAACGATCACCCATAGCCTGAGCTAGATTATCCCACCAACACAGCGCCTCGGAACGAAACGAGGTAGTTGCATAAGTCACCATGTCCTCCCTTTTGCACTTACTGACCCTCAATAAGGCTTTCATCTCTCTAACCCACTGATGAGCTGCCAACGCATCTTTGGTACCATCGAAAACGGGAGGGTCGCACTTCTTGAAATCCCCATACGAACATCCTTTAGTAGGCACACTAAACGCACGAGCTTCTTCCTCCTCATCACTAAATACCACTACCTCTTCTTCAACCTGATTTTTTTGACCCTTTCCTTGCTTATCCGCAACCTTACCATCCATTGACTCTTTTGCAACCCTAACGGCCTCAGCAACAATCTCGGGAATAACGCTATGAAGAACCTGGTAAACCTCATCTGCGATGGCCGCGCGTATAGCCGGATCTAAGGCAGGGTTATCCCCTTCCTCATTAATCAGGGTTTCCTCCTGCTGGGATGTACGAATCTCACTCTCAGCTTCGGCACGTGGTTTACGACCCCAGCCACGAACACTCGGACGACCTCTCTTAGCAGTACAAGTGTTAACCATGACTTATCCCTACAAAGACAGAATTTTAACACAGTCAAGTATAAGTGGCGTTTAGAACATGGAAGGCAATGGTAAACTGCTAATAACGTTAATCAAGTGTTATTAATTGTTTACCTCACCCGCCCATCCTAAGCACCCCCCGACCCTAACCACATTAGCGTTCTATCTAACATTTACGCAATTAATCATATAATGGGAACTTTAAAATTTCAAAGGAACGACTAAACAATTTAAAGTTACCTCTTGGTGTGCAGCTACTCGCGGTGGGCATACTAGTCTCTCCCCTTACAGTACGAGTCCAAACATTCGGGGACGCTCGAATCCCTCGAACCATGTCTCTGATACCAACTTGTAAGACCCCGAATGCCGGGAATCCTACAGTTGGTAATCATATCCAAAATTCACAAAATTTTAAAACCGACCCAATTCATTTTATTAAAATCGTTTCAGAGTACTAAACAGCGGAAAGTCAAAAACAGTTCATTTCATTAAAACAACCAATTCAGAGTGTAAATCAGCGGAAAATCAAAACATTTAAAACATGTTCCCAAGACCCGAAAATTATGCCCAAAATCAAATTGCAATGTAGTTAACGAAACTTTGAAATAAACAAGTTCATTATTAAAATCTTCCGACTGAGTATGCCATCCACCGTCCAAGTAGCTTCGTGCACGTCCAATCGATAACGCATCCCCCACCTAACCTGAAACTCACACTAACATGCACACAAAGTCAGCTTGAGCTGAGTGAGTTCAAGTTTTAATAATTAACATCTAAAATAATAATAGTCATAATCATTCCAAGGGTTTTAAAAATAAAACGGGTTACAACAGTTAGGCCATCATTAGTAATAGGTAATCATCATTATATATATGTATATATATATATATGAACATTCTTATAATCATATCCCTACATATATATCATCCAAGTATTAACATCAGGGTCGAGTACACGTACAACCCAAACACGTAATATCCAAGTAATAACATCAGGGTCGAGCACACGTACAATCCAAACACGTAACATCCGATGATGATCATGCCACACGAGCCTCCCCCCTCACGGGCTTTTCAGGGCCCGCCACAAGATTTAAAAACCTGAGTAGTGTAGTTTGGCTCAGCCAAGATCACTATCCATCCGTATGCAAACACAAAGTAGGCATACGCAACATCCTTAGTCGAAAACGACTAATTAACATCGCCAATTATTGGCCATACAATAACGCATGCATAAACACGCGTGTATATATATATATATATATATATATATACTTATACATATATATATAAATATACTTATACATATACATATATAACATTCCTAACATACCATCATGAAAGTAAGCCTTGGGTCATAAAGTAACATCCGCGTACACATTCATAAATCTCACCTCCTGACATACTATAATACGAGTACGCCTACATCCTTGAGTCTAGACCATAATTAATGTCTATAACATTGTAAAATATATAACCATTAACGAGCCTCAAATATTCTAAGGCACCGACTATAATTCACCTATACTTTCATAAATCCCACGAACACAAGTATAACCATATAAAACCACCCGATTAGTTTAAACGAGTATAGATGGATAAAATTTCAACATGGTGTGCATGCTAGCCCAAAGCATGAAAAGAGTGAAAAGGGGCATCATGAACTCACCTGACACAATATACGAATTCACCACGTGCTAGATGATCCCTATGAAATCCCAAAACTCAAACACCTGGCGGTTTACATTCAAACATTACTAATGACATCGAAAGGACTCGTTTATCCTACGAGACGTTCTAACATGGTTCGAGTTACGTAAAGCCTCGACCTCATCAAACTAAGTCACAACAGCCCCCGAGGACTCACATTCACCAAAACGACCCTTAGGTATCCCCGAGGATAAGGAATTCCCAATTTGCCCCCGGAAGCATTAGGTAACACTAACACGCGCGCTTAAGAGTCGTTTAGGCCATTAACATCCAACTCAGGCCCGTGTGGACCCGTTATGATAAAATCACAGCCAACAAGTCCACACGACGCTACACGAGTCAAATGGGTCGGTAACCCGCAAGTGCAATGCACCAACTATTCAATAAACACAATTGCGCGTTGTACCGACCCGTTGGAGTAACCGACAACCAATTCAGCCCCATAACTTATAAAAATGATTTTCCAACAGCCCGTACATCAAACCAAGTGTCCCCGAGCTGAATTGGTCGTTAATCACTTCAACCCTCGCGTTAAACGCACCAAACTACAATTCTAGCCAACCGAACATAACAATCAAACTACAACTAGTTGACCAACCTAACGAACACCAATGAACATGGTCTTTAAGTATGTTATATGGGACATACCTAGGAAGATTGTGGTGCAAAAACCTTAGCCGAAACAGCACCGAAACTGCCCAATTTGACAGCCACCCGGTAAGCCTAAAACAAGCGGTTTAACGATCAATACGCGATGTATAAGGATAGTTTATGGTGTAAAAGACTAGAGGGGACATGGGACTAACCTTGAATTAGATTTTTACACCTTAATGTTGGCTGGAAAAAAGAAAATCGCAGGTCTATTGCTGCTGCTGCTGTGCGATCGACGAGGCAAGGGAAAAAGGGCTAGGGTTGGTTATAATATTAATAAAGTTACATTCTGGCCCTTTAAGTTTGAAGTATGCAGCAACCAGGGTGAAAAGCTAAGTAATTAAACTTGCGGGAATGACAAAAGGGTCCTCGAAGCATGCCGGAACAAACCGAGAATTATACAAACTCTACATACTTTCCAACACTTAACCGAAATTAACGGACGTTACACTCGTTGTTCGGATTCTGATCAGTACTAGCTCGCTTAAATCTTAAAACAAACACAACTTGAGTTCTAAACGTCCGTTTGGATTGATTTCAGCGGCAACGAGTTCGTTTTTATTTATATTATCATATCCTAAAATCTCATATTCTGAATTGTTTATATCGTTTGACGTGTAGTGGACGACTCGCTTATTCATTAAATCGCTTATTCGTATTTACATTCGTTTGTCATTAATCTAAGGTGAGTTTATCATTCCCCTATTTTACCAACTTTTCTAAATGTTTTGGGGACATATGCGTACCTATCCGTATTTCATACTATATATATATATATATATATATATATATATTCAAATAAATGCATACGTGTAATTGTGAGTGACTTAATCAAACATACGTGTTACTTGCTTACTTGTCTTACTATTCATTCATTCGTATAATGGGTGCTGCTGCTATTGACCAATGCCCGATTCGCTTGGCAACGGTCTACGTACTTGTTTATGGTTTGATTATATTTACCGCACTTATCACGTTATGCTTATTTATATTGTTGTGTCAAAACAGGTGATATTCTCACTCAACTTTATGTTGACAAACTCCATTTTTATATGCATATGCAGGTTGCTTGTATTGAAGATTGAAGTTTGGACACGTAGACAAGACCTTAAGATATAATCGAGATAAACATTATTTGAGCTTATATTCATATTTGTAAGTTGCTTGTTATAATTGGATAATGTGTGTATTATTTGAATAAAATAATTAATTAGATATTGTTACATTTTATATATGATAGTATCTTTGAGCTGTGAGCAATCATATCATGCCGCGACATTTCCGCCTTAGGTTGGGGTGTGACATTGAATATTTTTCCCACAACTACTAAAATTTAAGAAAATACGGCGAACACTTTCAACATGCTACCTCCAGGCTATCAATGCTTCTAACTTTTACCAATTTTGAAACATATGTGTCAGAATTGAATTTTCCTTTAATAGTGATTAAAATGTAGTGCGTGAAACATGTCATACAAAATTATGATCAAGTGAAGCAAAACATTTACAACACTGAACAGGTTAACATATTATTTTTATATGCTGTCATTATAGCAAAGTCGAGAAGCCCCCCTCTAAATTATAAAAATCATTTTCATGGTATAGCTCAGAATTATTATTGTATGAAGAGTCATTTTTAAAAGTGGTTCATAACCAAAATTATTTCAATTATATATATATATATATGATACTGAGAATCAAATTTCCAATAGATGGGCTGTTCTCAGGTATGTTTTTGCACTTGCGTTTTTATTATTATTATTATTATTATTATTATTATTATTATTATTATTATTATATTTTATTAAGTTCATTTTTTTGAAAAAATCATTTTCTTATATAAATAAAATGTGACAATCGTGACAAAACCGGATACATCTCAGTTTTCACAAATCGAATAAGCGTTTAACCGCTTATTACATAACGAACAAACGGATAACCGAACGGGTCTGTTTATGACCCAGATATCTCGGGGGGGCATCTATAAGTAATATACATTTAATATAAGCTAATATATTAGTTTTATGGCCTTAGTTCGATAGCAAACAAGTTAAACGAAAACATGCTCGTTTAACGACCCGCTATAGATTTAAATGCAAAAGATAGTTACAAAACAAGCATTGTATCATCCGTTAAGTCGAAAAAGACTTACAAAACACTAATTTGAAATGTTTTAAGCAATCCGTGAAAACATTTTCGAATTTTACTTACGTATACTATGTTTTTATAAATTTATATGAAAATAGCCGAAAAACACTCGTTTTCGCGCTGTTTGTCGTACCCGATATATTTTTTCGCGCCAAAAACTGAAACTGAACTAAAATTGGACTTGGCTTTTCACGTACGGGCTTGTAAATCCAGATTATTGGACCAAAATAGGCCCAAGTGGGCCTAATTAATGTCCCGTACGCAAAAAAAAAAGAAATGTGAGAAAACCCCACCTTAAGAAACCTTTCTTTATTTATACATTTACTAAGATATTTTGACATGAAACCTATCACTAAATTCTGGAGAAATCTGCACTACATCAATCTTCAAAAAAAAAAGAAAAAGAAAAACTCAAGGTACCTTTCATATTTTGATCATTTACATCTTGTTTAAACAAGTTTAACTTCATATAAACATAGTATGATTACCAAAAATCATTCATAACCATGCAAAAATCCTAAAAATGGTCTAAAAACATGTTTTTATCATAGACATGGCTAGGAATCAGAATCATACTCTTTTTTGGCCATAAACACAGATTATAGGGTTTAAACGACATTTATACGGTTCAAAAGTTCGGTTTATTACCCTAGCCGAAACCCTAAGTTAAGAGGCTGCCATATTGATGAAACATGCTTGTTTTGTGATATAGGACCTGTATCTAGCTTTCATATAAGCGCGAGAACCCGAAAACTTGATTAGAAAGGCGAAAACGAACCAAAACCGCTAAGGTAATACCGAATCACTCGATTTCGGGCTGTTTAGGTTACGGTTGTGATGTACATATTGTTAGATTTTGAAATTTTTCAGTGACATCAGGGACCATATCATTGAGTCCCTGTTCAAATTTGGTAATTTTTCGACCATCCGAGAATATTTAGCGAATTTATTACCGAATTGGGATGTTTAATTGGAAAAAATAGTTAAAATGCTTGAAAAATTATGAAATTTGGTTGAAAACTCAGGATTGGTATATTTTGATCACACATGAAGTTTGGGATCATTTGGAAAAGCCTAAGGATGTGTTGTACATGTGCGTTCATATGAGTTTTTATAGCCGAATTTGGGCCGAAAAGAGTATTGAACAAGCTTTTTGCATTCTGGAATTGACACAGATGCTTTTGGTATATAATTTGAACATCCAGGAATTTTTGTGGAATTTTTGGAAATCGTTTGGGATAAACGGACAATTTTCAGGCTAAATATAGCAGGTGAAATGAATTTTTATAAATTAATAAACCAGTAAATAAGTCAAGAAATATTTTTATAAAAATCTACATATTTTAATTGATAAGTGGCAAAATTTTCATAAATTAATGATTAACGGTTAATTAATTATGCTAATTTGAAGATTAAACAAATTCAATTTTAATAAAAACCGGCAAGTTCGTGATTAGCGAACCTGCGAGAATATCAAAACACCAAAAGTGATCAACATTCATGTTTTTGGATTAATTAAGTAAAAAAGAACCTTTTTATGAGAAACCTGGATAATCTGGATATATTGTGCCCCGTAGCTAATCCGGGACCCCAATATATGATCTTTTTTTATAACTTAATCATTTTATTAACCAACACATTTACCCAAGCTTATTTCCCCATAACTGTTTTCTGAACTCATAAATGAACAACTTGGCCCAGCTGGGAAAACGGTAATCTGAGCCAAGTTTGGTTTTAAGTTTTAGACATTGAACAACATCACAACCTAAGCCTATTGCCATTTTCTGGGCGTTCCAGCTATACCCAGATTAGTTATACAGCCCAGTTTAGTATTGAGATTATAATAATATTAAAATATTAATATTATTATAATAGTGATTATAGGAAACCGTGATTGCAAGTTATTCAAACCTTGAACCGACGTGCTACTGATTATCTACTAAACAGTGAGTTTCATGACCCATCTTTCTGAACTGTTCTATGAACTTTTGGGGTGAAAAGCATGTTTGCTTATATCTATATACTTATCTGAAACATGTGATGATGTGAATTATCTAAGTGCTAACACATGAAAGTCCCTACTAACACAGTGATTAACTTCGAGCCGGTGGCTTGTGAATAGTATTATTGGTTTGACAAACCCAGGCGGGGCCAACACGGTTTGCTGAGACATTATCCCGTTTGCACATGACCATAATTATACAAGCACGCTATGTAGTGTTAGACATAGCTACTCGGGGCATGTTGTGGGCGGAAAGGGGGCCACAATGGTTGGTTGAGCATGGGAAATGGAGGCACGCAGCACGAACAGTCAAGGCTTCACTGTAGCTTAGCATAATTACATCATAAACATACAAACAAACGTACTTGTGAACGTACATACATACATACTCGCGTATTTACAACTGTGATTGTTGTACGCACAACTGATTTCTTGAAACTAGTGAAACTCACCAACTATTTGTAGTTGACCCGTTTTAACATGTTTTTCAGGTACTGGATTGGATTAGAAAGTCAATGTGCTACGTGTTTGACTTGCGATCAATGCTGGGTGAATTGATGCAAGTGTGCTAGTAAGAAGTAAAGTCGCTTAATGGGCTGGATTTAGTTTGTATCACCTAGTTGTAAACAAAGTTAGATCGATGTAAAATATTATAAACTAGTTTGTATTGTTCTTTATAAACAATGTGGTTGATACCAGAGGTGTCTGTTACATTTTCTTTTTACGCTTCCGCAATTCGCTCAACGGGGTGTGACATAAAATCAATTTATTTACACATAGTATAGGTATAAACATAGTTGTAATCATTTTTTCATATACAGTATGTACTTATTTGCTTTATTTATAACTTTATTATTTGGATAATCTCGTGTGTTACACGGGCTTAAAGCTAGTATATATATATATATAAACGAAACCTCTCTATTTTTTCTCAAGCCACCAGATTGCTTTATTTCTAAATGGTGGTTTCTCATGCATTTGACCCGAATTGACGGATATGGGTCTTACCAAACCTAGATAGCCATTAAACGAGTTATAACATCTCATTATATTAAAATTTAATCTCACCAAATATTTGATATGAAAATTCTATAAAATAGGGATATACTAAAAATTAATATCCGAAGTTTTTTAAAAAAGATATTATTTATAATTAGTAAAAAAATAAGCAGGTCATGGGTCTCATCAAACCCAAATAGATTTTAAATGGGTTATAACATCTCATTTGTTTGTAAAACCTTTTCATTATTAAAGCCTAATTTTATTATTATTTCCTTATAATAAATAAAAAGTATATATAAATACTATAAACGTAAAATGTAAAACAAACTCCGTAATCAAATCCTAATTTGATTTCTTAATATGAATTTTTAGTTACATCGGCGATTCTTTTTTCTTTCAAGTTTAACTTAAATGAAAAGTTTCACAAAATAATATCCGAATTATAGCAAATGAATATAAACGAATAAATATAAAAATTAAGTAGATAATTCATTTAGCATTTCATTAAAAAAATTGCATAACTCAACATAAATTAATTAAAATAGGTTTAAGTATATTATTAACTTCTTACAATAAATAAACTAAAATCTAAAGAAATGCATTCACAATATTAGAAATGAAAAATTTAAACAACCCTGTAATACGGGGGATAAAAACTAGTGTGTGTGTGTGTGTGTATAAGGAAGGGTTAACGTATAAATGAAATTAACGTGCTAAACATGAGAATCAAGTAGAGTAATTATATATACAAGTAGAGTAATTATGTAATTACACCATAGAGTAATTACGTAATTACTCTATGGTGTAATTACATAATTACTCTACTTGTATATATAATTACTCTACTTGATTCTCGCGTTTAGCACGTTAATTTCATTTCTACTTGTATATATGATTACTTTACTTGATTCTCGCGTTTAGCACGTTAATTTCATTTATATTTGATCCAAACCCTATATATATATATTGTTATTGAATAAGCAATAAATTTTACGTATAATTAAAGAGAATATAAATTTAGCGGGTAACGTGGATTCGAATTTCATGGATATTCTTATTTATTTAAAGTTTGCGGGTAAAATCGCACTTATTTCCCCAATTGCAAGGAAAGGTGCTCTTTTCTATTCAACTTCCACTTCTTTTTTGACATCTAAAGTCAACGCTACTTTTCATTCATTCAAATATAGGCATTAGACACACGCATATATATTATTAAACAAGATTCTGCATATTATTTGTTTCTTGATCATTGAATTCATTTCACTTAAAACTCCGTCTTCTCTGCAAGCTAATCACATGAAGAACACTTATGTAAGTTGCTTTTGTTTCATCTGATATTCGAATAACAGTTTTGCATCCAATGATCAAAAAATGTTTGCATATTAATTTTCACATTTGATCATTCTCACCAACATTTCATTCAGGACGTTGTTAGTTTAACGAAAAATGAAAAATTTATATATGAATGATTGATTGCTTTGTAGGTCAATTTGCCAAGAAAGAGGCAAAAATCAGTAATTTGCAGCATTCTTTTTGGTGCTATATTAGTTTCATCGGCTTTCTTTATAGCAGGCGCGATTGTAGGTGTAAGTCATAAACAGGTACCCCCATCGTTAGTTGTTTCCAAACATGAGGTCTCGGGTTTGAAGTTTGAACCACTTAGCAGCCCTTGATCGCACTTAAATTATAAAAAACCACTCATGCTACTCGTTTTGTATTCATTGATTTTATTAGCTCCAACAGTTGCGAGCAATCGTGGTTCAGAAGTTTCCAGAACTACAGCAGACTGAGGTTACACCAACAAACGAATGCCAGGTTCGACCCGCCGTTCTGAATAATCTTCAAATTTCTTGATATATAAAGATGAAAGTTCACCCTTTGCAATTGCTTCTTAAAGAATCAATATTTAATTTTCTTGATCTACAAAGATGAAAGCTGATCCTTTACAATGGTTTCTTGGATAGTCAATCTTTACGTTTCTTGATATAAAAGATCAAAGTTAATCCTTCGCAATGGTCTTCAAGAATCAATATATAAGTTTTTTGATTTATGTAGATCAAAGTTGATCTTTTGACTATGGTTTTCTTAAAGAATCTGTCTTTAACCTTCTTAATCTACAACGATCAAAGTTATCATTTACAATGTTTATTTCCAGAATGAATTAACTTTCTTGATTTATAAAGATGAAAGTTGATATTTTCACAATGGCTTTCTTAAAGAATCAATGCAGTCTTGATGGAAGTGAAGCTTTACCTAAAGGTATTGTAGTCAAAACATCTGATCTAGAGATGCGGCCATTGTGGGGACCACGTAAGAAACGGGTGCGTACCAGTTTCTCTGCCTTTTTAAAACAAAAATGTCGACTTGGAAGTGCTCATATATGTATAACTAGTCTTATATCGTGTATTAGAAGAACCCCAAATCACCAATGAGCTTGTTGGCTATGGCAGTTGGAAAGAAGCAAAAAGCAAATGTGAATGAAATGATTAAGAAGGTAATTCATCAAAGTTTTCTAGTGTAACTATATACTCCATATAAAAAACAATTTTGTATATTCATTTTATATGGTTTCCTACAGTTCCCAGCAGACGATTTTGTGATCATGCTTTTCCATTATGACGGGATTGTGGATGAATGGAAGGATCTAGAATGGAGTAGCCGCGCCATACATCTTTCGGCTATTAGTCAAACAAAGTGGTAAGTTTCTAGTTTCCTTGTTTTTCTCTCTCTTAGCCACCTCTTTGTTATTGATTGGTAGGGTACTGCAACTATTATTAGGGGGTGTTTGGGATTCCTTATTTTATCTCCTTATAATTTTTCATTAAGTTAATAAATTACAAAAGTGTAACTTATAGAAATTTTCTTCTCACAACATAATCAATCTCAAACACCTTATTACTTTTCAAAAAGTTAATAAGTTATACTTATACTGCACATCAGAAGAGTAGTCGAGGGTGTCAGTGGGAGAAGCCTCTCTATCTTCTAGATAGAGTAAAGATTTGTCCTTGTCCCACCCTCCCTAGACCTATCATACGAGTGGGATTATACTGGATACCTTTGCTTGTTTTTTATTTGATTCTTACTATGGTGTATGGATGGTACAGGTGGTTTGCTAAGAGGTTTTTGCACCCGGATGTTGTCTCAGAGTATGCTTACATCTTTCTTTGGGACGAAGATATTGGTGTCCAAAATTTTGATGCCGGAAGGTTATTCATCTGTTTGACTTTACATTCTTTTAGAAAGTCAAAACATCAAAGGAATGTGACTTTGTTTTGGTAATATTAATGATGCAGATATGTATCGATAGTTAGAAACGAAGGGCTTCATATCTCACAGCCTGCACTTGACCCTGAGAAATCAGAGGTGCATCATGAAATGACAACACGAGAAAAAGGGTCAACAGTACACAGGTAAACAATTGACCTCGAATCTCGTTTGATGTTTTCTCAAAAGGCCAACTATTATATTATGGTTAATCCCAAAAGTCAAAAATTGTCTTATGACTGAAATCTGATGTGACAATATCAGAAGGATCGAAAGAATGAGTCGCTCGAAAAAGAACTGTTACAGGAACAGCACAGACCCTCCATGTACAGGGTAAGACGCTAAAACTTTCATTCATTAGCATCAAAATGAAGTTCCTTTCTTTTAATATGTGGAGCAATGTGATGACTTAACTCAGGTGGGTTGAAATGATGGCTCCCGTGTTCTCAAAAGAAGCATGGCGGTGCGTATGGCATATGATTCAGGTAAACCACATCATACAACACAATCACTTTCTTGTAAATATAATTGTTCTCACAAAGGCCATTTAATTTTGATTTGTGACAGAATGACTTGATTCATGCGTGGGGGTTAGACATGCAATTGGGATATTGTGCACAAGGTAATAGAACTCAGTATATCGGGATCGTTGACTCAGAGTATGTTGTTCACTATGGTCTTCCTACGCTCGGGGGATCAGAAAACAAGGTTTGTTTGTCTACAGCATATTCTAGACTAACTTGAGGTCATAAATCGACCTTTTGAACCATTTTACATAATTTAACTTTTTAGCGAAAATGACAACAAATTAAATAGATAAATAAATTCTTAGATTTTAAAAGGTCGATTTTATAAGGATGGTTGACTCATGCACATGGCTTGATTTTTGGGCATGAGTATGAAGAAAGAAATGAGTGCACATGTGATCATGTGAATTTGTTATTTGTTTGTGCAGACAAATATTGAGCCATCAAAACAACCTTCACAAGATGCAGTCTCATTGGAACCCAATCACATTGATATAAGAACTGAGGTAGGTTATACAAAAGACATTTATGGGTATACATATCAATTATTGGGTTCATTTTGATTAAAATAAAAAAAACTTTTCAATTCTAATGTTTAGATTACATCGAAACAGAAGGCAAGCGGGCAACAAGCTGCGCCGCTACCCCTTTTTGAATTGCAAAACCCAATCTTTTAAAAACTACATATTTGACCAGAAAAGTCAAAAGGGCATATTTAAGTTGACAAATTAAATTACAAATCTTGTATTTAATTTGGCAGGTTCGAAAACAGTCATTTAACGAGCTAGAAACATTCAAGCGAAGATGGCGAAAAGCAGTTGAACAAGATACGTGTTGGGTTGATCCATACAGCCATCAGTGACGCTAACTTATTATAACACAAAATCCCTTTGTTTCCATTATTTTATAAAGTTACAATAACCTAACAAGTATACATCTTTTCAAATTCATATGTATCTTACAGATACCAATAATTAATCACATATATATCATATTTTTTTTTTCCATTAATTTCACATGAAAAAAAGGTAATTTGGATAAAGAAATGTGATCAAGATATCAAATTCGAACCTTTCGGCTAATGAGTCCAGCAATAATGCTTCCAAGTTCTTCACCCGAGTCCTCCTGTACATGATGCCCTGCCTGCAAACCAAATTTTGCAACTTAATTATTTGGGTTACATTATTATTTTTATAGGTCAGATGGTAAAATAAAGAAACAGAAAAATTAGCCAAAAAATAAACAGTTAAATGACTAGAATGTATTACTTTTAATCCATACAACCAATTAAATTGTTTTATTTAAACAAATAGATTATTAGGGTAATAAGATATTATTTTATTCACAGTTAACACCCCAAATTATTAGGAAAGACTAATACACGAGTCAGACGAAGGAAGTATATATTTTAAATTCATCAACCGATTAAATTAATGCTATAAGTGGGATTATGCCAGGTACGTTGTTATTCTTGTTAGTTACAACCAATTATATTGCTTTAGTTGAAAAATTAGATTATAATTGTAATGATATATTCTTTTAACCATATTTAATTCACAAAATTATTTATTAAAAAAATAACTCAACAGAAATTGTAATTTATACAGCCAATTAAATTGCTATATCTGGAAATTTAGATTATTATTGTACTGATATATTTTTTTAACCATGTTTAATTCACAAAACTATTTAGGAAAAAATAACCCAACGAAAATTGACCTTTTTAACCTGCCACCCGACCCCCCCTCCCCCCAAAAAAAAACACACTATTCTCCTTGTATCTGTGACATGTTTGATTAGTACCATTGGAAGTTCAACTAGTCGATGTTTCGTAGCGTTGCAAAAATCTTCAACTCCATCGAAATCTAGCCATCGGTCTCTTAGACCCCAACAAATTGAAGTTTTGACTTTCCAATCGTCATCCATCAGGATCTTTCTCATTTCTTCAACATATTTCTACGCATAATAATATTCCAAATATACAAAAACGTCTTAATATTTTTGAAGTGATTATCTTTATATATAGCACCTTAAGTTCCTTTTTCATTGAACGAGAAATTGCATTCAGAGCAAAGCCAGATGAACCCGACGTAAGATATGGTCTCCTATACACCATTGCATCATCTTCTTTCATTTTGTAGGGCCCACAGCTTGTTAAGGCTTTATCACTCGCCCTTAGAGGATCCTAGTTAACAAAAATTTTAAAAATTATATCATTCATTTAATATTCAAAATGTAATTCTAGTAACATGTATTAGTATGTCATATACCTGTGAGAATATTTCACCCAACAAAAAGTTACTGAATATTGACAATGTTGAAGGAAGGTTCGCATGCTTGGCCGTTAGCTACAGTCATTGAACCAAAATTTTTAATTTAATATCTCATTTTCCAGTTAAATGGGAATATTAAAAAAAATAAATAAATAAAAAGAGAGTTTAGAGAGATTGGGCATTTATTGTTTTGTTTGTTTTTCATTTAATGCATAATTTATATACTAAACGACAAGAAGAGTCTGGGTATTTTAGTCATTTCAATCTACACTTACTACATGGACCATCCGAGTAACTAACTCAAAAGCTTATTTTACAGTTTCGTAAGAAGTTATGCATATTTTCTGAACAGTTTACCTTTGAAAAATTGGTTAAACAACGAGTTATTAGCCAGTACTGACAATAGGTAAGGGTATTTCGGAACATCGGTCCCTTCAAATTTTAAATTCAATACAGAATTATTATGTCAATAGTCAGCATTAATAAAATTGCTTCAGTAGAAACAATATGGAAAGAGAAGGTGCATACCGGAGGATTAAGCAAAATTAGATCATTCAACTTCTCCTGATGTTTGCTTGCATATTTAACAACAATGGGTGCAAAATAACCCTGCAAGGTTTAGATATCCATATCAGCTTTTATGATAAATTAATAAGTTAAAGTGGATTAATATACCTGAACAACCAGTGAAACCTTATTGACACTGAGCTCATCAATTACAGATTCCAGTGCTGAAACAAATTCTGTTTACCAGCAAATACAGCATAAGGTTAAATGATGTATAATATTCTACATAGAAGTTTAAAATGCCAACGAAAATGAAAAACTGAATTTATTTTTTTACCATCTAAGGTGTAATCGAATCCATATTTAGGTTGAGGCTTGTCTGAATATCCAAAACCTGTTAGAGGAAAAAGACAACCTGGTCAAAGCTACTGACATGTCATCATTTTGACCGTTGACCACGTCAATGACTGATGCAGCTATGCAATAAGCACAAACCGAACTATTCTTTCGCCTTTTACTAAAAAGCCTGAATGACTTACCTAGCCAATCAAAAGTGATGGCATGATAATCCTTGGATAGTAGTGGAAGTACCTTGCGGTACGAATAAGCCTAAAACACACCAAATGAAATTTATTACCCAATTAAAGGAAGTTATTAGTCCTCTTATCTATTATAAAATCTGAAAAATAAAACTCACCTGTGAAGGGAATCCATGAATTAATATAACCGAAGGTTTATCAGCATTTCCACTTTCTACACAAAACCATCTGGTGCAAAAGTTATATATATAGAGCATGTTTCAATCGGTACGCCCTGTAAATAGCCCACTTCAATTACTGCATTACAATCACCTAACTCACTCACTTTTTTACCCTCCATCCTATGTAAATTGCAGTGTTTGACCAAATTAAGTTAAGCAAAAATGTTGACTTTGATCATCAAGCCGAAGAATTATTATTGCAATTTTCATTGGATGGGTGAGTAATTTTAAAGAATAATAATACTTTAAAGAGTACCTGAAAAGATCTGTTGAAGCTTGAGAATTGCCACCCATTGCAAGACCAAAAATTGGATCTTTGGCCTTTTCACCAGTGCCATACACAGGATGTGCTTTCATCTAAAGAGTTAAATTGTTAGAAAAATAAAAATAAAAGTAAAAACTCATATGTTATGCTCCAGTTAGGGGCGACAAGTGTAGACACGACCCAAAGCACGACCGGAACCTGACACGAAAAAAACAGGTTTTGGTTCGACTAACTCTACCATTTAAAAAACGAGTCGGGTTCAGGTCGACTAACACGACCTGTTAAAAATGGTTTGGGTTCCGGTTTACCTGTATAAAAATGGTTTGATTGTTTGACTCGTTAACCCTTTCAAGTTTCAACTGTAATTATATTTAAAAACAACTTTATAAAAATGGTTTGATTGTTTGGCACGTTTGTAATTTCCAATTCAATTTCAAGATTTTCAATAACTAACAAAAAAATTATATTCATGTTACTCATTTACTCTACGACTATAAATTATATCAGTTTTATTTTTAGATTCCTTTTTATAGATGGGTTAAACACTTAAAACGGGTTGAGCTCGGGTTAACCCGAATTTATGTGTATGCGGGTTAACGTTGAAATCTTTGACACGAATAATAATAGCATGGATTGTGGGTTTAGGTTGCACATTTTAGCCCATCAACCCGACATGATTGACACCCTTAGCTGCAATCATATGTGAAATTAAATTTAGGATTTTGAATAAACATAAACTCACATATTTTCCTTTCTTAAACCATTCATCAGCCGGATTCGGTCCATCCGAGTACTTCCCTGCTCAAAACAAAGATTAATAAAGCCGAAAAGAATCACACAAATTCATAAATGAATAGACAACAAAAACCTCCACTAAAAGAGAAGCCATCTCCAGCTGAAACAGGAGCATCCAACAAATAGCCCTGATTGAGAAACTTAAATTTAAACAAATTGTTAACAAAACCAAAATAGAAATTAGAAACTAAACACCCATACATCATCAGCATCGTTGTTGATGGATTTGCAGGTGAATGCGATTGAACGGTTTCTTGTTTGTGGAAGAATGTGATTGAGGAAGGTGCGGCGGCGATACGGCTGAGATATGGTGAGCGGATGGAGGAGGACGGAGGGCATTTTGGGGATGGGATTTGGCGCGAGTGGAAGGAAGTTAGTTGGCCGTTGTGTTTATTTTTGAATCGTTGAATAGAGATAAGTTATGTTTGGTTGTTATTCTTCATATAATATAATGTTGTTATATAGATATCATCTTTTTTCATATATCTCCTAATGGGTGGTGTTGCTACAATGATGTAGCTAATAACAAGAGTATTGCAGTTCAATAGTGTATTTGAATCAGAGCTTTTATACCTGTTAAGAATCAAAGAAAGCACGACCGGTTAGTCTCACAATAAGAGGGGGTCTCCTACGATCAACCCCTGGTGTGAGAATCAGTGAAATGATACGATTATAAGGTTGTAGGAGTGTGAAGAGAGAGTTTAGAGAGAATGAAGTGAAGATGGAATGAGAATACCTTTGGTGAAGTGTTCCTTTTATAGGCAGTCGGAAACTTTCCTGGGGAAGCTGAAGCTTCTTAAGAGGAAAATGTCAGCTTTCCCTTCCGCTTACGCAGGCTGGGTGTATGCCATTTCCATATAAGCTTTGCTCAGCTTTTATTTGTCTTCTTGTTACTTTTACTTTATTGTAGACACCAGCTTTGTCACCCATGATTTTTTCTGACGTTACTATAGCAGGAGCTTCCTGGTCAACTTAGGAACCTTGCTGGGTAAGTGTCAAGCTTCCCGTCTGGAATATTATGTTTATTGTTTTCTTGTTCCTAAGCTTCCCTGTCTTATAAACTTGTGTTTGTTGTTCCTTTATTCTTAAGCTTCTTTAGCTTATGGGTGGGTAGGGGTACCCACGTCATCAACCCCCCAAGCAGAAGTATTTGGATTGTAATGATGAATGCTTATGACTCAACTCATTTTCTTTTTGGGATTCCCCCCCCCCCCCCCCCCCCCGGGTGTTTAATGCTTTTGGGCTCAGCGGTATGCATCTTCATAGACCAATGCATATACCCATTTTGCTGTTTTGAACTTGTGTATTGAAGTCCATAAGCGGGAAAATGTTTATAGCATGTGGTCCGGAAGCTAGAAGCCTGTGGCCCGGAGCTTCTGATACTGAAGCTTAGAGCTAGAAGCTAGGAGCTTATGGCATACCGTATGCTATATTATTTGTTTTGTGATTCCGTGATGTTCTTTGTTTTGGAATCTTGAAGCTCATGAGTCTAAGATTCTGTGTTTTATTCTAAGGGTGAGAGCTTGAAGCTTTTTTAGAGAAACTGTTAGTTATTATTGTGATGCACTAATATGACGGCTTCTACTTGCCTTGTCCAATTGATTTGACCTTTGTGTCAGGAGGCCATTATGCAGCCGACTGACATAGCTATGGCTATGTTAATCCTGACCTCCCACCTGTCCAGATTCTTAGGGATTTGAAATTCAAAAAATCCCTTTATAACCCTAAAGAACCGCGACTCTCATCATTTTTCTTTATTTTCGCTTAATTACCATCGGTTATAACTTCCTTTTCCGGTGGTTTCTTTCTTGTTTCATTTCTTTTCTTAAGATAGAAGTTGTTTTCTCTTCTTCGTTTTCTTTGAATATGGGTTCTAAGGGTGATATGGCGACTCAATTCTAGAAACTGACCCAACCGAAACTTGATCGATTTTTCTCCAAATATGGGATTGGGGCGGATTTTCAGCCGGAGTTACCCAAATACTCTACTCCCATGTCCGGTTTTCTTCGTGGAAAAATTACCATATATACTTGTTTTGACCAATGTAACCTTCGGTGCCCCTTCACTAAGTTTTTCGTGAGTGTTTTGAAGCATCATAACGTTTTCCTTGGTCAATTAGCCCCTGTTGGGGTCGCTCGAATATTACATTTTGAGGTAGTATGTCGTTCTCTTGGGTACGATCCTGACCTTTTGATGTAGCGGAGGTTATTTTAGTTGGCTAAGAATGGAAGGTTAACCGTGGAGAAGACTCGTTGTGAAGCGGGATTGATTTTGAGTATGGTTGGGCTCACTTCCCCATGGAAAGATAAGTTTTTCTTTGTTTCAAAATCCAATTTGCCATTTTCCTCTGTCTAGAGGAAACATGAACTTGCTTTGAACCTTGCTGAGCCTAAGGTTGAGGTGCTTGATGCTGCTTTTTTTGAAGAACCTTTGTTATGTTTTGTGAAGCTTCGGACATTCTCGAAGGAGTTCCTTGTTTACTTAGGTTTTAGCATCAAATGGCCTAACCCTCATACGAAGCCCAAGGTTTTTGTTGATGAGAAAGGTATGTTCGTTTTTGCTTAAGCTTCTTCTGCTTCTTGGGTTTAACTTTTACCTTCCTCTTTTGCAGAGAGTGGTGCTTTAGAGTTTCTCCAACTTGATTATTTTTCTGCTACGACCTTTGTGTCAACTGATTTTGCCCCCGGCTATCCCAACGTGGTTGAGAATGCTAAGGACTTTCGTCAACCTGGTGATCATGTGACTACTTTATCCTTTATAGCTCTTCCTCCTAAAGGTACTATTAGGAAGACAGCTTCTGCTTCCTTTCGATGCAATAAAAGATTTAAGGAAACTTCTACTCCCAGTTCTTCCATTACCGAGCCTGTGGATCTGGATGAAGATGTTGCACTTGTTGCCTCAAAACTGGTTTTACTCCGTCTGGTGTGGAGAAAGTTCTTAGGAGTCCAACTCTTCGCCATTGAAGTCACCTGTGAAGACAAGTTTCGAGAAGGAAGCTTTGGCTATGAATCCAAAGAAAACTGCTAAAGCTTTCTAGAAAGAAGCCAACTCCCACTGTTTCTAGTAAAGTGGTGGAGAAAGCGAAAGAGTCTGTTAGTGTTGGGGCGTCTGAAGAAACTGTCAATTTGGGAAAGGTCAAGGGGAAGGGTGTTGCTTCCCAAGCTGCTGATGTTGAGGGTGCTTCCTCTGATGAAACTACCTCTGTGTATGTTCCATCGTGGAAGATTCGTAATGGTGATATTTTGAAGAGGGCCCATGTTTGTTCGTACCTTCTTCTTCATTTTATTCCCGTAGCAGCGAAGAAGGTTGTTAAAGGTTTGGGAGATGGTGAAGTTATCGGAAAGATTGTGAACATCTAGCTTCCTTGGTCTCTCTTGTCCTGGAAGGTTTGGGACGGTGGAGGATGCTCCGGGCGAGACCAAAAAGCTGGTAAGTTAGAAGGTATCCTTGGAGAGCGCCTTGAGTGAGGCATATGAGAAGGTTGTGGCTCTAACCGCTCGTGAACAAATCTTGGTTCACGAGCTTTCTGCATATAAGGCTTCCTCCGAGGATGAGCGGAACAAAGTAGAAGCCTATCCCAAGGACCTTACAAGCAACGCCATGAGGTTGGTCAGGAGAGGAACTCTCTCGTTGAAGAGAAAAAAAAGCTGGATGTTGAGCGTTAGAAGCTGGAAGGTGAGAGGCAGAAGCTTATGGATGGGAAGCTTGCTTCTGATACTACCATTACTAATCTTCAGGCCTAGGTTGACGAGCTTTTCTGTGAGAAACGATTACTACTCGAGCAAGGTATTCCTCATGTTGTTTCGTATCTCTTCCATAGCGGTGAGTTTAATTCAGACCTTGGGGAAGTTTATACAAGGGCCATTGCCCATGGTCGTCATCACAGCCTATCTCTTGGGTTTGAGGCATGCCAAGCCGGCTGTCCTCTCGAGGAACTTCCTGCTTATCGACCTCATGCCGCAAATGATTTTGCGGCTGCTGTGAGGGCATGGAAATGAAGACCTTCCCCTATCTCGAAGCCGTTTCTCATTTTCATGATCCTCCATTTTCAAATTTTCAGAGTATTGAGCCGGAAGGTTTAAAGAAGGGACTCGCTCACCAGGTTATTCAAGCTATGGTTAACAAGATCACTGGGAAAGTTAGTGTTGATGAAGATGATAAAGAGAATGTTACCAATGGTGGCAAGACCATTGCCGAAGCACCTGCGACTAGGGGTCTTGCCACCCATCCTTCTGATGATAAGGAAGTTGAGGCAAATCCTTCCCATACTCCTGTAGGAGAGGTTGAGGATACTCCCTCTCCTGCCCACTCCGAAGCTTCCCTAGATAACTTTGATGCTGAGATGAGTATGTTGTATGGGGACCTATTTGGTGAGACCCGAAAGCTTCAAGACGTGAGGGTGAAGGTGATGCTACTGTCGGAGATAAGTAGCCTATTTAGTTGTTTAAGCTTAATGTGTGAAGCTCCTTTTATTTCATGTGTGTAAGCCTTTGTCGGCACAAACTATTTACTCTTTGTGATGCTTGTAGCACCATTGTATGGTGTCTTTATGTTTCCTAATTAATCATGTAGTTGTTTGTTTTGTATTTACTTGTGCTTTTTATGTTTGCTATTTTTGCAATGTCTTTGAAACTTTTCTAAGGAGTGGTGCTGCATACACCTTCCTTACCTTAGTGACTAAGAACCGATGCAAAGTATATCCTATCCGCTAGTCAGTCCACACGATAAAAGAAATTTTTATGACTTGTTTTGTGGTATATTGTTGCATAAGTCGTTAGCTATTTTAAGCTTCTCAACTTTGTAAGCTTCTAGCTTCTTGTACTTATGGAGCGAGTTGGTGAGAGATGCTCAGTTTCGTTGCATGGATACAATTTCTTTTTCTGTTTTCTCTGGAGTCGTATTGTTTTAGGGACTCAGCCGATATACAGGAAGATATAGCATCTTGTTACCTGCTGAGCGATATGGCCTAGGAGCTCAACCCTGTACATGAGTAGGAACTTCGACGGACCTCATGGAGCCTAGTTTGGAGGGGATCACCCTTGGATAGAATAGTAAACAAGTATGTTACTCAAAAGATTTAATCATTCATTAATTTCTTCACATAAACAAAACAACTACTACATAGATTTTCGATGAAGATCACTAAGAACTTTTTGAGGTGCTTGTCACTCCAATGGTGTGGCACCTTCTTTCCTTCTAGATCATTGAGCTTGTAGGATCCGCCCCTGTGGGCTTCTTTGATGATGTAGGGACCCTCCCACTTGGGTCCCAGCTTCCCCGTGTCAGACTGCTTACTAGCCTCATTATTTTTGAGCACCAAGTCTCCAGGCTTGAATGTTTCTTTTCTAACTCTCGTGTTGTAGAAGGCTTTCAGCTTCTTCTTATACATGGCTTCTTTGACAACAGCCTGGTCATGGGCTTCTTCGAGGAGATCGAGGTTGAGCAAAACCTCTAAGTCATTAGCTTCTTGATCGATGCTTCTGACCCTTCTTGTGTTTACCCCTATTTCAGTAGGGATCACAGCTTCTGAACCGAAGACTAAGCTATAGGGTGTTTTGCCATGACTTGTTTTCTCCGTTGTTCAAATGGCCTAAAGAACACTCAGAATCTCTTGTATCCAATTCTTGCCATACCTTCCCAATATTGCCTTAATGTCTTCTACTATCCTTTGATTCATTTGTTCGACTTGGCCGCTTGATTGGGGGTAGGCAACCGAGCTAAATACTTACTTAACTTGTAGCTCTTTGCACCATTGGCTGAAAGGTTTCTCAACAATTTTCTTCCCGTTGTTGGTTACTATCTAGCATGGCAGCCCATACCTACAAACTATGTTTTCCCATACGAAGTTTATCACCTGCTTCCCTGTGATAGAAGTTAAGGGATTAACTTCTGGCCACTTGATGAAGTAATCCACAGCCACTAGTAAAAAACTTCACCTTCCTGACAATGTCCATTCCCCATTTGTAGAAGGGCCAGGCAGATATGATGGGTACCAGGTTATGCTTTGGATTAGTCTTGACGGGAGCATGGAGCTGGCAAGCTTCAAAATTGTGTATTACCTCAGCAGAATCCTTGTGCATTGTTCACCAATAGTATCCTAGGTTCATTAGTCTGATTACTACTGACCTTGGGCCAGAATGTGTTCCAAAAATGCCTTCAAGCACTTCTCTTACGAGGTAATTACTTTGATCTGGTCCTACACATCATAGCAAAGGGCTCAAATATCCTTTCTTGTATAGGACACCTTCTTCTACAACATACTTCTTAGCTTTTAGCTTCAGCTTTATAGCTTCTCTTTCTTCAGCAGGAAGCTTCCCATTCTTAAGGAACTCTAGGATGGGAGTCATCCATGTATCCCCTTCTTCTTCAATGACATCTTTTACTTCTAGTCTTCAATGGAGGGGGGGGGGGGGTATTAATGCATCCACTAGGACCTTCTTTGTCAAATGAGCGAAGGTCAGATAAGCTAGCTTGCTAAGAGCATCAGCTTGCTTGTTTCGAGTTCTTGAAACTTGAGATAGGGAACAGTTCTTGAATTCCTTCATAAGCTCCTTGACCTTCTGCTTATACTTCAGCATTGAAGGTTTCCTTACCATGAACTCGTTAAATTGGTTGGCTGCCAATCTTGAATCAACAAAGGCATTTAGCTCCTGAATCTTCATCACTCTTGCTAAGCGAAGCCCTATAATCAAAGCCTCATATTCAGCTTCATTGCTAGTGCATGGAAACTCTAGTTGGAGCGCATAAGTATATTCGGTTCCTTGGGGGTCTGTGACGATGAAACCAGCTCCGGAACCTTCTATACTCGAGGCTCTGTCGGTATAGAGTGTCAATTTTCCAAGAGGGATAGCAGGTTCACCTTCTTCAAGCTCGTTGTGAAACCCCGTAAACTAAGACATTTTCCATACAATCACTAAACATGATTTCTTTACGTTAATTCCCTCTAGATTTAAACTTTTCAAGTTTAATTACAATTAGTCTATCATAAGCCCACATATGCTCGATAAACAGCCACCGCACCACATCACGCATAACATCACAACCATCACTTCCCTCCACCAGTACGCCATCCTCACCGGTACACCATCTCCATCATGAGACCACCTCACCTCTCGCCTCCTTCTCTGATAACCACCGTCAACCACCACCGAACTAATCACCTTCCACACTATCTCGTTCCATCTCCGTTACACCGTAACGCCGCAAACACCACCAGCAACCAACTCCATCCTTTATCGGACACCGCAAACCACCACCTCGGAAGTCCGGAACTACCATATTCATCCACCACCACTTTCTCTCTCTCTCTAAAATCTCTATTAAGGTATTACGTACACACATACTTATGATTCTCTCTCTCTCTCTCTATGGCTAATATACAAAAACACACAAACATTCTAGGAATCCATATTATCCTACGTTCAAGAATCAAGATGGTGTATGAGATCTCTTCCAGGAAGTTGAACAAGATTTACGTGGTGAAACAAGCTCAAGACTCTCTAATCTCTCTAAACTTTAATCCTAAAACTAAGTGAGCTAAACTACTTGAGCCTATCTTTATAAATATATTTAGCGTGTGTTTATGCTAGCTCTTAACACCTAACAATCAAACTACACATCAGTGGGTTGATGATATAAAACATAAGATTGAATCAATAATATATGTTTTGGTATAAACTAAATAAATGAAAAAAATAAAAATAAAATAGAGCCTTGTAAAAGATTGGTTAGAGTCATGATCAAACATGTGTTATAAATAAGAAAATGTTTGGTGTCATTAAACATGCGTAAAAGCAAGAAGAACATATTAGCAAATTAGATGTGGCGAACTAATGTCTAAAAGCCATAACCTAATTATGTCTAAATTTAAGAAGGAGTTTTTAAATGAAAACATAAAAATATAAGAATTTGGATGTAAAAAGATAAAATGAGTAAAACATGAGTTATTGGGTCCATAAAGCGGTTATTTGAACAACTGTGTGAAATAGGCGACTTTAAGTACAAATAGTTTTGGTGAAAAATTTCATTAGTTTTAATACTAAATATATGGCTTATGGCCATACAAGTGCAAAGATATGGTTAAAGGCCATGATCGGTTTTCAAATATAAAATAAACGTATCTAAGCTTTTTGACTTATATATAACAAACCAAATATGGATTGTTATAAATTATTATGTAAAATATACCTTTATATATATTTATAGCTTAAACGCGGTTTCTAAAAGAAAACTATATAATTTTACGTTTAATACGACAACAATAAATATTAGTTAGTTTGAAACTAAAAAAAATTGGATAAAACGGTATTTGGAGTCAAAAAGGTGGTTTTTACTTAAATATATATTTATATGTTAGAGTAACAATAATGTTTTCTTTTACGAGTTAAACGACCAAACTATATATAAAGTTAGTTTGAAATTTTCGAACGCAAATATAAACATACTATGTTTCATAAAAATATCGGTCACAACGTAAGGAAATATCATCTTGACAGAAATATATAATTTTAATATATATTTATTACACGACCAAAAGAATCAGTTATATCTAAATGAAACCGACACAAACAAAAGTTATGTTATTTATACTTATATAAGAATATAAGGATTTATTTTCAAAAACGAATATAAAAACTTATCACCAACGAGTCATCTAAAAATTAAACGAAACGCTCGATTGGTGAAAGAAACCGACACAAATTTGACGCTCGGTTGGTGAAAGCAACCGACACAAACAAACGAAACGCTCGGTTGGTGAAATCAACCAACACAAACAAACAAAACGTTCGGTTGGTGAAAGCAACCGACACAAACGATTTAACGAGATGACTAGTTGAGTGAAAGCAACTAGCATAAATAGACTTGCTAGTCGATAACTAAAATTATCTGACCTTTCGCGTTTAGGACACTAGAAGGTCACGAGAACCGCACTTAATCAAATTACTAGACTGTACAAAACTAAACTCAACAGGTGAGTTTCACGACCCCTTTTTACTATTTTATTGCTTTATAAATATCGGGGTGGAAAACATACACAACTACTTTTATATACGATAATTAGAAACAAAACACCAATCCTTATGCGGACATGAGTTGAACTATGTAGTGCTATAGTCCCTTTCTTGCATACTATAACCATTAGTTAACGGAGTTAGCCACAGGAATATACGAATAGTACTATTGACGTTGACATTTCCCCCTATTTTAGGTTAGTCGCTCTAACATCCGATATTGCATCGAAACAAGGTGCGTATATTCCATCTATGAGATTTGAACAGGGAAAAAGGATATAAGTCGTGGTTTGGTTATAGGCTCAGGGTTCGTCATATTAATTTGTAGATTTAGCTAGTCTCCGGAGGATCATCGTATTTATTTCAACAGATTATCGTATACTTATTCGTGAAATGATTTAAAGTTTTCTGAATAACGTGATTTCATATTGAGTTACAAAAGCTGTGAACTCACCAACCATTGTGTTGACTTTTTAAAATGTATGTTTTTTAGGAAATTAAAAAGCGCGTAAGGAATCATGAAGACGGGACCTCAAAGCACAATTAGGATACCTTTTGGAGGGGTTTCTCTTGTATAGCTCTATTGATCATATACGAAAATCCCAATTTTGACTTAAACTATTTTATTTACAAACATGTTATGGTTTGTAAACGCTTTTAAAACTTTTGGTATCCTAATGCTACTATGTTGGCAATAATCATATGCTTACGGTATACATGACGTCACGCACCCGCGCTTTCGTTTTGGCAGGGTGTGACACTCGTTTACTTCCATGGGCTCTTCTTGTGTTTCAACTAGGAAGTCGGCCAAAATTTGGCCTTTGATTGACTTCCTAGCTTCGTACATTATGCTATGTTCGCCCAAACCAATAGCCTATTTAGCTAACCTTCCTACAATCTCTGGGTTTTCCAAAATTGACCTTATGGGCTTGTCGGTGATCATCTTCATCTGATAAGCCTAGAAGTATCGTCTTAGCTTCCCTTAGTGATCTGCTGATGAAATATACTGGAACGCGGACCTTGTCTCATTCAACCACAAGCACAGAGCTGATAGCTTCCCATCATGCAGAAAGATAAATTGTTATTGTCTCTCCTGCTTGAGGAGCTGTCAAAGCAGGTAAGGAAGCCAGATGCTTCTTTAAGGCTAGGAAGGCAGTTTCTGCCTCGCTAGTCCGTTGGAAGTCGTTCTTGTCAATGCATTTTTTCAAAGTTCAAAAGAAAGGTAGAGATTTTTCTGCCGATTTTGAAAGGAATCGTTTGAGGCAGCAATCTTACCGTTGAGGTTTTGAACCTCTTTCTTAGACTTTGAAGAATGCAAGTCAAGAACAGCTTGTACCTTACTTGGGTTAGCTTTTATGCTTTGCTTATTGATTTGATGTCCCAAGAATTTTCCTTTTTCGAAACCAAAAGAACACTTGACCAGATTAAGATTCATGTTGATGCTCCTCGGGTTTTGGAAGGTTTCTTCAATGTCATTGATCATTGTTTCTTCACTTTTGCTCTTGATGATCAGGTCGTCGACGTAAGCTTCCATGTTTCTAGTTTCTACCTATTTGTTCGAAGAAGGTGCTGTCAATCAGACGTTGGTACGTGGCCCCATCATTCTTTAATCCGAAGGGCATCTTCTTGTAACAAAAGATCCCCTTGTCAGTGTGAAATGTTGTTTTCTCTTTGTCTTCGACCTTCATCAAAATCTGATGGTACCCCTTGTATGCATCCAGGAAGCATTTACATTGGAAGTCAGTGAGGGAGTCTACCTTCCAGTCAATTTCTTGAAAAGGGTAGCTGTCCTTGGGACAAACTTTGTTAAGGATTTTAAAGTCCACACACATTCTCTAGACCCATCATATTTCTTGACCATAACTGGATTTGCAATCCAGGAGTGGTATCTTACTTCTCGGGGAATATCAGCTTTGACAAGCTTATCCACCTCTTTACAAGCAGCTAAGCTTCTTTCGGTAGCCAAGCTTCTTTTCCTTTGAGCAAATGGTTTATGTGTGGGTGAGATGTTCAAAAAATGTTCAGCATATTCCCTTGGAACCCTTGTTATGTCATTTGGACACCATGCAAAAACATCTTTGTTATTTTGCAAAAGAGTTATGAGTTTACTCATAGTTTAGGAGCGAAGCTTACTATTGATTTTGATAGCTTGTTCGTGGTAAACTGAGTTAATGCTTATCTCCCTTACAGGGCTATCTTCCATGTCTTCATTTAGCTCCCATGATTCTTCAGTAGCTACTATGAGTAAAGCTTCTAGTGTTGGGACCAGAATAGCTAATCCTGCCGTGGTTGGGAATTTCATCATGCCATGAGCTGTAAAAACTACTGCATCGAAAATGTCAATTCCAGTTCTACCAATGAGTATGTTATAACTAGAAGGATACCTGACAACTGTGAAGGTAATCTTTTATACTAGAAAGGTCTCCGTCTTTGAGCCTAACATCTAAAGTGAGCTTCCCTAAGGGAATCACCTTCTCTCCAGTGAAGCTTTTGAGAGAAATCTCCATGTGTTGGAGTTGTTTCTTGATTTCTTGAGGGAGTTGAAGGAAGAATTTTTCATGCATCACCTTCGTTGCTGCCCCACAGTCCATGTAAGCTCCATCTATAGGGAAGCCATTCAGCTCAGCTTCCACTATGACTGGAGTTGTGACTTTGTGGTGAGGGTCAGTTAGAGGGAAGCATATGCTTTGTTGGTTCCAGGCAAGCGTTCGTTGACTTTTGTTACTAATCTGAACCATATTTACTCCGAATACTTTCTTCCTATTCCCTTTACCTTCTTTAGGATCTTTTAGCAAGTGAGCTAGCTCGCCACTTTGGATAGCGTCTTGGATGAGCTTCTTCAGTTGGAAACAATCATTGGTGTGATGGCCCATGTCGTTGTGGAAGGCTAAAAATTTTTCTGCGCCACGTTAGCTTGCTAGCTTAGATAACGGGTGAGGAGGACGGAAGTTATGTTTAACCTCCTTAGTTGCTAATATCTCTTGTGGAGTTTTGGTTAGAACCGAGAAGATTAGTTTATTTTTTTCTTGAGGTCTTTGCTGCGAGAAGGACAGTTTATGTCATCTGACCTTCTATGCTCATAGTGTTTTGATGGATGCTTCTCAACAAAGGGCTGAATCATGGCTTCTTTCTTTCTGAGGAGTGGTTTATCCAGCTTCTTGGGTCGTGTTTTCTTGTTTCTTGATTGTCCAAAGCTTCTTCCCCTCGAAGGTAAGCTTTTGATCTTTCGAAAGCTTCCTTCATGGTTAGGGGAATGTTCTCATGAAACCTTCTCACAAGATTCTTTGCATTGATAGCATTCATGTAACCCGAAACACTCATCTTTTCTAAGGCACCGCTGTAGTTCAAACATTCTTTCTTGTATCTTTCCATGAAGATTCGGAGGTCCTCATGGTCCTCTTGCCTAATCTGGTGTAGGACTGTAGCGTCCCTGGTGCGCCTTCTTTCTTGGCTAAAGTTCGCCAGGAAGTTTTAGTACAAGTCATCAAAGGAAGCTATGGCTCTTGATGGAAGGGAATTGAACAAAAGCCTGGCAGGTATTAGGGTTTGCATAAACATGTGACAACATTCAACATTGTTCCACTTTTAAACGGTAGCTGCTCCTGTGAAGATCTGAAGGTGATCTTCGAGATCTTCTTTTCCATCATTGGTCTTTATGTTGGATGGCATCTTGCTTTTAGTTTGGAACATAAAGTTGGCTATTTGTTCAGACAAGCATGACAAGGTTGAAGGCTTGTATGGCTGATAAGGTTCCAGATGTGTTAGGTCACCTATGCTGGTGGTAGCAATACTTGGATCTTGAGTAACCACAGGTTGGCTTGTGGTAGGGAAGCCTTGAGAAGCTTGCCAGTTTAGGCTTCCCGACCAAGGTTGGCCATATTGAGACATCATGAGGGCAGCCATATGAAGATACGTCATGCCAGATAACATAAGACCTGGTTGTAGGTAAGCTTGTGGCATGGAACATGCAGCTTCTACTATGGATGAGGTCATCATGCTGCTTGCCAGAAGAATTGACATCAGAGCTTTTGCCAAGGAGGTGCTCGTGGGGGGAGGTACCCCAGCAGGTGAGCTTTGAAAAAGTTGTTCCATGGTGTACTCTCCTTCTCTGCCAGGAGTGATGGGTGAAGCTGTGAGGCTTACCCTTTCTCGAGGAGAGTTCATGTTTTCACATTCTTCGGCTTGTGAGCTGCTGAGTCCTTGAGCATTTCTTCTCGAGGGAGAAAGTGTGCTCGTGTTTGATGGACCAGGCATGGGGGAGAATGTAACTTCAGGTTCCTCGGTATAATCTAACCTAATTCTCACCTCCTTAACTCGCTCATCTTGAGCATAATTGTTCATTAGCACCCTAAGCTGGAGGAAGTTCCGTTTAACACCCATCGGCGTCATATCTATTTTCTCCGTTGGAAGTAAAAAAATGACTCCTCGGAGAGAAGATTCCACTTCTAGTTGAAGGTGGTGTTTAGAACTTAAAAGATTGTGATGACGTGGCTGTTGGCCTGCTCGTCTCTGGTGAACTACAACCAATATTTTCCTCTAAGCAGGAGTTATCAAGTGGCCGATCATCGTTCGGAGGAATACTCTTGCCGGAATTACTCTTTTCAGCCATGAAAGGACAATACTTGAGAATAATGGAGCTGAACTACCGGAATTCTTGTTCTAAGTAGCGTAGCCCCACTGTGGGCGTCACTTATTGCTACAACGATGTAGCTAACAACAATAGTATAGTAGTCCAAGAGTGTATCCAAACCAGAGCTTCTATACCTGCTAAGAATCAAAGAAAACACGACTGTTAGTCTCACCATAGGAGGGGATCTCCTACGATCAACCTCCGATGTGAGAATCAATGATATGACATGATTATAAGGTTGTAGGAGTGTAAAGAGAGAGTTTAGAGAGAATGTAGTGAAGATGGAATGAGAATACCTTTGGTGAAGTGTTCCTTTTATAGGTTGTCGGAAGTTTACCTAGGGGAAGCTGAAGCTTCTTAAAAGGAAAATGTCAGCTTTCCTTTCAGCTTACGCAAGCTGGGTGTATGCGATTTCCATATACGCTTCACTTAACTTTTATTTGTCTTCTTGTTACTTTTAATTTATGGCAGACACCATGTGGCATTCGTGACAAAATCAGGTATTCCTTAGTATTTACTTATCGAATAAGCGATTAACCGTTTATTGCATAACGAACAAAAAAATAACCAAAGGAGTCTGGTTATGACCCGAATATCCCGGGGAGGCATCTATAAGTGATATACGTATATTAGAAGGTAACATATTGATATTATGGCCATTGTACATAGCAAACTAGTTAAATGAAAAGATACTCGTTTAATAATACGCTATGACCTTAAACGCAAAAGCTAGTTCCAAAACAAGCATTGTATCATCCGTTAAGCCAAAAAAGACTAACAAAACACTTATTCGAGATGTTTTAAACGATCTGTGAAAATATTTTGGATTTTTACAACCAAATGATATGTTTTTCATAATTTATAAAAATCTGGCGAAAAGCAATCATTTTCGCGCTGTTTGTCACAACCAATATATTTTTCTTGCCAAAAACCAAATCCAAAATAAATTGGACTCGGGATTTCGCGTATGGCATGCAAAAAAAGGAAATTAGATAAGTAAATGGCCCAAGGCCCCTCCCCTAAGATTGGCGGCCGCAATAGAGGGGGTTGTTACCCCTTGTTATATCTGGTTTTACATGCTTTTTTTAACATTATATTTCACACTTTAGCTGATCTATAACCTGCTCCAGCCTTTCCTCTTCCATTTTGACCAAAACTTAAGGTAAAACATGATGATTTTGATGGTTTAAAGCTTGCTTAAACATGTTTTAATACATAAGATTATTGTTTGATTAGTAAAAACCATGATTAACCATCTTGTAACGCCCAGAAATTTCGTTAATCAGCTTGATCGTTTATTAAAGTTTGATTAAAAGGCGGGGTTTCATATTTCTAATTTAGGAGCCTTATAGTACATTTTAAAAGTCCATTTATCCATCTTTTTGCTCAAGACATCACCACTCATAATTTGAAGGACTAGATTTGTATGTAATACCCGCTAATTTTCGTTTGACGGCATGCACGCGGTACTTCTTGTAAGTTCATTCTTTACACGTTAGGAACAAGTTATATCATTTACAAAGTAGAAGGGCCAAAGTTGTAATATGTTTTACCTAAAATAAGCTTGGCCGTTCCTCCTTCCATTCCAGCCTCTACCAAGATTATATAAACCAATTCAAGGTTATTACTATATTAAGGAACATATTCTTCACCATTAATCCGCTTCTTATACGCGTTTATTGATCAATTCTTCGTTTTGATTAAAATCCGGCCACTGTTTGGGTTTTCTGGCGACTGTTATGGCAGCAGCCAGCGGTGGAAATTGTACAGTGTCGTAGTGCTCGGTGACGCGGTCGCGTGGATATATTATTTGCTTGATTTCGAGTTCATATGACCAAGTTCTGAGAAAAACAAGAAACGGTTCGCATTCCGGTTGACGGTTCTGTTTTCGGCAGACGGTTTGGTTTTCTGGTGACAGTGGCAGTAGCTTCTGGCGACGGGAACTGGTGGCTTTGATGGGGATCGTCGAGACGAACGCGTGGATATATGAATCGCCCAAAACGGAGTTCGTTTGCTAGGGTTTCGAATTACTCGACTGTTAACGCGTAAAACCGAACGAATCTGGAGTTCGTTTTCTGTACTGATAGTTGTGGAGGGGCAGGTGCAGCCTACGACACTCGGCAATTTATGGTTAACACCGTTAATACAATCTCCGTTATCTCAAACACTCATTCATGCATTTCACTTAATTAGGGTAAATTAAGTGTGCCGTTTATATTGCACAAACACACGTTGCGATAATTAGAGAATTACCGAATCACACGAGTCTGACCCGAACGTTGGTGAAAATGTGAAAATAATATCTTGAGCATATGTTTATTAAATCATCTATGTGAAATTACACGTTAAAGGATTGTGTGTTTAGTTCGTAGCTTGTTGTGTGAAATTTCGATCAATTGCACGTTAACTCATACGATTTCAACTTTTTAAAAGAATAATATTTTATGAAATAACAATGAGGTTTTTTTTATATAGATCTAGGTTATTACGTTAGTCATAATGATTTGTTATAACCGGTTTGAAGTTAAAAAGGTTTGTTCAAGTCAAAGCTCATTGTAAAATGGCCATACTTGTAAATAGGATTAATATTGATACTAATAAAATTAAAACCCTAAATTCCACACATAAAACCATTGATCCTTTTCCCTGCTCTCTTAAACGAGCACAAGCACCTCCCATCCCTAACTCATCTTCAATTCAATCTTGTTTCTTGCAATTGGTGGTATTTTTAAGTGATTTTCATCATTCCTAACGTTAACTGGTAAGTTTAATACATCAATTTCACGTTTTGATGAGTTATTGTGAAACCCTAGATGTTAAATCTCTGTAATATTGATGATTATTATGATTAATTGATGAATTAAAAACCTAGATATGTCATAAACATGTTAGGGTTTGAGTTTTGATCATAACAGTTTGCTGACGGATTCGTACTCGTTTATTGTTTGATCTATAAATTGATGATAATTGATTGTTTTTGATTGATTCTTGCTTCCATGATGTTATACTTTGAATCTAGTTTCCAGAAAGGTATAATTTGTAATTTTTGGACGAGATTTGAATGGTTTTTATGATTTAAAAAAAACATGTGTCAAAGCTGATGCGAGAGTCAAATTCTAGTCTGTCTTCCTGATATCATAATTCTTTAATGACAAGTCCAAATGGGTTATTTCCACTTCTAGAACTTCACATTTTGAGTTAGAATTCTAACCCAATTAGAATCGTTTAATTTTGTTTGATATTAATTTTTAAACAAATAAAACCCTTTTGTTGCGCACTGAAATAGCTGCACGTACCTTTCTGTGTTGAATGAATTTTTATGATTTTTGTGTGTATTGGAAAAATATAAAAAAATATTTCTATAAACCTAAGATATTTATGCAACTCTGGTAAAAAATTCATAATTTATTTCTATGATATTTCTATGTAATAAAATACATCTTTGCATGTTAAAATCTGTCTTATAAATCTAGAATCTGTTCATGTGTTATATGATGAGATGCTTGGTTATTTGGTCAATACTTGATGTATGCATTATGTTAGAACTTGTTTCCACTCATGACATTAATATAATCACCAACGGGTCAAACTCGTTGCATTGTGAGTCATTATATGAACCATAGAACTATGTGTGGTTGAACACTTGGGTTGTCTAGTTGCATGAACACATTCTCATAATTAAACACTCATACTAGGTATCAGTTAACGAGTCAAGTACATTCTTTTGACTTTTAAGAAAAGTCTATTACACGCGACACTAGGTGAGTTTTATGATTCCCTTTTTAATCTTTTTACGTGTTGGACTAGCATATATACCTTACTACGGTTTTACTCGTTTAAACTATTTGGACGATATTGTATAGTTTTACTAGTATTTGTATATTTATAGAATTGTACAAATTATATTCTATGCCTTAGGATATTTTTAAACCCGTTTACGATCATATATTCCAGAAAAATTATATATATTATTTATAGTCGAGGCTTGAAGATATTATTAGGCCTTGTATTAATTCCTAGACTATTCATTAATGATAGTTTACACGTGATGATGTTCTTTGGTTGATCGATTGGTTAAGATTTATATTATTTATAGTCTATGCTTGAGGATATTATTTAGACTTGTCTATGATCATATATTCCTGAAAATTATATATTATTTATAGTCTATACTTGAGGATATTATTAGACCTTGTATTAATTCCTAAACAATATATTATTTATAGTTTACGCGTGATGATGCCATTTGATTGATTGATTGGCTGAGATGTCGTAGGCGTGTCTATTGATGTGTATGTTTTTGATAAACTGTGACCGGGTCAAATATATTACTCGAGTTTGACTCGTGGTGGGGAGGCCCGTGTTGCATGTTTATGTTAAGGCAGGTCAAATATATTACTCGAGTCCTTGACTTCGTGTCTCATGACTCGTGGTGAGGAGGCCCGCCGTTTTGCTAAACCGTGATCGGGTCAAATATATTACTCGAGTCTTGACTCATGGTGGGGACTGGGGAGGACCGTATTACGTGTTTAGGTTTTGTTAAACTGTGACCGAGTCAAATATATTACTCGAGTTTGACTCATGGTGGGGAGGCTCGTGTTACGCGTTTATGTCTTACTGCGACCGGGTCAATATATTAATCGAGTCTTGACTCGTGGTGGGGAGGCCCCTGTTTGCGTGTTTGACCGAGAAAAAAGTTAATGGTTTATTTATTTATTATTTTCTCTATAATTTTATATTATTTACTTATGATGTTCTCATTATTTTTATATTTATAAATCTTAACTGATTTATAAATGTTGCTTATAAAAACATGAACTCACTCAACTTAAGCTGAGTTTGTTTGTATGTTAGATTGATTTTTAGGTTGAGAAGTTGGGGACTACCGCTTGGACGAATCGAGACTACCCGGATGGTTGCAGGCAGGAGAATCAATAATGCAAACTATTTTCTTTTCATCTATTATTACACATATTTAAATTTTGATTTTTGGGCATATTTCCCGGTTCTGGGAGTTGGTACTTGATTATTTTCCGCTGCATGTAACTCTAGACGTGTTTTTGAATAAATGGGAACGTTTTTTTTACATTACTTCTAGATACTTTTCATTTATTATTACACGTTTTTTTTTTACATTACTTATTTTCCGCTACATTACTCCCGGGTCTCGGGGGCTTAGACATGCAAAAACCTTTGAAGTGATACAAAAACATACTTTGGTTTTAGACATGGTTAGAAATCTTAATCAAATACTTTTTCGTCTATAAACTCGAATTAAAAAGTTTAAATCGCGTTTTTACGGCTCAAAAACTCGGTTTGAAACCCTAACCAAAACCCTTTGTTCCAAGGCTGGATGATTGATGTTACATGCTTGGTTTTTGGGATATATGACCTGCATATACACTAGCTAGAAGGCCAAGAACCCGGAAAATCGAGAAACAGGTCAAAACTACCGAAAACCGCAAAGGTATTACTGAAATCCTCGTTTAGGGGCTGTTTAGGAATCAATTATGACATGCTTGTTGTTAGACTATAAAAATTTGAAGTCACCTAATGGACCATATGAATGAGTCTCTGTCCAAATTTGGTAATTTTTCGATAACCTGGGAATATTAGGCAATTTTATTAGCGTTTATTTGGGAAAAAATACTTAAACCACTTGAAAAATTATGAAATTTTATTTAGAACTCAGGTGATGCACCAAATGATCACATATAAATTTTGGGATCAATTGGAGAATCCTAACTATGGTTTCTGGATTCGCGTTTATTCGAGTTTTAACGGCGTTTTTGGCTCAAACAGATAATTTAGCAAATTTGTTAAGTTCTGAAAATTTTACAGGATATTTTGGAAGTTATTTTTATCACTCAAAACATTTATCAGATTTTTCGGAAATCGTTTGGTATAAACGGATGATTTACCGGTTAAAAATAGCATATAAAATGAATTTTTATATATTAATAAATCAATAAATATTCCCAGTAATATTTTTATAAAAATATGCATATATTAATTAGAAAGGGTATAATTTTTTGTAATTTAATGATAAATAGATAATTAGTTGTGTTAATTTGAAAGTTAAACAAATACAATTCTGATAAAAACCGACAGGTTTGTGATTAACGAACCTTGTAGAATATCATAACATCAAGAGTGGCCAAATACCATCTTTTGGATTAAATTGGATAAAACCGAATATTTTGTGAGAAATTCGGACAATTCGGATGAATTGTGCGTGTTTTCTCCAAACCAAACAATATAAAACGGAAACGAGCCATGTAGCAACCCAGACATCTAAACTCTGATCTTTCTTTATAAATTGAATCATATTATCAACCAACACGTTTACCCGAGTTTGTATGATCTTACCTATTTCCTAAACGCGTAAACAATCAACTTGGCTCAGCAGGTGAAACGGTGAAACTGAGGCAAATTCGATTTTAAACATTAGACATTGAACAACGTCACAATCTAAGACTGCTATCATGTTATGTGCGTGACAGCTATACCCAAACAAGATATGCAGCCCGATTTAGTATGGGGACGATAATAATATTAAAATATTAATATTATAATACCGATTATAGGAACTGAGTGATAACAAGCGAAACGAAGCGCGAACTGATACTGTGCTGAGTACACTACAATACAGTGAGTTTCATGACCCCTCTTTTAAAATGTTTTACGAACTTTTGGGGTGAAAAACATGTTTATACATATTTATCTGTTTGGAAACGCACTATCATAGGAATTACCTAAGTGCTGACATACGAAAGATCCCTATAGTAATTGATTATTAGTCGGTGGAATGTGGATATTAATATTGATTATATACATGAATCTATATGACAAAACTCAATTGAGTATGGCGTAAATGCCAAGGTTCTGCTGCAATTGAACAAATTAAATTGAGTATGGCGTGAATGCCAAGGTTCTACTGCAATTTAACAAACTAAGTTGAGTATGGCGCGAACGCCAAGTTTCTACTGCAACTGAACAAACTAAATTGAGTATGGCGCGAATGCCAAGATTCTACTAGTATTTAATAAACAAAATTGAGTATGGCATTAATGCCAAGAATCTACTACAATTATACATGACTATATATTCATACATACACACTATGTAGTATTAGACATAGTTACTTGAGATATGTTGTTGGCGGAACGGAGGCCACAGTGATAGACGTGGGAAATGGAGGCATGTAGCACGAACAAGCAGTCAAGATTCACTATAGCTTGACATACTTCCACTACAAACATACATATGTGCATGAAAATGTACATATGTGCATGCAAACATACCTAAAAACGTAAATATGACATACAAACATACATACAAACGTACATATATTATCCATGCGTACATACAAACTATTATTGGTATGGTTACGCATAACTGATGTCGTTGAAACTTATAAAACTGACCAACTATTCGTAGTTGGCCCATTTTAACATGTTTTTCAGATGTGCAGAAATTTGGAGTAGATTGCTTATGTGTTACGTGTTCGGATTGTGATCGATGCTGTGTAAATTGATGAAGTGTGCTAGTAAGAAGTAAAGTAGTTAACGGACTGGTTTTGATTTGTATCACCTAGTTTGTAAACGAAGTTGGAACGATGTAATGTATTGTAAATTAGTTAGTGCTGTTTCTTTATAAACAATGTGGTTGATACCAGAGGTGTCTGTTACATTACCGTTTTACGCTTTCGAAATTGTTAAACGGGGTGTGACACACCAGCTTTTGTCAGCCATGAATTCTCTGACGTTACTGTAGCAGGAGCTTCCTGGTCAACTTAGGAACCTTGTTGGGCAAGTGTCAAGCTTCCCGTCTGGAAGCTTATGTTTATTGCGTTCTTGTTCATAAGCCTCCTTGGCTTATAAGCATGTGTTTGTTGTTCCTTTATTCTTAAGCTTCTTTAGCTTATGGGTGGGTAGGGGTACCCACAACATCAGGTGTTAAGGTTATATATATATATATAATTGCCTACATAAAGATCCTAAGTGTCGCGATGTAGTTGCTTCCCACCCCCTCTCGGGCCACAAGATTGCTTCATTTTTGAATGGTGACTTCTTATGCGTTTGACCCAAATTCGTGGGTATGGTTCTTACCAAACCCGGATAATCCTTAAACGGGTTATAGCATCTCATTTACTTATAAAACCCTTCGTCATCAAACAATAATTTTCATGGGTCGTGGGTCTCACCAAACCCGGATAATTATTAAAAGGGTTATAACACCTCAATTATTTATGAAACCCCTTAATCATCAAACAATAATTTTCATAGGTCATGGGTCTCAGCAAACCCGGATGACCCTCAAACGGGTTATAAGATCTCATATATTTGTGAAACACTTTTAACATCAAACCTTAATATAATTTCTCTCATCTGCATATTCCCTGTCGCTGGTCTATCCTCTACCGGTTTACTTATCATTACCGTCCACCATCATCAACCTCCCCTCTCATGCGTCAACCACCAGCGTAACCTACATTAACCGCCCCTTTTTCATACGACAAATATTTATATTCATGTTTGTTCGTTTTTAAAAAAATCAACATATCCGTGTTCGTTTATGTTTGTTCGTTAAAAATCTAAGAAATTTACACATCTCAATTGAAAAAGCCCGAACATTAAATAAATATAATTAACGTAACAAACTACTATATACGTATTAAATTAAATATTAAAGTGCCCAAATTGTCCCTGAGGTTTATTTAGTTATGCGACTTTCGTCCAAAATTTTGTTTTTGTGCAACTTTACCATTGAGGTTTGTTAATTGTTGCCAATAACATCCAAATTGCCAACTCCGTTAGAATTTCAATGTTATGTGAAGGGCAAAACCGTCTTCAGTTCTTTTCTTTATTTTGTTTATATTATTTTAATAGTTTCCATCATAATCAACATCATGTATACCATCATCATCATATAGCCATCATCAATTCATTATCCTCTCTTCCCTACACCCACCACCATCACCACCACAACCTGATCAACATTTGAGTCCTTAACATCACTCAGTTACTCGCTACTACCAACTTACTTCCAGCAAGCGGCCACCACCCACCATTATTCATCTTCATCAACCTACAGTCTCCAACACCCACCGCAACCTTAGTCGGCCCACCCTTTTTCCCCAACTACTATTGCTTCCATTCTTCGTCTTACCCTAATTTCAGAACCCCTAAATTTAAAATATAACAATCGATTCAAGTTACCGGCAATGACAATCGATCGGAGATCTTGTCAATCGTTTATCCAAAGATGCTATAAATACAAATCAATCATGAAATCTTGCTAATCATTTTTTCGGCGATGGTGTATGAGTGTGTGGCGGGGATGGTGGTGGTGCACTAATCGTAAAATCGGAGATAAACACGGGTCGCCCAGATATGGTGATGGTGATGGGCCTGATGCATAGCAAAGGCGATGGTTGGATTAGACGGTGACCTCAGATCTGGTAGTGGTGGTAAGGTACAATGATGGTGGTGTCCGATATCTTTCGTGAATGGGGTATTCTTCGGTGATGGTTTTTGATGGTTCCGGAGAATGGTCGTGGCGGTGGTCTTCGATGGAGGCCTGAGAACGGTCGGGGAGAATGGCTGGAATGGTGGCAAGAGAGAGTGGGAACTGGAAAGGGCTTTGTTTGTTTTTTACTAATTTATTTGTTATTAGCTTTATTGGTTTTTTAAAGACTTAAATATTTTCATAACAATGATTTATTAAAAAAAAATAAGGATATTTGGTCTTTTAAAAATAAGTAAACGGAAAGTTTGGATGGAGTTAGTGCTTTGGACGATATTGGCAACAACTGAAAAACCTCGATAGTCCAATTTCGAAAATAAAACTTTTTGGATGAAAGTCGCATTATTAATCAAACTTCAGGGACGATTTTGGCACTTTAGTCTAAATTAAAACAAAGCTACGTTAAAAAATAAACAAATCATTACAAAATATAAAAATAGCAAAACGATTAGAAACCAAAATCTAAATAAAACCCCCATAACACTGGGGCTAAAACCTAGTACACACACACACACACACACACACACAAATAGAGTAATTATGTAATTACTCTACAATGTTGTGACATTTGAGCCAAAACAAGGTACACCTCAGTACGTATTTACCGATTAAGCAAATAAACGCCTTTTGCGTAACAAACGAACGATTAACCGAACGGGTCGGGTTATGACCCAGATATCTCGGGGGGCTATCTATAAGTGATAAACTATCTATACAAGCTAAAATATTAGTAATATGGCCTTAGTTCTATAGCAAACAAGTTAAACGAAAATATGCTAGTTTAACTACCCGCTATAGATTTAAACGCGAAAGATAGTTACAAACCAAGCATTGTATCATCCGTTAAGCCGAAAAAGACTTAACAAACACTTATTTGAAATGTTTTAAGCGATCCGTGAAAATATTTTTGATTTTTACAAACATATAGTATGTTTTTATAATTTTACACAAAACTAGCCGAAAAACACTCGTTTTCGCGCTGTTTAACGCACCCGATAAGTTTTTTCACGCCAAAAACCGAACCCGAACTAAATTTGGACCGGGCTTTTCGTTTTTGGCCCTTTAGAATCAGAAAATTGGGCCAAAATGGGCCCAAGCCTTCCGATCGGACCAGCCACCCCCCACTCCTATTTTTTTTATATAACTTATTCCACAAGCTTGTTTATTCATTCTAATTTATAAGAATTTGAGGTCCAAGCAGCTCTAAACCTGATTTTCCAGAATCCTTCAAACCCTAAGGTAAGGAGCTTAAATAAGTAACTTTTGTACTTGTTTAACCTTGATTAATACCATAAAAACATGTCTTGATTACTAAAAATCATTATTAACCATGTAAAAATCCCAAAAATGGTCCATAAACATGTTTTGATCATACACATGGTAAGGAACCTGTTTGATAGTTTTTTTTGGCCATAAACATGGATTAAAGGGTTGAAACGGCGTTTTTACGGTTCAAAAGTTCGTTTTTGTGCACTAGCCGAAACCCTAAGTTAAAGGGCTGTTCTATTGATGAAACCTGTTTGGTTTGTGATATAGGACTTGTATCTAGCCTACAAAGGAGCACAAGAGCCTGAAAAGTTGATTAGAAAGGCGGAAACGAACCAAAACCGCTAAGGTAATGCCGAAACACTTGCTTACGGGCTATTTAGGTTAAGGTTGTGATGTATATATTGTTAGGCCTTGAAATTTTTCAGGAACATCAGGGACCAGGTTATTGAGTCACTTTTCAAATTTGATAATTGTTCGACCATCGGAGAATATTTGGCGAATTTATTACCGAATTGGGACGTTTATTTGGGAAAAATAGCTAAAATACTTCAAAAATTATGAAATTTTTCTGGGAACTCATATTTGATGTTTTTTGATCACATATGAATTTTGGGATCATTTGGAGAAGTCTAAAGGTGTTTTGTGTATATGCGTTCGTGTGAATTTTTTATAGCCGAATTTGGGTCGAAAAGAATATCGCACGAGCTTTTTACATTCTAGAATTGATACAGGTTGTTTTGGGATATTATTTGAGCATTCAGGAATTTTGGTGAAATTTTTGAAATTTTTTTGGGATAAACGGACGATTTTCAGGCGAAATATAGCTGATAAAATGAATTTTTATAAATTAATAAATCAGTAAAAAAATTCCAGAAATATTTTTATAAAAATCTACAGATTTTAATTGATAAGTGGCTAAATTTTCATAATTTAATGATTAACGTTTAATTAATTAATGCTAATTTAAAGATTAAACAAATTTAGTTTTTATAAAAACCGGCAAGTTTGCGACTAACGAACCTGCGGGAATATCAAAACACCAAGAGTGATCAAAAATCATATTTTTGGACTAATTATGTAGAAACGAACTTTTCTATGAGAAACCTGGACAATCCGGTTGGATTGTGCGCGTTTCTTCTTAAACCAAACTGAATAAACGGAAAGCGGCCTCGTGGCTAATCTGGGACCCCAGCATGTGATCCTTCTTTATAACTTAATCATCTTATTAACCAATACATTTACCCAAGCTTATTTTCCCATAACTGTTTTCTGAACGCGTAAATGAACAACTTGGCCCAGCCGGGAAAATGGGAATCTGAGCCAAGTTCAGTTTTAAGTATTAGACATTGAACAACATAACAACCTAAGCCTATTGCCACTTTCTAGGCGTTCCAGCTACACCCAGATTAGTTATACAGCCCAGTTTAGTATTGAGATTATAATAATATTAAAATATTAATATTATTATAATATTGATTATGGGAACTACTGATAACGGACCGAACAAACCACGAGCTGATACAGTACTGATTATCTACTAAACCGTGAGTTTCATGACCCCACTCTTTAAACAGTTTTACGAACTTTTGGGGTGAAAAGCATGTTTGATTACATATACATACCTGAAACATGTATTGATGTGAATTATCTAAGTGCTAACACACGAAAGTCCCCACAATCACAGTGATTAACTTCGAGCCGGTGACTTATGAATAGTACTATTGGTTTGACAAACCCAAATGGAGCCGGCATGTATTGCTGAGACTTTACCCCGTTTGCACATGACCATAATTATACAACACGCTATGTAGTGTTAGACATAGCTACTTGGGGCATATTGTGGGCGGAAAGGAGCCACAGTGGTTGATTGAGCGTGGGAAATGGATGCACGCAGCACATACAGTCAAGGCTTCACTGTAGCTTAGCATAATTACATCATATGCATACATACATACTTATTTCATGATTACAAGTGTTAACTTGTGAATACTCATAACTGTTTTCTTGAAACTCGTGAAACTCACCAACTCTAGTAGTTGACCCGTTTTAAACTGCTTTTCAGGTGTACCTAAATCGGAATGATTTGGTGATCTGTTACTTGCCCAAGGTGTGTGGTTGATGCTTTGTGAATAGAGGCAAAGGAATTAGTAGTAAGATCGTATAGTTAACGAACTAGTTTTGTTTGTATCACCTAGACTGTAAAACAATGATAGAACAATGAAATGTAATATATTGTAAATTAGTTTGTAATGTTTCTTTATAAACAATGTGTTGATACCAGAGGTGTCTATTACATTTCCGTTTTACGCTTCCGCATTGTGCTAGTCGGGGTGTGACAAATGTAATTACATAATTACTCAACCATCATTTTCTATCTTCACATGTAAAGCCCAGATCTTGGCGCCCAACATTGGGTGTTGGATTTACTTATAAACATAGTTCTAAATATCATAGTAAAATACAAATTTCACAAAAATACAAAACATTAACCAGTTTTTACAAATCATTCTATTCTTGTCCTTAAACATCACAGATTGTCGTAACATAAAACATAACCATAAAAACATAATATCCTTCTTTCGTCAGATGCCAGCCACTTTAGTCCACTGCCATGTGTCCTTCCTTAAGCCAGCTGCCTCATTCTAGTAACCTGTGTGCATACTAAAAGTCAGCTACGCTGAGTGTGTTATAGTTTAGCAAGTTGCAGGCTATTCTTACACATTAAGCATACACTTTCTTATCCGAAGACACCATTCTTACATGCAACCTATACTTACCTTTTTTACTTCTTTTATTCTCATACTTTTATCATTTCAGATTTATACTTATATTCTTACATTCTTGCACAGATATTGTAAGGGTCTGCCACCCTCATTCTTGCGCATATGTTATATAAAGTCTGCCACCCTAATTCTTGCTAGATATTATAAGGGTCTGCCACCCTAATTCTTGCACAGATATAAGGTTCTGTCACCCTAATTTTGCACAGATATTATAAAGGTCTGCCACCCTCATTCTTGCACAGATATTGTGAGGGTTTGCCACCCCCCTAATTCTTATATTCGTATATGTATAAGCATAAATAAAAACATACGACAATTTCTCACAATAGATAGTTATACTCAATCATCTTACACTTCTTTTCTTATAAGTATGCACACAGCCCCAAAAACGTTCAAAGAGAAAGGGGCTAGAAACTCACCTGGATCCTGTTTCTTTCAGAATTAACTGTAACACCTCTCCTTAGTTGCGCATGGCTAACTGTGTCGTAATTTATAAGTATCACTTAACTACTTCTAACCAAATAATACTTCTAGATTAGTGAAGCCCTTAACTAACGGGGGTCTGGGGGCAGCACCCTAGCAGTGGGGTCTCAGGGGCGGCAGCCTACAGCAAGGTCTAAGGAACAGAGCCTTTGGATGGGGTAAGCTGCTAGGTCAGCTTGGGAAAATTTTATTTTCGTTAATAAGTCTTTATTAAATCGCCAGAAAATTAACTTTTTAAACTAATCGAATCGAGTTCCAAATGAATCGAATCCCAAGCGAACGAATCGAATCCCAAACGAATTGAATCGAATTCCAAAACAAATCGAATCCTTAAAAGAATTGAATCAAATTCCGAAACGAATCGAATCCCTAAACGAATCGAATCAAATCCTAAACGAATTGAATCGAATTTCATTAAACAAATCGAACCGAGTTTCACTGAACCAATCGAATCGAGTTTCTAGAAAACCAATCGAATCGAGTTCTTATATGTACGATTTAAACTTATTTTCATGCCCTAGCGTTATAATCATTTTCTTTCATCCCTCCAAGGTCCGTTTTACCAGTATAACGTGTTGTGGGCTGTAACAATTTCATCCATCAGTTCTTACACAGTCAGAACCTCACCTGTTTGTCCCAAATTGCACCTAACAAGCCGTTTATGGTAAAGTTCATGTTTTTCTTACACTCTATGATCCGATTTACTAGCCTACTCAATTTCGTGGCAAACCGACCTCAAACGCTTAGCCTTTTAAATAAAAATAAATGTACCTTTTATGTTTCAGTTTTTGCTTCAGCATGTGAATCGAGACGTGTTTCTTGTTTGTCTACAGAAATCGGTTGCACATCACCTTCGTTTTTGCCTGGATCTGGATCCGGAAGATAGGAGAGTATTTGTGTGTGTTTTGAGTGTGTGGAGGCAAGATAGAAATAAGGTTTTAGGGATTTTAGGAAGGTTTAAGGGTGCTTATATACCCCCAAGCCCATGGACCTTAAAGCCCATCACCATCTTTTAGTCCATTTTTTATTTTCCAAGACCACACTCAACTTATTATTAGTCAATATAATTAAATAATAACACACAATTAAATAAATAACATGATTTTTTTATTTATTCATAAAAGTAGTATGTTACATCATATATCTTTTTAACAGCTAGAAAACTATATTCTTTTAATTTATTGTGTGATTTAATAAAAACTTTTATTTTCGTTCACCAACTGATTATATCTATGTCACGTAACATTTCGGATTTTTCATATTCATAATCGTATTCGTTTACCCGACTCGGGACTATAATTAGGATATTTTGTATTAATAAAAACTTGTATTTATTGGTATTTAACGTAGTTTATAATTTAATAACTTTCAATCTGCCAAATAGTCCTTAACAACTCTCAAAATCACTTAAAATGGCTAAAAATACATTTTTGGAACTTCAGGGACTAAAACTGTCAAAAAATGAAAGTTTGGTGACGTCCCACACCCTTCACGTAACGAGAAGGGAGAACCTCCCTCTGCTTAACATAGCGCGAAGAAGAGCTGGACAAATTTTGTTTGTTTTTTATTTTCATTTAATGCTAAATTTTTTTTTCTTAGTTCCAATCTCGTGCTTTAAGCTCCAAGAAAACCTCTTTAAACATGGTGCATGTCCACATTCGTTTTCCACTTTTGCATAATTGAAGTTTTGTGTTTTATGAACCGATTTTGTCTTAATTATGTTATTCGGTTTCCTTAATCGAGTAATTACTAAAACAACTAACACAACCTCTGTATTTTTCATCTAAAAGCATTATCTAACCCTAAAACCCTTGTATCAGCTGTTCATAACATCAAACCCATGAAATTCCTACCATCATTCATCATCTTCTTCAAGAATTAATTAAATTCGTATTGCTACGTTGACTTTCAAGTTCAAGAACTCTTTGACAGCGAATTTCTTGTAGTTCTATTCATCTCCGGGGTAATTTGTCTTCTTCAATATTGTAGATTTTTTTATCTGTAGAACAAAAGCCCTCAATTAATTTTTCCAATTGAGGGAGTCTCGGTAGTCAGTTTGATCCCGGCTTGTTTAAAGGCATAGTAGTCAAATTCTTTGACTATTTGATACTCAACCTTCTGTTCAAAACTAACGTTCAGACCAGAAGACTTCCAGATTTATTTTGAGTTTTTGAGTGTACTGACCAAAACCCGAATCCTGACTTGCTGTTCGGATTCTGATCAGTACCAGCTCACTTATTTACTGAAAACCTCATAACCGGAGTTCTATACATCCGTTCGGATTGATTCCAGCGGCTATGTTCTCGGTTTCGACTTTATTTTATTTTGTATATTTCTCAGGTCTGTTTGGTTCATATAACTCATCGCATTAACTTTACTCGTTTATTCTTTCTCTCGGTTTATTCGCTTATTCGTCAAGGTGAGAAGTCAGTCCCCACATTTTCCTAATTTTAAACGTTTTGGGTACATATGTGTATCTACTAATATTTGCATATTATATTGTATATGCACTAGCAAACAGTGAATATTGTGTGTTTACCAATTGAATGACTAATTATTACTTGTTTAGCTGTTTTATTTTATCGAATTCGGAGACGTCTATCATAATCACCTTAGAGTATGATCATACGACTGTCATAGTTGTCACACCCCAACCTAAGGTGGAAATGTCGGGGCGTGAGCAAGATTGTTCACAGCTCGAACATACAATCATGAATAAAATGTGACAATATCTATTAAGTTAATTATTTCCAGATACAGTGCACAAATATTCACAAATAAATAATTTAATACATGTAATCCAATCAAGATTTAAATAATAATTGTCTTCATTAAAACCCTAGGTCTTTCTAAGTTTCCATACTTCAAACTTCAATTCAATGGCAAAACCTGCATATACGTGCGTAGAAATTAGGGTTTGTCAACAACACATGTTGAGTATTATCACCAGTTTTTGCATGATATAATATTAATATAATAGATAAAAGAAATAAGCAAACATAATAAATGCGGTAAATAAATCAAACCATGAGAAAATAAGTTGTCAATAAACCATTGCCAAGCGAATCGGGCGCCGGAAAATCAACCATGAGCAAATAATAAGTCCGTTGCCAAGCGAATCGGGCGTGAGTCAATAATATGAGCACCCTATACAAGGGAATACGTTGGACCTCTACGAAATACGAGAATAAAAGTCTTCTGGGCCGAACGTTGGTTCCGACCAGAATTATGAGAAAACGAATAGTCAAACTTGTTGATTGTTTTGCCCTTTAACGGGTTTTAAACAATTTAACCAGTCAACACCCTTCAACCACCGAAATTGATTGAAGGTTATTTACTAGGGAATATGTATGAACGATTTTATAGTTTACAGCTTACCTGGAAAGTGAAAGGATCGATCAAGAAAATGGGTCAAAGGTTGGTGCATAAGCAAAGTCAAACTTCAAGACTTGTATCTTCAAACAAAATGACAAAACGAGCAAGACGATGAAGGTAAGAGATAGGTGACGGTTGGAGGATGATGAATTAGGGTTTAAAGAAAGTTTATGACAGATAATATAAGGTTTGTTTATATATTATATACAAAAGCGAACCAATTTGGTTAGTTTGCTCGTTTAAGTAACATAATAAGTATTTAATGATGAGATCAATGAAAAGATCAGTAAAATTCGTTCTTGGACAAAAAGTAATGAACATGACATGTATCTAGGCTAGGGAGATTTCTTGAGGCTTAATTCACTCGATTTAGTCCTAAAATAAACGATTTAGAAGCTAAAAACGAACTAGGAAACAATATCGAGCAAAGGATCTGATCAGGTGTCTCACCGTGCTGCGCGGCACCACCAAGGTGGTCTCATCACGTGGCGCTCTGGGGATAGGAAGGAGGATTTTTGGATTTTGGCAAAATTGGTCCTTGTAGTTTGTAGTTTGGAAAGTGGTTAAATACTGAATCTTTTATAGTTAAAACAAGAAATGAACATTCTACGAAGTATAAAGGGTATGAAATGAACATGAGAAACTTCAATACTTACAAATATGTGATTTTGATTAGTAACAAAGATCTAAAAATGTTCCCGGATTGAGTTAAACGTAAACGAATACGGGTTCGAAAAATCCGAGATGTTACAATAGTAGCCATAGCCCGTGTTCGTGAGGCATGGTCAACTGACACCCTTTATTTGCTCATGGTTTGATTGATTTATACTCACAATATCAATTTTGCTCTTTTATTTATATATCATTATTATATCAAAACTAGTGACTTTTCTCACTCAATCCTGTGTTGACAAATTATATTATTTTGTACGCATTTGCTTGTTATCATTTGTTTGAAACTAAGGTGAAGAAACACTTAGAAAGACCTTGGTTAACTTAATAAAGACATTTGTGTTTAAATGGTTGTTTAATTTGGATTGTTTGGTAATTTGTTTAAACTTTGTGTACTTGATTGAAATTTTGGAATTAATAAATAATTAGATATTGCCATATTTAAAATGTATGATGGTACATTGTGAGCTGTGAACCAAATGTTCGCACCCCAGCATTTCCGCCATAAGTTGGGGTATGACACGTCAACTTTAGGGAATTTCATACCAAAATTAAGGAAAACTAAAATATAATCGTTTTGAAAATAATTAAACTTTTAAGAAAAATATAATAACATAGAACTTCTAGTAATCAAAGCAACGCTCCAAATAACAATCCGATAAGGGCACTTATATATTGGATGTACCAACGGCGTATACACCATGTCCTTATCATCTTAACATTTGTAGCGTTACTTAAACTACTTTCGGTTCTAGATTATGACACACAATTATACGCATTATGATTTCCATGTGAGTACTTGGATAATTATGTTCGCGACCATAATTACTCTTATCGTCGGATGGTCCGCATAATCCGTTCCATCATGTGTTTTATAAAACATTGAAAATAAAATTTTAGGAGAAAGCAAATGTTTTGATAATATAAATTCAAAAGATAATTAATAAATATTCGAGTTGGATTAATAAACCATGAAATTTCTAAAACATATTTTGCTTTTAGAAGTACAATTTTGAAAGGAAATAAATTTCATGAAACAGATGTTATTATGAATTATGATAACCGAGAATAAGGCGATCAGATAGAGGTACAAGATCCTAATTAACTTTTGATATAAGAAACGTTATTCATGAGATAAATGCTCAAAATAGTTCAAATTGAAAACATTCAATATCACAAATAACTAAAGAGTCGATACAATGCATAAACGAAAAAAGATAAGATAACTTAAGATAGGAATAACGAAAGAAAAATCTTCATAGTCTTCAAGCATCTTCCATAACTGAAGCAGTTAAGGTGGATGGATTTGGGATAGTTTGAGTAGGTTGAGCTCGAAAGGATGACACTAGTGAGGTTTGAGTGGTGTAAGCTTGGTACACTTGAGCTTGTGGGTACGGGCTTTGATAAATTTGAGCTAAGTAAGAAGGATCTTGATTGACGGGAAGAGCTAGGATAATGTAAGACTGATGGGTTTGGACTTAATAAGCATTGGTAGTGTAGCAGGGTGCAGTCCTTGTTTGAACTTGGTGAACATGCGTTAGTTGAGGGCACATATTGCGAAGATGACTAGGATCTCCACAATGGTAGCAGGTACGGGTATTAGGAACACCGGTTTGAGCATATGGGGTCGTAGTGGTTCTAGGGTAGGCGGATCAGATCGTTGTGGAGCAGCTTGTGTACCGGGGCGGTACACGGCAAGTGTTAGAAAGGTGACCATAACGGTTACAGTTGATGCATAAGCGATATGGAGATTCATTCGGATGATGGTAGTTACAAATAAAGCATAACAGGTAAAGTCCGGTATAGGTTTTCTTGTTAGAGGTATTTTGGTTGGAGGGTTGAGGGTTGGTTTGATTAGCAGCATAGTTTTGGTGGTTGAATTTACGTTTGTGGTGGGAAAGGTTACTATTGTGCGAAGTGGGTTTGGGTTCGGCCTTAGCATCGGTTGAGGAATTGATTTTGGAGTTTTCAGAGGTAGGTTTAGAGTCCTTTAGCGGAAGGGTTCCATCTCTAAAGTGGCCATTAGAAAGTGAGGCAACAGGAGCAATAGTTTCCTTGAGTTCCTCCCAAGTGTGAAAACGTTAAGACGAGCCAAGATCTAGTCGCAAATCGATACGTTTAAGGTTGTGTTCATTAAATACATTAATGATCAATATTTATGATAGATGAAGATACATTAAGCCTGGAGAGAATCCGGCATGGTATCGGTACATAAACATAAATAAGCACAGATCTCTGTGCAAGTCTACTATGGAAGGCCTATTTATAGGCATGTCCCAATCGTTAAAACAGTGTTAACGAATGAGGTCTTTCCATAGCCCATTCGCTAAACATGCTTAGCGAATGGATATACTTTACCGAATGAGCTGCCATTCGTTACACAGTAGTAACGAATGGGCTCTTACATTAACGAATAGCCTAGCCTTTTACGAATCAGGCCTCATTCGCTACACATCCTTAGCGAATGGGCCTTTATACATTAAGTGTAAAGACTAAACTACCCCTAGCCTATTCGAACAGCTGCGGATACCAAATCCGTGCACTTACACCAAGGCATAATCATAGCAATCCCAAGCATAGTAGCAGCAATTTTCTTTGTGATCCTAGCAGCCAAACGGCGATCATGAGCAGTCGACGGACGACGTTGATTATGACGATGAATTCTTAGGGAATACATTCTACGAGGACCAAAATGAAATTTTATGAGATGATGGGTAAGTTGTGTAAATGAGTCAATATGAGATGATGGGGAAATGCGATAAAATCGTGCTAGTGATTACTCGAGGACGATTTGGGATTTAAAATAATGTGAACTTTTGTTTTTGAGATATTTAATTAAACAAACATTGTTTATAAAAATTCCAAAAGTAAAATGTTATTGGGTTGAGTTTTCCATGGACTTTCCGTAGCAGCTTGTGAACCCAAATTAAATAACAAAACATGTTCAGTGAGTTGACCTCCCATGAGCTTTCCATGGCAATTTGAATTGTCCAACTAAATAAAGCAATATAAATTCTTGTGAATTGGGCCTCCCATTAGTGTTTCATGGCAATTTATTGGCCCAATTAAATAACGAGTAACAAACAATTGAGTTGGTCAGTCCATGAGCGTTACATGGCATTTAACTGACCCAACTAATTAACGAATTATCAAATCAATGGAGTTGGTCGGCCCATGAGCGTTACATGGCATTTAACCGACCCAACTAAATATCGAAAATATTGAATCCAAATATAAGTAGTTGGAGTATCTCGGGAACCACCCCGGATGACACGTTCCAACAGAAAATCAAATTGAAAACGGGTTGAGAAATGGATATTTGGAGTGCCCATGGATTTGCATGGATTTTTCACCCAACTAAGCATTTTAAAATAATTAAAAATACAATTTTAGAAATTTGCCCGAATTTAGCCACGAACCACCGTGAATTCGGTTTTTATAAAAGGAGTGCAACGTTTACCACTTAAAGTTACAGTTGTACGTCATTTGTCATACCCCCATGCTTTAAGGTGAGAGAGCAAAAACAAAATACGGGAATTCTTAAGGAATTTTTCAAAATAAAAGGCAATCTACTAAAAATATGAAGATTTAAAAAATATTTTGAAAGTAAGGCATAACCTCGGATTTTGTGTGTGTGTGTGCAATAAATACAATAAAATAAAATATAAATTAAAATAATTAACCTATATAAGCTGTAAACAGTTTAATAAGCACATAAGGCAGTTCAGATAAGCACGTATAGAGTCCTAAGCATAAGTCTAAGACAATTTCTAACGACCTATCTTAAAACCTTCGGCTCTGATACCAATCTGTCACACCCCAAGCTAAGGCGGAAATGTCGGGGCGTGAGCATGATTGTTCACAGCTCGAAGATACTATTATAAATAAAAATGTGACAATATCTATTAAGTTAATTATTTCCAAATACAATGCACAAATATTCAAAACACAAATAAATAATTTAATACATGTAATCCAATCAAGATTTAAATAATAATTGTCTTCATTAAAACCCTAAGGTCTTTCTAAGTGTCCGTACTTCAAACTTCAATTCAATGGCAACCTACATATGCGTAGAAAATAGGGTTTGCCAACAACACATGTTGAGTAAGATTATCACCAGTTTTTGCATGATATAATATTAATATAATAGATAAAAGAAATAAGCAAACGTAATAAATGCGGTAAATAAATCAAACGATGAGCAAATAAGTTGTCAATTAACCATTGCCAAGCGAATCGGGAGCCGGTAAATCAACCATGAGCAAATAATAAGACCGTTGCCAAGCGAATCGGGCATGGGTCAATAATATGAGCACCCTATACAACGGAATAAGTTGGACCTCTTCGAAATACGTATACGCACATAAGCAAGTAAGCACGTATTAAGTATATTTGATCAATCACACACAATTACACGTTTTCTGTTTTTCAGATATGTGTGTGTGTGTGTATAGGGGTAGGATCAAGTGAAAACTCCTTTTAAAGAGTAAAATCTCCTAAAAAACTATTTTTAACTTCTTTTTAAAAAATTTTTTGAAGTTTCTTTTTTTTCCGTTATTCTTATATGTTGTTATTGGTTCCAAAAAAAAAAACCTTGTCGGTAACCTCGTCGGTGTAGTGCACATGTGTAATAGTGTGCATTGCATCTATGCAAAAGTGTTTGTATTGCATAGAATACAACACTATTGCACAAATTTGATACACACTATTGTATATATGCAATATAAGACTAATACGCACATCGAATACACATTAATACGTATGTGTAATACAACATTAACGCACATGTGCATTACATCGACTTTTATATTACTATTATTGTTTTCCATATAATACAAAACAATACACAAGTATTGAATATATGCAATTAAACACTATTAAACTTAAAAATGCGTAGTAATACATATGTGTAATACAATGGTATCGCACAGTAATACGTATGTGCATTACAGCGGGGTTTTTTTATTTATTTTCTTTTAGTTTTTTTTATATTGTTCGAGCAAAGGGTAAGAAATTAAAGAATAATGGCAAAAACAGAAATTTAAAAATATTTTTTTATTTTTAATTAAAAATAATTCTTTAGGAGTTTTTAAGTTTTCTCTCTAAATATGAGTTTTCTCTTGATCCTCTCCCTATATATATATATACACATATATATATTATGAAATACGAATAATACGCTTGTGTCCCCAAAATGTTTAGAAAACTCAGTAAAATAGGGGAATGTTAAAACTCACCTTAGATTAAAGGCAAGTTAATACAAATATGAATAAACGAGTTAATGATTAAGTGAGTCGTCCACTACGCATCGAACGAAACAAACCAACTGACCCTGAAACTTTGAGATATCAAATATGAGTAAAAATGAACTCTTTGCAGCTGGAATCGATCCAAATGGACGTCTAGAACTCCGATTATGTTAAACTAAAGATTTAAGCGAGCTGGTACTGACCACAATCCGAACAACGAGTAGGAAGTCAGGTTTTGGTTAGTAGCCTTAAAATTTCATTAAGATAATAAAAGTCTTCTAGGCCGAATGTTGGTTCTGACCAGAAGTATGAGAAAACATATGGTCAAACTTGTTGACTGTTTTGCCCTTTAACGAGTTTTAAACAAATTGACCAGTCAACACCCTTCAACCACCGAAATTGATTGAAGGTTATTGACTAGGGAATATGTATGAACGCTTTTACAGTTTACAACTTACCCGGAAAGTGAAAGGATCGATCAAGAAGATGAGTCAAAGGTCGGTGCATAAGCAAAATCAAACTTCAAGACTTGTATCTTCAATCAAAACGACAAAACGAGCAAGATGTGGAAGGTAACAGATAGGTGAAACTGGGGGACGATGAATTAGGGTTTAGAGAAAGTCTATGACAGATAATATGAGGTTTGTTTATATAATATATACAAAAACGAACCAATTTGGTTAGTTTGCTTGTTTAAGTAATTGAATAAGTATTTAATGACGAAATCAATGTAAAGATCAGTAAAATTCATTCTTGGACAACAAGTAATGAGCATGGACATGTATCTAGGCTATGGGAGATTTCTTGAGACTTAATTCACTCGATTTAGTCCTAAAATAAACGATTTAGATGCTAAAAACGAACTAGGAAACAATATCGAGCATAGGATCGGATCAGGTGTCTCACCGCGCTGTGCGGCCACACCAAGGTGGTCTCATCGCGTGGCGCTCTGGGGATAGGAAAGAGGATTTTTGGATTTTGGCAAAATTGGTCCTTGTAGTTTGTAGTTTGGAAAGTGGTTAAATACTGAATCTTTTATAGTTAAAACAAGAAATGAACATTCTACGAAGTATAAAGGGTATGAAATGAACATGAGAAACTTCAATACTTATAAATATGTGATTTTGATTAGTAACAAAGATCTAAAAATGTTCCCGAATTGAGTTAAACGTAAACGAATACGGGTTCAAAAAATCCGAGATGTTACAATAGTAGCCATAGCCCGTGTTCGTGAGGCATGGTCAACTGACACCCTTTATTTGCTCATGATTTGATTGATTTATACTCACAATATCAATTTTGCTCTTTTATTTATATATCATTATTATATCAAAACTAGTGACTTTTCTCACTCAATCCTGTGTTGACAAATTATATTATTTTGTACGCATTGCTTGTTATCATTTGTTTGAAACTAAGGTGAAGAAACACTTAGAGAGACCTTGGTTAACTTAATAAAGACATTTGTGTTTAAATGGTTGTTTAATTTGGATTGTTTGGTAATTTGTTTAAACTTTGTGTACTTGATTGAAATTTTGGAATTAATAAATAATTAGATATTGTCATATTTAAAATGTATGATGGTACATTGTGAGCTGTGAACCAAATGTTCGCACCCCAGCATTTCCGCCATAAGTTGGGGTATGACACGTCAACTTTTAGAGTCTATAATATTTTGTTTGTAATTCTCCTACAACATCTGATTTGCTGATGAATTAATTTTCTGTCTTTTGTTTTTCAATCTATTAATTCATTTTTATATATAGTATATTAATATTTTATTTATTAATATTTATTTCTTTAGTTAACACTTACATCATTTTAGTATGTCATATTAAAATTTATACAAGTAATAAGAATTTAACCATTAAAATAAACTTATTTGAAAATTTGTACAAATAATAGTACTTTTAAAATATGTAAACAATTTTAAAGATCTATTTTTAACGATAAATATATTTTTATGAATTTAAAAATATGTAAACTTTACTAAAAATATGTAAACATATTAAAAAACATGTCAACCTGTTTAAAAATTTGTTACTTATTTACGTTACATATTTTTATTACATGTAACGTGTTTAAAAGTATGTAAACTTATTTAAAAATACAAAAAAAGAAACAATATGTAAAATCTGTAAATAATATGTGAAAAAACATATGTAAATATGTAATAACAATTGTAAATCTTTAAAAAAATATAATTTGTTAATATGTAAAAAATATATATATAAATACAGAAAAAATATATGTAAAATCTTTAAACAATATGTTAATACGTAAATATGTAAAATCGATATAATATGTAAATCTTTAAAACAATAGGTAAAAAAAATATGTAATTACAGAAAACTAAAAAATATATATGAAAATATATATGTAAATTTTCATTTGCACTATAAAAGAAATATGGCTAATAAATATAATATTACAATTTAATTTAAATATAAGAACAGATAGAATGAAAGTTTATTTGTACAACTCGAAATGTATTTGAAAATTTATTTTTAAAAGATAAAATTATTGTTTGCGTCCTTATGGTTTTAGGGCGGAGGCAAAATGAGTCTCCAAAAAAATTTTTGAACTGGTTGAGTCCCTGTGGTTTCAGAAACGAACAATTTGAGTCCCTGTCGCTGTGGAATTTACTAGTTTACCCTTTTTATGATCCGTATGAGTCCTTGTGGTTATGTGATTGTTCAGTTTTAGTCCCTCTTTAAAAATTTCCTTCAAATTAAAGAATTAACCACCAAACTATAACCGATCAAGCCATAATCAACCAACCAAACCATAATCAACCAAAAATAAATGAACCGAACATTTTTTTAACAAAAATACAAAGATCCGAACTTTTTTTTAACAAAAATAAACAAACCGAACTAATTTTTTTAACATAAATAAACGAACCAAACTTTTTTAACAAAAAAATACAAACCAAACTGTTTTTAACAAACATAAACGAATCGAACTACTATTTAACAATAATAAACAAACCAGGCTACTTTTTTAACAAAAATAAACGAACAGTAACACCCCGACCTTCGACGTAATATGCCGGGGCGGAATATGTCGGGGCGGTATGTACAGATTGCTCACAAGCTCATGACACTATTAATGTGAAAAATATAATTTCTTCATTTCATTAAATCACAAGTACAAAATTAGGCACCAATCAAATAACAATACAATAACTTTGATCTTCATTATGATATGTTTCTAATAACCTCATGGTCCAACTATCTAGTCTTCAAATCTCAAATTAAATTTCAACCTGCAGCACGCTTAAAATAATATATTTTGTCAACAAAAATGTTGGTGAGAATTTATAAAGTTTTGCATAAGTATATAGTATGAAAAGTGAAAATTCACAAGTCAAGATGTATCGTCTCAATCATAAAGTAAAAGAAAAGTAAATACATGATATTCCCGTTCTCTTGACATAAGTCAAATCTACTAAGGAACGCCCGTTCGCCGAGCTGCTTAGAGTATAGAATATGATAATGATACCGTCATTTATTAACAAAAGTTGAAAAATGGACGGAGCAGGTACGTCCCGTCGGACCCTCCCACTTTGCGTTTGCGTTTGTGTATTGAGTCTCTTCGACCAACAAAACAATAAACAAATAGCACATAATCACATAATTTACAAGCAATATGATACGAAGCAAATACATACAAGACACGCATGTGAATTTTAGTTTGCAACATGAAACATGAAATAACAAATAAAAGTTTGGAACGTGCTACACCCCCAAAACGTGTAAAAGTAAAAGGGGGTTATGAAAACTCACTTGGTGATGATGTCAAGATTGAGAAAAATAATAGAATGTTTAAGTGAGTCACACGAAGTGGAGAACCAGATGAATTATCCTATCGTGTAACAATGCTTAAATTAATAATGATATAATTGTAACAAGAAATAAACGATAAACGAAATTTAGAGTTCGCGTTTAAACTTGAGGTTTTATGCAATTAAAATAAACAATAAACTAGCTTAGGTTCAATAATAATAATAACTAATAAGAGTGCCCGCGCATTGCGGCGGGGACACAACTGTAATTCGGTTAGGAGCGGCTCGTTCTAGTACCGACATTTGATATAGCAAAATTTGTATTCGCTATAGTTTATGATTAAAAAATAAGAATTTCATTCAAGAAAATTAGCAAAAAAAAATGTAAACAACAATACGTATTTAATTATTTTTGTTTAAGCATTTTAGACCATGTATTCCAATTAGAAAATGTATCTTATATAAAAATAAACGTTTGTAAGCCTATAAATATTGTCATGTAGTTAGAGCACAAATGAGATGTATCATTTAATATTTGATGGTTGAAGGGAATATTTGTTTTTCATTCGAACATGGCATTTCATAGCACGTTTACAAGAACATTCACCATTGTTTTTATAATTATGGTTTTAAATGTTGTTAGTGATGTAACCATGTAATTTTGTTTTCAAAATATCATGTGAGAGGTTGTAGAGATTATCAGGTGATCACAACGTTGGTTTTTGTTTTGCTGTTCGGTGGGCTAATTGAACTACTCTCTTAGGAGTATTGCAAGACACAAGTTACATTGCAAACATGTTATTTTGCAGCCCGCTAGATAAGACTAATGAAAAAACAACTTTAGAGGCCAAGTATCGATTTGTTTCTTTCATACAATTCAATAAATAGGAAAAAAAAAGAAAAAGAAAAAGAAAAAGAAAAAGAAAGAGACTTGCCAAAAGTTGTAAAATGACATAAATGTCCATGGATCTATGAATACTCGTATGAGAAAGCTTTAAAAATAGGGGCTTTTAGTCATTTTATAACTTTCCAAATTGATAATTAGAGAGAACTTTTGAAATATTTGCAGTACCATTTGCCACGCGGTTGACGTACACATTCTGTGTTGACCAACATAATTAAGTAAACATTATATAAAACTGACCTTGATGGAATGACCTCAGGCAAGCGATACAAAACAAGAGATCTCCCCTGTCCTTACAAACTCTGAACACATCATTTGATGATGATATAATTGAAAGTCAAACAAAGTAATTGAACTTAAAAGTAAAAAGTGAGCGGATAATATATATAGTCACATATTTTAAACTTGAAAAAACAGGACAGATTAGAATATTGATTGATTACATGATTCAAAAACAAATAAACGAATTGATTTAAACAAACCAAATATTGATTGATTAATTTATTTAAAAATATTGCAAATCAATTATATGTTTAAATTCATGGAAATCCCAATTATCTAAGTTAATATGATCCTCAGATTATGTTTGTTTATTGAGCTAAAAGCAGATCCTATGAAACTGGTTTGAAAATGAACAAAACCATCAGTTTGTAACCAGTTTGAGATCTCCTCCGTTGAAACTAACCAAACAGGATTCGATGTATCTAGTGTGTAATTTATTGTTAATCTCACATGGAATTCGAGATTGTTACCTAATTTGATGAATTGGAGATGATGAACCAAGTGCTACTGTTTAATCGGTGGCTTCATTGTTTCACGGGGAGGTATTTCACGTAGAGTTCCTGTTGGAAAGGTGTTTTAGAGCAGTAACAAATTGCCCTGAGCCTGCAAGAATGATAAAGAAAATCTACTTAAAAGCCTTCCTCCTTTTGTATAGGTAAAGAAAAATTGTTATGACGAAATATAATAAAGGAAGCAAATGATCTAGTTGAGCAGGTTATTAACGCTTCAAAATTATTGGGTGAATATACAACTTGAATTTAGTAAATAACAAAACCATGTAACTCATATCTAAAATAGTTCTTTATTTTAAATTTAAACTAAATACTAACTAATTTATTTTGAAATATTACTGAAGAGGTATGTACCCGCCTCAACACCAAGCAAGGCGGGTCAACCCACAAGATAAAGACATTATGAAGGCACAAAGCCAAAACCCAGGCGCATCGCGCATACAAAACATGCTCAGGCATCATATGCTCGCGCATCACATACGCGCGCGGCGCATATCGCATGCTCTTGCACATCACATATGCTCGCGCGTCACATATGCGCGTGGCGCACCAGCGCGCGGCGCATATCACACGCTCGTGCATATCACACCTGCGCATGAAATATCTGCGCGTGAGAATAAAAAGAAGACTTCGCGCATTCTCAGGATAGGCGCATATCACACGTACACATAATCAACCTCGTCCTTATCCAAATCAGGATCAGGGCAACCTTGATTGTGCACGTCAGACACTCTTCTAGAAGGCATCTTTTTAAGGAGTAAGAATATGCTGATGTTGACAGCTGCCAAATGAAAGGTCGACAACTCAGCATGACACATGTGCTACCACATGATTTCAACCAACGAGAAAGCGCCAGGTGTCCCAGAGGACACGTGGCGCAGTGCGATTGGAGGAGGCCAACGAGGCAGAGCCCAGCCAGTGGAAACCCTAGCACTATAAATACAGCATCAACTCCACTTTGATGACACATTCATTCACACTCAATCATTGACAGTTACAAGCAGTGATATCACATTCAATCATATTGAATTGTATTCATTCACAGTCAGTTACAGAAAACACACAGTCACATAATCAAGAGTATTCAGCAATTCAGCGATACTCTTGAGATTTTGACTGACTCACACTTTATTATCTTCTCCACAAAGATATTGATTCTCACGCCGGAGGGTTACCCCAAAGAGGACCCCTCTGTCCCTTTCTGAGGGGTAAGTAACGGCGCTGTTCATTTTGTAGGTGGAAGAACACGGATTCAAAGGAACCATCGGTGAAACAGTTTAATCATACCCGAGGAAAGCAGATCTGCTACCAGTGAGTAGATCCACGTTTCTTCATTGGCGCCATCCACTGTTACAAACGGCAATCAGATCTCATCCAGATCTACGAAAAAAAAAAAAATCAATCACCATGGTTTCTGGAGTTCGTAACGTTGATCAAGCTCTGGAGGATATTGAACGTGAGGGTGTTAACGACGGACAGCAGGTTCTGAGGGTTCCGCGTGATTCTACGCGTACCACCAGCAACCGTCCCTTCGTCACAACCCCTCACGGCCAGACTGAAACTCCTCCAGACGATCACACGTTACAAAATATGGCCGGCGCGAAGCTGAAAGGACCAATGGGTCCAGAAGATGAAGCAAATGATCCGAATGAATGGCTCATAAACGAGCAGCGGCGTCTGATTGAAAAGTACAACGACATGGTCAAGCAGAAGAAGCTAGCCGACCAAGCACAAAGGCAGGCTTTTGATAAGCAGACTACAAAGAGGCCGCGCGCGCCGGAAGAGGGACATTCTGTTCACACTGCACACACTGAGTTCAGTGATGAAGAAGTGCATAGCATGAGGAAGACACGGGATACTCATGCAGGAGGCTCACAGCTTCGCGCGCCTGTGAACATGCCGCCTGGAGCCAGAGCAGATCTGGATCTGCACATGCCGTACAGCCCACCGATCAGAGGGCAAGTGGACGTAACCACGCCCTATAGACCAGCCATCCTGGTAAAACACTCAAAGTTTACTGCGCGCATCGCGCAGGCTCCCATCCAGCACAAGACAAAGATGCCAAGTGGTCTGGGCAAATATGATGGCACAACAGATCCAGATGACTTTTTGCAAGGTTTCTATAACACGGGAAACCTAGAGAGCTGGACGATGCCAACATGGTGTCATATGTTTGCTCGCTGCCTCACGGGCGCAGCGCGGGTATGGTTCGAGAGCTTGCCGACAGGGCAAATTGATGGGTTCGAGGAACTATTAGAAAAGTTCCAAGCCCACTTCGTACAGCAGCGCAGGCACACGCGCGATCCTGATGACATCATGCACTGCATACGCAGGAATGATGAAACGATTGAAGATTACATCACTCGTTTCAATCAGGAATCCCTGGCAATCGGGGGCATAACTGAGCAGCTCCTGCGCGTGGCCTTTATACAAGGCGCGCGCAGTGACCAACTCCGCCGGGCTCTTGTAAGCAAAGATGGTATGCCCACCACGTGGGCCAAGTTAATGGAGGCATCGCGAGTTTTCGCGAGAAATGAGAAACAGATTGCCCAAGATAGGGCAAGAGAAAGAGCGCATCAGGCAGAATCACCGCGCAGCAAAGATAAGAGGGCCAAACAGAACTCTGTATGGTCCAGGTTGCAGCCAACAAGTTTTTCTTCCGCGGAAAAACAAGCGCAACAAACCTCACCACAGCCCCAAAAAGAAGTTCGTAATCGCGGGGAGGGTGACAAGAGGGAGGGCGGCAGAGATCCTAGCAGACCTTTGCCAAGAATATGGACGCCCCTTACTAAAACACCTTCACAGGTGTTAAGTACTGAGAATGTCCAATTCAAGCCCCCCAAACAACTACACTACAAGGGACCGCAAAACAGTGGCAAATATTGTGAATTTCACAGGTCCCCGGGCCACAACACCGACGCATGCCATCATTTAAAGGATGCGATCGAGAAGGATGTAAAGTCGGGCAGGCTGGCTCACTTGGTCAAAAACCAAAGAATAGAAGATGAGCAACCGGAGGGAGCCTCTGCCAGCAAGAAGTACAAAAGAATCTGTGTGGCTGAGGGGGGACGACAAGGGCAGACGTCAAGAAAGAGAAGCGCGCAAATCCACGGAGATTGGCGCGAGCAGCAAGTCATCTTCCCAAGAATCAGGGGAGGCCCTTCAATAAGCAGTCCTCTCGTCATTACCACACACATTGCTCATTACGAAGTGTCAAAGGTCCTGGTGGACACTGGAAGTGAATCTGACATTATGTATGAGCAGTGTTTCAGAAAGTTAGACCCGGCAGACCAAGCGCGGCTCGAAATTGTGAACGCACCAATCTGTGGTGTCTCAAATGAAATCATACATCCCCTAGGCCAGATTCAGTTTGAACTAACTATGGGGGATGATGAGCACAAGCGAGCCGAAGTTGTCAACTTCTTGGTCTTGCCCACCACGTCATGCCACAATATGATCCTGGGTAGGGGAACGATTGCCCAATTTAATGCTGTACCGTCGCCAGCGCACGGCGCATTGGGGATCCCTACACCAACAGGCGTAGCATTTGTTTACCGCGATCATTTGTGCGCAGTGACAAGCACGCCGCGGGAAGGGAGAATGAAACTTACAATGGCTGACAATGCGCCAGAGAAGTGGATTTTAAACCCAAAATTCCCATATCAAACGGTCACAATTGGCGCTACCATTTCAGACGAAACGAGATTGAGAATGAAAAAGTTGCTTACAAAATACACGTCGGTTTTCGCGTGGCAACACTCCGATATGACGGGGGTCCCGCGAGACTTGGCGCAACATTCTCTTAACACGTTTAAGTCGGTGGAGCCAATTGCACAGAAAAAGAGAATCATGGGGGATGAAAAGGCGAAGGCCATGAATGAGCAAGTGGAGGACCTGTTGCGCGCAAACATCATCCGCCCAATTCGATACCAGACATGGGTAGCCAATCCTGTGATGGTAAAGAAAAGCAACGGGTCATGGAGAATGTGTATTGACTTCAAGGACCTCAACAAAGCATGTCCGAAAGATTGTTACCCCCTCCCAAACATCGACGCAAAGGTGGACTCCGTGGCGCCATTCAAGCTCAAATGTTTCCTGGATGCCTACAAAGGCTATCACCAGATTCAAATGGCACCACAGGATGAAGACAAGACGGCCTTCAGAACCGACAAGGGTGTTTTTTGTTACACAAAAATGCCCTTTGGTTTAAAAAATGCGGGCGCAACCTATCAGAGACTTATGGATTCGGTTTTCAGTGAACAAATCGGAAGAAATCTAGAAGTCTACGTCGATGATTTGGTGATCAAGAGCAGGGAGGAGAGACAAATGCTCAAAGACATCGAGGAAACCCTTCAGCGCCTAACGGAGGTTAACATGAAGCTCAACCCGAGCAAATGTACTTTCGGCGCAGAAGAGGGGAAATTTCTTGGTGTAATGGTCACTAAGGATGGTTTCAAGGTGAACCCTGAAAAGGTGGAAGCCATCCTTGACATGCCTTCACCATCCACCATGAAAGAGGTTCAGAAGCTGAATGGTAGATTGGTGTCAATCAACAGGTTCCTAGCGAACCACGCCAGCAAATCTACTCCATTCGTTAACACCTTGAGGAACTGTTTGAAGAAGAGCCAATTCAAGTGGACGCCTGAGGCTGAGCAAGCTTTCACTGAGATAAAAGAATGTCTCATTAAATTGCCAGCGCTCACAGCTCCACTTCCTGGCGAGACCCTTACATTGTACCTGTCAGCTGGAGACCGCGCGATCGGCGCAGTATTATTGGTGGATCGCAAGGGGATACAAACGCCGATATACTATGTGAGTCGGGTGCTCACAGACCCTGAGACGCGCTATTCCATAATGGAAAAGTTAGTTTTGTCACTAACACACGCGTCGCGCAAGCTCCATAGATACTTCAATGGTCATCCTATTGAAGTTCTGACTGGTTACAACATCCAGCAAGTTTTGCGACGCCCCGCGCTCTCCGGAAGGCTGACAAAGTGGGCGCTGGAATTAGGTGAACACACGATCACTTATAAGCCCCGTCCAGCGATAAAGGGTCAAGTTTTGGCGGATTTCATCACGGAAATCCCAGACGGAAAGATTGAAGAAGCTCAGCGCGAGGTAGATCCTCCGCGAGCAAATGATGAAGAAGATGTTTGGAGGCTATTCACTGATGGAGCCTCCAACAGCGAAGGGTCCGGCGCAGGCCTCAAACTGATGGACCCTGATAATCGTGAATATACTTATGCTATCAGGTTGGACTTCAAGAGTACCAACAATGAGGCTGAGTATGAAGCCCTGCTGGCTGGTCTGCGCATCGCGCGCAAGTTTGGGGTTAAAAGGCTAGAGGCGCATGTTGATTCTTACTTGGTAGCTGCTCAGGTCAACGGCCTATATGACGCCAAGGAGAACACAATGCCTCTGTATCTAGAGCAGGCAAAAAAGCTCGTTGAGCAGTTTGACTTCTTCAGAATAATACACATCTCGCGCAGCGAAAACAAGTCCGCTGACGCGTTGAGTAAAATGGCATCAACTAATTTTGATCACTTTGGCAAAGATGTCAGGGTGGAGGTAATGAGCAGCCCGTCAGTGCAAACGCAATCGGTCCTTGTAATTCATACAACCCCTTCATCCTGGATAACTCCAATAACAGAATTCCTGATGAAGGGGAAGTTACCGGACGATCGCGCACAGGCGAGAAAGATAAGACACAAGGCACAGAACTATGAATTACTTGATGGTACATTATATCGGCGCTCTTATCTTGGACCGCTCATGAAGTGCCTGGATGTTGAAGAAGCAACCTATGTGATTAGGGAGATTCATGAAGGAATCTGTGGAATTCACGCTGGCCCGCGCATGGTGGTTGCCAAGGCGATGAGCTCAGGCTACTATTGGCCAGGCATGTACTTGGATGCGCTAAAAGAAATCCAAAAATGCAAGGCATGTCAGAGCTACGCGCCAAACACCATGCGTCCAAAGAACAACTTGATTCCAGTCACCTCCGCATGGCCTTTCCACAAATGGGCCATTGATATTGTAGGGCCCCTGCCGCAAGCGCAAGGGCGAGTGAAATTTTTGGTAGTGGCGATATACTATTTCACAAAATGGGTTGAGGCCAAGCCACTAGCAAAAATCACAGCTGAGGCGATGAAGCAATTTATCTGGAGCCACATCATTTGCCGTTTTGGCCTTCCCATGGAAATTGTGAGCGACAATGGCAAACAATTCACTGACAGGAAGATATCAAGCTGGCTCAGAGAATTGCACATCAACCAAATCTTCACATCCGTCTACCACCCTCAGGGGAATGGTCAAGTGGAGCGCGCGAATCAAAGTTTGCTAAATGGGCTGAAGAAAAGGTTGGAGGGAGAATCCCATTCTTGGGTCGAAGAGTTACCTAATGTCCTGTGGGCGCACAGGACATTAAGCAAAACTAGCAATGGCGAATCCCCGTTCAGCCTAACCTATGGGACAGAGGCTATGATCCCAGCAGAAATTGGATGCCCATCCCATAGGGTACTCATGATGAGCAAAACTGATAACGAGCGCGAAAGAAGATTGGACCTTAACTTGCTTGAAGGGCGCAGAGAAGCGGCTATCATTAATGAAGCCAGATACAAGAAAAAGCTGGAAAAATATTATAATCAGCGCGTTAAAGAATGCCACTTCAAGAAAAATGATTTTGTCCTTCGAAACAATGAAGCTAGTCGCGCAATACCCCCAGGAAAAATGTCCCCCAATTGGGAGGGACCTTATCAAATTTCAGAAGATTTGGGGAAAGGCGCGTACGCTTTAAAAGATTTGAATGGAAAAAAGATACCGCGCTCGTGGAACGCGGCACAACTTAGAAAATGCTTCATGTAAAAGTTCAAATTTGTAATGAAGGCTTTTAAGCCATCATGAATGATGATTCGCGCTATCTTTCAATATTTGTCGCGCTATCTTTCAATATTTGTTCTATTACCTTTGCATACATGTTTCACACTTCCTTTATTAAATTGGAACAATATGACAACACTATATTGACTTCAAAACAAAATAAAGCGAAGTAAAACATACATGCGCGAGCCTTAGCTCAAACGCGTTAACGAGTCTTAACTCTAAAACGTCAGGGCCTTAGCCCAAACTTACGAGCCTTAGCTCAAACACGTTAATGAGTCTTAACTCTAAAAACGTCAGGGCCTTAGCCCAAAACAAAGAGCCTTAGCTCAAAACACTCACAAACATCCATCTTACATCCCGCGCAGCCTGATCATAAAAATCCTTAAACACAACTAAGGCAAAGTACATGCCATATCATGTTAAGGTCTCAGGTCGAGGCCGCGCGCGGAATCATAGTGGATATCTGAGTAACACAAGCTGACATGTAATGGCTAAACTCATACTTCCATACCGCGCGACAACGACGCGCGAAAAAGAAAATAACGAAGGGTTAGCGCGCATGTCAGCATGACCAAGATACTGCGAGAACCACAAACAAAATAGAACAGAGGTTAAGTGAATAATTTCCATACAACCTTGTTCTTATTTTAACGTGCAAGCATATCTTATATCTATACAACCAAACATGAAGAGATGAATGGAAATGCGCAAGATATGAAAACGAGAGAACAAGTTTCATTCCATTGGATCGAAATTTACAAGTATGATGAGTTACAAATTACAAGTATAAAAAATAAATATACAAAATTTGATGAAGGGCTTCTCAAGTCTCCACGTCGACGTCAGCCGCTTCATCACCCTCATCATCTCCCGCAGCATCTGGCGCGGTCTGCTCCTCATCCCCGAACTGACCATAGTCAAGTTCTTCCTCCTCATTGGAGTCTTCGATCACAACGGTGTCACGAGCAGATTCTTTCGCCGCGCCAGAGCCGCTGGCAGGGGCAACATCCCCAGCGCCACCATCATCGCCACCAGCCCTCTCGCAATCATCAAGCAACTTCTTTAGCGCGCCGAGGTCGGGCTGGTCAGCAAGCGCAGCTATCTGTAAATCATTAGAAAAGTAATGAGTACAAAACACTTAGAAAAGTTAGTCAAGAAAAACTCATTATGATCAAGGTACCTCCATAAGGATGGGGATGGGAGTATTCATATACTTTTCCCCCACCGCGGCCATGTCCGCGCAGGCCGCATCGCTCTTGTAAGGGTACTCGGATGGGTTCTTCCTCAACATGCCATATTCATACCCATCCGTAAACCCTTCAGCTCGGCCCACCAAACGCGCGGCGGCATTGCAGTCCATCACAAGGGCTTGAAACTCGGCGGAATATTTCATCGCCAAAGCGCAGCGAGCCATGCCCTGTGACACCAGCCATTGGCGATCCTGCGCGAGGCCAGCAACAGACGTCTCGAGGGCAGGAACCTGAGAGTTTAATAACTCAACAGTTTCCTTAGTCTTTTTTAGTTCCTCCTTATCAGACGCTGCTGCCGCCAAAATTTTTTCTTTCTCCGCCTGCGCAGCACCAAGTGCTTCCTGGCTAGACGCCGCCGTCGCTAAGGCCTCATCTCTATCGGCCTGCGCGGCCGCCAAATCCCTTTTCAGGCGCGCAACCTCGCTCTCCAGTGATGATTTCTCAGTGATACTCTGGACGATAGCTTGGTCACGCGCCTCGGCCTGCTGTTCCAAGACACGCACTCTGCGCGCGTACTTGGCAACTTCGGCCTCCGCCAACTGCTGCTTCTCCCGCGCAGCTTGGAGCTCATGCCCGCGCTTGATGTATGCGGTGTTGGCACTTGCTCTGTTTTCACTGAGCTCCGCCTGGAGTTTCTCAGCTCGCGCGCGAGCATCAGACAGGTTCCAGGCGGCCACCTTAGCCTCTCGCTGGGCTTCCACAAGAGCGTCGCGTACTTTAACATAATCACGACGAAGCTCTTGGGAAGCAGCGAAGAAAGCCGACCCAGCGAAAACATGGTCGTTCAGCAAGTCCGCGCGGGTGCGCTCCTCCTGATACCTCCTTTCAGTAGGAGGCACGGCATGAGCCCAGAAGTCCTCGCATACGCCCATGGATTGAAAGGAACTCTCTTCATTAATATTCCATCTCGGGCGGTAAACGGGGACACCTTCCTGCAAAACACAAGAAAAGTTCTAAGTCATAAAACATACTTATATGGAGATACGCGCAGCGGACCAACAAATCAATACATACCTGCGGGGATGAAGCAGGAAAGTCAGCGCCAGCCCCACCAGAGGTCTGCGCTGCGAACACTTGCGGCATCGCAGGGCTGGCGCGGTCTCCCAAGGAGTCTTCAACTTGAACCCCCTCGTCCTCCTCGTCTTCTTCAACAGGCCTCTTCTCCTGCGACCTGGAAGGCTCCAAACCAGCCTCGCGGGGAGGGCTGCGTGCAGGAGGAGGTGAGGGAGGTCTCGACGCCGCCAGTTCGGCGCGCAATACGGTTTCCTGCTCCTTGGTAATCCCAATAAGGGGAGATTCAGCACTAGCAGGAGCAGGACCAGAACCAGCGGCGCCGGAAGTGCCGCCGGGAGTATCACCAGCAACTGTTGCGCCAGCTACAACTCCTATGAACAAATAAACAAGGAAAAATTGTTTATGACTGACTCCAAAGGGAAAAATTTAGAAGACATATGTGCAAAACTTACCTTGGCGCAATTCTGTTCGCGCATCGAACATCGCCATAAAATCCATTCTACCCTTTTCAGAGGGTAGAACAGGGGACTTCGATGGAGTCCCCGGCGCAGCCGTGGCACCTTGTGGCGCCTGCGGCTGATCTGTTACCGTCGCTGCCTCTGAAAACATTTAAAGGAGCAAAGGTTTAATAACAATTCAGCCAGATGAAGATAAATAAAGTATACCTGTTGCAGGCGCGGCACTGCTTCTCTCTTCAGCCGCGCGAAAGGAGGAGGCGACGCCACCATACCTCAAGTGGACAGGAGGTCTGCCCACTCTCACAGGCAGAGAAGCTAAAGAAACCTTTGTGGTAAACACCTGGGTTTCCTTAGGTCCCTTCGTTTGAGCATGGGGATGAGCGACAGGGGTGTCCTCTTTCTTCTGTTTCTTACTGGCCCCTGCGCCAGATTTCCCCTTAGCTTTGCGCTTTAGTAGAGGCGCCTCCTCTTCCTCCTCCTCCTCTTCCGCGAGCTCTAGCTCGTAGTTTTCAAGCGCATCTACAAAAACAAGCGACAGAAATGTTAATAAACTTGGGTATTCTAAAGGAATGAGCAGCAGTGCGAAGACTTACCAGGCGCGTCACCGTCAAAGTCAAAATCCAGATCTACTGGGATGAACAGGTCATCGAAGCGATCCGGGAAACCAACCTCCCCAGCGCCAAGTTCGACGGAGCCGCCCTCCACATGTTCATCATAAGCGGCAAGGATGTAATCCTTGGTGACTGCGCAAAGCCAAGTTAAATGATATCAGCAAAAGAACGATGCTCGCGCAAATATAAAAACAAAAAAAAAAAAAAAAAAAAAAAAAAAAAAAAAACTTACACAACCCGTCGACTTGGATAACGGGCTCAAGCGCGCTGTCGGCCCAGAGCCTGCTCATGCCGACCCCAACCAGCGCCTCCTCGCAAATTTTCTTCGCGGGGGATGGTTCGGCGGTCAGTTTCTTAACCCATGCGCCAGTTGGGTTCTTGAGGACACCCTCATCCGCAGGCGCAGAAGTGATAGAGCGCATGGTCATACGGATGGGGATCACACCGGCCTTAATGTAAAAAAACCTCTCAGACCAGTCATGAAGGCTCTTGAATGAAACAGTGGAGCACTTCACTTTCTGACTGCGAGGAATAAAAGAGATCCAATTGTCTTGGATCTTGGCCTTATAAAAATATTGAAAGCGCCGAGGAGTGGGTTCCTCGCGCTGGGATTTGCACATGAACTCAAAGTGAGTCACGCGCACGAGTCCAAACGGATGGACTTGGGATATGTGAATCCCATAGAACTTCAACAGTGCACCCACAAACCTTGTCATCGGGAGACGAAGGTTGCAGTGGGAGAAAAAGTGGCTATATAGGGATATATAGCCGGCAGGCGGGTCCGCCGCCGTTTGCCCGGACCTAGGCAACATGCAGCCAAACAGGGTGGGAAAGCCCTGAGAGGTGATCAGGTTGTCGAGATCTGCCTGCTTCAATTTGCAGGGGATTTCATTCCACCTTTTGGTGGCCTTGGTCCTCCCTACTTCCTCCGATGTGGTCTCAACAACCTTCTTCCCCTTCCCCTTTTGCTTCAATGTCGACATCACCACAGATTTCACACGGCGTCTTCGAGAGGCAACGGAGGTGATTGAAGGGCTAGACGAGTATGAACTATCAGACATACAACTGTAATAGCCGATAATCGAGGATTCGAATCGATGTAAACACTCAAATCAGAATGTGAAAGCAGAAATTTGAATTTTAGCAACAATGAAGATGAAGATAAAAATTTCCTAAGGGCCTGCTTTTATAGGCCCAGGAGAGAGAATTGTGGCAGCTGATCGGGTTTCACGCGCCCCCACTCGCAGGGGCAACCCAACGAAGGCGCGACACGTGTCCCTAACAGCTGTGTGAGGGGACAAAAAGATGTAACCGACCTGCCACGGAACAGAGACGCGCCCCCACTCGCAGGTACTAACCAATGCGAGTGCGACACGTGTTCAAGACAGCTGTGTGAGGGGACGTGAAAGGCAACTATAGCACCTCGAGCACACGAAACGTCTGACACGTTTACGGCGCACGTCATCACCAACCAACCACGTGTTTGGACCTTTCGTTTTCAACCAAATGGATAGAACTTCGCGCGACGATGGAAACAACCAAGAAAACGACAAAACCCCCTATAAAAGGACAATTCAGTGAGTCTAATATCTATCTTACCACGCTCGCGCAAGATAAGACACACATTAGACTGAGGGGGCTTGAAGAGGTATGTACCCGCCTCAACACCAAGCAAGGCGGGTCAACCCACAAGATAAAGACATTATGAAGGCACAAAGCCAAAACCCAGGCGCATCGCGCATACAAAACATGCTCAGGCATCATATGCTCGCGCATCACATACGCGCGCGGCGCATATCGCATGCTCTTGCACATCACATATGCTCGCGCGTCACATATGCGCGTGGCGCACCAGCGCGCGGCGCATATCACACGCTCGTGCATATCACACCTGCGCATGAAATATCTGCGCGTGAGAATAAAAAGAAGACTTCGCGCATTCTCAGGATGGGCGCATATCACACGTACACATAATCAACCTCGTCCTTATCCAAATCAGGATCAGGGCAACCTTGATTGTGCACGTCAGACACTCTTCTAGAAGGCATCTTTTTAAGGAGTAAGAATATGCTGATGTTGACAGCTGCCAAATGAAAGGTCGACAACTCAGCATGACACATGTGCTACCACATGATTTCAACCAACGAGAAAGCGCCAGGTGTCCCAGAGGACACGTGGCGCAGTGCGATTGGAGGAGGCCAACGAGGCTGAGCCCAGCCAGTGGAAACCCTAGCACTATAAATACAGCATCAACTCCACTTTGATGACACATTCATTCACACTCAATCATTGACAGTTACAAGCAGTGATATCACATTCAATCATATTGAATTGTATTCACTCACAGTCAGTTACAGAAAACACACAGTCACATAATCAAGAGTATTCAGCAATTCAGCGATACTCTTGAGATTTTGACTGACTCACACTTTATTATCTTCTCCACAAAGATACTGATTCTCACGCCGGAGGGTTACCCCAAAGAGGACCCCTCTGTCCCTTTCTGAGGGGTAAGTAACGGCGCTGTTCATTTTGTAGGTGGAAGAACACGGATTCAAAGGAACCATCGGTGAAACAGTTTAATCATACCCGAGGAAAGCAGATCTGCTACCAGTGAGTAGATCCACGTTTCTTCAATTACAAAGCAACTATTTGTTTAAATTCACAAAGATCCTAATTAAGAAAATTAATTTTATACTCAATTTAAAAATGTCTATTGGGCTCAAAGCAATTAGGTTCTTTATACTAAGGTGCACATCAAAACTGGTTTGGGATCCAAATAAACCAAAACCGAGCCCATCCAAAAACTGGTTTTCAAAAGCCCACAAAACCGTCAGTTTGTAACCGGCTGAAGAACTCGTTTGAAACAAAATCTAACTGGATTTAATGTATCAAGTGCGTAAATTGTTGGTAATCTCACATGGAACAAAATCATACTAACAGAATGTTTAATTTTGTTACCTGATTGGTTGAATCAGAGAAGATGAGGTGAGTGGTTCTATTTGATAATTATGTCGCCTGGGGCGTTACGTGTAGAGCAGTAATGAATTGCGCTGAACCTGCAAGAATGGGAAAACTGAACAACAATGTAATCTCTCGAGAGGTTCTATTTTATTTGAGTCCAACCATACATAACATAAACAACAAATAAACATTCAATTGTTTCAAATATTCAATTTTCAAAAAAATTACCAAAATCCAAAACACAAACTTCATATTTCTTGGCCATCAATCACAAGCATGGAGTTCAAACAGAATATCACACAACGCAATCTATATGCAAAGTTGATCCGGGAAATTACGATTATTAAAGTTTGAATCTTTTTTATCCAAGAATTGATTTTCAATAAAAAATCAAATCTTTGATCCGGGTTAACTTGTAACTGGATCACGGTTCTAGAACTTTGCAAAAGAGGCTTTGATACATTGTTGGGATTTTGATACGAGAACTTCGATACAATCAAAATCCCACCAATGATCCAATTGCAAAAATTCAAAAAACCCGAAACACAACCATAGGATGATTAGATGCTATACCTTAGGTTATGACGAATATCACAACTAACAAGTACACACGCCGTGGCAGCATCAATCGAACCAAACAACTTCTTCATATGCTTCTCGTATTGCAACCTGCAAGCATGTGAAAATAGTTGAGAACTCTGTTTAACTATTTAAGCACAATAGACAAACTGACAAAGCATGAATATTAATACAAACAAAAGTATTTCTCAACTGCTTTAATAAAGGTGGCAATCATTTTTTGCCAATAAGAAGTTTTGGCAAAGTAAAACTAATTGCTTTAATAAAGTTTTAACCGATAAGAGTTATTACCACAGAATAGTAACTGTAGTCAAGAATGCCCTTCAGTATTCTCGATGTGCATACAGTAAAACTAAAAAATACACACCCATAGAAACCTGTACTAATATGAAACACAACAACGCAACAAATTGGTTGCAATATCCGTACACGAAAGCAAGGTAAATGTGGATCCCTGAAACCAAAATAGGAAAACAGTCAATAATAAATAAAGTAAAAGCACCTAAGTGGAGACAGAGGCTGCACCTCAACCTCAGGGTAAGTCTCTTTAAACCTCAACCTCAAACCATTATCCGCTAACCAAACTCCGTTAAACTGATTACCAAGTGACATCCATCTAATCACATCTGTTAATAATATATTTACCTATTAGTCCTTGCATGTAAATTAGTATTTAGCTACAGGTCCTTGCATGCATTTTAGGCACCTATCATGTAATTTGTATTTATTAAGAGCCCCCTCTCCATCCTTATAAATAGAGTGGCTCTCTTCTTGTATTATCATCAAGTTATCAATCAAATACCAGTTCTTTTACATGGTATCAGAGCTACAGCTCTTGATCTAAACCCTAGCCGCCATCTGATCCGAACCCAAATCTGTCCAGCCGTCACCAGATCTGAAACGAGCTCCGGTCTTGTTGTACCTTCTGATTTGTTAATGAAATCTTTTTTTCAGGCATCACCTACCCTCACCACCACCACCATTGTAACCACGGTGCCCCGATTTGCATTCCCTTAAAACCCGCCGCCGCTGTCTCCCACGCGCCGCCGCGTGAGAGCGCGTGAAGCCATTCTCGGTCACCGGATTTTTTCCAAGTCACTCATTTTTTACTTCCGGGCCTCCCTGTGCTGTTAGTTTTCCGATTCGGCACTGTTATTTTTCTGTCTCAGCTCGTGTGCTTGTTCTCGCTCGGTATACTAACTTTCAGATTCAATGGGAGATAACAAACACATGTATACATTTACCAAAGAAGAGTATGATATGATTCAACGGTTTCTTGGCTCGCAATTTTTTCATGCTCAAACCAACTCGGCTCATTCGGGTAAATTTTCAAGCCTCAACTCTTCGTGGGTAATCGATTCTGGAGCCACACATCACATGACTAGGAATCGAGGTATTTTATCTAGCTTGCATCATGTTTCTCATGCACCGGTTTGACTTGCCGATGAATCTTCAAGCCCCGTTCATGGCATAGGATCCATCAGTAACTCAAAAAACCTAAACATGTCTTCTATCCTTTTCGTTCCTAAATTTCCTACAAGCCTTTGTTCCGTTAGTCAGATTACCAAACAAAACAATTGTTCTGTAACCTTTTACCCAACTCACTGTGTCTTTCGGGAACTAGGAACAAACCGGATAATTGGTATCGGTTTTGAATCAGGAGGCCTCTACCATATGTCACCACTATCACACCCTACAGCAAACTTATGTGATTCCGCTGTTAGGGAGACTCACTATCGGTTAGGCCATCCCTCGGTAACAGTTCTAAGGCAAATGAGACCAGATATTTCTATTCCTAATGATTTTCATTGTCAGTCATGTGAGCTTGGTAAACATAAACGGCGTTCTTATCCTCCAAAAGTGTCAAAACGCACCGATTTTATATTTGAACTCGTGCATTCTGACGTATGGGGTCCTTTTCGTGTTAAATCCTCATTGGGTTGTCAGTATTTCATCACTTTCATTTATGATTATTCTCATGCTACTTGGGTTTATCTTTTAAAAACTCGTAGTGAAATTAATTCAATTTTTCATGAGTTTCATTCTTACGTCAAAACTCAATTCAACTCATCCATTAAAACCCTACGCACTGATAATGCACCTAAATATTTCTCCAATGAACTTTCTACCTATTTGAAAACACATGGCATTGTTCACGAGTCTTCTTGCTCATATACATCTCAACAAAATGGCGTTGCCGAACGCAAAAATCGCCATTTGTTGGATATCACGCGCACACTCATGTTTCAGTCTCATGTTCCTGATAGATTTTGGGGTGACGCTGTTCTTACGGCTTGTTATCTCATAAATCGTATGCCCTCATATGTCCTCGGTCAAACTCCGTTTTCCGTTTGGTTGTGTAGCATATGTGCATGATCATCGTCCAGGCATTAGTAAACTTGCTCCTCGAGCCATTCGTTGTGTCTTCCTTGGTTATTCACATGTCCAGAAAAGGTATCGGTGTTATATCCCTTCTCTTCAATGATACTTTACTAGTGCTGACGTCACCTTTCATGAGTCATGTCCTTACTTTCTCGAGTCCTCCACTTCAGTTCATGATTTGTTTCCTGATCCTGATATACCCGAGTCACACATTATCCCCACATTTCCTCTATCTGTAGTTCCCTCTACCCATCCGGTTTCCGGAACCACAGCTCCGGTCCCCACTCCCATGAGTCCACCGATAGAACCTTCACCCTTACTTTTCACATATAGTCGTCAACGTCACAATCACTCGTCGCAACCTCCTGATTCCCATCCAGATCCTGATATATCCTCGGTTCCACCACCCGCTTCTGAGTCCAACACCCCATCCCCTACTCCCGAACCCACTTCATCGCCTGATCTTTATGATCCTCCCGGTGCCCCCTTTCTCGATATACCTATCACCTTTCACAAAGAGCCACGTCGTTGCACCCGTTACCCGATTCAGGATTACGTTGCATACTCTCACTTTTCCTCTGAGTCCCGTGCCTATACCACCACTCTTGATTCCTACCCGATTCCTAGGAATGTGACGGAAGCCCTAACTCACCCAGGATGGAGATAGGCTATGGAAGACGAGATCGGGGCTCTCAGAGCCAATCATACATGGGATCTTGCAACAATTCCTCATGGAAAACGTGCTGTTGGTTGCCGTTGGGTGTTCACAGTTAAATTACACCCGGATGGTTCGTTACATCGTCTAAAAGCCCGATTGGTTGCTAAGGGTTATTCTCAAGCCTATGGCATTGACTATGAAGAAATCTTCTCCCCAGTTGCCAAAATGTCGTCTGTGCGCATCTGTATTGCCCTCGCCGCCATTAATCATCGGCCGCTCCATCAGCTTGATGTCAAGAACGCCTTTCTCAATGGTCTTCTTGAGGAGGAGGTGTATATGGAGCAACCACATGGGTTCATTGTCGAGGAGGAGGCCTCGAAAGTTTGCAGGTTACACCGTTCCTTATATGGTCTTAAACAGTCTCCTAGGGCATGGTTTGGTTGTTTTTCTAATGCTATGGGAGAGTTTGGGATGGCCCGTAGCGCATATGATCACTCTGTATTCTTTAGGCACCAGAACGGCCGAAGGATTATTGTTGTGGTTTATGTGGATGACGTTATCATTACAGGAGATGATGAGGTCGGGATTACCGAACTTAAACAATTCTTTCAGTCACATTTTCAGATTAGCGACTTAGGTCGACTTCGATACTTCCTCGACATAGAAGTATCTCGTTCTCCGCAAGGAATACTTCTCTCACAACGGAAGTATGTTCTTGATATGTTGACTGAGTGTGGATTACTAGGTTGCAAGCCTGCTGAAACCCCAATGCTTCTAACTGGGAAGCTCCTTCCAAAGGACAATTGGTTGGGAAACTTAATTACTTAACTGTCACGCGACCGGATATTTCCTTTACTGTCAGTGTTCTGAGCCAATTCATGGCTGAACCGTACACTAGTCGATGGGGTGCTGCTCTTCGTGTCTTAAGATATCTCAAGGCTACACCAGGCCTTGGCATCCTATATTCTGATCAGGGTCATTGTCGAGTAGGAGCTTTCACGGAAGAAGGACATGGTCGGATATCAGGTTTCTCAGACGCAGATTGGGCAGGTTGTCCGATTTCACGACGATCTACTACCGGGTATTGTGTATTTGTCGGAGGCAATCATGTGTCATGGAAAAGTAAGAAACAACACACCGTATCCAGATCCAGCGCCGAGTCAGAATACAGAGCCATGGCTGATGTCACATCTGAGATGACATGGGTTCGTCGTCTTCTCAAAGAACTCGGGGTCATCTCTAATGACTTGATGCGATTATACTGTGACAACCAATCGACTATACATATAGCAAAGAATCAAGTCTTTCATGAAAGAACAAAGCATATTGAGGTTGATTGTCATCTCATCAGAGATCGGATAACTGGCACAAAAAAGGATCCTCCATCCATTCAGCCTATTCATGTTAAGACAGAATTCCAGCTTGCAGATATCCTTACCAAACCGCTCCGGAAAGCCCTGATTGAGTTCATTTGTAACAAGTTGGGCATGATAAACATCTATGCTCCAACTTGAGGAGGAGTGTTAATAATATATATAACTATTAGTCCTTGCATGTAAATTAGTATTTAGCTGCAGGTCCTTGCATATATTTTAGGCACCTATCATGTAATTTGTATTTATTAAGAGCCCCCTCTCCATCCTTATAAATAAAGTGGCTCTCTTCTTGTATTATCATCAAGTTATCAATCAAATACCAGTTCTTTTACAACAATCATTAACAATCAATCAAAAAACCAGTTGTACAAACAAAAACCATTTTTATAAACATTAAGCAATCAACATTATCAATCTTACCCTACATACGTGTTGTGCATTCAAGCGAATAATTCAAGTTTTCTTGTCTCGAATTTTTTCTCTCCAACAGAGAGTACATCTGAATCATACATAAAGATAAAACAATATCAAGCAAAATAATTTAAGAATAACAAATTAAATTATTGAACAATCATTATAGATGTTAAAAGGGTAGAAAATAATCATTATGATCAAAACACATACTCATTTATCTATAGTGGTAAAAATCATCTGCGTAAAAGAATGTATGCATACCTATTTACTGGTTAGTAGTTTAAAGTAAGTGAAATCCAATTTCATGAACTCAACAATAACAAATAAGCAATAACCCTAATATAATAATTTATTGAAATTCAATTTCATGAAATTAACAACAAATAAGAAATTAACCCAAATAAGGAGTAATCATACCTGGGAACAGAAGCCGATGCCAACGAATTAAATGCAAAGGCAACCGAATTGAAAGGAATAGGCCCGGAATTGAAGGTTCGCTTCGTGAATTCATACAGGACTTTAAGCAAACACGTGGCGTGCAAACATACTGATGATACGCAAGGAAAACATATAATACGAATTGAATAGGTGAATTCCATCCATGAAATCCACTAAATGCATATAAACTAAAAACAATAAAAAACCAAAATCTTACCTAGTAAGCGGTTAGGTTGATACATGGTGTCTTGCAATTGTGGAGGTGGGATGAAGCAGATTCAATTTAAGGCCCCGTCCCCGGTAACACTACTTTGGTGTTAGATTTACTCATAAACACAATTCTAAAATCAGAGTTAATTAAAAAATTTTCGCGAAATACTTAATATTAAACATTCTTACATAACATAAGTACTTGTCTTAACAAAATACATTAAGTCTTAAACAATAACATAAACGACACGTGAATCTTCTGTCTTCGATGCCAGTCTTCATCCATTTGCCACGTGTCCCACCTCAAGCAACCTGCCTCATCCTACTCACCAGTGTGCATACTAAAAGTCAGCTACGCTGAGTGAGTTCTAGTTTAACAAGTTACAGGATTATTCTTACACGTTTGTACCCGTAGGTACCGTTCTTACCATTGTCCTGTTCTTGTTTCCGTTCGTCTTACATTCACATTACGTTATTCTTTCATTTACAATTAATTATTCTTACACATTCTTTTATTTACAAACAAACATTTTTTGCATTATCCTTACATTAGTTTTATACTTTCTTACAAACATACAGTTATTCTTACACTCTTGCACATATATTATAAGGGTCTGCCACCCGACCTTTTGCACAGATATTATAAGGGTCTGCCACCCGACCTCTTGCACCGATATCATAGAGTCGGCCACTCTATTCTTGCCCAGGTATTATAGGGGCCTGTCACCCCGACTCTTACATTAGACTCTTACTATTCTTGCCCAGGTATTATAAGAGCCTGTCATCCCGACTCTTACACCACATTCTTACTTGACTCTTTCAATCACGTTAAGTTAACAACTAGGCACATACAAGTTCTTACAACTTTCTTTCATTCTAGCAACAATCATTCACATTAATCATACACGTATATATATTACTAGTCTTACAAGTATGCACACAGCCCCGAAAACATTTTAAAGAGAAATGGGGCTAGAACTCACCTGAAGTCGGTTTCTCTCGCTTTTAACGGTATGCCCTTCCTTAGCTGTGCACGGCAACTGTACAACACATTACGTGTGTCAATTATCCATTACTACTACTTCTTACATCTAAGTTAATGAAACCCTCAGCTAACAGGGATCCGGGGGCAGCGCCCCTGGTAGCGGGGTCTAGGGACGGCAGCCCCTAGCAGGGTCCAAGGGGGTAGAGCCCCTGGCCGGGGTCAGCTCGGAAAAATTTTATTTTCATTAACAGTCCTTTAACAAAAATGCATCAGAAAATGAATTTCATGAAATTTCTCATGGCCATTTCGCATGGAATTTTACATGGAATTTCGCTTGAAATTTCCATGGAATTTCGCTTCGCATGGGAAGGTTTTTCTTCGCATGGGAAGTTTCGCTTCGCATGGGAAGGTTTCGCTTCGCATGGCCATTTCGCTTCGCATGCTTATTTCGCTTCACATGGCGTGCGATGCGAAATTCTTGGATTTCGCATGGCATGCGATGCGAAGCCCTTTTCATGCGAAAAACCCCTTTTTTACTTCGTTTTTACTATTTTAAGGCCATTTTTCTCTGAGACTCTTCCTTAGGACTCGATTTTACTCTTTTTATGGGTTTTGGGTCGTACCAACTTTGTATACCCATGTTTTTCATGGTCCGAATAACACCTTTTTGTTCTAAAGCACACCCGTGAGGTTAAAACTCATTAAGATTATGTTTTTTCTTATATTTCACAACCCGATCTATCATTATATCGACTTGCATGTCGATTCTAACCATAAAACTTAACCCTTTGGCCGAAGCTTACCTTTTGCTCCGGTTGGGTTCAGATCTGGACGTGTTTCTTGGTGTTTGATGACGTTTACACACGAGGTTCTTCCTTCTTTTGGCTCGGGATTGGATTCGGGTGATAGAGAGAAAGTGTGTGTGTGTTCTTGAGTGTGTGTGATAGTGGAAAGAAATGGAATGGAGAAGAGGTTGGGGTGTATATATAGGGGTCCAAGGGCCCCACCACCCACTCCCTTTTCCAACCAAACCTTATCCAAATATAAATACGCACACAATTAAACTAATGACACACAGCTAATAATAAACTTCTCTTTTATTTATTTATCTCAAAATACGGATGTTACATTCAATTAACCATGTACAGGAATTATACAACTGATGATGATTATAAAGACAGAGCATTGCAATTGAATTAAGGGTTACAAATATGTGTAATTGCAATTGAATGTGGAGGTTTCATTAGAGGATTGCAACGGATCTGGAGATTGAATTAGGTGTTTAAAGGATGTGTTATTGCAATTGAAAGTGGGTTTTAATTGGATTATTTGGGGTTAGAGTAGATGCAGTAGAACGGACGCAGGAGATACAAATGAAAGGGGTCGGAGAGACACTGGAAGGACGCCGGATAATAGGCGTATTCAATTTTAACGGCGTCTCACTATTAATGTTAACGGCATCTTAAAATTAACAAATGACAATTTTGTCCATCTTAAATCTTTTATAATAATAATTTTAATAATAATAATAATAAAAATGAGACTTTGGAAAATAAAGGAGTTTGGATAACAATAATAATAATAATAATAATAATAATAATAATAATAATAATAATAATAATGAGACTTTGGAAAATAAAGGAGTTTGGAATAAAGAAGGTTTTATTTATTATAATTACAATATTTGTAAGCTATTTAAATATAATATTTGTTTTATTTAAACGAGTTGTAAGACAAGTTTGGGTGTTTGGAGAAAAACATTAATTATAACTTTAATATACGTATAAACGCACTCAATTTTTAATTTGGCTCGAAAACGGTTGATAGAAAATCCATATGTGTTAAAAGAATGAATAATGAGTTTAACACGGGTGAGTACAGGACTTGAACCTGAGTGTTCGGTCCCCACTCATACATGTTAATCGTAAGTTTTAGTTATGATATTAATTAATAAAGACATTGAGTTTTGTATTGAAAATCCCCAATTTTAAACTTATGATAAAAATACAATCAGAAAAATCCTAATCTTGATTTAACAAATAGGGAGCCTCTAACAAGATAGTAGAACACACACTGAAGGTGTGGTTGAGGCATGAGGCTTGAACAAAATGAATAGATGAAATTTATATATATATATTAGACATGCTTATAAAAACGTGTATCAACTTCTAAAATCTTATTAATATTCATAATGGCAATCAATGAGAATTAATGTGAAATTGCAAAAAAATAAAAATTGTGCTATAAAGAATGAAACGTAAAATGAATTGGTCGTAGATTCCAATTGGAGGGTTGACCATATTAAAATTTGTACCAATTTCCATATCACTACAAAATTTATTTAAATCAACATTTTTCTTCAAACAATAAAAGAGTTATTAAAATATTTAACAGATTTGTCATTCTCTATTAAATAACTTTTATCACTATTAAACTTCCTATAAATTTGCAAACACTATTTTGATTACTGACAGTTACTAAAACAAATAAAAGAAGTTTAAACATTGGTGAACTCATTTTTAATTGTATTATATTATTATAGCTTCCTTTAAAAACTAATAATAAAGATTCATTATTTGTGTTAAATAACGAGGATTTGAAAATTTAAAATGAGTTGGATATTCGGGTTTGAAAAATTAACGAATGTTACACGAACCGAACTAACTTTTTTAACAAAAATAAACGGACCAAACTACTTTTTTACTAAACTAAACGAACATAACTACTTCTAAAATAAGTAACAGAATCGAACTCCACCTTAGTGCAAGCTACGACGTTATTTTTGTTAAAAACAAGTTCAGTTAGCTTATTTTTGTTTAAAATAAATTTGGTTCATTTATTTTTGTTAAAAAAAATTAGTTTGGTTTGTTTTTTTTTTTTTGGTTGTTAAAAATAAGTCTGGTTCGCTTATTTATTTTTTTAAAAAAGTAGTTCGATACGCTTGTTTTTGTTAAAGCGAATTGTTCAGTTCATTTAGTTTAGTAAAAAAAAAGTTGTTCGGGTTTATTTATTATTAAAGAAAAAGTATTTTGGTATTTTATTTTTGTTAAAAAAAAGTAGTTCGGTTAGTTTATTTTTGTCAAAAAAGTAGTTCGGTTAATTTTTTTTTTCTCAAAAAAGTAGTTCGGTTAGTTTATTTTTGTTAAAAAATAAGTTTGTTTTATTTCTTTTTTGGTTAAAATGTAGTTGGATTCGTTTAATTTTGTTAAACGAAATAAACTAAACTGCTTGTAAAAAAAGTGGTTCAGTTCGTTTAGTAAAAAAAAATAGTTTGATTTTTCTATTTTTGTTAAAGATAAGTTTGGTTTGTTTATTTTTGTTAAAATGTAAGTTCGGTTCGTTTATTTTTGTTGGAAATGTAGTTTGATTCGTTTATTTTTGTTAAAAAATACGTTCGGTTCGTTTATTTTTGTTTAAAAAAAGTAGTTCAATTTTGTTAGAAAAGTAGTTTGATTCGTTTATTTTTGTTAAAAAATACGTTCGGTTTGTTTATTTTTGTTAAAAACGTAGTTTGATTCGTTCATTTTTGTTAAACGAAATGAACTACTTGTTAAAAAAAGTGATTCGGTTTGTTTAGTTTGATAAAAAAAAATAGTTTTCATTTTTTTTGTTAAAAAGTAGTTCGGTTCGTTAATTTTGGTAAAAAAGTGGTTCAGTTTATTTATTTTTGTTAAATAAAACTAGTCTGGTTCATTTATTTTTGTTAAAAGTGGACGGGGACTCGACGTAACCAATTATGAAAGTTCAAGGACTAAAGTGACAATGTATATATATAGAAGCAAAATGTCAAATCTACCCCTAAAACTAACACAATTAAGTAAAGACAGAGACTCAAATGGTTTATCTTTTAAACTATAGGGACTCAACTAATTCAAAAAAATTTCAAAGACTCGTAGTGCCTCCGTCCTAAAACCACAGGAATGTACCGTACGTAATTTTCTCTTTTTAAAATAAATGGTTTAATATGAAAAGGTAACTTTCATGTTTTAACATCAATTCGGCTGACATACTTTGACTTTTCCTTGTTTCAATAAGTTTACTATATTATTTGTTTAAACTTTATTTTTTTTCACTTCTTCTTCATTAAAATTATATCCACCATTATAGCTTTAAACTTTCAGATTATTGAATACTCATCCAAGGCTCAAAGCTTCTCTCTTTGTCTCAGAATGGAGATGTCCTGGAGTCGAGGTTGCTTGTAACTGCCGCTAAATTACATTTTACGAAGAAGCCCTAACAAGAATATTATATTGAAAACAAAATAACAAATTATGGTGTAATGGAACAATGAAATGTTACTTAATGTTACCAAACATGTAAACCTCCTATCACCATTTTTTTTCTACTTCTTTAGCCTTCTTTGGACAAATCTGTCTAAAAACTTTGAAGAAGAAAGTGAAGTTTTATAAAAGATGAAATTATTTTGAACCAAACTCTCATGAAGAAATAAGTTTGAGTTGACACTTGTTTCTATTTTTATAGGGGGAAGAAAAAGCATAAAACGCTTGATCAAAATACTATTTTATGTACTTAAAGTAACTATAATTATATTTTATTCAACTGGACTCTGGTTGATAATCTGATATGTTAATCAAACCCAATCAACGATTAAGGTAGGGTTTTCAGTGTTACCTTAAAATTATGTGAAGAGAGTTTGTAAATTATAGGGTGGGGTTGTGAGAGCATTCTCATCCCATTCCCTATCTCTAAACCAAAAATTACACTAAAACTCACTACATTTTCTCTCTCCATTTCAATTAAATAATATTTTTTACATTTTATCATTACCTTTTCTCTTTCCGTTACTCACAACCACTTTCAAAATATATTAAAAATTATAGGGGATGAACAGTAGCTTTTCAAATATATAGAAAAATCACTACTTTTTCTAAAATATAAAAACTCTTCACTCACAACACCTTGAATCACTCTTTAAATTATAAAAACATGTCTCACATAAAATAAGGGGTTGGATGAGAATGCTCTGAGTGGGTGTGAGTGTAAATTATAGGGTGGAGAGAGAAAATGTAGCGATTTTTTGTAAATTTTGGGAAAATGTAGTGATTTTTTGGTAAATTACAGGGTGGAGAGAGAAAACTATAATAATAAATGTATAAAAAAATATTATTTAATTGATTAAGAGAGAGAAATATAGTATTTTTTAGTGTATTTATATAGATGGCAGGGGCGGATGCAAGTTAAGAGCAGGGGTAGCACCCGCTACCCCTCAACTTTTCCGACGAAGTGAAACCTCGTTTTGAGGTTTTATATGTTATGTTACCCCTAAGATTATATTAGGCAACCGCTGAGCAGTGGCTCCCTACTTTTGGGCTTAGAAGCATACCTTTAGAGATTATTCTGGCTAGATTTTAACCTTTCCGGTGTGTTCTAATATTAAAAATACAGAGGAGAAGAATGAAGAAAATAATGCTAGTTATTTGATATGTTATATATTGGGTTGTGGGCTTTTCAAAAAACAACCCTAGCCTAACTTTAAAAACTAAACCCTAATTTTTTGTTATATTTTATATTTTTATTTACTCAAGAACGTATTGTTTGACTCTCTGCCCTAACTATAGTAATATAGTTCACAATACATACACATATGCCCATCCAACATCTACATTCATTGTACCCACTCCATAGTTTCGTAAAGTTAATTACCATTTTCTATCCTAAAGTAATTTTCTTTTTATAGTTTTGTTTGTTCTTTTCTAATGTTATAATTTTATTGAACCATTACGAATTAGGTTGTGAAATACAAATGCTTCTACATTGTATTTTATATGTTTAGTTATTTGATCAGCATATATTATTCGATATATAAGTTTTGTCATTGTTTTATATTATATTTATAGACAGATTTATAGGAATATATTTTTCGCTCCCGTAGTTTAAATATTTAAGTTCCGTCATTGTCCATGATATTAAAAGAAACAGAGCACAACCCATATTTATAAGAAAATTCTGTAGCCCAAAATTACAAATGCGAAACCAGGCGCCCATACTCGTGAAGCGGGTAAAAAAATTATTATTGAGCGGTTAAGAAAAACTATGCTACCCCTAGAAAAATGTTCTAGATCCGCCACTGATAGATGGGGATAGGGGATCGGTTGAGAATGCTCTTAGCTTAAAAGGTTTTTAATTTATCCCTACCATATATATATATATATATATATATATATATATATATATATATATATATATATAGGGTAAGGTCAAAATGAAAACCCACTTGAGTTATCAAAACCCGCGAAAACCCTATTTAACATCGTGTTTTTTTTTTTGGTTACATGTAATATATGTTGTAACATTTAATACAAAACATCGAAACATCAAAAAAAAATGTTTTGCTATTTTTCAACATTTTTTTTACTAATTTTTATATATGTTTTCAGGAGAGAGAAAAAGTTATATTTATATTTAAATTTTTTATTCATTTTAATTGTGGACCACAAGATTTAAACATTAATTAAAAACATGTGGTTGAGAATGGGTTTCTAGAGTTTTCACAACTCAAGTGAGGTTTTATTTTATACTTAGCCTATATATATATATATATATATATATATATATATATATTTATAGGATCAGGATCATGTGAGAACCTTTTGAGAATTGAGAACTATGAAAACCATTTTGTACAACAAAAAAAACCCAAAAATAAAAAAAAAAATCATAAAACAAAAAAAACACAAAAATAAATAAAAGTAAAAAAACCAAAGTTCGTATTTATCATCCCGGGTTTCTAAAAAAAACGTAAAAAAAATTTCTCGGTTTAGCTAAATTATACATATATGTACACACATGTTTTTTCCTATACACATATGTATAATTTAAGGTAAATGATAATGTACATATGTGTACATTACGTAACTAGAGATTAAATGAAAATATACATATGTGTATAGGTATAATAAGAATTAAAAAGAAAAAAAATCGGTTTTTTATTATACATATATGTATAATATGTACACACATATGTTTTTTTTATATACATATGTATAATTTAAGGTAAATGATAATGTACATATGTGTACATTATGTAACTAGAGATTAAATGAAAGTATACATATGTGTATAGGTATAATACGAATTAAAAAGAAAAAAAAATTCGGTTTTTTTCTATGAAACCGGAATGAAATATAAGAATTTTGGTTTTTTTACTTTTTTAAAATTTTGTTTTTTTTTTGTTTTATAATTTTTTAAATATTTTTAGAGGTTTTTTTAGTGGTCCAAAATAGTTCTCAATTTGCCAATGGTTCTCTTAGTATATATATATACACACACACACTAGGCGGGTGCCCACGCCATGCAGCGGGAAACGTAGACCTTGGTAATCATGTAATAAGTTTATGGGTGTTCATTGTTCGGTTTGAAACCGTAAAATCGTGATTTCACAGTTAATTTTTTTCTTTAACTTTTGGCCAGTTGTTTTCAATTTCCAAAGGTTATGTTTAGGTTTACGACGACAAAAAGCGTTACTACCGGTTTGGCCCACGGTTTAATTTAAAACCATCCAAACAAGACCGCAAACACCCCTACGCACGTAAAATGTTATTTTTTTAACTTAAAAAAAATTATAACAATATCATACTCAAATTAAAGATAAAAATATGCTCGTTTTTATGGTGTAATTTTTTTAAAAAATATTAAAGTATGAAAAAGTTATTAACATTTAAAAATCATGAAGGTAATTGGGTTAAAAGTGAAAATTAAAATAAGATATAGGTAAAAGATTAAGGGTCATTATTGTAAATATTCTTTAAATTTACAAATGTTAATTATAGTTGAAGGGTCAATATTATAACTATATTAAACAAAATTGAATAACACGTGAGTTTTAATATGACAATGATTTTTTTGCCCTCGTTCATGTTTGTACCATATGCAATATTGCTTGTAAATCCGTTAAAGTGAAGCGCCTTAATTTGCCCTCCTCTCCTCTATT